>NC_138339.1:93627049-94239049 GCF_046562875.1 Panthera onca | reverse complement strand
AGCAAAGTAACAGGATGAATGAATTAAAAATATTTATACATGTTTACATTGTGTGTGTGTGTGTGTGTGTGTGCTATACTTTAATAAAAATTCACTTACTTTAAAAATCAGGAAATGAGCCTCAGAAAGTTTCATTAACATAGTGCTTATGTTACATGCTCACATGGCATAGAAAAGGTAGAACCTGGATACAAACTATCTATTCATCTCTCTGACTCCAAAGACACTGGCTGCTTTTGGTGATTATACTATACTGTCTTCCACTCAAATGAAGTGCAACAAAATAATTAATCATTCCATATATATTAAATGCTTATATGAAATGCACTAGGCATTGTGCTGGGTACTAGAAACTTAGAACTATATAGTGGTAACAAATTATGCCAATAATTAAAATTCATTATTGATCTTAGCCATTGCCATATATACATAAATAAAGGTAAGTCCTATACAGAAGTATATCCTTTGAAGGAATCAAGAAAGGCTTTATGAAGAAAATGGTATCTAGGATAGCTCAAAAGATGGATTAAGTTTAACAGGTTTGACCATTAGAAAACATCAGGGAAACATTTCCAAAGCCATGTGACTGAGAAAGGGCTGGATTTTTTAAAGTACTGGGTTTAAGCATAGCTTTTTTTTAAATTTTTTTTTTTAACGTTTATTTATTTTTGAGACAGAGAGAGACAGAGCATGAACAGGGGAGGGTCAGAGAGAGAGGGAGACACAGAATCCGAAACAGGCTCCAGGCTCTGAGCAGTCAGCACAGAGCCCGACGTGGGGCTTGAACCCACGACAGTGAGATCGTGACCTGAGCCGAAGTCGGACGCTTAACCGACTGAGCCACCCAGGCGCCCCTAAGCATAGCTTTAATGTATATACACAGGAAAACATTCTAGCAAACATGACTGAAGCAGATGGGAGTAGAAACTAATGGAACTAACAGAAGCAGATAATCATGAAACTTAATGCCAGGTAAAGAAATGTGGATTTCTTCCTGAAAGTACTAAGAAATCATTAGACATTTTTGAGCACAGGAATTACATGATTAAAGCAATAATTTTGGAACTATTAGTCTGGTATCAGGGAAGGTAGCAAGAGGCAAAAATCATTTGGAGGATGTTGGCAGAGAGGGGGAGGAGTCAAACATTCATTTCAAATCCTGGGAGGATAGAAGAAAGATTACATCAGAAAAAGAATTGTGAAATCTAGAAGGGACAAACAAGTTTCTTATTGTTTTTTCACATTTTCTTTGTTTAGGTTTGGCTAGGGGTGGGGTGATTTTGCTTTTAAAACCCTGAATTGAAAGTGGCAGACTGATATACAAGTGTAAATGTCCAAGAGACCAAATGGAGAGAGAAGATTAAAGCTTGAGAGGGACTGGAGAGTCATCCTATTGAGGATAACAAAATCAATGATGAGGGCAAAAGAGAAAAATTAGCATGGAAGCAGTTCTGAGTATTAAGGTGCAAGAAGAGGACTGACAAAGGAAAAAGAGATCACATTACATTAATATGCACAGACCTCATTATGGATGATTTAAAGATGAGTAACTTCACTATGTTTTTCATTTTAACCTTAGCTGTTTCTGTCCTCATCTACTGTACAGATAGGAGTGGACATATTCTGGTTACAAAATATATGCGTTCAACCCTATAGTTTCAAGTAACTAACAGCAAAAATAGCACCTGGCCCTTCAGCGCAGGCATGCACACGCACTGACGCACACATGCATGTGCGAGCACACAAACACACACATGCACAATATTAAGTAATTGGATAAAGGCTTTCACAATAAGGAAAGGAAGCTGTCAAAGAGCCCCTAGATACTACCTGGTGAATAGTTTTGCCAGTTCCTGTCATGATTAACTGCCAGCAACAATTTTTTACATTAATTATAATTATATATATATATTATATATATATAATTATAATTATATATTTTGCACCACGTATTCATAAGAACTTGCCAGTAGGTATGCTTTTTTAATTTAAGAGATGCTTTATTTTAATTTCTGATCTTAATTTGATAGTAATTGAACAATTTAGTTTTCAGTTTATCTACCCTCCAGCCCAGTTAAGGAGTTAATGTTCTAGAAATAACATTTAATGTATTTAAGAAGCTTACTATTTCAAAGGCCTTGAAGAAATTTTCTGTAAAACAAACAAAAATTACTGCTTCCTGGTTTCCATTTTGAAAATTTGAATTTTGGGGAAGGAGTGGTATGAGGTTGGGCTAAGTGGCTTTTCACAGAATAGAAATGCCTGTATTTCCCTCAAAGTATAGTCTCTATAAATCAAGATACTAAAGCAGAACTAAAGAAATGGTTTACTACTGTTGAATTTTTTTTCAGAAAAATCTAACTGTACAGCAATTAGAAGAAAAAGAAGCTGTGCTGGTAGGAGAAGAAACAGATTCAGAGTGCTATATCCTAAACAGTGGAAAAGTATATTAGGTCATACTCTTGGCTTTGCTCAGGTGGGCAGTAAAACACCATCAGCCATGTTAACTCCAAATTCAACTCAAGCTCATGAATATTTACTGAGCACCTACTGAGCCAGGCGTGTAGGGAAGGATAAATAAGTTGACAATTTGACCAAAAGATATCTAATTCTAAATCAAGACACACACTAGTTTTCTACATTAGTTCTAATTTCAGACTGCAAATTTTAATTTTTGGTTGGGGAAACGGCATCACGGTGTCTAGTGTCCCAATCTGGGATTTTCATATCCCCACAGTTTATTGTTTTTCTGATTTGTATTAAAAATACAAAAGCCACAAATTTCTGATTTGTATTAGAAATACTATGTAACCCTGATAAATTGGTTCTGGATGAGAAAGACTGATACCTTATCAGAGATGATGACAGCTACGATAACAACCCAGATATCTTAAGTACATTTTCAGGCAAGCATATTATATCAAGTACAAGTGTGTTCCATGTCAAGGCATTTATGATGCAAAATATTTTAACTGGGATTCTCCTTAAAAAAAGAATTCATGTGTGAGGATAAAAAATGTTTTGTGTCAGAAGGCAAGGACATACGATGACACCATATATTAATATCCAATGGTAATTTTACAGCGCTCAGCTTCTGGGTCTATCAGCTTCTGGGTCTATTTTTTATCCCAGTACCCTATTTTTAAGGCATAAATGATTAAAGGTAATCTTCAATTTAATTATCACTTAATATCTCAGATCTAAAAATGACGGACAACATATAAACCAAATACAAAATATTCTGCTTTTCTACCTAGAACACCAAGAAATCCAGGTGAAAATTAAATAAAAACACAAATTTTATAGGTCAAATGCACAGTCCACTACTTTGGTTCTCATAGGTACATGAATGGTCTAGTACCTAATGTACTAGTATTAGCACCTAGTACCAACTGATTACAATTCAATCATACCATTTATTGCCAAGGTCTATAACAAACACAGAGAAAATGATTAGTAGATAAAGTGCAAGTAAGATGAAAAGTCCCCTGAGTCCAAATTTGAAGCTGGAAGTAACTACGAGCATATAATCCCTGAGGGCATATATGCAGCAGTACTACAGAGGCCACAGGATTGGTAGAAGGCTACAAGTGACACCTGGGTTAAATGTAAAATGACTGTGTGTTTGACTAAATGATCTGAAAAGTCACCTTCAGCCCCAAACATCAGTTACTTTATACCTTACAATTTTGTGGAGTCTGTACCATGTTAATAGGAACCTTCAGAACCAAGAAGAAAGAATCCACTGAGAGTAAGAGTAACTACTAAGTTGAAAAATTCAATTTTGGCCTTTTAAAAGATAGTAGACAGAAAAATGACTTGGCCCATAGAAGACAGAGAGGAAAATGTTTCTGCTTGGGAAATCTATTACTTATAGCTACTGGTTGCCTAAAATTGAGCATAGTACAATGATTTTTAAGTATATGAGTACAAGGAAATAAAGTGTATTTTATGTTTTGTAGAAAACTATAAAAAGAATAGTCTTATTCTTATAACACAATCTCTTTCTGTGCCTTGTCTCCTCAATATTTCCCATTTGATTGGCTCCTTTCAAGCAAGAATACGTACTGAAAAGCAATCTAAAACATGAGCTTATATAATTGCTTCAAAAACAAATACCTTGATTAATTTAACTTCATTCTAGCTATAAATTCTAACTAATTTTTTTTTATTCAGAAATTTAGATGTAAAGCTCACTAGATCAGAAACAGAAATGTCCTTATCAGTAGCAATCAAGTTCTATCTCAGCTAAGGCTTTGCTTTTTCCCAGTTTTGTGAAGAGCTCTTAAACTGAATCTCAAAGTAAATAGCTTTTCCCTTGAAATATAAGCACAGTTTGTTTAAGTATTAAGTTAAAGCTCTGGTTGTTTTGTCTAAGAAAAGCCATCTTCACAAGACAAAAGTATTTGCCTTAGTTTAGGGGTTAGCTCTATGACGAGTTGCTACTTCTTTCTCTTTACAAACTTTAAAAAATATTAAAAATAAAATAAGCTAATTAACAAAATTAAGTTCTCTTTATTTTAATGAAATTATACTTTAAACAATTTATGGTACAAAAGATGAGACTTCTTCCATTTTAATCATTTAAAAATATTTGGTTCAATAAGTATTCTTGTAAATTCACAAAAAGCAAGCATTCTTCTGAAAATAATTTATATTAAACCTAATGTATATGTACTCAAGTTTTGTATTAGACTTCTTTTACACAGTATAATTCTCTAACACATATTTCTCATTTATAGAATATATGCAAGTGACACAAATGTAAAGATAATTTTGTAATGATTATTGAAATCTGATAGTAAACACATGATCAGATGTATTACTATCCTGTTTTAACATATAGATAACATTTCAAAATATAAATAACAAAGGAACTACTCTGAAAACTAGTTAATCAAACACATAAATAGGTGCTATCCTCATGTATGTTTCTACTTCATCCTAAAAAGTAGACACTTGACACATTTTCCATCTGAAATATGGTTTCCTATCATTGCCCAATGAGTTTTAGAATTTATTAGATTAAGGAGAACAGAATTATAAAAACTATTACCAAGTCACAGCTTCTTGGCTTTTAAACAGAATAAATGGGGCGGGGAGGCAGCACCTGGGTGGCTCAGTCGGTTAAGCATCAGACTTCAGCTCAGGTCATGATCTTGCAGTCCGTGAGTTCGAGCCTTACACCTGGCTCTGTGCTGACAGCTCAGAGCCTGAAGCCGGCTTCAGATTCTGTGTCCACCTCTCTGTCTGCCCCTCCCCTGCTCATTAATAGGTATTATTTAATGAACTTTAAGGATATTTCTACATACATCAGAAATCTGGAGAAAAGAGAATAAATCAGCCAATTATTGAGCTATTGTTAACAACCACGTGGGTTTTTTTGGAGTGATCAGTGACATATTCAAATATTTGGCCTAAAATTTTTAATGATTTATCTAGATATTTACCAAGAGTTTTATTGTATTATCAGGCAATGATTATTTAGCTGAATTTCTAATAATTCTTGCAGTATATCTTACATTTGAAAGAATTAGATAATATACTCAATTTTTCATAATGAGTCAAATAGTCATACATAATAACAATGTGTGAGACAGCTTTAGGCTAGGCACTAGGCACTCATGAAATATTTTACTTCTCTTATTAGCACAAAGAAAGGACTTTTGTTATATAGCTTTGCTATCCTGGAATTGACAACACTTTTAAATTCTATTTTAACCATAAAAAATATTGCAAGGAAACTAAAGTACCGAATATTGGGTCTTATAAAAGTTGCTCTCCAAATAGTTGAGTGGTGTGCCAGAGGAAAACACAGGAAACAAAGGCCAAATAAGGAAACTATATGATATGAAGAAGCATGAAAACCCAAACCAACACATATATAAATACTAGACACTATGTGCTACACTATAGAATTAAAGAACTGTAATGTTTAGCAGCAAGAAGACCTTCTGGCATTGATAGGGAAAAAATCTGTTATTAGATGGCCAACAGGACTGATAGGGAAATTCCAGTCTCTGACCAGACTCCCCTTCCGGGTTCTTCTTCCTACCCTACTTGCCCATGCCAAATTACTACTAATGACGAATGCAGAAGTAACAGACTATAAATTGTTCCCTCTGCTTACACACTCAGGGCTCAGACCTCTGGAGAGTGATCTCCTCTGAGCCTGCTGGTGTGAAATAAACTTGCCGCCTCCCAAGATCTCTGAGTGCTGCTTGGTTCTTCTGCTGGATGATCCAGACTAGGTTCTGTAACAGCATGAATATTCAGTCAGGTAGCAGGAGAACAAGTAAGAGCAAGCTGAGGGAGATACGTAAAAGTGCTGTGCCCAGAAATTCCATACATAATAAAATTATATGTGAAGTATATGCCTAATTTAACTCATTAGGATGAGACAGTTAAAATTTTTTTAAATGATGGCCATAAATACTTTCACATATCTTTTTCACACATCTTACTGCATCTTCAAAACAACCCTGTGAGTTAAATAGTTTAAGATTATGAAACATAACAAAAGAAATATATAATATGCTTCATTAAAAAAAATAAGAAAAGTAGATCATCCTATAGTTTTAGAATGAACAAAAACATAAAATACATATATCCTGTGCCTCAGGAGCACAGATGCAAAAAGTAATTGTGAGTTTCTGTTTGCTTCTGAATAGTAATACACGAGTACCTCTCCTCTTCAAGCTACTCATCCTCAATCTTCCCTTAGTCATGCTATTGGGTTTCCCTGGCATATTCTTTGTCCTTTCCCCCCACCCTGCTTCAGTTCAATTTCAATTTCCTTCTTAAAGCCTTCCCCAGTGAATACAATCTACTCAAATTTTTTCCTTCTGTGTAAACTACAATTAAGAAATCCTAAAACTAGGTTTTATTATAAAATTTCATTTGCAAATCAGTTGTTTGAAAATTAGAATTTCTTTTATGTAAGAAAACATGTTATAAAATTTCCAGGCTTTCAATAAAAAAGCCTTTTAAATTTACAATAATAGAAATACTATTTGAGGTGAAAAGTAATAGAAAATTATTTCCTAAGATTATTATAGCTTATAATAAATGCTAGTGTTTATTCAATTAGCAGAACATGAGGAAACATACCAGAGTTCTGTACTGATTCTGAATACAACTTTTGGATGCTTTCTGGACGGACTTTCAAAGTCTAACTGCAGTATACAAAAAAAAAAAAAAAAAAAAGAGAGAGAGAGAGAGAAAAGTTAACATCGCAGGCTTTAGGTTGACATCCTTAGAAAGGCCTGGGTGTAAGGACAGCCTTTGGCTGGTTGCTGGGAATTTTGATTTCAGGAGGGTTCACACCATTCACAAAATGGTGGCTCACTATGTCTAAACTGCTTGCACAAACAATATGGTTTATACTAAACATCTGCTTTCCTTCTAGGAGTTTGAATTTTGGTATATACTAGGCAGAGGGTGTCTACATGACTAGCCCCCCCCCCCCCCCCCCCCCCCCCGCAATAAAAACCTTTGACACTGAGCTCAAATGAGCTTCCTGGTAGATGTTTCACATTTGTGACCACAACTAGTTGCTGGAGTAATTCAGTGCAACTTGTGTGACCCTACTAAGAAAGGGCTCTTGGAAGCTTAAATATGAAATCCTCCAGACTTTCTCCTGTGAGCCTTTTGCTTTTTCTTCCATCCTTCCCTTGCCTTTTTTTTTCTTTATAAGTTTTGCTGTAATAATTACATCAGCAAGTGTGGCTATATGCTGAGTTCTGTGAATCTTTCTAGTAACTCACTGTATTTCAGGGGGTTCTTGGGGCCCCCTGCCCCAGGCTATTACTATATTTTGTCTCATTTCCATTAAATGTATGAATATTTCATTCTTAATACAAGTAAAGTAGTAATTGCATTTTGATCCTTCTCATTTGTGATTAAGGTTGTTTGAGATTCTTCGTAAGAGTATGAGCAAAAGAGAAATATTTTAGTATAATAACTAAACCATATTTAGAAAAGAAGAAAATTTAAATAAGATGTGTGTACATATGAGGGGAAAAATACTGCTTGAAATAGAATAAACTGAAAAGTGAGTTGCAAAAAGGGTTCAAGGTAATGGAAGGAAAGGAAGGAAACCTGAAACAACATTTTCTATGAAGAAGAAAGCAGTGGTAGAGGGAGATGCCGAGTCCAGTGATTCTCTGTGTTTGCCACCATATTGGTGCAGAACATGTTGGTTGTTAAGTCCCTATGAAGGACGATTACTGACATCTGAAGTGCAAGTAGATGAGTACTTAGTAAATACTTGTTAACCAAGGTCAATCTTCTCCTAAAATAGCCATGGAGTCACCAAGTTTTCCAAAAAAATTATGAATAAATGAGATAGTCTTTTCAAAGAAGTTTTTAAAAAACAACTAATGACAAGATGCCTAGAAACTTTACAACAAACTTATTAGAAACAAAAAAGAAATAAGATCACATATCAAAAATTCAGAGCTTCAAAAAAATCAAATGGTAGCAAATGAACTTTTACGTGGACAACTAACAGTTGAAAAAGATCTTTAACGGTAAAAAGTTATAATTTGAGATAAGAAAATTCTGACCACAAAGAAAAACAGGGAAGTCTATGTAATAGAGCATGAGAGGTTCAAATTAGAAGTTAGTTAAAACAAAAAAACAATTCAAGCCCTTACCATGCCTTTAACCAATAATAAAAAGTTCTTTAAATAAATCAAAAACAGGAAGTCAGATAGATTATAGCTGGTCCACTTAATCTTGGTAAAAATAAACGCACTCATGAGTAGAAATTATATAGGAAAAGGCAATAATAAAAATCACAATTTGCATAGACTTTTATATTTCTCAGAGATCATTTACACACCATAGTCATTTGAGTCATAAAACAATCCTGTAAGAGGAGTGAACATTTTAACATCCCCTTCTAAAAGGTAAAAAAAAGAGGTTCATCTGGATAAGTGATTGATGTCAGATGAATCAATAAAACAAGAGCTTATATTAGGGCCCGGATTTCTCTACTTCTTAAAAATGAGATTTTCCTTTCCCCACCAATGTATTTCAAACTGTGTCTCTCAGAAGAGGACTTAGAGATATGTTTGGAATGAGGAGGGAAGTGTTACAAAGAGGAATTATCAGGCTTTTGCCAGAGATTTAAAAGGAATGTATCAGAAGGAAAATCAAAGTGGTAATTAACTGTGGATCTTTCAGGTCATATGTGTAATCCAGTAAGTACTGTAAGTGATGCAGTTTAATAGTGATTATGTATTGAGGGACCTACTCATATGCTTTCCACATAAGATGTAGAAAGCTGGAAACAGTATTGTTTCCAACCTCATCACACACAAACAAAAAAGGCAGTTAATCTACAAATTTTCTTGAGCCCCTAAGAGAGCTCATCTAAGTAAGACAGACACCTCCAAGGAGAAACAGGACGTGAGCACTTGGCTACCTGAAGCAGACGACAGATGGCATACAGGCTGATAAGGACTCAGCTAAAATTTCTAACAAACTGCTAAAGGCTGAGTGTGAACCAGCATGAGAATAGAGAATCCCTGGGAGCCAGAAACATCAGGGGAATGAATGCTCATCTACTCAATAAGTCTTCTCACATTCCTCAGAGGGCAAAAAAAGTTGGGGGGGAAGAAGAGATTGGAGAGACCTCCCTCAAATAGAAGGCCTGGAGGACCGGAAAAGCAGCTACTGTGAAAAAAGCACAAAGTCCCACCTAGTCCCTCTCCCCTCAAAAAACAAAAAACCTGAAACTAAGGATGAAAGGTCAAAAACCCCTGTAGCCCTCAGGGCACAGGTGAAGAGTCAAGCTGAAGGAAAAGAACAGAAAAAAAGCCCTCCATCCCTGGAGGGAAAGGAAGAAAAAAACATCTGGAATTTACTACTAGTGGTCCTCCACCACTGGGATAAGACAGGATTGCTCACAATGTGACACCCAAGAGACTCAGGGAAACAACCTTCCAGTAACACTGAGGCTGACTCAGAACAAAGAATGTCACCCCATGTCCTATACTACCAGGCCAGTAATTATCAAGTAACAAATAAAGAGTCTACTTCTAGGGGAGGTTCCAGATAGCAACAAGAGACCCTGTGTAAGACTCAGAAACAAATTAAAGATTTTGGGGTGAAGACAGACCAGATACTGGGTTAAACCCTTGAGCTAACCAGTCTCTATTCTGAACACAAAATAATGCTAGAGAAATCTGAAGCCCACAGTGCACTGATACCAAAGCAACAACAAAACCCGACCCCAGCAAACCCCCTGACTATATTAACTGCTCTCCCCATACATGAAAGGGCTAGGAAAAAAAGAGGCATGTCAATTTTTAAGCAGAATAAAATTTATCTCAGTCTCCACTGTCCTAGACAAGATATTTAGCTTTCAGTCAATAAGTACAAGCCATATGAAAAAAGAAGGAAAAAAAAAAAAAAACAAACAAGCACACAGTCAACCAACAAAGAAATAAATTGATATGAGAAAGTTAGTGGCATTATCAGGCAAGAAATTTAAAGTATCTGTGATTAATATGTTAATATATTCCAGTGTAAAAAGGTTGACCAAAAGCCAGAACAAATGGAAAATTTCAGTAGAGATGGAAACTATAAAAGAAAATCAAATCAAATCAAATCAAAAGATGGAAATAAAAACACGGTAACAGAGATAAAGGCTGCCTTTGACAAACTCATCAGTAAGCTCAACACAGTGAGGAAATCATCAGTCAACCTGAAAATAAGTAAATAAAAATCACTCACCGTGAAACACAAAGAGTAAACTAAAAAAAAAAAAAAAACAAACAAAAAAAAAAAAACACACAATTAAAAAAAATAAAAAACACAAGTATGAATAAAAAAGAGAGCAGATCATTCAAGTACTATGTGACAATATAAAAGTGTAACACACCTGTAAGGAAAAGAGGTAAAAAAGATTACAGAAAAAAATATTTGAAGATATTTGAATAGCTGACAACTTTTCATAATTAGTAAAATGTAACAAAACACAGATTCGACTTGCTCAGAAAGCATCAAGTAGGATAAGTATCATACATAGATGTATTATATTCAAATCCCATAATAAATAAATATATATATATATATATATACATATATATATATATATATATATATATATATATATATATTGATGGCATCTAGAAAAAAAAGGAATTACAACAAACTTCTGATAATAATTTGCCATACAGAAGATAATGGAGTGATATCTTTTATTACAGAGGTATAAAATATCACAGAGTAGAGACCAGCCATCCCCACTACACCCTATCCAAATTCCTCAATGAAGGAATCCAGCAGCATAACAAAAGCTCTACACCATTATGTTCCTGGTATAATTTTGTTACACAGACACAGGAAGTGAAACAACAGTCTGTACATCCCTACCTCTAGTTTTGTTTCCTCCAACCCACCCTGATACCTGAGTGGACTTTTTGTGTGTGTGTTTCAGAATTTAAAAAGAAAAAAAAAAGGTTTTATTTATTTATTTTGAGAAAGAAAGTAAGTGCACATGTGCATGTGCACCCGAGTCACAGGAGAGGCAGAGAGGGTGAGAGAGAATCTAAGCAGGTTTCGTGCAGTCAGCATGGAGTCTGATGGGGGGCTCTATCTCAGGAATCGTGAGATCATGACCTAAGCTGAGATCAAAAGTCAGGTGCTTAGGGCGTCTGGGTGGCTCAGTTGGTTGAGCATCCGACTTCGGCTCAGGTCATGATCTCGCAGTTCGTGAGTTCGAGCCCCATGTCGGGCTCTGTGCTGACAGCTCAGAGCCTGGAGCCTACTTCAGATTCTGTGTGTGTCTCTCTCTCTGCCCCTTCCCCACTCATGCTCTGTCTCTCTCTGTCTCTCAAAAATGAATTTAAAAAATAAAAAAAAAAAAAAAGAGTCTGGTCAAACCCTACTTAGATCCTTAATCACAAAAACTGTAACCTCTCCTTCATGAGAAATGCAAAGAAATCTGACTGTCTTTATTCTCTAAACATGTATAGTACCAAGCAGTAACCTGGTATTAACACCGTTGCTCTTACTCTTCTGAGGAGAATAAATCTTAAATCATCTGAAAGATCCAGGACCCCACAGTGGGGTTGCCATTTGGGAATTATGGCAAAGGGAGTGCCTGGTAACCTGACATCTGAAGGTGAGCTTTTGCCAATGGGACCACTGTTAGGAGAAGGGGAAGATGCCTAACCTCTTTTTGCCCAGGCCAAAAATTCCAGGCTAATGATGTTATTAGCCAGTTATATCATTAAAGGTTTTATGATGAGTCCAGTTACATCATTTTTACTTTATTCAAGACTGAAAGGAGTAAGTTTCTATTTCCCCCCTATTCTTCAATAAAAACACTTTTAACAAAAACAAATGAACATAATTTTTAGACCAGAAGGGCCTTTTCACAGGGATGCTGAAAATATTAAATTTTATTGTCTAACTTTTAGGACAAGTCACCAAGACGTCATAGCAATTTGCTTACAAACAATAGACAGTGAATGGTCAAAGCCTGTAGATATCATGGAGGGTGGGGAAGGAAAGAGAAAGGGAAAGGGAAAGAGAGAGAGAGGGAGAGAGAATGAATAGGCCTGCCTCTGGTTCAGGAGAGGATTTTTCCAAGGACAAAAACTTTTCTACAGGCTGGGTCTTTCACTTATTCTCTCAACTCATCCCAAAATGCTCTATCAAAATTCAGGTAGATATCCCTGCTTTTTAATCACCATCAAATATGCACTACATTCTAGGCACTGTAGTAGGCAGTGAGGAGACAGAGGAGAATATGATCTCAATTTTTCTGCACTCATGAAACTTAGCCAGTTCTAATCTCCTCCAAAGCTCCTCCTGAAAGCCTTCTGTCAACTGTGCAGGCTAGGTTTTTAAGCCCATCCCCCAAATGTTTCCATAATATGCTGTTTATTTTTTTTGCCAGAGCACATTTTATTGTCAATCATCTTTTGACTTATGTCCCCTATGAGACAGAAGCTCTTTAAACACTGGGGCTCTGTTTTATTTCCATATCTTCATCACTAAGGATTGTGTCTGGCAAGGTCAATAAATATATTTTTAATTAAAGAAGTAACAAATGTTTTAAAAAGTGTTGAGATGGTCTGCCTTTTTAAAAATAAAAGATATAGATTAGATGCTGGAAATCTAAGATAAACCACATGTAATAATTTTTAGATATTTCTATCATGGATCACAAATAATGCATAACATATACTAAGGAACTACAAAGTTAAAGATCCTACATGTATCTTAGTTAGAAAATAAAATCCACACCAATGTTCTGTAACAATTTAGGCATTGTTATAAATAATTCAGAATCACAGGAAAAGATTGTAAGGAACAGCTGAGTATATGAGACAGGAAAAAGGAAGGGAGAAACCAGATATAATCTAGTAATCACAAATTTAAAAAGGAAAAATACTAAATTCCTTACAAATTATTTTGCCTATTTTTCTTACCATAGCAACAAAATAGTATAGTAGAATAGACATTAGACTAGTACAGAAAGGCAATTCTCTCCTTCAGAAATGCTTTCCTTATAACTTTTCAAACTCTGGCTAAATATGCAAAACAATAGAAAATAAAAAATATCAACATTTAGGGTATACATATTTAAGATATAAAAGCAAAAGGCATTACACTATTATTGAGTCTTTCTACAAACTTGACCGCAACAAATTAAGTATTTATATCAGTGTTTTTTTCTTAAATGGGGTGGGAGGGGCACGAGCAAGGGAGGGGCAGAGAGAGAAGACAGAGAATGAATCCCAAGCAGGCTCTGTGCTGTCAGCATGGAGACCCACGTGGGGCTCAAACTCACAAACTGTGAGATCATGACCTAAGCGTAAATCAAGAGCTGGACACTCAACTGAGTCACCCAGGCACCCCAGGCTGATAGAATTCTTTTAAAAAGCTTTATAGGTTTCTTATGTTTCAAAAAACATATTTTATAAGCCCACTCATTCAGGCAAATGCTATGCCCACAGATGTCACTGAAATAAGTCCTTTTGTACCTTGGGCCCTCTGTGAGGCTGCTGTGGGACAAGGTCCTGAAGATTCTTGGAAGTCCTTTTGTTTACCAGAGAAAAACTGGAAGTTGTGCCATTAAGATTCCTGAAAGGTTTTTTTGTGTGTCTAAGAGAATCTATGAGGGCCACCTCAAATTTTTCTGAGATCTTAAAAAAGGTTTTATAGTTACACCTTAGTTTCATTTTTACCTTGAGACCACATTTTCCAAACTTTGCTCTGGGTTTGATCTTCATTCTTAGGCCCTTTGAGAACCTTTGCAGGCTGGGAAAACTTTCCTGAGCCCTTTACATTTCCTCCAAATTCTGCTTGAAAACAAGAATTTCTTTTTTAACTCCTCTCTCCCCATCCACATTTCATAAGGTATAGCTAAAAGAAAAAGTTGAAAACACTTTGGACATTCTTTATCATACCCCCCTTTGCCATATGCATCAGTTCACTAAGTACACTTTCTATTTTCCATGTTACCATAGGTGGAGTTTTCCTAAACTTTCTGCCACTAGATAACAAAGATATTCTTATTTCCAGTTTCAAATAATATTGGCATTACTTTCTTTCAAGCCCTCATAGTCTCCATGAATTTATCTCAAGTTTCATGATTTCTTGTCCACCCACCAGCTGATACTATGTCCTTTTCTTTTTGTTACAGTAGCACCCCACTTTCAGATACTAAGTACTATTCTCATTATCTATTGCTGTATAACAAACCTTCCCAAAGTTAGTAGCAGATAAAATAACAACTTTTTTATTATGCTCATGGGTCATGTAGTTCAGAACTTTGGACAGTGAACAGTAGAAATGGCCATCTCTACAGACTCTGGGATATCTGTGCCTCAGCTGGGAAAACTCAAACAGCTAAGGACTTCTTCATTAATGGCTTCTTCACTAATGGCTCTTCCTCAGACGACTGAAAGGTAGAGACACTGCTAATCTTGGGACTGCATTTCTTATAGAATGGTGATACAGCTTTAAGAGGGAGCATCCTGAGAAGCAATGGCTGAAAAGCAAGCATTCCAAGATACCAAAGCAAAAGATGCAAGACTTCTTCTGACCTAGCCTCAGAAGTCACATAGCATCACTTCCCTCATATTTTACTGATTACAAGCAAGTCACTAAGGTCAGCTCAGATTCAAGGGAAAGGAAATTGGACTCCACCTCTTGATGGAAGAGTGGCAAGGTCACAAGCAGAAGAATATGGGGGATGGGAGATACTGTCACCATCTTTGAAAAGTGTAAAAAGTCACAATGGATATGAAAAGATTGATCAGGCTCAAGAGGAAAAAAGTTGAGGCTTCAACCAGTAACAGCTCTCCTGAAATGATAACAATATGTATAATAAAAACAAAACTACAATCATTTCTCAAAAAACTTAAAAACTAGAAATTATGACAATTATTTGTTATCGGGTTCACCATTTAACATAAAACTGTGTTTTTATTAGTTAAATTTTATGAAAACACTTCTGTGGCCTCTATACTATCATTTTGAAAAAGTATATACAATGAACATATACAAATAAGGCTCTAAGTGTTCTTCTGAATAGCTTAATGTTATTAAACAATTTACACAAAATTTGAACCTAGTAATGAAAATATGTATATCCCATCATTCAAAATAATTTACCACATTGCACATGAGGAAAAAAACATGTTTGGTTTTTTGTTTGCCTGTTTTTTTTGTTTATTTTTTTAAGTAAGCTCTACACCCAATGTGGGGCTTGAACTCACAACCTTGTGATCAAGAGTCACATGCTCTACAGACTGAGCGAGGCAGGCACTCCAAAACATGTACTGTAAAGTATAAAAGATGAATGGACTATTGAAAAAATATAATTTAGTACTATTTTCTCTGTCCAGAAACACTACATATCTACCATAATCACAATTCATCAGTAAGGTGGCCATTATCTTAATACTCACAATGATCACAATTATTTTATGTATCATTAGGAAGAGAGAAAAATACTGCCAGATAATTAGATCATGGCATGAAACTCTCTTAGTTGTTCATGAGATGCATATCCGTTTCAGAGCTGTTTAAAAACACATGTATTTTTTTAAAGACATTAATGTTTAAATATGGTGCTCATTGACTTAATAGGAAGGATGCTATTATATAAAATCTTCACAATTCAATTGATCATGAGTATAAATGTTGTGATATCTCTACTTGTTTTTGCATAGTGTGTTGATATAGCAAAAAACAAGATTTTTCTTGGTAAATCACTTGACTTATAACCTGAGAAGAAATTCTTAAATTTTAGATACATTCTTAATACATCATCAAATAAGTTTGATAAAATGTGGTATCGTTTGTACTGATCTTATTAAAGTAATATCAGGAAAATCCACGAGAAAAACAGCTTTAAAATTAAAAGGGGAGAGGAGTTTTCTAAAATTATTGGAAATGACTAGCAGGCAGGAAGTTACAGATTGTCTTTTTCATTCTGAAAATTGTTAGTTGCTCCAAAGACAAAATCTTTTCTATTTTTTTTTTTTTTTTCTGAGCACAGGGCATAGGTATGGTAAATTAAACTCTATAAACTAAATGTCAAATATAAACATGGTACATTAGTTTGCATAGTCTTGCTTATATTTTTAATAAGCCAAATAAATAAATTTGGCCACAAGGCTACCATAATTTCAAATCTAGGTAAAGTGGTAACAAAGGCCTTAAACACTAAATATTTTAATTCATAATACAAAACAAAATATCTCAACAGCTTTAAAATTTAAATATTTCATACAGATACGCACTGATGATCAGATCTTTTTAATGACATCATTGAATATACAAGATATTATAAAATACATTGTAGGGGTACGTGGGTGGCTCAGTCAGTTAAGCATCCAACTCTTGATTTTCAGTTCAGGTCATGATCTCATGGTCCTGAGATCGAGCCTCATGTCAGGCTCCATGCTGGGTGTGGAACCTGCTTGGGATTCTCCCTCTCCCTCTGCCCCTCCCCTGCTTAAGCATGTGCACACACTCACGCTCTCTCTCTCAAGAATATATGTATATGTATGTATATACATACATATAGTAAATAATATATATATATATATATATATTATTTCTCATTGAAAATGAAAATATTAACTGAGAAATCTAACAGTATCTCCTCCAATCTTTCAAAATGATAAAAATGTACTTTTTACTTATCTTTTAATATTCTGGACCAGGTTAATTAAAGGGCATTTTTGGGGTACCTGGGTGTTTCAGTCGGTTGAATGTCCAGCTCTTGGTTTCAGCTCAGGTCTGATTTCACGATTCCTGGGCCCCACCTGGGCTCCACACTGCCGGTGAGGAGCCTACTTGGAATAATATCCCTCCTCCTTCTGCCCCTCCCCAACTTGTGCCCATGCTCTCTGTCAAAATAAATAAATAAACTAAAAAAAAAAAAAATAAAGAGCATTTTTTTTCTCCACTTAAAATGAAAAGATGCAAAGATCTCATGTGATAAGAATTTTAAGTATTTTAAATGAATCTGATCAATATTTACCTATATATTTGAATTAAAGGGCTGAATTTTTTTTTTCTCATTAGAACATTAGTTTAATATATAAATTAACCTTTGACTTTCAGAGCTTTCCTAAATATCAAGGTCTTATCCTTGATTCCTATTCTCTTCCGTTCTCTAATTTTCATTATGTAGAATTAAATCTTCTAAAAAATATTTTATTAAATAGAATTTGTATTTCTTGTTATTTATTTTAAAAGGTGATCCTCCCTCAGAAGATTCTTTAACAACAAAAAAAAAAAACCCAAAAAAACACAACTTCCTCTTTTTAAATAAAAAATTACAAAAATAAAAACCTTAAATTGAATTACCTTATGAATTAACTCTGACTCAACTCATTGATTCTCCAAAACAGAAAGACAGCTCTTATATTTTTATTCTTGACAGCACCACTAGAGTAAAGTAAGTATCTATCTACTTATACTTTACTCAAGGGAAAAACATGCACAATTTTTTCTCTACAAATATTTAATAACAAGATCTATTATTCCTTCTTTGGATTTCTAATTAATTTCTATTATTGGGTAAAAATTAATTAATTAACTAACTAATTAAAAGGGCTTTAGCGAAATTGCCGTCTTTAAAAAGTCCTCAATTTTTTTAAAATCCAAATTAAGTAAATCAACTCTATTTCCCTAAACACCTCCCATTATTGCTATTTTAGTCTTTTGATATGAGTAAGGTAAGCAACAGCTGCTTTTGTTCCAGATAGATATTAAAAGCCCATGAGAATGACATACACATTTAAATTACAGAAAACTATATATAATTATCACTTCTTAAATTTCGTAAAAGAAGAAAAAAAATCCTACTGGCTCTTTTTTACTTCAAAGAAAATTACTGAGATAAATTTTTTGTTTGTTTTAATTCAGCCTTGCTATGACTTTAACTCTAAAAGTTTTTAAAAAGAATAAGAAAGGGAAAATATTTTAAGCTAATAATCTGATTCAAAAGAAAATCAGAACGCAGACAGCCTATCTCACATTTTAAATATATAATGTGGACAATTTACCTACGTTGGAATAGTTAGGAAAGTCCTCACTGAACAGGCAGAATTTTACTTGTACGATTTGTTATGCAAAGGATTTAAGAGGATAGCCTATCTTTTTCCATGGGTAGAAATTGCTTAAGTTTATCAATGTTTAATAGAATTCAAATTTGGAAAAGCAGCCCAGGAGTTTGATTCAGAGAATGTCTGGGAAACAATCGGAACAGGAAGGTCCCTAAGCAAGAGGAATCATTTTTGTTCTAGAAACAAGCATCTCTCAGATAAGAAAGAGGCCTCAGTATATGATCTAACTGGATGAACCACTTTGACACAGAAAAGTATAGGAGCTGGTCAAGAGCAAGTGAAGATGGTAATAAAAAGCAGAAAGTTTCCCTCAGTAACACTGCCAAGAAACTGAAGAAACTAATACCAAACATTCATTGAAAACACAAAAGCCTAGTTTCTCTCACCAGCAGAATTAGCCTGGAAGTCTCAGCAAGTGAACAAGCTGATGGAAAACTAAATGTTAGGCGGCTGAAGGGGCAGGAAAAGAACCTTTGAGGGATGGTCAGCTAGCAAAGTGCCCTCCTTATTCACTGCGCCCTCCAGGAGAGACCACTTAGAAAGTGAGAGGTTTCCAAGCACACCACAAGTTCTAAAGGACCAGGCAGAGGTGCCAGCTCAAACCTACCTTGGTCTGAACTTGAGCTCTCAAGCAATCAAGACAGGAGTTAGGTAAGAATGATTCCCAAATAGGAGACTTAAAATGCCCCACCCACTCCACTCCCCCACCCCACCAGCCCCTCAAGTAAGTAAATGTAAATAAGTAATCTCACTGGGAATGTGGACATGGAGATGAAACCAAGTAACTTCTATTTATATTTCAAACATAAAATCCTGCTGAGATTCCCAATTCTCTGCAAACTTCCCAGTGTTCATATTGTTACTTTATGTATGTCTCTGTAGTGAATAAAATTAAAATCCTAGACATAAAGAAAGGAGTAGGCCCTGTAGAAGGAAAAACTGAGAAAGGAAAATAGTGAATAAAGATCAAAGGTTATGTTTATCGTCTGGAAAAGATAAAAGAGTACATAGGAAGGTGACCTGTGATAGGACAGGTTTACAGATTTAATTTATAGCAAGCTTCCAATGTCCTTTCACAAGAATATCTCAGGTTAGAGAAAAAAGGAAAGAAGATAGTCTAGTGTATGGGGCTATCTATTGATGCGATTTGCACAAGGAAAACATCCCCATAATTTCTAATACACATTAAAGTGTCCTATTGTAAGCAATACAGAAGTCATTTTTGATATCTAAAGATTTTCCATTTCTCTTATGTATTTGGGCTTTTGTCCATAATAAAAATTATAATATGAATTCAGCTCTGAAATATTTTCCTTTATTTTCTCTTTTCATATCTATCTCAGAGCTGACAAACCAAGGATAATGATGATAGGAGGGCTAAGATAAGGTGATACGGAAGATAAGGTAATGATCAAGGAAAAGCAAGAAAAAGGAATACTGAATGGGTCATATATGAGCAGTATAATGTTCCCATGGAAGTAGGGCACTTCGTTTAGAAATAGCATGCCTCAAGAATGTAGATTCCTTCATCAAATATTAATTGAGTACCAATTAAGTATAAGACACTAGACTACAAAATTGAACATGATATATTTTTACAGCCTATATGTTTACTTCCCTTAGGTATGAGAACTTTTACATTGCTCTTAATAAGCAATTCAATACATGATCGCTAAAACAAAGTTGTAATGAAGAAAGAGAGCTAACATATAGAGATTTCCCTATTAATCTAAGTTTCAAAAACTTCTGGAAGAAGTCATGGATCATTTAAGTCCATTTAGTTTTCCTTCTAAATCTGAATCTACTTCTCCCCCTATACAATACATGACTGCTTTCTAAAATGAAATTGTGGCCTATAAAGATCATTCAGGCATTGACAATGCTTGAGTCTTAAGTCTTGCTTCAAAAACCATAAACAGCTTTTGAATATCTTAGGAACTCAACATAGTACATTAATACCAAACAAATTTTATTAGTTGCCCTAGAGTTCAAATTAGAAGGACCTGAACTAGTGAACAGATTTGAGAAATTTCCTGGGCTATATAGAACACACCAGGCAAGCTATCTAAGTGAGTCTACCCTTAGTGTGTTAAGTGTTTACCTTTCACTGAGTTGTACTTTCCCCTTGTCTTAATGTTAGCTCCTTCCTTCCTATCACCCCCTAAATGTGAGCTTTTTTTTTTTTTAATAAATTTCCATCCCCAGGCCTCAATTCTTTTTCTTTTTTTTAATGTTTATTTATTTTTGAGAGAAAGAGAGAGAACAAGATGGGAAAGGGCAGAGAGAGGGAGGCAGAGGATCCGAAGCAAGAGAGCTCGATGTGGCACTCAAGCTCACAAACTGTGAGCCCAGGCCTCAATTCTTAACTCACCTTTTTTCTCTCATTATTAAACCCATTCTTATAGCTGAATACACTTTCTCTATGTTCTTCCTTCCAAATTTCAGATTTCTGCTAATGGCATCACAAAGTCCATCGGTAGTGTTGACTACAAATTTAAAAAATTTTTATGTCTTCCTTGATTCTTACAACTCTTCTTTATTATCCTTCATTTTCATCTTTCATTTTCAATTTCAATTGCTGCTACCCTCATTCGAAGGCTTTTCAGCTCTTACCAAGACTGTTAGGCAAGCCTCTCCCCAGTTTTCACCTTTAGTCCTTTCCCTTTCTTCAGTTCCTCTCACACAATGCCCTCATATTAATCGTCCTAAAATATAATTTACTATTTTTTGAATATGCTCAAAAAATGATTCTCCATTGCAGGCATAACAAAAGTTTCATCTAGTATAGTTGAAATAGTTATCAGTGAATATTTGGAAAACCTGAGTTTTCCTCACAAAACCTTGCTCAACTTTTAAACAATGGCATATCATTTACTTCTCTGGGTACCAAATTCCCTATCTAGTAAAATAAGTAGGTTGGACCAAATAAGCATTTTGAAACTCTTTTATTTTAAATTGTTGGACTGTTTTGGGTTCTGACACTGGCAATATATAAAAAATAAAGAGACACAGAGATAGAGAGACAGAGATGCTTATTTAAGAGTCTTACCAAGAACCCATAAGGAAGAGTTCTTGAACCCTGCAGGGGGTAAAGGAAGACAGATGCAGAAACAGCTGTGAAAAGCTGTTGTGACATGATAAAGACTTGAACTTAAGCGTCTGCAGTGAGATTAGAGAGGAGAAGACATGCATAAGGAATGTTTAGGCAATAGATTTGACTGGTTTGGATGACTAGTCAAGGACAAAGGAGAACAATCACCGGGATTAAAAAAAGATTCATTTATGGCACGCGTAATGACTTAAATGGAGATTCATTCCATTTAATTAGAAAGAGAAAATTGAAAGAAGTGGGAAAGGAGAACTAAACTGCTTCAGTTAAAACAGAAGAGGCCAAGAGCCTCTCCTCTAGGGTGTTCTCTTCCTTCTCACCTCTAGGCCAAGAGTCTGGGAAACTCAACATAAAAGCAATGACAGGATAATTTCATAGTGTTCTCACAGTTTTAAAATTTTACTATCTGTTAGCTAAGCATTAATCCTGTGTTTGATTTTTCTACTCCATAGTCAAACAGCTCTGCTTACTATTCCCTAAATACACCTTATATTTTTCCAATGTCAACCTGTTTCTCTGATATACCCTCTCACACACATCTCTTCTCATCCAAATCCTAGTTGTCATTCAAAAGTCAGTGCACATTCAGATTATTTAAACTCATACAGTATAACAGGTATTATCTATATTATACTCATAATAACTAACTCATGATATACAGTTCATATACCTGTCCAAATTATGAATCCTTAGAGAGAGAAATATTTATGTCTCTGCCTCTTACACAGCCTCAAAGTAACTTGTATATAAATGGGTTCTCAAAAAAGAGTTAATAAAGAAATGACAGAATGATTCTAAGTTATATCTACCAAAATCACTCGTCTCAGTGATAATTCTGCATAGAATTACACTGATGAATAGTTGTACACCTTTCTTCTTTAAAAATCTAGATATTTTAATGTATCACTATTTATCTATCTATCTATCTATCTATCTATTTATTTATTTATTTATTTATTTATTATTGAGAGAGAGCGAGCGAGCAGGGGAAAGGGGCAGAGGGAGAGAGACAGAACCCAAAGTATACTTCATGCACAGCACAGAGCCCGATGCAGGGCTCAGTCCCACAACCCTGGGATCATGATCTAAGCTGAAATCAAGAGTCAGATGCTCAACTGACTGAGCCACCCAGGCATTCCAAAATACCACACATTTTAAAGTTAAAGTTTGACTTTCATAAGAAAAATCATAAAAACCACTTAAAAAATATCTGTACCTTCTTTTTGAAGAGATGGTGACAATTTCCTTTTAGAAAGTTCAAAGATTCAGAAGTTAGCACCTAAACTTTGACAACTGACAACATCTATCTACTGTGGCTGGCTGCAAATAACTCCCTGTATTATAATAGTAGCTGTTTGTGGTTTTAAACCCAAGAGACAGAGTAAAGTATCAGGTCATATTTATGTGTGTGTGTGGGGGGGGGGGGGGGGGTTGGGGAAGCCCTTTATACTCAAAATAAATGGAATCAAATTTAAAAATATTTCATGAAGTCTGAAAATAGATAACACATTCTTATTCATACAAAATAGCATGTCACATCATTATAGCCCTGCCCATTAATTCTTGGCTAAGTAACTAATTTTTTTAAATTTCTAGTATATATTCAAAGATACAACACCTAAATTTGTGAGGCACTTATTTTTTTACAAAAGAGATGTGGACCCCTAACCTCACTACCAATGCCCACAAAATCCAAGAAATACAATAATAATTAAAAACTAGATTGGGGTAAATTACACATGATTTTTTCCAGTATTTTTAATTTTTTGCCCTCTTATCAAAGGGAAAAGGAATAAAAACAAGGTAAGACTTTCATAAAGTTGTATTAAGTTGTCTACAAAATACAGCAATTTTGGGGAGGACTTTTTTTGTTGTTGTGTAAAGATTTAATTTTTAAGTAACTGCTACACCCAACATGAGGCTGGAACTCACAATCCCAAGACCAAGAGTCACACACTCTACCAACTGAGTTGGCCAGATGCCCCCCAAAATATACCAATTTTAAATCAAGTTGTGTAACATATAAACAGAAAACAAAGTGGCTACAGAAATATTACACTACAAATCTAAAGTATTTAGACACATTTTGTTTTTCCTTTTAAAAACCTCTAAAATAACTTATTTCATATGACTTTTAAATTTATGAATTTCATATCTCTAATAGTACATTAGAATTATGTATTATTTTTGAAAGAGTATCCTATTTCTATCAGTTTTGCTTTTATGTTATTACTCTATGGCAACATAATCACAGGTAGTATAATATCAGCATTAAAAATAGTAAAGAAGGGGCACCTGGGTGGCTCAGTCAGTTAAGTGCTCAGGTCATGATCCCGTGCTTAGTGGATTCAAGCCCCAAATCAGGCTCTGTCCTGACAGCGTGGAGCGTACTTGGAATTTTCTTTCTCTCCCTCCCTCTCTCTCTCTCTCTCTCTCTCTCTCCCTCTCTGCCCCTTCCCTGCTTATGCTGTTTCAAAATAAATAAACATCTAAAAAAAAAAAAGATGAAATTCCTTTAAACCATATACTTTGAAAAAATATTTTTCACAATGAAACAAGCTGTCAATAAAGTCATACTTATGTTTATCTCTTTTCCATATTAGTTTCTCCATTTATTTCTTTAAGGATTTTGTAGTATCTATCTAATGCTAGAAATTATGGTGTAAATTTTTTTTAAGTTTATTTATTTATTTTGAGAGGGTGTAGGGGCTGACAGAGAGGGAGAGAGAGAATCCCAAGCAGGTTCCCCATTGTCAGCACTGAGCTCAATGCCAGGCTTGACTGAGGGCTTAATCTCATGAACCATGAGACCATTACCTGAGCTGAAATCAAGAGTCCGACGCTTAACCAACTGAGCCACCCACGTTATAAAATATTTTTAAGTAGAATTCTTCCAAAATGCCTATATTTTTTTTGCTTGTCTCCTATTATTCATGTCTTCTATCAAATGACTGACATAACATATTGCCCTACAGGAAATCCCCAGGATCAAAAGAAATAAGAAACATAGCTGATATAGTTATCTGCAGTACTTTGAAGCCACCCAGAAGCATTCCTAGGCACAGTGACAAGCTGGGATTACAGACACACAGATACCACATGTAAAGTGGTAGACGTGCTTCTTCAAATGGACACAGCTTACACAAAAACACACACACAAAAATAAACAACTTACCTTATGCTAGAAAGAATATAAGGTGGTTTATAAAGTTTACACATTGCAAAAGAAATTAAACTAGATCCTATCAGAAATGAAAACAATGGTAGAAACAAGACAGCATATAAGGTGAAAAGTGAACCTGTTGAGGTGAACAAATGCGTATATACTGACTGATAAACATTAATACACACCTACAACAGTTTTTATTATCTTAATGGATTTTAAAGGTAAGTTTATGTGTTCCTATCCTATTGAGAACTCTCGTTTAGGGGTGCCTGGGTGGCTCAGGTGGCTAAGCATCCGACTGTGGCTCAGGTCATGATCTCACAGTTCGTGAGTTTAAGCACCCCATGAGGCTCTGTGCTGACAGCTCAGAGCCTGGAGCCTGCTTCGGGTTCTGTGCCTCCCTCTCTCCCTGCCCCTCCTCCGCCTCCCTCTCTCCCTGCCCCTCCTCCACCCATGTTCTGACACTCTCTCTTTCTCAAAAAAAAAAAAAAAAAAAAAAAGAATAAACATTAAAAAAAACAACAACTCTACTTTACACTGTGTAGGAGAATTATAGCCTAATGTGATACATTAATTTGAGCAGGTACTAATTACAGCTACTATACACTGAAAACAACCCCCATCCGATGTTATGTGTACTTGCCATCTCTCTCCATAGTCTTAAATATACATTCTGACTGATCTAACAATCTAAGACTATAATATGTTTCTCCATGTAATTTACTACTTGACATTTCAAACTTCTTGAGAAACGATCTCTTTCACTAGATGGTAGCCCATGAGAATAGGGATTGTATCTATTTTGTTCACAGCTAGATTCCCTAGTGCCGTGCCTCCTGAGATATAAAGGCTTTGCTACCTGCTTTGATTCATTTGTTATGTCTTTACAGATTACTGTCTTATCTAAATTTGTTTTGAAATACAAAATGAATAAAGGTAGTATTAAATGACCTTCCTAAAATTACATATCCAGTTACATTCAACTAAAAAATAACAAAAACTTCTTAGATAATATTTTATTTAATCATTCATTTATATAAACACCACACATTATTTGAACATCTCATGTCAGGCACCATGCCGGGCACAGGGGATGAAAAAGACAAGACAAAGCCTCCTCCCTGAGAAAGCTCACCAATCATTAGAGAAAACATTCCATTATAAAAATCTAATATACAGGAATATCAGGGAGGTACACAGAAGATGTTATCATAGCAAAGGGTGTACTTAACTCTCTGCAATAGTTTTTTTTCTTTTTAGAAAAATGTATTTTTTTAATTGAAGTATAACTGATATATAATATATTAGTTTCAGGTGTGCAAAATGGTGATTTGACATTTATATACATTACAAAATGGTTACCATAAGTGTAGTTACTATCTGTCACCACACAAAGTTATTATAAAATTATTGACTATATTCACTATGTTATACTTTCTACAGAAGTATTTTCCTATATAATATGATTATCTGCAAAAACAATTTTCATAAGGTATCAATAAAAACATTATTCTCCTATTGTTTTATTCACATAATATTACATGTTGTGTATCATTTTTTAAAAGTATCCTATCATGACAAACCTATAACATAATCCTTTCTAGAAGTTATAAACATTCTCTTAGGCAAGAATACAAAAATCAGCATCATGTTATCAACAATCACAACTTAAGCCTACAACTTTATCTGAACATTTGAACAACTTAAAACCTCTCCAGTCTACCAGACTTACAGACTACTATATTCTGTTAACATTTATCGAACTATTATTTGACAGACCCCAGGGAAAAACAAACCGAATACTGTGCTCTCCAAGAGCTCATTGTAATAATGTGATTTCATTACCACCACACTAAAGCAATGATATATTTTGGCTCTATCTCTGCTTTAGGACAATTAAGGAATCTTCATTCATACCAGAGAACTAAAATTATAATCACTGTATACATTTCTCATTAGGTTTAATAGTATATATTGATATTTTTCTTAGGAAATGAATGAAATTAGAAACGAATTGTTAAATAAAACAACTCTATGTTAATCTGAAGCACAAAAAAAATCTAGTAAATATTAATTAACTCCACGTAAAAGCATTGCCTGTGATTTCAGAGTAAAACAGAAACATACTAATGGGGAGAAAAGAAAAGCTAGTTCAATAAACATTACAAGTTAGCATGTATTAGTTTTAATCATGTGAGGTGATGGCTTACTTTTAATGATAATATTGTAGCATCTAATAATAATTTTACAGCTCAGATAAACCTAGTTTTCACTCAGGATAAAAATTACAGTTCCAAGTTAGTTATCTCCCAGTCATGTGGCAAAATAATGGCTCCATAGTAAAATCTCTATACCCTCTCATATGATAAATTCCTAATTATTTTTTTTTTTCAAATTTTTTTTAACGTTTTTCAATTTTATTTTTGAGACAGAGAGAGACAGAGCATGAACGGGGGAGGGTCAGAGAGAGGGAGACACAGAATCTGAAACAGGCTCCAGGCTCTGAGCTGTCAGCACAGAACCCGACGCGGGGCTTGAACTCAAGGACGGCGAGATCATGACCTGAGCCGAAGTCGGATGCTTAACCGACCGAGCCACCCAGGTGCCCCGATAAATTCCTAATTATTAAACTTTCCTCCAGCATTTCTGATCTTATTTTCCACTCCCCTCTAGAAAATCAACAGGTAGACATAACTTCACACTATCTACCATAGCAGAGAAGAAACAGATTTGTTTGGAGATCATCACTGTATTTTCCTGCCATCAGTTCTCAAAGAGGAAGCTTAGCAATACCCGTAAATACATTGGAAAATACTGTGTTTATTCCTTTCTAAAGTTAATTACCTTAACTATATTTTAATATCTTGCTATTTTAACATTTTTCAAAATTACAAATATAGAAAAAATACAAAATAAATGTATGGCATTTTTATGAAATATTATAAAGCAAGCACATGGTTATTATAAATTAATCATCACCATGGTCAGGCAAAATAGAATTTTGCCAAATATCTCAAAAGCCTTTTCCATGAGCCCCATCCCAATCATAACCTCTTCCCATTTCCCATATTCTAACTTGTATAATAATCATTTCCTTGTGTTTTCTCTTTGTCACCCAAAAGTGCATGCCTGCACACTATTTACTGTTGATTTCCAAATGTGTCATTATTTTACAAATAGCACTGCATATAGATGCTAAATATTTAATATGTTTTAAATATAAATCCAAGAAGATCAAGGTTTTACTCATCTTAAATGTTTTATTTTGTTTTCACTTTTTCTCACAGGAAGTATGAACAGGTAATTTTTTGAGGGAAAGGGTATGAACATTGCATCAATGATCACTTGGCAAATAAAATAATAGAGTGACAAAAATCCATATTCTAAAGAGGTCAAAAAACAACCCCCCCCCAAAAAAAAAAATTAAAATAAAAGCCAAAAATGTTTCTGGGATAATAATTACCAAAAAAAGAGTTTATTAAAAGTTATACAATGGCCTAAAAGTTACATCTATTCAGTTTATAGATCTCTCCCTCAATATGTGCACATACAAAAAGCAAAGTCTTTCATAAATGCTTACAGCATATAAAAACACAGAACCACCTCAAATATGTGATATTTTACTAAATTAGTTATTTTCTAATTTCGAAGAGACATTATAAGGTAGTCACTGAAAGGTAAAAGTTTCTCTGTTTTAAAATAAATTTCCTGAATATAAAATTAACTGTAAGTATTTGGAAAATACAGAAAGTATTTTGCATAATCCCAATATCAAAAGGTAATCATTTTTAACATTTTAGCCTATTTTTTAATTAAAAAGATTATTCATTATTCACCTCATTACGCCTCTATCATTTCTTTTAAAAAAGTAGTCTATTTTTCATTACCCATTATCAATCATATAAACAAAGACTATAAAGTAACAAGACTATTTTTTAAACATATGAGAATTTATGCATGCAAGTACTTTTTTATTCTAAAGATGAAGCTCTTGAACAAAATATTTTCAGAATGCTCCTTTGAGAGCTACCTTGAAAGGCAGTAGGTATACATATTAATTACTATTACAGAAATGGTCCCATCATGAACTCTAATAAAGAAATATAGAAGTCTAGAATTTTGCCACAATCTTATTGTTTGTTCCTGTTTCCCATTTTCTTCCCTGAGTCTTTCAAATTTCTATATCTGCACATTAAACATGAATTGTGTTGATTATTTTCAGAAACTATCTACTATTAAGAAGTCAGGAAATCCTACTCATGAAAATTACCATAAAATTATGCTACAAAAAAATGTATTTCTAAAATCCAATTATAACATAAAATTATGTAAGTCAACCTCTTCACAAACCTTCATTTAAAAGACAATTTTGGAGACATATTATCACTGAAACTAAACTGGCTTAAAGGTATAATAAAATGCTGCCTAAAATAAATCAAATCTCTTAAAACTAATATTTAAGATAAAATTAGAAAACATCTGATAAAGCATGTGCTAACATTCATAATGAATTATAAAATCCAAATACTTAATTTTTTTCTAAACTACATTTTTTAGGACCAAATTACATGCTAAGGGATTATTCTTCCTTGAAAATCTATTCTACTTTCAATTGTACTTCTAGCCAATGCTCATGATCAAAAACTTTGGAATTTTAAGTGGGTTTCTAAAGCTAACAAGTGTGAATATTCTCTGAAATACTGAAAATGCCTCATGAATGCAAAATGAATAGGACAATGATGATGAGGATGATGATGAGGATGATGATGAGGAAGAGGTGGAGGAGGAGGCTATGACAATGATGATTTATCTAATGCTTCTAAGACATGCTAAATTAGTTCAGTATTCCCTGTAAGATCTCTATGGTAAACAGTAGGGTGCATTTTTCTATACAATGGAATTTTGAAAAATTATTTACATAATTAATTCCTTAAAATGTAGATTCACAAATATTATTGTCCTTTGGAGTACAATACTGGCACTATCGAATGCCATCTAGTTGTCAAAATTATTGGGTATTTCAAAAATGTTTCCCATGAATGGCAGGTCAAAGCTAGACATGTCTTTTTGGTGTAGGAGATAGATGAGATGCAAGTATCCCACTCTAGCCAGATTCCTTATCATCATCATGGTTGGATCTCTGCTCTACTTTCTGCTATAAATACTGTGCCCTAGATTCTGCCTTACCTGGATTTTCTCTACATTTTCTTTCCATGCAAAAGCATCCGTTTTACTCACTCACCCAAGAGCTATTGTTTGGTACGGAGCAAGCTTTATGAATACAATCAATGTCAGATGAGGCAAGCACAAGCAGTCACTTTAATCAGCTTGGTACACAGTTAAAGTATTACACAGTCCCTGCCAGATGCCCAAACTTTCCCTTCTCTTCAGCCTGCACACTGTTCCTAGTGCTACTTTTAGGGCTGTAATTCTCCTGGCTATTTCAACTCTTTAGTCTGAGACTGAAGTATGTCATTTGGAAGAACAAGGTCTTTTTCCCTTTTGAGTCCTGGTTTTGGTTTTTAAGGCTATTCACACAGAATGATGTCCCCCTTCTACCAAGTAAACAAATAACAAATAACCCTCTGGTTAAGTTTTAGGTAGTTACCATCATATATCTCCTCAGGTTCCAGCCCCATTTCCACCTCCTCCAAGCTAAGGACATTGGGTTTCCTTCCTCCCAAACTCAAGATGTCCTTCCTTTATGGTCAATTCTACAAACAGTATTTTCCCAGACCCGTCACAATACTATCTTATTCTTAAATGCAATTTTTCCCTAAAAAAAAAAATTTTGTTTTTTTCCCCTCCTATTTTCTACAATTCTACTTCCTAACACCATCAACTCTCTAAAATCACATTTGCAGTTATTCTAACAAAATTCTCAATATACGTCACTTAGCCAGGGACAATCTACTGTCCTCCACTCAGAATTAAAAAATGAAAAAAAGTTTTAAAAATCACATTTTCATTTTTGCATAGCATCTTTTGCTGTTTCCTTTAATTCACAATAAGTTTTAGTTGTAGAAATTAATTCAGTATAGAGGATAGTTTTGATATGTAACCGAAAGGTATAAAAAAGAAGAAAATAGTATCTTTATGTATTTTTTAAATCTTATGTGCAAAAGAGAAACTTATCATTTGTAGTATTCTCATGACTCCTTTTGTAGAATAAAGAATTACTACTTCATTTTTATAAATCTGAAATTTCACAAATCAGGCATGCTTAAAGGTAAAAAAAATGCGTTTAACAACTTGGAATTAAGACTAACCTTGTATCTTAAGCTTTTCAACAAGACAAACACTCATTTGTATTTCGCTTTAAAGTTATAACTCTAATTTTTAAGAAAAAAATAACACCCAGTTTCTTAAAACCAAAGAAAAAGAATAGATGGTCCAATGAATTTTTCAAGAGTAGTGGTTAAAAAGAAAACTAACAATATAATTTAGTTCAATTAAACATTAACTCACATAATCATGGAAGGCTTTTGCTTCACTTGAATGCTCACATGTTTCCCGTCTTTCTGGAGCTGCACAGTAGAGATCCCAAAATACACTAAAAAAGTAATTATGGTAACATTAAGAAAAGCAGATAACACCAAATGAGAGATCAAAATTCCAAAAATAGAAGACATGTATTACTCTTTATACAAAATGTGTTTTCTTCTTCAGGACAAATGTTTCTATGAAAGATTTAAATCAAGCAGGGTTCTTCCTGCAATAACATCTTTCAGAAATAGCTATGTTTCAGAAATGCTAAGATTTTTTTCTAAAAAAAATTAAAACATTTTTTAAACTGTCATTTTAAATTATCTGTTTATATAGCTTAAACACATGATTGAAATAATTACAATGCCTTTCACAGCTTCCCCATAAAAACAACAGTAAATAATATCCTAATTTAATCATTAAAGAATAAAGTGACACATTATTTTTTTTCAAGGTAATTTTGTTTTCCAATTACCAGGCCAATATCCTGACCATTTAATCACACTGTTCAAACAAATACATTTTCCTAAAATATTCTCTTTTTTGTCCTTGCAATTACCAAAATAGGTTAGTAATTTTGAAAATTCAAAAAATCCAAGGTCTCTTTTTTTCCCCTCCTATTCAAAAACAATGGGAATAAGTAAGGTGGAACCGGTTGGGAAAAATAATTACACTGCTTACAAAATTATGTCTCTGATCATCCTTCCATCAATGAAATTAACAATGAGCATGAGCAAAGGATTCAAATTCAGGAAAGCAAATATCTAGAAACACTGGCAACAAAGGCAATTATACTGATCAACAGAAATCTTTTTTTATTATACATTTCCCACTCTACAGAAATGGAAAATAGACTAATCAATTGGTTAAGAGCACAGGTTTTGGAAGAGGACACTTCTCAGAAGCCAGGTCTGTAAATTAATTACTAGCTCAAACTGCTTAAACAGATCAGAAACACAATTTCCTCCTTTCTATTAAGGGAATTGTTTCTATAAAATGGGATTGTTGAGAAAATTAAATTATATAACATAAATACAGCATCTAACAGAGTAAGCATATTATCAATAATATAATCAACACTATGATTAGCTTGCATTAAAGTTTAAAATGCATACATATTGTTAGGACTATCAACAATAGCCAAAGTATAGAAAGAGCCCAAATGTCCATCGATGGATGAATGGATAAAGAAGATATGGTGTGTGTGTGTGTGTTATATATACACAATGGAGTATGACTCGGCAATCAAAAAGAATGAAATCTTGCTATTCGCAACTATGTGGATGGAACTAGAGGGTATTATGTTAAGTGAAATTAGTCAGTCAGAGAAAGACAAATATCATATGACTTCACTCATAAGAGGACTTTAAGATACAAAACAGATGAACATAAGGGAAGGGAAGCAAAAATAATATAAAAACAGGGAGGGGGACAAAAACACAAGAGACTCTTAAATATGGAAAACAAACAGAGGGTTACTGGAGGGGTTGTGGGATGGATTAAATGAGTAAGGGGCATTCAGGACTCTACTCCTGAAATCATTGTTGCTGCTACATGCTAACTTAGATATAATTTTTAAAAAATAATTAAATAAAAATTAAAAAAAGAAAAAAGAACATAGATGGTTAAGTATTGGCATAAAAAAAAGAAAGATAAATTAAACCTGGCCTCTTTGGTTTGACCCTTGGAGACAGCCTGAATCTCTCTCTCCACAGCTAGGAGAAAACATTCTGTAGGCCTTATAACACAACTAGTTCAGTAAAATAAGATTATCTTCAACAGTAAAAAATATGAATGATTGAGTACTGCCATTTAATTTCCTTTGAAGTTTCCACAATAAGCAAGGAAAATAAGGAAAACAACGCAATTAAAAGTTGCACTTGGTCTTCTTAGGTCCCTTTTGGGACAAAAAGTATACAAATTATAGATATACAAAGATACAGGTAAAAGTTTTCTGCCTATATCAAGTGTGTTATGAGTTATAGTATATTGTAATTATTATTTCTTATGTTCATGTTATTAAGGAACTTCAAAGCTCTTAAAAAACAAAATTATAATGGTCTTTAAATTGTATTTAAACAGAAAATAATATGTGCAATATTATGACAAACATCTTAATATCTCTTCTTATTCACTAATTTCCTAGCAAATGCTGTAAGAACCCTCTTGGAAATTATTACATTTTTACTTTTAAAATGTTGTCTTACAAAATGGACTGGAAAAAAACTAATAATTTCTTATCAGACTATGTCCTAAAAGTTATTAAATAACTATCAATAAATAACTATTTATACACATATTATTAAATTAAATATTTACCTTGGAACAGTAACACTGCTCTATTTCTATTTTTAAGTTTCCCTTTATGGATTTAATGTAAGGTTAAAAGTTTACAAGATCAAGATGAGGGATAATAAAACAACTTACTAAAATGAGATAACTTTTTATATGGTATTTTTCTGACAATAATACATTACCCATACATGATCTCCTTGAATAAAGTTAAAGAAATACACCCTTTGAAGACATTTACCAAAGGGAGAAATACACAGTTATACAATAATAATTACAGATATTAATACTCCACTCTCAATACTGGACAAAACAACCAGACAAAAGATAAACAAGGAAACAGAAATTAAACAACACAGTAAAGTAACTAGATTTAACAGACATATGCAGAACACTCCACCCAGCAACAACAGCATATACCTTCCTCTCAAGTGCACATGGGACATTTTCCAGAATAGGCCATATGTTAAAGCACACATTAAGTCTCAGTAGATTTGAAAAGATAGATATCATACAAAGTATCTTCTCTGACCACAATGGGATGAAGTTAGAGATCAGTAACAGGAGGAAAGGGGTGACTGGGTGGCTCAGTTGGTTAAGCATCCAACTCTTGATTTCGGCTCAGGTTATGATCACATGCTTTCTAAGTTCAAGCCCCATGTCAGGCTCTGTGCTGTCAGTGCAGAGCCTGATTGGGAGTCTCCCTCTCCCTTTCTCTCTGCCCCTGCCCTAATCACACACACACATTTTCTCTCACAACAAATAAACTTTAAAAAAAGGGAGAGAGACATAGAAGAGACAGAAGACTCAAATTACTAAAGACACCATCAACAAAATATCTGCTAAAACTAAATAAATGGATTCAGTAAAGTTGCTGGATATAAAATCAATACATAAAAATCAGCTGTGTTTCTATAAAGTAACAATGAACTATCAGGCAGCAAAATCAAGACAACAATTCCATTCACAATTGTATCAAAAAAAGTAACATACCCAGGAATAAATTTAACCATATGATCTAGCAATTCTACTTCTCGGTTTATACCCACAAGAACTGAAAGCACAGGGTGCTGGGTGGCTCAGCAGGTTAAGCATTGGAATCTCAGGTCTTGATCTCATGGGATTGTGGGATCGAGCCTTCTGCCCTGCTCCCCGTCAGGGTCTATGCTAATAGCACAGAGCCAGCTTGGGATTCTTGCTCTTCCTCTTCATTTTTTTTTTTTTTAAGTTTATTTATTTACTTAGAACAATCTGGGGAGGGGCAGAAAGAGAGAGAGAGAGAGAGAGAGAGAGAGAGAGAGAGAGAGAGAGAGAGAGAGAATACCAAGCAGGATGCACACTGCCAGCATGGAGTGTAATGTGGAGCTCAAACTCACAAACCAGGAGATAAATGACCTGAGCCAAAATCTAGAGTCAGAGGCTTAACTGACTGAGCCACCCTGGTGCCTCTTCTCTCTCTCCCTCTTTCTGCCTCTCCCCTTCTCTCTCTCAAAATAAATAAATAAAAATAAAAACTTAGAAAAAAATTGAAAGCAGGGGCGCCTGAGTGGCTCTGTTGGTTAAGTGGCTGACTTTGGCTCAAGTCATGATCTCACAGTTTGTGGTGGAGCTCAGAGCCTAGAGCCTACTTCGGATTCTGTGTCTTCCTCTCTGTCTCTGCCCCTCCCCAACTTGCACTCTGTCATTCTCTCTCAAAAATAAATAAAATGTTAAAAAAAAATTTTTTAATTGAAAGCAGAGTCTCAAAGAGATATTTATACACGTAGGTTCATAGCAGCATTACTCACAATAGCTAAAATATGGAAGCAACCCAGGTGCCCATTGATGGTTAAGTAGACATACTATATAAATACAATGGAAAATTACTCAGCCTTTAAAAGGAAGGAAATTCTAACATATGCTACAATACAGATGAACCACAAGGACACTGTGCTAAGTGAAGCTACTCTCTAAAAGACAAATACTACATGATTTTACTTATATGAGGTACTTACAGTAGCCAAAAATCATAAAGAAAGAAAGCAGAATGGTGGTTGACAGGGGATGGAAGAGTGGGGAATGAATGGAGAGTTATTGTTTAATGGATATAGAGTTTCAATTTCACAAAATAAACGAGTTATGGAGATAGATGGTGGTGAAGACTACACAACATTATGAATATATTTAATACCACTGAACTGTACACTTAAAAATGGTTACGATGATGAATTTTATGTTTTGTGTATTTTGCCACAATTTGAAAAAAATGAGGAAAAAAAAAGTATCCTGGCCAGCCCTGTTTTAGGTACCATTTTACAGTGATTAAAACAAATATTAATTCTTTCTGTGTATTCGCAATCTCTATTCCATCACTTCAAAGACCATACAGCTAAGGAGACCACCAGAAACCTATGAGATACTAATAATAAAGAATACTCATCATAAAAATAAGGTAAATTTTCAATTTATAAACCCTATTCATTAGGAGTTTCATAATTAAAGTAAAATATGTTACAAAATTCTAAGTATAAAATGAATTTAAAAATTAAATACAAATTTATTTTTAGTGTTATGATATTCATGTTAAACACATTTCATCTATTTTATAAGTATTTATATGTTCTTACCTAAGAAGTCATCACAAATGGGAAAGATATTTCAAAAGTTTACCTTTTCTAGAAAATCCAACCCATGTTTTGCACTAGTTTATCTGATTCATAGAGTATATTGTGACTGCTACAATATCATTGCAATATTTGAGAAGAATTAGTTATAATCATAACAACAACAACAAAGCTGCATGATGATCAAAATGTGAGTTCACATTCTGCAATTATTCCATGCTTGGTTTTGTGGGACAGTAGATAAATCACTTACCTAATTTAGAAAATAACAAGCTTAAAATGAGAAGACCTCTATAAACCCTTCATAAATTAACATTTTAAACTACGATTTTCTCCTATTAATATTTCAAGTGTATATTAACTCATAATCTATGCAATATACTATGTCATATGCTTCACAGAGGAAAAAAGAAGATATAAAATTCATGGCATATATGTGACCGTGGATCCAAAACTAGTGATGAGTTGAATTGAAAATTGAGACTCAATTTCCTAAAGCACCCAAATACAACCCAATGTGGAAGTTACTTCTCATATATTATTAAAATTTTACAATACTCTGGGCAAAGACTTTTGGCTGATATTATAATATGACATTTGCCATATGAAAATGTGGACGTATGTCCTAGAGGAAAAATTAGGCTTTTTAAGTAGGTAAGAGTCATAGCAATACTTGATTTGTTCTTAGCTGGAGGAATTTCATTAATTACTTTAGTAAGCTTTTCTGATGACCCACAGAACTGGTTCCTTGTTTCCCATGAGGGCCAAGGGTAGAAAATTCTGGACTTCTATAGACACAGACTTCCCTTAACAACCATAAATGCTAGCGGCTAAGGAGCTTTTCAAATCTTTACAGATCATCTATTAAGCTGGACATGAAAATATTATCCTTGAAATGCGGTGGATTCATCATCATGAGTAATGGTTGAGATTTACACAGTCTCTTTGTTCCTATGCAGAAACAAGTGAAAAATAAGTATTTTACAAATGAAGAGGTTAGAGACCAACTACAGGAATCAAAACCTGCAAAGTATTAAAATCTTTGTTCTTGTACCATTTGTAATTATTAAAATTTTCCCCACATAAATCAAAGGAAAACATAAGATTTCCAAATTGAGGATTCTTCAACACTAATACATTAACTGTTTTTCTTCTATTCTGAGGATGTGAGTGGAGATGATTTCACTAGCTGTCAATATCTCTAAGGAATAAGGAACGCAAAATGGTTGTCAGAAAAGTCTACAAGGGTGAATAATCATGTCAGAAGTGTCCAGAAGATGGGATGCTAACATAATTATATAACCTTAATCCACTGGCCACATTCGGGACTACCTGAAAATAAAAATTAAAAGAAGAAAAGAACACAGGGGAAATTTTTTTTTTTCTAAGGAGCATGCCATGTTACTTTAATTTCAAATTGTTAATAGCTAAGGAAGTTATTTCTCTTTGACCCAAAAATGTATTTTAAATGACTCTTAGATCCTCATAATCTATACTGAAGAAAACTATTCATAACACTAAAGAGGGTTTTATGTAAAATATACATGTACCTGCTAATCATCTTCGATGAAGAGCATGAAGACATACATGCAATGTCTTATTCCAAAGCATTATTTAATAGTTTACAAAACGCAAGAATTACATTTTGTCCCACTGCCATCATTCTCACAATACTCTTGGGTTAATTATAAATTAATAGTTTAAAGTATCATTAAAATAGCTTATGTGCTAAATTCAAGCATCATATATTAAGCATCATACATTCAGCATTTAATCCTCCCATTATTATGCCTGTTTTATCAACGAGGGAGCCAAAGCTTAAAAAGGTTAAATAATTTGCCTAGGGGTCACACAGTTGGTTAGTGGCAGAGCTGGGCTTGAACTTTTTCATTCTTACATTATTTTACCTCTAATGTGAGTATGGTATGAAGAGTTTTCATTTCAAGATGGCTCATGCTGATTATGGGCAAGTTTATGCAGCTCTGGCAGGCCAAGCAGCATCAGCTGTTACAAGTGTAGTAGATACCTGTCCTAGATAAGACAGCAAACACTTTGTTATCCTACCTTTGACTCTCATACTCCAACTCATTTCCTGAGTATCCTATGGCAACCACCCCCTCACCCTACATGCAGCTGCCAGTGATGTATAGATGCCTCAATATAGACCAGACTCAGAAGAGACAACTTTTCTGAGTCCCATTATGTACTGTCTAGAATTAGCCACTCAGGATGTTCAAAAGGGAACTGTAATTAATGTCTTATTAATAGTGGGCCACTAAATTCTGCTCTGTGTTTAAGAAATATCATCTGTTACTGAGATGAGCACTGGTTACAATTCAGGAAATTTCAGCTCTAATTCTAAATCTGACCTTGAGAAAAGAGTTTCCTTCCATTAGCTTCTTTATGGAAAAAGAGAGAAAACAGTATCTGTTAATGTATTTTATAGGCTTTTGTACAGATACAAGAGATGGTATATGCAAAAGTACTTTTAAAAGAAGAATAAAGGTACTAAAAAATACATATTCTAGAAAAGTCTCAAAACTAGTATGGCAAGAGAAGAAGTTTTCCTATTAACAGAGTAAAATTTGCCTCAGTTTCCTTTCTAATCCTTTGTTTTTAGCGGAAAATTCCATCATTTATTTATAGTATCTTCTCGCCACCAAATTTTCCTATTTTTTTACATTTTTTTTGCTCCCAGGAACATTTTGCTATTTCTTTTTAGCCTAATCACCTCTGTTTTATTTCTCTCTTGCAATACTTTTTACTCCCTTCTCACCAGATTATACTCCTATTTTAGTTGTCACCTGCACTATCTTATATTGCTGTTTAACTTTTTTTCTTTTTTTAGTTTTTATTTAAATTCCAGCTAGTTACCATACAATGTAATACTAATTTCAGGTGTACAATATAGTGATTCAACACTTCCATACAACACCCAGTGCTCATCACAAGTGCCCTCCTTTATCCCCATCATCTATTTCACCCATTCCCCACCCTATGTTAACTCAATTCAAAAAGTTATGCCATGCCTATTACAGGAGAGACATGTGACATGAGTAAGAATTAGTCTGCCAATGATAATTATTATACCATTCAGGTGACCAGTTGACTAATTCAAGCTACTGTTTTTACATGGGTACTTGGTTATTCTTAGTTATACCTGATATTCATCCATTAGACTCTAAAATCATTAGAGTGTTAGCATACTGTTAAGATTTGACTTCTCACTCCCAGGTGAAAGAAACTGAGTTCTCATGATAATCTTAGCTATTCGTTTATTTTCTCTGTGATATCATATATAGTTATTTCAGTATATAAATACATGGAAACAAAGTTATTTCAAAAGGTGTTTTATATATAAAATTAAATAAGAATAAGGCATACTTCCTGCCATTAAAACATTAAATAAAGAAGACTTAAATTTAAATTACACAAACTGAGGAGGTCCTGGGTGGCTCAGGTGGCTGAGCTGGCTGAGCATCCCATTCCTGATTTGGGCTCAGGTCACTGATTCCAGGGCTGTGGGTTGAAGCCCAGAGTCAGGCTCCAAGCTCAGCTCAGGGGAGATATTCATTCATTCATTCATTCTCTCTCTCTCTCTCTCTCTCTCCCCCCTCCCCCTGCCAGCATTCACACTCTCTCTCTAAAATAAAATAAAAAGTCAGTATTTTAAAAAGTAAATAAATAAATTATACACATTGACAAGGCTATTAGGGCACCTGGGTGACTCAGTTAAGAGACCGACTCTTGGTATCAGCTCAGGTCATGATCTCACAGTTCACGGGTTAGATGCCCACATCTATCTCCACACTGACAGCGTAGAGCCTGCTTGGGATTCTCTCTCTCCCTCTCTCTCTCTGCCCCTCCCCTGCTTGCTCTCCCTGTCTCTCTCTCAAAATAAATAAATAAACTTAAAATAAAAAAATAAATTTAGGTGCACCTGGGTGGCTCAGTTGGTTAAGCGTCCAACTCTTGGTTTCAGCTCAGGTCATGATCTCATGGTTCATGGGTTCAAGCCCCACATCAGGCTCTGTGCTGACAGCATGGAGCCTGCCTGGGATTCTGTCTCCCTCTCTCTCTGCCCCTCCCCTGCTGTCTCTCTCTCTCTCTCAAAAATAAATAAACATTAAAAAAAAATTTTTTTTTTAAATTTAAAAACTAAAATGTTAGGTCGTGTTCTCTTGTTAATCTGAAAACTACATATGCCACCACACACTTCGGCTACTCTCAGTAACCCTCGAGGTAGAAAAACAAATTACAGAAGCTTTCTGAATTTCTTTCACCACTTTACCAAAACTATTTTCCTCAAGACCACCAAAATTCACCTTACTTCTCAATTCAGGAAAATCTTTATGTCCTCTTACTTACAATTGTTATAAACTTTAATCTCTGCCTTAAATGCCTTTCCTGGTTCCCATGCATTATTCTCTCCTGATTACCCTTCTCCCTTTCCAATTATTTTCCTTTGAGGCTGCTCTTCATCCACCCAGGCTTAAATGTTGACTTTCCTCAGGGTTGTAACCCCAGGTGCTGTCTCACTGGTTACACTGGGCAGTTGAATCTGTAAGCACTTTTCACCTTCAGTATGGTCTGTGCTCATTATTTCCAAACCATTATGGACTTGTCTCTGAGCTATACACCCAGACCTCTGACCTTGTGTTAGGGCATCACTATCTGAGTGTCACAGAGGCATCTCAAAATTTAACCTGTACAACATAAATTATGGCATTTTTTTCCCCAAAGCCTGCTGCTCTTTCTATATTTCCTCTTTCAGTCAATGACATCACTATTCATCCCACCATCCAAATCTAAAACCTAGGAAACTCATCCTTCACATGCCAACTATTCTACTCATTGTTTCCTATCTGGGATCAATCACCTGTCACCTTTCAACTGGACAATTAAACTTGCCTTGTAACTAGACTCCATCTCTGTTCTCAACCCTCTTCAATCCATCTCTGTTGATGCCAAGTGAATGTCTAAAAGGACAAATCTAATCATGTCATATAACATGTTTAAAATCTTTGAGTTTTGGGGCGCCTGGGTGGCGCAGTCGGTTAAGCGTCCGACTTCAGCCAGGTCACGATCTCACGGTCCGTGAGTTCGAGCCCCGCGTCAGGCTCTGGGCTGATGGCTCAGAGCCTGGAACCTGTTTCTGATTCTGTGTCTCCCTCTCTCTCTGTCCCTCCCCCGTTCATGCTCTGTCTCTCTCTGTCCCAAAAATAAATAAACGTTGAAAAAAAAAAAAAATTTAAAATCTTTGAGTTTTAATCCAAAATCCTTGATGTACTCTAGGACTTTATAATTTGGCCACTGCCTTTGTCTTCATCCATTTATTCTATTGCTTCATAGTACTGCACTTGCAATTCAACTGATCCAAGCTACCAGTCATGTCGTAGATTCACAATCATTCCTTTTGAGGCTTCATTCTAACTATTCCTTGCCCAAAATATCGTTCCTTCACTCAACTTCTAGCTCAGCTCAGATTTTCTTCTATAAAGCCTTTCCTAAATCTCGCAACTAAAGTAAGCATTCCCCCTGAATTGCTATTGTAACTAATATATACCTCAGTTATAATACTATTAATTGTTTATCTCTCCTATACTTATTTCCTTGAGGGCAGCATAGTTTTACACTTTGTAAATATTTGATCAAGAGGCTTAAACAACAGGACAACTCCATTTTCAAATATTCTATAAAAATACAGAAGTGAGAAGTCATAAAATTGCAACTGGTCCATCCAACAGGGACCTTGCATTTGACCAAATTAGCAAGCAGTAAGTTTTAGAAGAATACCTATTATCTTAATCATCTCGAATTCAACAGCAGTAACTGCTTTCCTGGTTTAAAAATATATATATATATTAGTACAGCCCTGAATCCCTAACCTAGAGCACATATAATAAAGCACAGCTCTAAAGAGTTAAGGATAGGGCTCCTGGGTGGCTCAGTCAATTGAGCATCCAACTTTGGCTCAGGTCGTGATCTCACGGTTCATGAGTTTGGGCCACATGTCGGGCTCTGTGCTGACAGCTCAGAGCTCAGAGCCTGGAGCCTTCTTCAGATTCTGTGTCCTCCTCTCTCTCTGCCCCTCCCCTGCTTGTACTGTGTCTCTCCCTCTTTCTCAAAAGTAAATAAACATTAAAAAACTTAAAAAAAAAAAAAAAAAAACTAAAAATATTCTTACCCTAAGACCTAGCAATCATGGTTCTTGGTATTTACCCAAAGAAATTTAAAATTTATGTCCACATAAAAACCTATACATGGATGTTCATAACTGCTTTATTCATAATTGCAAAAACTTGGAAGCAACCAAAATGTCCTTCAGTAGGTAAACAAACCATGGTACCACCAGACAATGGAATATAATTCAGTACTAAAAAGAAATGAGCTGTCAAGCCATGAAGAGACACAGAAAAACTTTAAATGCATTTTGCTAAGTGAAAGAAGCCAATATGAAAAGGCTACATACTGTATGACTCCAACTAAAAGAATCCAGAAAATGCAAAACTATGGAGACAGTAAAAGGATCAGTGGTGGTCAGGGGGGCCAGAGTTGGAGAGATGAAAAGGCAAAGCACAGAGGATTTTTAGGGCAGTGAAAATACTCTGTATGATGCTATAATGATGGACCATGTCATTATACATTGTGTTCAAACCCACAGAAAAGGGGTGCCTGGGTGGCTCAGTCGGTTGAGCATCCGACCTCAGCTCAGGTCATGATCTCGCAGTTTGTGAGTTCAAGCCCCGCATTGGGTTCTGTGCTGACAGCTCAGAGCCTGAAGCCTGCTTCGGGTTCTGTGTCTCGCCCTCTCTCTGCCCTTTCCTGCTCATGCTCTGTCTCTGTCTCTCAGTAATAAATAATGTTAAAAAAAATTTTTTTTTAAACACAGAATGTACAACACCAAGAACTATAATGTAAACTGTGGACTTTGGGTAGTTATAAATGTATCAATGTAGGTTCATCAACTATAACAAATGTACCACTTTGATGGGGGATGTTAATATGGGGGAGGTTATACCTATGTCGGGGTAGAAGGTATATGGGAAATATCTGTACCTTCCTGTCAACTATGTTGTGAACTACTAAAAACTGCTCTTAAAAAAAAAAAAAATAAGTCCTATCAAAAAAAAAAGGGGGGGGGGAGGAAAATCAAAAAGACCTCTGAAACAGTCAACAACAACAAAAAAAGATCAAGCATCTGCTGGATTTAAGGCCCACAGTCATGGCTGGTTACACACAAAGATCAAGAAAGCTTAGGATCTGGGCAGCTTTCTGAAGGAGAGGATCCACAGCTTTGTATCAGTTCTCAGAGGATCCCATAATCTCAAAATCATTTAGAACCACTTATTTACGAAGATGAAATAGGGACCTCAAAGGGTACATTAGTAGTTTAAGGGAGGACATTTTTAAAAACTGAAAACACTGTACCTATATATTTTGCATGTGCTAGATTTAAACCGAACAAATATACTCTAAAAAAATGTGTCCATTTATCATTTCTTTGATCTCTCCAACTATGCATAAATTAAAATTAGTTAAATACCAAAACCACAGAAGAAGAGCTTCCCTGAATCTAAAAGCCCAAGAAAAAGGAAGAGCAATGGCAGATTTAAGAGCTGTATCTTCTGACAGTTAAGACCAAAAAAGCTAAAGGTACTATCAACTGTCAACTGTATGAAAACAGGTTACATTCATAAGAAATGGAGCAAATGAGAAACAGGTGCAAGAAATAAAATTAATTCTTTAATGAAAATTTTTCAAAATCCTCACTCAGCCTACTAATCCAATAGACACAGACTCCTAAAATGGCTTCTTAGGCTACCTTGTAGACCTAATTGGAAACATAAAAAATAGAATGTGTCAACAGGTGAGGGGACTCAATTACATTCAGCAAACAGCTAAATATTTACAATCTAGATCTAGCTATCATAAATGCATACTATGTAAAACGAAAAGTTGACTTTTGTAATATTATACATTATAAGAGCTCAGTCTTAATCTCCAGGAAAACAGCACAATGATAGCACTTAACTGCAACAAACCGTTGTTCCAAATACAGGAACAACTCTGAGCCAAAGGACCGCACCTGTTTCTGCTATACATATGTGAGACAAACAAGGGAAACCCAAAACCACAACTGATCAAGTGCATTTCCATTCACCACAAAACTTCTAGTAAGGCATGCTTTCAGGAGCAACGTTTAAAAGGTGTACCAAGGATACTATGTGCATGACACTAGAAGACAGCTTTTGTTTTTTCTTTTAAATAACTGAACCACTGAACAGGAAATGCTTCTTTTTTTTTTTTTTTTAAGTTTATTTGTTTATTTTGAGAGAGAGAGAGAGCACAAGCAGGTGAGGGGCAGAGAGGAGAGACAGAATCCCAAGCAGGCTCCAAGTGCACCATCAGCACAGAGCCCCATGTGGGGCTCGATCCCACAAACTGAGAGATCATGACCTAAGCCGAAATCAAGAGTTGAAAGCTTAACAAACTGAGTCATCCAGGTGCCCCTCAAGAGGAAATACTTCTAATTGAAGAAGTGCAAACAAACAAACAGCCTAACTTGTCCATGCAGACACCTGAACTACCAATGCTGCTGCAGAAAAATCACATATCTGGACATACTGGTAGTACAATGAAATTGATAAGCTCTGGTATCAACTGGGTCTTCAGGGAAGTCTGACAGTCTTTTTTGTGTTCCTACACAGTTCTATCCCTGAGTCTATATTGAACTAATTCAGTTTTTTTTGGACTTTTCCTCACTGTCCTAAAAATTCACCACCACTTCCACCTTCAGTATCCCCAGCTTAGATGTGCTTATGTGGGTGGGACCCTGATGATGACCTTGTGCCCTTATAAGAAGAGACACCAGAGAGCTCTCTCTCTCTTTGCCATGGGAAGACACAGTAAAAAGGCCAGCATCCAAAAGCCAGGAAGAGAGACCTCGCCAGAAAGAAATCATTCTAACAGCTTCATCTTGGATGTCCAACCTCTAGAAATGTGAGAAAATAAATTTCTGTTGTTTAAGCCAAGTAGTCCATGGTAATTTATTATGGCAGCCCAAGCTGACTAATACCGAATCATACTTACAGTTGGAGATTCCATACCAAACCCAACTCCAGTTTGACTTAATAATAGTGTCTTTAAGTTAAAGAACACTAATCTGGTTTTGACTTTGACTTTTTTTTAAGGGCTATCTTTCAGAAAATAATTATAGAAAATGAAAAAAATTAAAAATAAACATGAAATAATAAACAGGTATAGTGCAGGCCTATAAGAATACATCATCAATCTAATAAAAATGGAATAAAAGATACTTACCACCACCAAGAATGTAAGAATCCTGGTGGTTCCCCCAATGTGATGTTTTTTTCCCATCTTATCTAAAATGAATAAAAGAGATATTAAATACTTTCTTAATAATACCTTTTCCCACACATATTACAAAGCAATATTTCCCCATTAAAAATACTAAGTTAATATATGAGATTTTAATCATTTTGATAGTATTCTTTACTCAAGTTTTACAAGAGCTCATTTTACATAGTTATTTGTTGATTTGGTGGTTTATGAGAGAAGATGCCAGCATTATTTTCCTGAATTTGCTTCCCACTGTGCCCGATTTTTAAGAGAGACTTCTGGAATTTGAGGTATCTCAGGATCTTAAGGCACATCAAAACTGCATTTTAATTAATCACCACTAATCCAGAAATTTGCAAATGTCTGGGCTTAATATGTGCAGACTCCAAATGATGCCTTGAGGATTGATATTTTAAACAAATTCCTGATTTGAGGGGATGAGAGTAAGAAGGCATATGTCTTCCATAAAATAACAGTTTAAAAAAAGATGATATTAACTTTCCCAATGTTTATATTTCAGATGGCTTGGCATTCACTACCAAAAATTTAAAACAAGGTCAGTATCTCTTAAAAATTAAAATTTCTCGCTAAATACTGTTTACAAATTAAATTTAGAGATTTGAAAACTGGGTAGGATTTATACAGTGCCTTTTCTAAGCACTGATAGGAGTAAACAAAAGATAAAAATCTTTGCATTCAGGGAGATTATACTTTATAGAGAAGACAGACCATAAACAAAGCAAAAAGAAAAAAAAGATTGTATTTATATTAGAAGTAGCAGGCAACAAATGCTAAGGAGGAAAACAAAGCAGAGAAGGACAAAAAAAAAAAAAAAAAAAAGAAAAAAGTAAGAAGTGAGCTATAATTTTAACTAAGGTGATCCAGAAAGGTCTCGTAAACAATCTTTATGTAGGAGTGCCTGGCTGATTCATTCAGAGAAGGGGCTCTTGATTTCAGGGGTCATGAGTCACAAACCCATGGTTCTATCTTTATGTATAAGTATGATTTAGTTTTTTAGTTTAAATAATTAAAAATTATTTAACAATATCCCAATTAGCAAAATATGCCCATAGGACCTTAATAGAAAGAGGAAGTAAAAAACTACATAATTATAGATTTAAAAAAAAACAAGGAATTCTTTCTATCACCTACTATGGAAGAACTTAGAAATTTTTGTTCTAAAGGATTTAAAAAAAAAAAGTTTTAAGATAGGAACTCAGAAAGTGGCCTGAAATTAAAAAAAGAAAAAAGTAACTGCTTAAAGATGAAAAAACATAATTAAAATCACTGAAATCATCATTTTTTTAGAGTTCTTAAATATACAAAATGTAAACCAATGTAAGCTTTGAAGTAATTTGCTCTCAAAAAACAAAGAAATTATCTATATATGAACAATGAACCAGAATATGTTATACAAATAAAAGCCAAATCCAAACTTGAATTCTCACACACACATACACACAGGGGTGGGGCAGGGAGAGAGGGAGAGAGAATCTTAAGTACGTTCCACACCCAGCATGGAGCCTGATATGGGGCTCGATCCCATGACTGTGAGATCATAACCTGAGCCAAAATCAAGAGTCAAACACTTAACTGACTGAGCCACCCAGGCACCCCAACACAAATAATTTTTAAATCAATACTACTTTTTATCTGAATTCCAATTAATCATTTATTGTATCTTCTTAGTTCATGAAAAAAGGAATGGTAGTACATAATGAGTTTTAGGATAACAAAACTCTGATGTCCTGCTAAAGTTATAATTTAGTCAAAACCTGTGTCTCATATATCTCTCAATCTTTTCTCTTTTTGTTCACTTTTTGATGTCTTCTTGAGAGGGCATAATAATGACCCTCACAGATGTGCCCAGACACACAAATATTCCTAATTCCTGGAATCATCCTAATGAGATGAACAGCAAGCTTTTTAAAGAAGCATCCTTACATTTCATCTCAGGTCATCCTGACTTACAGATATGACTATGAAAAAAAAGCAGACAGCACTATTCTCAACTAAAGGAGAGGGTGTGATGACTTACATTAAAGTGGCATGATTAGGTTCCAATGTCAGACTGTGCTGGCAGCAGGATTAGTCTCACAGTCTAACACGAGTCCCACTGCTCCATATCTGGTGCTCAGCAGTTTCCTTCCTGGACTTCCACAACCAACCATCAGCAATTTCACGAGATAAAGTAGTTGGGGAAAATACCTACATGGTTTACACTCAATAGGCACTTTTGTGAAAGGAATCTAAACTAATGCATTTATATTTTAAACAGTTATTACATATTACTGTTCCTCAGAGAAGCTCAAAATGTTTCACATACATCATCTTTTTTCATCCTTATAAAATTCTTTACTACGTAAAGTTCATCTTTCTCACTTTAAATTTCAAGTATGTGACAGAAGCAGGTAAAACTTTGGTCCATCGTATTGAAATTAACACAAAAGCCATCCTTTGATAACTACTGAATAAACAATCAATGTTTTAGGTATTTCTAAAGAAGAAAGGGTTCTACATAGGAATAGGTTTCCATAGTGAATGCTATTTTTTGCCTCCAAACTAATTACTACTCCAGGTATTATTTGCTTATAGGAAGCATGAGATGATGCTGATCTACAGATCTGAATCTGCTGGGATTCTCTTTCTCCCTCCCTCTCTGCCCCTCCCCCACTCACCTACACATGTGTGCTCTCTCTCTCAAAAAAAATAAACATTAAAAAAATGAAACAACCTGAAAACATTCACCAATAGTGAATATAAAAATATATTTTGATACTTGCATACTATAGAAGAGTGTGCAATCATTAAAAAGAATACAACATACCTACATGAAAGAGAGCCATGCTATATTGGTTTTTCAAGTGGGAGATGTGGAAGATTGGAGAATAATATATATAATATAAACCTTTTCTTTTAAAAAAATGTATGCATATGTATATGTGCATTTCGGTGTATACATTTAAAGAAATCATACCAAACTTACAACTATTACCTCTGGAAAAGGGTAAAGGGTGACTTTTATTTTAATATCATATTCATCTCTGAAATTTAATTTTTTTAGCAAACATGTATTAATGATGGATATGGTTGAGGAATGGCCAGAAAATACTTCTAAATGTCAATAGTCATTTTAGAAACAATTCTGCTTTTTATGAAAAGGCATTTTCTGTTGTATTGAGTTTCACAGGCTTCAGGCTTTTTTTGGCATTTGAATGACATCTATGCAAATAATTTTTCTCTCTTAATTCTATTTTTCCTTCTTCCATTATCCTAGCTCCAATATGTATTCTTTGTCCTAGGGCTTTTGTTGTTGAATCATCCACCTTCCTTCCTTCCATCATTTGCCCAGCTGAAAGCTCTATTCTCTGGTAACTTATGCATAAATCATGATGCCCATTCCCACTGCCATTTTCTACATTTAAAGGCCCTGTCTGTGGTTATGCTGTGTCTCTACTATATGACCTGGAATTTTCAGCATTTCTATATAGGTGAAGCAGCAAATATTGAATGAACAAAAAGTAAATTGGTAGGGGTAAGACATGCCATATGGTTTATAAATGAGAATTATAATTTAAAAGTGCCCATACTATCTGAAAGAGCAATTCTTCTTCTAGGAATGTATCCTATGATCGTGTGTGCAAAATCATAAATATAATAATTTTCAGTGAAGCATTGTTTGTAATTGCAAAACAACCTAAATGTGATGGTAAAATATATCACAGCACATTTCATAGAAAGAAATACCCTAGCATCATAAAAAGAAAGAAGAAGTGGGACGCCTGGGTGGCTCAGTCAGTTAAATGCCCAACTCTTGATTTCAGTTCAAGTCATGACCCCAGGGTTGCGTGATCAAGCCCTGCACTGGGCTCTGTGCTGATAGTGCAAAGCATGCTTGGGATTCTTTCTTTCCCTCTGCCCCTCCCTGCCTCTCTCTCTCTCTCTCTCTCTCTCTCTTTCTCAAAATAAATAAACTTAAAAAAAAATTATGAAGTTTCATGAACCAAAGTGAAGTCAAACAAACGAAACAAAAATCAAAGCATGTAACAGTATATATAATAAATTAGTACTTGTATAAATAAAAACTGATACACACAAACACATGCAAACACACACACACACACACACACACACACACACACACACGCTTAACTTTTCATCATTATTTGCTTCTGGCAAGGGATATTGGTAATTCACCTATTATCTCTAGGCCCCACACTTACCCTTCTATACTCCATTCTACACTAGGTGCTGGGACTCTGAAAATTACAGTTCTTAGGCTCCCTGCCAGCTAGTTTCCTGTTCAGTTCTGCCAGCAGAAGAACAGTAGCTGGAGACCAAAGAGCAGGGGGAAGAAGAGAAGCTTCCTGCCCCTGGCTCCAGAAGTAAAGTAGTTGCTGTTGTAGCAGCAGCAGCAGCAGCAGCAGGGGACAATTCTGGATGTCAGCAGCACCTTTTCAGAGGTTCTAGCCTTGTCAATGTGGGACCTTTTTGAATCATCCAGACCCACTTCGACAGCATCTCCAATAGTACAGCAGTAGTTTTGAAGCTTATGAGTTCCAAACTTCACAGAGTATTCCTAAATCCTTTCATACTTCTTGAGAACCAATATTCAAAATTATTAATACCATAAACAGATAGAGCTAATTTCTGTGTTAAGAAAAGAACCTGTAGTGCTTTTTAAATCTTCTTTGAGAAAAAAAATTCAGTTATAAAAGAATGTGTTAGCCATTTTTAACATGTCATATACTTTTCCTAATTCCTTGCCTTTAAAGTCTGAGATAATAGTCACAGGATTTCTCATTAAAAGTAAAAACTACTTGTGGGACACCTGTGTGGCTTAGTCAGCTAAGCATTAAGCATTCAACTTTTGGCCAGAACTCATGTCATGATCTGTGGGTTTCATGAGTTCAAGTCCCACATCAAGCTCTGTGCTGACAGGCATAGAGTGCTTGGGATCCTCTCTCTCCCTCTCTCTGCCCCTCCCCCACTCATGCTGTCTGTGTCTCTCAAAATAAACAAATAAAACAGAAAGGTACAAAAAAAAAAGAAAAAGAAAAAGAAAAAGAAAACCTGTAGGAGTGCCTGGGTGGCTCTGTCAGTTAAGCATCTGACTCTTGATTTTGGATCAGGTCACGATCTCACGGTTCATGAGTTTTAAGCCCCGCGTCAGGTTCTGCACTTAAGAGTGTGGAGCCTGCTTCGGATTCTCTCTCTCCCTGTCTCTCTGACCCTCTCCCACTCACATGCAGGCTCTCTCTCTCTCTCTCAAAATAAATAAACTTTAATAAAAAGAACCTGTACATGTATGTATATGTTTGTTCCTAGACAAAATTCCTGAGTATTTTAATTTTGATATAACCTAGTTTTCACACTAATTTTCTAAAATCTTCCATGTATAGATGCATCGATATACTAAATGTAAAAAAAAAGGAAAAAAAATGACATTTTAATTTTAAAAATTAACCAAATAGACATAAGACAGAAAGAAAAACCTGCCCATATATATATATATATTTTTTTAATATTTATTTAGTTTTGGGAAAGCACAAGCAGGGAAGGGGCAGAGAGAGGAGGACAGAGGATCCGAAGCAGGCTCTGCACTGACAGGCTGACAGCAGCAAGCCTGATGCGGGGCTCGAATTCACAGACAGCGAGATCATGACCTAAGCCAAAGTCGGATGATCAACCAACTGAGCCACTCAGGCACCCCAAAATCTGTTCATATTTTAAAGCACATAATCCAAAACCATGCTATTCAACATGGTATCCCCTAGCCATATGTGGTTCTTTAAATTGAAAATTATGTTAACTGAATGTTCCTCAATTGTTCTAGCCACTTTTCAAGTGCTCAATAGTTACATGATACTAGTGGAGAAATTATTAGAAGCACAGATTAGAGATCATCTCCTAATCACATAAAGTTTTATTGAATAGTGGTGCTCCATTCTAGAAGGTAGAAGTCGTCTTAAAGGCTACACCCAGGTGAGAGACTGGGCTGCTGAGATACACATCCCATTTTCGAAGATGATGCCTTTTATTGGGAAAACTCCCTGATGGATTCCTTCTAACTTTTGTTTTTATTTTTTGGCCTAGAAAGATAGAGGCCCCTGGGAATGGTTTGAAAGTAGAGAACGAAGACCTAATATACTACATGATAAAGTAACAAGAGTTTAAGAGGCTGCTGACAGTCTCTCAGGAAGAAGATGTCTGAGGAGTCTGGGAGGATTCAGAAAAGGAGAAAACGGGAGAGGTTGTGAGGAATCAACAAGACGTAAGGCAAATGGAGTCCACAGGAAAACAGCGAGTAAGACATTCCCTGTGGCAAGGAGACCAAAAAGCTTAAGAATAGTTGTGTCTGATATTCAAGTCGATGTTGTTGCCTGTACAGTACAAGGCTGAATACCCTTCAGTTTTCCCCTAACTTCAATAAGAATCTTTTATACACAAGAGCAACAAATCAGTGGAGCTCTGAGGCTATGAGAGAAACAGGAAACTTGAGGCAAACAAAAGGTAGCAGTCACAGAAGGAGAAGCAGTGGGGCTGTAATGGTGGGGGCAAGAAATTATAGCAAAGAGAACCTCAAGCCCCCTCTCCCCCTAGGAAGGCCTGGAGATGTCAGAGAAGACTTGTGGGAACCTATAAATTAGGGATGAGAGCTGGAGCTATTTTGATAGGAAAGGTAACCACACAAGGCAGGAGGATTGCAGGCCACTCAAGTGGAGATACCTGGAGCACACAGGTGTACAGAGCCATATGTTTACACTTGTACTGTAGTAGAGAAACTACACAAGATAAAAAAGAATTGGTCAAGAATTTTAAAAGTAACACTTTTGAGTGTGTACTACATGCTAGACCCTTCTAAGTACTTATATATATATATATAAGTAGACCCTTCTAAGTACATATATATATATATATATATATATATATATATATATACTAATTCATTTAAACCTCAGCACAACTCTAAAGTATTATTGCAATTACCTTCTTCTTATAATTAAGAAAATTGAATCAGTAGGGGCACTGGGGGGCTTAGTCAGGTGAGCGTCTGACTCTTAATTTCCACTCAAGTCATGATCCCAGGGTTGTAGGGTCCAGTCCTGCAACAGGAATTGTGCTGAATGTGGAACCTGCTTAAGATTTTCTCTCTCTCTCTCTCTCTCTCTCCCTCCCTCCCTCCCTCCCTCTGCCCCTCTCCCCTGCTTACACTTTCTCTCAAGAAGGAAGGAAGGAAGGAGGAAAGAAAAAGAAAAGAAAACCGAGTAAGTAAATAAAATGTAGAACATAATTCAAACTCAGCAGTCTGGCCACCAAGAAATTGCTCTCACCCACAATACTATGTTGCCTCCAAGTTATAGTTCAAGGAACTGTTTAGGAAATTGTTGCTATTTTCTCTTCTCAGTGAAAGGTAAACAGAAAGAAAAGTATTTTAGAATCTATTATGTTCAATAACTGAGAATTCCTAATAAAATCTGAAGAAGCAATCTGTTGGATGTTTTCAAGCTTCTCTTTCTGGCTAACTTACAGGCTAATTTATGGCAAATAAGGGCTAGAAATCTAAACAATGTAAAATTCTTAAGAAGGGGGAAAAATCTTGATCTCTGCAACATTCTAATTCTTAACTTTATTTGGTGAGGTCACCAAGCCTTATGCGGAGGCATGATAAATACCATGCAAAATTTCAGGTATGAGTTGGAATTGTCTTTGCATAATGAAATGAGATAACCAAGAAAGGATAGTTTCCAATGAACTCAAAGTAACAAAAAATTGATACAGAATTGTAAAGATTTCTTTTCTTTCCACTCCCCAAATTGTAAAGATTTCTTAACATTCTGTATGTAATTTTTGAATACTGAAGGATAATAAAAGATAAAGGTGAAGAAGAGCTCTACATTGAAAACATTTCTAAAGAATTTTCAATTTTGTCCTGTTGAAGGTAAAAATAAGGTCGTAGAAACGTTAAGGTCGTAGAAAACAACATTCAGGTAATGATTTAGAATCTATCATGAATCAGATCTAACAATGAACTAGTTAACATAACCTGGGTAGAGAGATGTTTTGATTTCTATCATTAGTTCAATGCTACCTCTTTTAACTAGTAAAAAAAAAAAAAAAAAAAAAAAATGCTGGGTTAATAGTGCCCTGTTCTTCTGGCTGATAATAAAAACTATCAAGAGCAGTTCAGTTTCTGACAGACCAGGCAAAGGGCATTATCAGAAAGGCCAAATCCCGTGACAGCCTGGGCTGCTGAGATACACAGTTTACTTGTTCAGATGATACAGAGAGTTCAAATTTGACTTTCTCACAACTTCATGCATAAGTGAACCCATACTAAGGAAAGAGATGGCCCAGCACAGCAAATCCTGGTGCCAAAGGGCTCATTAACATCATAGTCATCCATACCCTCATGATTCTAACTTCTTCAATATAGGAACATTGAACATCTGAGTAATTGGTGCTATTTCAATCATTTCCTTTTTATCACAATACCCAAACCAAATAAACAGGTCTCCCTAGTTTTTCTTTAAGTTCCTTGTGTAACTCTTGTGAATTATGTAAAAATACTTGGGGATAGACTCACCAGAATTTAGATAAGATGGTCCTTTATTTCTCAAATTACTTAAGAACTGGTTCTACAACAAGCCGACTTAAATTTTCCATATGATCCAAGTAAAAATAAGAGAGAAAGCAATGCTAACTAGGGTACAAAGCTCTAAAAGATTACATTCTCCTTTCTTTACAAACCATAGTTGGGAGGGGAGGGAAGGGGTACCACCATTCACAAAGATACCAGAGTACAAACCAAACTATGTTTTTCTTTTACTTAAAAACCTTCCAAAGCCTGGGGCACCTGGCTCGCTCAGTCGGTTAAGCGTCCAACTTCAGCTCAGGTCATAATCTCACAGTCCGTGAGCTTGAGCCCCACGTGGGGCTCTGTGCTGACAGCTCGGAGCCTGGAGCCTGCTTCAGATTCTGTGTCTCCCTCTCTCTCTGCCCCTCTCCCACTCACACTCTGTCTCTCACACTCTCAAAAATGAATACATGTTTAAAAAAAATTAAAAACAACAACAACAACATTTCAAAAGCTCCCTTTTCCAAGAAGATCAAGTCCAAGCTTCCTGAAACAGTATCAGAAGTCTTCAGTAGGAGTGCACTATCCACTTAAAGAAGTGAAGCCTAAGAAAGCATTCCTAGGAAAAGCTACTTCTAAGCTAGTCAGGTGAGGAGGGTGAGGATTAGGTAGAGTAAAGCCCAGAGATAGAAATCTATAGTATGTATAGGCAAATACAAGCAGCTAGGTATTGTGAAAACTTAGTATGGGAGAGATTAGTACCGAAATTAGTACTTAGTATGAGATGGAAAAGTACCGAAATTTAACCAAATGAAATTATTTAGAACTTTAGGGTACACTCAAATGGCCTATCACAAATCAACCTCCAGGCTTCCATTTTAAAATTCAGATAATTTTGTATTTTCTATTATTTTTACTTGTAAATAACTGTACAAACTATATGTGTGTGTGTGTGTGTGTGTGTGTGTGTGTGTGTGTGTGTATGGCATATGTGGCATATATGTATATGCAAGTAAGGATAAAATTCCCCTCTAATCACTTTAAAATTCCTACTTTCAGAAACTAGTCTGGCATGTATATTCTTTCAGACCTCTCAATATACTTCACACTCATAAATATGTACACACAAAAATACACAGTATTGCATCATGTTCCTTGATGTTCAAAGGTTTCCATGTAAATGGCATACTTCAGCTTGCTTCTTTTATTTGAAAATGTTTTGGAAGTCTATCCATATTAAGTCCAAATAGATCTAACTTATTCTTTTACATTTTGGCAAACTTACACCTCAATTAATCTAGCCATTCCCTACAATATGGCAAACACTATATTGGATATTTAGGTAATGAGAATGTATTTTCACAGTGCCACTCAGAGTTTGGCAAGCTAGAAAGTAAAGAACGGTTCTCGGAATCACACACACTCATCTCCAAAATCCAGAAATAATGTATCTTCTTGGTGACAATAGTTTGTTTTCAGCTTAATTGATTCCTCTTGTGAAACTGAACCAGACTGATAATTCAGAGAAACTTCAGTTTTGTATTCCAAATGCAGCCAGAGAAAATAAAATCTTGATAAATACTTGTCAGAAAAGTGTGAATGTCTTCTGAAATTGTAATTTTATTTTTACCAAATAGCCCTAGAAAATTTATATATCCATTTTCCATTGAGCTCAAGGTGTATCAGTACATTATCTAGTTATCTCAACCTAGTTATGCTCAATCCACATGATCCATTTGAGTCAAAACAACTGAACTTCCTTAAATAAATTAACAACATTTTTCTTTTTTGATGAAGTTTAATAATCACTGCATCTGACATATTGTAAAGTTGGTAAGAAAATATAGTCATGGGAACCCCTGAGGATTCAGCAAGATGAGTCAATTCCAAATGTTCCCTGACCTAAGGAAAGAGATCAGTAAATCTCTTCATTAAAGTTTCATCATGTTTTCAACTGCATTAAAATTAAAATTTTATTTAAAAAAATTTTTCTGGGGGCTGCCTGGGTGTCAGGCTCTGTGTTGACAGCCCAGAGCCTAGAGCCTGCTTCAGATTCTGTGTCTCCCTTTCTCTTTGCCCCTCTCTCACTCTTTCTTTGTCTCTCTCAAAAATAAATATTAAAAATTATTTTTTAATAAATAATTTTTTAATGTTTATTTTTGAGGGAAAGAGCACACACATGTGAGTGGGGGAGGGAGAGAAAAAGAGAGGAAGAGAGAGGATCCCAAGCAGGCTCTGTGCTGATAGCAGAGAGCATGAGGCAGGGCTCGAACTCACAAACCTTGAGATCATGACCTGAGCCAAAGTTGGACACTTAACCTACTGAGCCACTCAGGAGCCCCTAAAATAATAATTTTAAATCTGCATGGCTGTCTTTAGTTTCTTTTAAACATACTGGAAGTTGGCAGTGATTAAGCATACAAATATTAGGAGCATCCTTTTTACAATCTCAGTCACTGCCTCTGAAAAAACCAGCAGTCAATGTGGCAAGAAAGGTCATACACAAAGTCTTCTAATTAACGATTTAAGAAGATATAAATACACTAAACTTCTGTTTTGATTTGAATAAACTTTAAAATCCAATTTTATTACACTCTATATATTCATTCTACGTTAAAATAATTGACTTCTTATATGTTCTGGACATACCTCTCAAATTCCTTATTTGCAAATAGGCCCTAATAGTTCACATATACTGATTAATTAGATAAAAGATTGGAGGTTATATGTGTTTACTTGTGTATTTGTTTTAGGAATAAGTGATTCTCAAGAAGGTTGTACTCTAGCAAGGCACTTTGGTCAAGTAATAGCCTGTCGTGTCCCTGATCTGGTGGAGGTCAAACTAACGAGATCACTAGAAATATTATTTTGACTAGGACTTGTCCCATAAAAATACAAACATAGGCCACAGATAAGTGCTGCATATGTACCTTTAAATTCTCTAGTGACCACATTAAAAAAGAAGAAAATGGTAAAATTAATTTTAGTAATTTATTTTACCCAATATATCTACAATACTATCATTTCAATGTGCGATCAAAAACTTTAAATGACTGATATTTTATATTCTTCTGTTCACACTAAATCTTCCAAATCCAGTGTGTACTGGATTAGTTGTATTTCAAGCGTTGAAAAAGCCACATAAAGCTAATGAATAGCAAACTGGACAGAACCAATATGGGGGGAACACCAGAAGCTTTGGAATAAATGAAGATCTAAGTTTGAATTCCAATTCTGCAATTCACTCAGCTACATGACTATGAGCCAGTTATATAAATTCTCTGAGCCCTGCTGTTCTTATCAGTAAACAGGAATAATACCATCTGCCTAACAAATTTCTTAAAAGAATTCAAGATAATATATGTGAAGTACCTTGCCATATTATGTGCCTGACATGGAACAGAAGTCAGTAAAATCCTCCTCATCCTCATCATTATATAAATTGAAGAAGAAAAAGTACCATTGTAAGAAAGCTGAAATTTAAACTGAAAAATGTGAAGAGAAAAATACACAAAGAAACAAAAACCTGAAATAAGATTATCAAAATGTTTTCTAACTAAATTTAGTCATAAATCCACTATTATCCATACAAAATAAAAACAAACAAAACTCATATTTTCCAAAATTATGAATAATGCCAAAATAAGACACTGCTAAAACTAGAGATATGGTGACATTTGTCTTTTTTTTTTTTAAAGCAAATTTGCTTTATTGATTACTGTTGCCAAGGCTAATATTAGTTTCTATTTCTACAGGGGGATAAATGGCTAAAAAGTTGAGTAGAAGCTTATTGGCATGAAAATGCAATACTAAAAATGCTTACAAATAATCTACAAAGAGTATGAGGCATACTGATAACTGAGCATTCTCTGTATAGTAGGTAATGACAGTTTTTTCCAAATAATTGTTACAGTATATTTGCATCCACTTCTATAAGATATTAAAATAAAATATAAAAAATAAAGAAAACATACCTCTGATAAAAATGTTTGGGCCGATTTCTGAGCTCCTACATGGAGCAGATATTCATATACGTAGAGTGCTAACCTGGAAAATAAATAAAATATGTATTGAGAAGATGTATACTTAAAATTCACTCTTTAATGCACATACCTTTTCATTACAAAAATATCTTACACACTAACAGTGACAAAAAATCAACTCTTCCCATTGCTATTTAATGGGAGTTTATACATGTCTGTTAAGACAGAACTTAAACTAATTAAAATAGCACACAAAGAAAAAAAGCAAATATAGCTTTTCTTGACAAGAAACATCTAAAAGGGGATTTTGTCTTTGATCATGTCACTTATCATAACCTCGTTCCCTTTGTCATGCCTAATATAATTGATAATTTATAACTCAATATTAATAATCTCCATAACCTATTGTTATAATTATTATCTTCCATTATTAAAATAAATGAATTAAGTAATTGGACCTTTCCAACAACTTTATATCCTTCAATCTTCTTGGTGAATATTAACATAAACTCCAGCTATTTGCACATCTCTATGCTAATATGGGTACTCAAAGTCCATTTTAATATTTGTTCAGGCAACCTGTCCTTAGTCTTTAGGTATGATTTTTTCTTTTTAACATTTTATTTATTTTTGAGACAGAGAGAGACAGAGCATGAACAGGGGAGGGTCAGCGAGAGGGAGACACAGAATCTGAAACAGGCTCCAGGCTCTGAGCTGTCAGCACATAGCCCGACGCGGGGCTCGAACTCACGGACCGCGAGATCATGACCTGAGCCGAAGTCAGCCGCCCAACCGACTGAGCCACCCAGGCGCCCCTAGGTATGATTATTAAACCAATAACATAGTATATTAGTTTGTAAGAATTCAAATTATCAGCAAACCACAGCATTAAGCAAACTTTAAAAACAGCAAATCATATTAAGCATTTGGATGCTTATAGTTTACAGGTTAACACAAAATTACATATAAATTTATCATTTAAATATAGAATATTAAGTATGCACTATACACTTGTACTATTCTCATTATCTTGTGGATTCAGAATTTTAAGCTACACCATGTGGCTCAATTTCAGTTGAGCTGTTAACAAAATATTATTCATAAACTCAAATTAGTCTGAGGCAGTATTTTTAATGATATCTTGGACTGATGCCCAGATAGCTCACAACAGTTCAGTTTCTGCTACACTATATTTACCAATATTAAGCCAGGTTTACAGTAAACAAAACAATGTAATAATAACCACAATTCTGTAGAGCTACACCATTTCTCTTGCCAAGTGAATTTCTGATTGTTAAAGATTGATAGCATTTGCAAAAATGAATATTTTCTTCATTTTCATGAAAAATATCATGCGTGTCATGAAAAGAGAAAGCTAGTAGAAATTCAATTGCTCTGTCCATTCAATTCTTTCCCCATTCCAGAATTGCCAAACACTCAAAATGAGAATTACTCCGTGGTTACCAAGTACCACAAGAGAGTAGACATCTGTTAAAATTACACTTAGATAAAAAGTATGTTATTAGAAACATCTCCTAAACTCTTCAAGTTGAATGACACTTCTTAGATCGTGTTTCTCAACACTTTTTCTACCCTAACACACATGAGGAACATGATATCTTCCTTTTGATTGCCTTATCTCCTGTGGAAACATGGCTCATCCCCAAAGTACATAATGAATATGGGAATAATAATATTCCTATAGTTGCAAACAATCCCTACTAGTGATTCTTTTTTTTTTTAATGTTTATTTATTATTGAGAGACATAGATGGAGCGTGAATAGGGGAGGGGCAGAGACAGAGGGAGACACAGAATCTGAAACAGGCTTCAGGCTCTGAACTGTCAGCACAGAGCCCGACACAGGGCTCGAACCCACAAACCGCGAGATCGTGACCTGAGCCGAAGTCGGACGCTTAACCGACTGAGCCACCCACGCGCCCACCTACTAGTGATTCTTACTACATGTTCTTTAAATACACATATCCCACACAACCTGTCCTTCCACTAACTACTCCCAAACCTGTCACATGATTCTCTGACCACAGTGGCAAATCTCACCTCAAAAAAAGAATTGTGAATTTTTCCTGGAGAGACTATGAAGCCTCAAAATTGCTTGCTAGTGACAGTGTCACCCTACTGCCTGAGAAGAAACCTGGCCCCAAAGCAATTTCTTACAGTTGGTCAAATCTTGGGCCTGGCACCAAACCAGTGTTACCCACTAAACAAGAAAAGGCTGAACAATAAGGATGTTCCACCAAGCTTGGAAAAGTAGGAAGCAAGAGGCAGAGCATGAAGCAGAGACAGCAGGTGGGCCTTGGAGGAAGGGGAATGGACCCCAGAACAGCACAAGAGTTGCTGCATCCTTGCAATGAACACCATTCATTCCAAATTAAGCAAATCACTTCCTCGTAATCTCTTCTTTGTAATATTAAAGGGGCTAATATATTTCTACTATGTTTTTCTCAATTATGTAATAAAATGGATATCTCTTTACAAGTGGAATTAAAAGCAACAATCTCTACTCTTTCTCTATGGATCTAAGACAGTGATTATAAAAAATGTATTGGCTGGAGAGCCTGGGTAGCTCAGTCGGTTAAGCATCTGATCCTTGATTTCTTGAGATCAAGCTTCTTTTCATGTGGTTCTGCACTGAGCATGGAGCCTGCTTGGGATTCTCTCTTTCTCTCTCTCTCTCTCTCTCTCTCTGCCCCTCCCACTCCCCCCTCCTCTCTCACTTTCAAAAACAAACAAACAAGCAAAAAAACCAACTATTGGAAGAGTCACAGAATCAATGGAGAAAAGGTGTCTCAAACTACATAACTAAAAATTCCGAAGCATCTTCTAAGTGGTATGCTTGTCCTCCTACCTTTGGAATGTGTGCAGTACAAGCACATCACCACCAACAGAGTGATACAGTGGGATAGGGCAGAAAAAAAACCTATCCATAATGTTAGCTCATATGTCCAAGTTCTATAACCTCCCTTGAACAAAATTAATGCTGCCAGGCAGTCAAGATCTATGCTCCATAAAGAGTGGTTCTGCTACCATGACCACTCCATAATACATCACCAGCAAATGTCCAATATTTTAACTATCACCTCAGGGCAAAAGACTTCCCAAACCTATCTCTTTAGCCCTATCTTCTCTACTACACTCCAAACCTGCTGCTCTAAATTACTGTTTGAAGTTCCTAACAAGATACTTCTCTTTAAATTGATCACATCCAAAGTTAAATTCATCTTCTCCATCTGTTTATAGTACCCGTGCTGACCTTGAGTGAAATAGAATGTGAGTCTTCAATTCCTCATTTGTAAAATGGGAAGAATATTTTCCCATGACTGTTAAAATTTCACATAATTCTCTCACATCCAGTAATATATTACCAAGTCATGTAATGGACCTTAATGTCACAATCTCTCCCACATTTGCCAGTTCTTTCTATCCCCCTGCCTACCACTGAGGAACCACTAGGAGCCACAGCAAGAGCAGAATCATTTGCTCTAGCTTCAGATACAGGTACTGTGTATTTCCAATTAGCTCTCATAGTAGAGGCATCAGGGCCACTAGAAACTTCAGAAAGTTCTGGGGGAAAGCCCTGCAGTTAAAGATAACATTTGAACACAGATGATTCCAAGAATGGAGAGTAACACTTACCCATCCATGCAGGTAAATCATGGCACAGTCCCTTGCCTGGTGGCATGAGATTACCAAACATAAGACAACATTTTGATTCAATTTCTACTGAACAGTAAAAATTTAAAAGTAAATATTGAATATGCAAATATTTAAACCATGTATACTCTCAAATTAACTTCATTTTCCTTTTTGGGAATCCTTGAAAAATTTATTATTTTTGATGATTTAGAGTGGCTATTTAACCTAGTGGATTATAGTGTGATCCAAATACATAAAAAAATTAAGAATCATCCAATAATAGTTTATACACACATATACATACATATATGTATACATACTGTGTATAGAAAAAGAATAGAAGGAAACGTGAGTTACAGCTACTGGTAGAAACATTAATAACAATAAGAAGTAACAGGGGCGCCTGGGTGGCTCAGTCGGTTAAGCGTCCGACTTCAGCTCAGGTCACGATCTCGTGGTCCGCGAGTTCGAGCCCCGCGTCGGGCTCTGGGCTGATGGCTCAGAGCCTGGAGCCTGCTTCCGATTCTGTGTCTTCCTCTCTCTCTGCCCCTCCCCTGTTCATGCTCTGTCTCTCTCTGTCTCAAAAATAAATAAACGTTAAAAAAAAAAATTAAAAAAAAAAAAAAAAAAAGAAGTAACAAATTAAGTCTTATTAGTACAGATGGGGAGAGAAAACCTAAAGAAAGCATTAAGACCTAAGGCCTACTTAGAGTGGGAACAAACACGCCCATACGTCCTTCAGAAGGCCTGAGGGCAACTTTTCTTATAGCATGGTCCTCTAATTAAGAATCATAATGGTAGTTTTAGGTCTCCAACAAAAGTTTAAACTTGGTGCCACTCACACTACACAAAAATCTAAGATATTTGGCTACATAAAAATATTAAACCTCTGATAATACTTTCTGCAAACCATAAGAACCATAAGAATTTTTTTTCTTTTTTTTTTTCGGGGCCTAACTGAATGAATTTTAAAATTACAAATGGAAGTCTATTAATATGAAGGCTTTATGTGAATCTTTTTTTCTTTTTTCCTTGCTAAATGTAAGAAGATGGGAAAATGTGAACAGTTTTCATCACTGAAGTTTGGAATGGATGGATGTTTTCTTATATTAAATGGCAGCTTTCAGAGCCTGGAGCCTCTTCAAATTCTGTGTCTTTCTCTCTCTCTCTGTCCCTCCCCACTCATACTCTGTCTCTCTCTGTCTCTCAAAAATAAATAAACATTGGGGCGCCTGGGTGGCACAGTCGGTTAAGCGTCTGACTTCAGTTCAGGTCACGATCTCGCGGTCCGTGAGTTCGAGCCCCGCGTCGGGCTCTGGGCTGATGGCTCAGAGCCTGGAGCCTGCTTCCGATTCTGTGTCTCCTTCTCTCTCTGCCCCTCCCCCCTTCATGCTCTGTCTCTCTCTGTCTCAAAAATAAATAAAAACGTTAAAAAAAATAAATAAAAAATAAATAAATAAACATTAAAAATAAATAAATAATAAAATACTACAGTTTGACAACATAACATTGCCAAAACAATTCCTTCACACTGATTTAATCCCTATATGCAAAAAAAAAAAAAAAAAAAAAAAAAAAAAGAAAGAAAAAGACTTTTTTACAGAAATAAGTTAGTCCATTTAGTTATGGGTGGTAAATTTGTTTTTTTTTTTTAATAAAATTAATCCCCAATGACAAAAACCTCCTTCTCTCTGCTTTACTTCCTTTTAAAAGAAAAGAAGTCAAGGTTAGGAAATAAAAAAACAAAAAGATGGCAGAGGACTACAAGAGGGGTATTTTGTAAAGAATGGTCTAGCTATGGCCATTTAACACCAGTGAATTATAGGTATCCAAAATGCTGCATCCAAAATTTAGTCCCCATCTTTTGTCCTTAAATCCCAATGTCAGTAAGCATAAGACTTAGATATAGAGAACTGAAAGCAGACCAAAAGCAAATTAAGTTCTGTCTTTTCCAGTCATGTTGGATCTACAAAAGAGATCTCTCTTATTCCTGAGCCACTGTATAATTCCAGTATTGACCAAAGACATGTATCAGTGTCCAAATGTGACTCCTAGGTGATAAAATGCCAGTAGTTAGCTGGATCACAGCTACCTAACAAGTAGCAAGGAGCATTTGACAGCTACTGAAAGGCTGCTCATGAGACTGTAAGTAGTTTAGCAGTGACACTAGATCAGCCTGATCAAATTTTCAACAGAGTTTACAACCTAGTGCTAAGGAGGTGTGAAAAATTAGAAATCTCTTTCTAACATTGTCTTTTAAAAGTTCTTCATCATTAACAGCGAAGCTAAAAAACTGATTTAGAGTGTCAAAACTGTCTATGCAATGAGACTTCATTTGACTAACACCCAGTCTTTGTTTTAGCACACTAAAATTCCTATTATTTTTAATATTCTCAATATCAGTCATAAAGAAATAGATACATGATATATATACAGATACTGAAGATACTAAATGTTCTAGGGCAGGGATAAATGAATCAGTTAAGATAGGGACAGGAAGGAAAGATTAAACAATTACATGAATAGCTGGGTACAAAAAATATTTAACTCTGCTGATGTCTCATTGATGAGGCAAGTAATATTTGGGCATATGATTTGAAATTAAGTGATATGGTGTACTTAGAAAAAAAACACACTTGTCTTATATAGACAGGCAAGTTCAGGATTAAAGTGACTACAATCAATTTGGGGGAACTAAAAAGCCTAAGATGTAAAAATGAGAATTAATAAAAAAATAATTAATCAAGTTTGTAGAAGTACAATTACTCATTGAAAATTCACAGTAAAATTTTCCATCCAATCTTCTATCTAATCTATAAACACCGGAAATACAGTACTGACTGTACTTGATAACAGTACTTAATTCCACTGCAATTCAGCTGGAAAATCTTATACTTTATACCCAGGCTCCCACTTGCGTACGGAATCCTGATATATACAATTTAAGTCTTTACTATCTGTTGGTGTTATCCTTACAGAGTAGATTTTCCTTTACATTCACCCAGAATACTAGTAGCTTCTTAATGCTTGCTGATTAACCGTGGAGATCTTCTCGTACTCTGTTTCAATGTTTTAACATCAAAATTAACACAGACACCAGACCTCAACTTATGCCATGGAGGAGTAAGTAGAACTGAACTTGTTCTCTTTCTTTAAACAACTAGAAAACTGGATATACTATCTGATCAAATCTGAGAGGGATTTAGGCAGCTGGAATTTATGGGCAGAGTATTAGACAGGAGGGAGCTACACAGGAAAAAGCTCCAACCATCTTGTTGCCCATGCGTGAGGTGAAACTTTACCAGGCCAAGGAAAGAACACTGCTCAAGAACATTCATTAGAGAACCATGGGTCACACATCAGATGTAGGACTAAACTAGTGTTAGAGTAAAAGGAGACTGAAGCCTCACAATGGTGAGTAATTTTAACCACCTAAACCAAGGTTTTAACAGTATACAAGTCTAGCAAGATTGATATGGCCAGAAAGAAAGTAGCTTTAAGTAAAGATAAGTACGAAAAACAAAAAAAGTGATACTGGTTATCAACTCAGAGATATTAAGATAGCTTTAAGGTTGGTAAATGACTTGGCCAGTGGGTGCAAGGAGTATATGGGAAATCTTTGTACTTCATTCAATTTTGCTGTGAACCTAAAATTGCTCTTTAAAACAAAAAGGTGGATGTGATGGATAATGCAGTTTCTTACTTCATTCTCCTGTACCTTACTCCTCCTGTACTGTTCGGTATTTTGCAAATTTTCTATAATCAAGAAAAAATTATTTTAAAACTTAGTCATGAGCTCATAGCTCCTTCCCCAAGCTTATTATCTACATGTAACACTTCCTCAAGTAAAGATTAACAGTAATAGCTTAATAATGTTATTTCAATATATTATAACAAAGAAAATCTTCCTTCTAAATAATGTAAATTATATATCCAAGAAATTAAGATATCTAGAAAATATTTAAAAGATGTCTAATGTTTTCCTGCTGGTTACTAAGCACCAAAAATAACTTATTCAGAATTTTTTTCTGGGTTTACCACTCTTATTTTTCTTAATTCTTCCTATTAATTCTCTTTTGTTATATTTGCACATGCCATTTTGGCATTGAGACCTATTCTACTTTATATCTGTTTTCTTTTCCCATTCACTTTACATTCCCCACTACTTTTTGCACCTTCTTTTTTAATGTTTCCCCATATTCCAACTACTTTATCCTCAGCCAAACCCTATGATCATCTAGCTATAACACACTTGGTAATGTCTTTACTTGGACCTACTCATTATTGTCATATTTAAAGCATACACATTAATATGCACCCTTAAGTGAGGCTAGTGCTTATGATCCATTTTCCACTTTCCCTAGAATAATTCTGGAAGAGTTTTTCTCATAACAAATTCCAGCAATGTCTCTGATCTGCACTCCTTAAGTTATAGGCAGAACAGGAAAGAAAGGCTTCAGAAGAATACAGCCACAGACATAAGGACCCAGAACTCTTAACACTACAGAAGGAAGTGGGCAGGCGTTCAAAGGAAAAACTCCAACTCAGGAAAGACACAGGATAATTCTTTCCCTATGATTTTCAGTGGATATAAATGCACGGTAATTATTTTAATTTTTTTGAGTTAATGTTTTTTAAAGATCCATGTAAGATAATCAGAACTTTATGTTTCCCCCTCACCCCCAGGTCTTAATCTATTTCCTAGCATTGGTTTGAAATATTTAGACACTTACAGCATTTGGTCTTTCAGACTGTTTATTAATCTCTTTCTTAGGCAACTCTTACGCACCTATTTTGTGTAAAGTACTGAGAAGCAATGAAATATCATTAAGATCTATTAATGTAGAATCTGTAGCAATAGAGTCAGAGAATGCATCTTTACATCAAGAAAGAGTTTAACTAGTAGCAAAAATAATTCTAAATATCTGATGTTAGAAACAAAAACAATTTTCAAACATCCTGAGAAACTTTACAAATGAACACTTATGCTAATCACCATCAACAGTTAATAAGCTCCTACTATTGTTCTAGGTGTTAGAAAAAAAAAAAGAGAGAGAGGGAGAGAGATACAAATTTTGCTCTCAGGTAATTTTCAGACTTGTTAATGGGATGAAACATATAATTAAAAATAAGATTGGTAATATAAAGGAGCATATGATGGGTATGCAAGCAACAAAACATAAAGAAACCAGAATAGGAAGAGACCATTATAAAAGACTCTTGACAAAAGGGCTTCAACTGACAGAGGAAATAGTTAATCTAGGTATTAAGGGAAATGGGATAAGCAGGAAGAAAAGGAGATTTTAAAGAAAAGGGTAATAGTGTGAAAGAATTATCTGTATTATACTCAACACTGGTAGTCAAAATAAAATTCTCTATGTACCTGAAAGTAATAAAATGGTTTTGTAAGATACTCTATTACTGAGACAGATTTCTACATTTCAATATACAATAGAAAGATTTTACTCCAGTATTATGGAATATAATATAGTAACAATACCAACTTATATTTATAGTATTTTATAGCTTATAAAATGCTTTCACATATGAAAGTCATTTATTATTAGCCATTTATAGTAATTTTATTTTATTAAGAATTTTTTTTACATAATTCTCTTTTAATTATTTTTTCAGCTTATATTAAAATGAGCCTTATTATGACATTTGTAATTGAAAAAATGTTTATCTAGAAGAATGTTTACCTATGGAATCTCCCAAATGAAATGTAGGTTATCATGAAAAGCTTTAGAATACAGAAATTTACTTTCTATTCAAAAACATGAGCAAAAACCCACTTTTTATTTTTTTAATATCAGAAAGTAGAATCTATATTTTTCAAATTTAGATAATGTTATTTTTATGCTTCAGCTATATTTGTATCTAAGACAAATATTTAAAAGTATCTCTACATAAGAAGCCAAAAAAGAAAAGCAGGCAGGAGGGAAAAAAAACAAGATAAAACACAATATGAAGCTCTATTAAATTCATCTCTAGATAGCCAATTTCTAATCAATTGCACTAAGAAAACATTTAGCATTCATGAGTGCCTAAATCAAAGAAAAGAGAGTGAGCTAAGAAATCCTGACTTCCTTAAGTCCAGATAGAAATAAGCAAACTAACTCCTTAATTTTAGATAAACAATCATAGCATAATTAGCAAATTTGAAAATAAAATTTAGGAGATAACTAAAATATTTAGATTCCTGAATTCACATCCCTAAAGAAGAGACACTATGAAACACTGCACTAAATCTGATTAAGATTAGTTTAACAAGGAGCACCTGGATGGCTCAGTCAGTTGAGAATCCAACTTCAGCTCAGGTAATAATCTCATAGTTCTTGAGTTCGAGCCCCAATGTGGGCTCTACACTGACAGTTCAGAGCCTGGAGCCTGCTTCGGATTCCATGTCTCCCTCTCTCTCTGCTCCTCCCCTGCTCGCACTCTGTCTCTCTCTCTCTCTCAAAAATAAACATTATAAAAAAAATTTTTTTTAAGATTAGTTCAACAAAAATAAATGTAAAATCCTGTGCTTGAATCAATAAACTTGTACAGGATTGACAAGTATAACTTAATAATAGCTCATGTAAAAAGACAGATTTTAGTTGACTGTAAGTTTATGAATTAATAGCATATTTAACTGCCCTGCCAAAAGAGCTAATTTTATCTCTAAAGGTTTTAATAAAGTATAGAACTAGACAGGAGAGGTAATATTCCTAGACAGATGAAGAAGAAAAAAAAGAAAGACAATAATAAACAATGACTGAAAGTGTCAGTGATGCCTAGCCTGCAAAAAGAAAAGGCCCAAATACTTAACTTAATATGTTATTAACTATTAGAGAGATTGGTCTAATTTCATATGGCTACAAAGGGTGGAACTAAAACCAATGATTCAAGTGAGAGGAAGGCAAATTCTAACTCAATGTAACAAAGTAAACATTAGAGCTATCCAAAACTGTTATGGTTTAGGAAAGAACCATTTTGGGAATGGGAAATGTAAGTGTCCAATAAGTAAAGGAACAGGTAGAATATTGGGATACTGAAGAGGGTTTATTCACTGAACAGAAGTTTGGACTCAATGACCTTTCAAGTTACTTCCCAAGTGCAAGATTATATAATCCTATTGTTACTAAAATATGGCCCAGAGCAACTGAACAACTTCCAGAACAACAGAACCATTTAGAAGAGTTGAGATTAAGATGTGTCACTCTTAAAGCTTAGACTACTATATCTAGGAAAAATACTGTATAATATGATTCAACATCATCCTCAAAGAAATTTTATTATCCAGGAAATATCATTCTGTGACCAAGTAAAGGACAAAGTGGCAAGCTCACCTGTCAAAGTTGAACCTAAGGTAACTTCCAGGACAACCACCACTCCCACCACTCGGCTCCTACGTGCAAACATTAAGAAGATAAACTCTGTTTTTCCATAATATACTACTGTGTGGTTCCTACAGATCAGCGTGGACCAATACTCCTGTTTCCAAACCAAAAATGTAAGATAAAAGATATGCCTATGAGAAAAATCTACCCCTACCAATCAAAAATTACTCAACTGACTCCATGTGCATTGGTTCAGTGGGTAAAATCAGAGCAAGCAGAGTTCCAATCAATAAATAGAAAGAGGTGTATCACCAGACAACTCTAAGAGAGTATGTAATTTCTAAACCTATTTACTCTTTCCAAATTCCCCCAGATGTTAGCTTAGAGAATTGTTACAGCCTATATTAGTTTAATCCTTTTAACCTAATCCACCCTATAATGAGAAACCATATTTTTTATTCCAAAACAGTTGAAGGGGATAAATTACACTAATATTGACAATTACAAAGCCTGCTAAATAGAAAATGTGTTATAATAGGTTCATGGTGATAAATCAGATTACTATGCCACTGCAATGTTTTCTTGGCATATCAAAATATAATTTATAAATTGTAAGTAAAATATTTTAGCAAAGGTCTGCCTTCCATAATTGGTTTCCCTAAATGTCTGCAAAACTAAATGTGTTTGAGAGCAGAATGGTCTGCAGATACAAACACTGTCAAATGCATAATCTCTCCTTGTCTTTAAACAGTTCCCTTCTGATTATCAGAGCGTACAAGAGAAATACCATGAAAGTGCCAAAACAGCAAATTAACCAAATTTACAGAGCTTTCAGAAGTTTCTAGTCTCCTTCCCCAAACACACACACATAATTTTAACCTCTTCTATAGCAGAGATTAGTTGCTTCAAGCTCTCTCATCAGAGTAAGAAACCACATTTTTAGTTGGACGTTTTTGCTCCCCTATTTCCCTTGAAGCTGGGTATGTTCACTTGCCTGAAGATTGGCCAAAGAGATATGGACTGAAGTTGGAGGACTTATACAAGGAAGTCCATTCTTCTAGTTCCTTTATCCTGCTCGCAGCTGGTAAGGAGGATACAAGGGTTCTTAGCCTCCATCTTGGATCATGGAAAGGAGACTACTTTAGGAATACCAGATGCAATGCACTAAATGTTTGTGTACCCCACCCCCAAAATACATGTGTTGAAACCCTAATTCCAATGTGATAGTATCTGGAGGTAGGACCTTGGTGAGTTAGTACAGGAGGGTGGAGTCTTCATAAATGGCATTAGTGCTCTGACAGAAGAGACCAGAAAGCTAGCTACTTTCTTTTCATTGTGTGAGGACACAGAGAAGTTGGCAATCTACAGGCATCAAGAGGGTCCTCATCAGAACCAGACCATGCTGGCACTCTGATCTTGGATTTCTAGCCTCCAAAAGTGTATGAAATAAACTTCTGTTCTTCATAAGCTACTCAGTCTATGGTATTTGTCATAGCAGCCTGAGCTGACTAAAACACCAGTCAAGAGGTAGAAGGGGCATAGATCCCTTGACATCTTCATGGAACTGCCATTGCAGCCTTCAATTCTCAATCTTCAGACTGCTTTTCTTTGAGAGGAAATAAATTTTATCTTATTATTATTTAGAGTTTTCAATCATGTACAACCTAACCAATTCCTAAGGAGTAAATGTGCTGACAAGTCAGGCCTCCTGTCTAGCCTTCCCACCATACTGACTTCCTCACAACTCAACCCAAACCACAGGGTCACAAGTGGTCACTGCACAATCTTTATCTTAGTGTACTTCTTTAATGTATGTGATTCTGGTGATAACTCCTCCTTTAGACCTAAACCATCAAATCACTTTCTACTCATTCTCCTCCATATCTTAAATCCTTGATTTGCTTTTTTCCTACAAGCTTTTCTTCCTCCACCTACCCTTCAACTGCTGACATTCCCTAAGTTTACTTCATAGTCCTCTTCTCATTCTACAGGTTTTCCTCAGACTGACTAGGCCAGTCAATAGAAAAGAGTCAATGCTTTACACTACCCAACTTATATCTCCAATTCACAATTTGGGAAAAGCTCCAGATGGATTTATTCAACTGTTTACTGGTAAAACCCACCTGATTCTCCCCCTGGCAACTTAAATGCCATATTCCTCTCTCTTCCACCTCTTCAATGACACATATACATTGTGTCCAAACCAAAAACATGATGGTCATTCCTCAGTTCCTTACTCTTGCCTGATATGCAGTCACTAAATATTCTAGATGCTATAGGCTGTGACTCATATCTGTCTCCCTCAGCAATCCCCTCACAGCCACTTTCCCACATTACTGTAACTGGTCTTCTTTTCCACCCATCCTCACTCTTCTCCATAGTGAAATGAAAAGATCATTACAAAGTTTTGAACTATTAAAGTTGCTTCCCTGGTCATGAGTGCATTCTCAGGGAATAAGCGCTAGCCAGATACCTGAATATGGCAAAAGTGGCCTGTTCAGATTTGTTAATACCCTCTTCTACAATCTCATCTATGTCAACCCACTTAGCACACCTATATAGAAACCAAATGGAAGAGTTTCCAAATGGGTGGTATTGCTTCACAACTACTTGCCTTTGTACAATTCTACTGTGTGGAATTCTCCCCTCCTATTAAACTAAGAAAATGGCTCCTCCTCCTTGAAAAGTTTAATTCAATACTTCCTAACTGTGAAACCTTTCCTGACCACCATCTTCTCTCTTAATTTTCCTTCCCTCTGTGACACCACTGTATCTTTGTTATAGAAATTATGCAAATAAATAATTAGCACAGAATATTGAATCTAGTTTCTCTTTTAGAATTTGAGACTGGAAAAAAATATTAATCATCTTTGCATTCCTAGTATATCTCTGACACCTGGTAGGTATTAGTAGAAGGAAGAAAGGGAGGAAAGAAGGCAGGGAGGGAGGGATGTGAAAGGAAGAGAAAAAAAGAGAAGGGAAAGAAAGAAAAAGGGGAAAAGTCCATCTGGTTAATCCTCCTAACGACTCAAAAGAGGAAAATTAAGGCCCAGGAAGATTTCAAGATTTATTCATGATAACCCAATAATTAAAATGTAGGATAGCCTGGGTGGGTCAGTCAGTTGAGCGTCTGACTCTTGGTTTCAGCTCAGATCATGATCTCACAGTTTCGTGAATCTGAGCCATATGCTGGGCTCTGTGCTGACAGTGCAGAGCCTGCTTGGGATTCTCTGTCTCCCTCTGTCTTTGCTCTTCCCCTACTCACACCGTCTCTGTCTCTCTGGGGATAAATAAGTAAACTTTAAAATAAAAATAAAAATTAAAAAATAAAATGTTGGATAAAAAGTATGACATTCCATCTGTCTCTCAAGTATAGTTCAGTCTCAGTACAATACTCTTCCTTTCAAGTCTACTCTTTTTCCCCAATATTTCAATACTTTCCACTTTCTGTAAAAGTGGCAGGGAATTTATTCATAAATTTAATGTGCCCTAAAAGCATAAAAAGTTGCCTATCAAACGTCTGGCTTCTGTTCGGCAAGTAAGAAACTTAGAGGTGTTCTAAGATCAAGATCAAGAGTCACATGCTCCATCTTAACAACAAGTTGAACAAAGAGAAAAATCAACAACTGTGCTGAGATCTCTAAGAGAGAAGAGGTCACAGAGCAAACTACTGCCCCCAAACTGTAGAGATAGACAGGCAGATATACAAAAATACAACTAATCAGAGCAGAAACCCCTGAGTAGGAATCTTTTCAGGAACCAATGTGTGGGTAGGAAACCTGAATTATAACTGACAAATTGCTAGAGGCTCAGCATGGGCAAGTCTGAGAGACAAACACTCCAGAGAATCCAATCACAGGGAGTGTCCATACGATGGTGAGTTTTATTTCCATGAGCCCAACCTGGTCTCAAAGTAAGTATCAGAAAAAAATCCCCTCAAGCTTCAAGCATGAGAAGGGGAAAAGCAATCATTCTGAAATACTCTAGAGCATTCTATTTTTCCTTTACTTTTTTTCTTCTCAGATTTTATTTTTAAGTAATCTCTTCAATACTCAACGTGGGGCTTGAACTCACAACCCCAAGATCAAGAGTCACATGCTTTCCCAACTCAGCCCAGTCAGGTGCCCCTATTTTTCTTTAAAGGCTGCTCTCAGGAGAAACTATTTTGCTACAGCCTAAACTGCTCGAGTTTCATCAGAGCATAACCAACTCGAAGTGACATATCCAGCAACCATCTCTAGCCTTCTAAGTGGGGGAAGGGAAACACAGAACTCCAGTCTCCTCTAGGCATCCTGCACCACCTAAGAGGGGATAATCCTGAGAACCACTTAGGACATTCAGAGTCCAGAGGCACAGGATCACCAAAAGACCAAGACCTAATCCTAGGACTACAGAATGAATATCTCCACCTCCCTGCCCCCTTCATACATCTTTCCACTGTGCTACCAAATGCCTATTTAATATAGTTCCTTACACCCAGCACATCATGTCCACCTTTCAACAGAAAGTTACAGGGTATACCAAAGGCAAAAAAACACAATTTGAAGAAACTGAACAGCATCAGAACCAAAGTCTGATATGGCAAGAATATTGGAATTATCAGGCCATAATTTTTTTAAAAATAGGATTACTATTGCTGAGGGCTTTAATGGAATGGAGACAACATGCAGAAATGGATAATTAATGTAAATTAACCAGATTATTATTGCTAGAAACTTCTCTCTTTGATTAAAAGAGGCTTATTTGGTGTATTTTCTTATTTAATAGTACTTTCTTCTTTTAATGGAATTTATTTTACACTGTTTTTAGTTTATGCTATACAATATAATACTTATCTTTGAAAAGATTCCAAAGGTTATGTAATTTAAAGGAAAATTTAATAAAGAATTTCAAGTGTGTGAAAGTAACATTTTAAAAACAAACCCATGTGTTCTATGGACATTTAAATATTTCCTAATGATATTATAGAAAAAAAAAAGTGTCTATAAAAGGAAATGGTGTAGGGGCACCTGGATGGCTCAACCAGCCAGTCCAATGGCATGGGACTCTTGGTTTGGGCTCAGGTCATGATCTCATGGTTCAAGAGTTTGAGCCCAGCATCAAGCTCTGCCCTGACAGTGCCTGCTGGGGATTATCTGTCACCCTCTCCCTCTACCCCTCCCCCACTCATGCTGTCTCTGCCTCTCACAAGATAAATAAATAAACTAAAAAAAAAAAAAAAAAAAAAAAAAAAAAGAAGAAGAAGAAAGAAAGAAACGGTCAGGCAGAACCTGACTTGCAAAGGTTGATCTGGCAAATCTACCACATCTGAGAAATGCAAGCCCCTGGCTAGGCTAACTGCCAAAATTCAAGGTCCTTTTTGTGCAGCTATTGTTAAACATTCCCCTGCAGTTCCCTGTTCAACCATCTAGTCTCCAACTTATTCTACCCTGCTCTTGTAAGGCCAATTTGACCCCATCCCAATAATATTCCACCTTCCTTAACTGCCATCCTTCCTTTTCTAGGTGCCAAGATTCTCCACCTCTAGAATGATCTTTCATATATCTGTCTCCAGGTACAATTACTTCACCCATTTCCCTAACTTGCATAAGCCCCTGTCTCCTTCCTGTCACAGCTGCAGAGGTCACTCATTCTCTCATTGCCACTACCAAAGAGTGACAAAATATCCTCTCACTGCCAATGGGGCTTGGAGAAGAAATGGAAACATTCCCTGTTGTATTTAGGGGTATGGAAGTCAGGAAAAAGGCAGGGGTGGGGGGCATTCTTCTGGTTATTAGAAGTGCTTGTATACCTAAATAGACTCTCTAAATTTTAGATTTACGGTTGGAACTCATATCCCCAAGACAATGGGAAACCATAATATTGCTAGTTCTGTAATTCAGCCATATTATGGGAACAACTGGGAATGTAATTACAATTTTCTCTTTAGGGATATTTCTCTGTACCAAACAAGACAATTTACAGACCACATTTTGAAAGACAACCTACTTAAAACACTGGGAGCAGCATGTTGAGTTATTTATTCATATTTTCCTATACTACTAAATAAAAACTATGGAGAGATAAAACTGTAAGCGGCTGAAGAGCAGGAGCTTCGCATATCCTGTTTCAGATTTTTTTTTTAACGTGTATTTATTTTTGAGACAGAGAGAGACAGAGCATGAACGGGGGAGGGTCAGAGAGAGGGAGACACAGAATCTGAAACAGGCTCCAGGCTCTGAGCTGTCAGCACAGAGCCCAATGCGGGGCTCAAACTCGCAGACCGCGAAATCGTGACCTGAGCCGAAGTCAGCCGCTTAACCGACTGAGCCACCCAGGTGCCCCTTGTTTCAGATTTTATACTGCACTCAGCATTGGCCACACTTTAAGCACTCAACAAATATCTGGAGAAAAAAGGTGGGGGTAGGTTGGGGATGAAGAAAAGCCCAACATCCCCAAGAGAACCCATCCATGATGAACTTGTGCCTATGATTAGGTAAGGGAGAATGCAGGATATTTCAGAGATCTAGAAGAAAGGAACCTTCTTCATCCTTCAGGTTACATGACATAAGTAAGGACTCCTTTTTGAATAATCCTAACTTATCCATGGGTTAAAATCCTATCCTCCCAGGACAGACTGTCAAAAATTACATCTGTCCAGTTGAAACTTGAGATGTTAAGTCATCTTTCACTGGGAGCACTACAAAATAATGTGATAAATGCTTTCAATTTTAACCACTCAGAAAAATAAAGTGGAAGGGGGCGCCTGGGTGGCGCAGTCGGTTAAGCGTCCGACTTCAGCCAGGTCACGATCTCACGGTCCGTGAGTTCGAGCCCCGCATCAGGCTCTGGGCTGATGGCTCAGAGCCTGGAGCCTGTTTCCGATTCTGTGTCTCCCTCTCTCTCTGTCCCTCCCCCGTTCATGCTGTGTCTCTCTCTGTCCCAAAAATAAATAAACGTTGAAAAAAAAAAAAAAAAAAATAAAGTGGAAGGTTGATGACATTTTTCTATATAAAATTTAGGAGCAAGGGAGAAAGAAGACTAGCTACAGTAGAAAACTTTTTCAGATTAAATTATTCAGATTGATTGTTTTTTGGTTCCACTTGTTACTTTATTCACTCAAATAGTTATATTCTTAGGTGTGTTTTTATTATAAGAGACTATGACAGCTTTATTGGAATTTACAACCTAGTGTTTATTTACATAGAATGTTTCATTAACATTGCTTGCCTGATCTTCTATTTTAATTAGATTAACATCATTTGAAATAAAACCAGTTTCAAGAAATAAAGCAAAAAAGGTAAATATGATAGTTAACAATCATGATTACTGGCCCAAATATTTTTAATCTTATTGTTTCTCAATGGACCTAGGAAAAGATTTTGAAGAAGAAAGCAAAGCAAGATCTAAGGTCCCAGGGCTGCTATCTATTTTTTCTGGAGACCATTAAAAACTTTTTATTTTTTAAATTTATTTTGAGAGAGAGTGAGAGCACATGTGAACAGGGGAGGGGCAGAGAGAGAGGTAGAGAGAATCCCAAGCAGGCTCCCACTGTCAGCACACAGCCCAATGCAGGGCTTGAACCCACAAACTGGGAGATCACTACCCAAGCCAAAATCAAGAGTCAGATACTGAACTGACTGAGCCACGCAGGTTCTCTGACCACTAAAAACTTTTTAAGAAGAAATAAAGTTCTCAAAATAGGCAAGATAAAAACTGAGTTATAATATTATATTGTTATAAGTATAAATCCCTTATATCCAGTAATAATTACTCAAATATCCAAATGATATAGTAAGAGGCTAGAATGTATCAAATGAACAAATATTAACATTACAAAAATATAACCATAATTATTTGCCCCACAAGTAAAATTATTTATCTAAAAATATTATCTACACGGGGTGCCTGGGTGGCTCAGTCGGTTGAATGTCCAACTTCAGCTCAGGTCAGGATCTCACAGTTTGTGAGTTCGAGCCCTGCGTCGGGCTCTGTGCTGACAGCTCAGAGCCTGGAGCCTGTTTCGGATTCTGTCTCCCTCTCTCTGCCCCTTCCCCGCTCATGCTCTGTCTCTCTCTGTCTCTCAAAACTGAATAAAGTTAAAAAAAATTTTTTTAATAATATCTATATATTCTTCTGAAAGAGAAGTTCTTCACACTGTGTTTTATATCCCAACAGATATTTACTTTAAATTTCTTTTTCCAGACACCATTCTCTCCTCAAAAGTTTAAGATGATACCAGGAAATTGATATGTCTATTTAAAATAATGACTATGACTAGCAATGTATTATGAATGAACTACAAAGATAAATACACATGAAGTAAAAGGTTTTAAATATAAAATACCAACCATGGGATACCTGGGTGGCTCAGTCAGTTAAGCACCCAACTTCAGCTCAGGTCACAATCTCCATCCACATTTCATGAGTTCCAGCCCCTCCAGCAGCCAGGAGCCTACTTCAGATTCTGTGTCTCCCTCTCTCTCTGCCCCCTCCCCTGGTCGTGCTCTGTTTCCTTCTCTTCCTCCCTCTCTCTCTCAAAAATAAATAAACATTAAAAAAAAATTTTTAACCGCGCAGGTTTTTGCCAAGTTTCAGTAAATTAATAAATGCCAAACTCCATAGTGCAACTTGTAAAAAAATGAAATAGCCAATGGTTGACAGGAGGATCTAACAAACCTTTACAACTTTAGTCTGCCAGGAATAAGTTCAATGAATAATATAGCAAAAAGAGCATCAGCACATAATTTAAGCTTCTAGGATTTGGCAAAAGAATTCTGCTTAAATAGGTTTAGGTACTTTGATTGACATTGGCATCCCTTAGTTTAACTAACTAAGCTAACATAACACTTCGTTAGTTACAGAGTCCTTATTCATGACACATTATTAAATTGAGACTAAGATTCAAGATCAAAAAGGAAAAATACCGCAACAGTGCAAATAAATAATGGTTAGTATAATGATGTAAGATGTAATGTTGGTCTTCTTACTTCATGTTCAATGAAACTGCTCTGGACAGTCATTCTTCGACTCCCACATCGTAAAAAAAAAAAAAAAAAAATCCACTGAAAAAAACCACTAAGAACTCCCAGGCAGCTCTCTGGTGCCACTAGTTTTGCCTAAAATGATTATCCTACCATCACAGATTTACACTCCCTCAATAACTTTGGTCTTTGAAACAACCCCCCACAGCCCTGTCTATGCCTAACTCCCTCTCCATGAAAGAAGTGGCAAGGGAAAAACAGGCCTCAGCAAGCATCTTTCTGTTCCACTGGGTTACCTCTACGCAAGATATGTGCAAAACACGAAGCCAAAAACTGATTAATCCAATGGGTCAGTAAGAAAATGAGAATACGTAAATGAGTAAAAATAAGAGTGAGTTTAAAAAGAAAAGTAGTAAGTAGGTTTTTTTCCCTACTGTTACTTTCCAATCCACTGGATCCTCACTGAAGACTTAAAAACAAGTTTAGAAAAATGAATTACAGACAAATTTATGGAAAGAACTGCAACAAAAACAATATAAATTTCTCAGAGATCGTATCTTGTGTACAAAATTGAACTATCTAGTAACTATCACTTGGGGTCGCTGTGACAATTGCAGATCATCTACATAAAGTGCAAAGCACAGTGCCTGGCACATTATGGTTAAAATATTAACGATTATTATTGTGGGTAAGTACTTTGGATATACTGATAGACAGATAAACGTGACCACATTATGAAAATATAGTTCATTCACCTTCAAGGAAGCCTTAAGGCAGAAATATAACCCACCAAATGTAAAAGCCTTGAAGATTTCTCAAGTTTAGGAATATTATGGGGGTAAATTCAATTGCCTACTTCAATCCAGTAGCACCTTCAGCTGTGGAACTATAAGGGCACAAACAAAATACCTCATGCATGAGAAGAAAGGAAAATTCTTCCATAGATGAAGCTCTACTATAGTCCCAGGCAAAGCTGGGTTCAGGATTTCAGAATTCCTCAGCTCCTGGGTCTCCGCGCTGCTAAGTCTCCTACCCTCAGCCTCACAACCTTATACATGAAACCAGACAAAGCCAGAGGGATAGTTTAGAAAAAAAATAATTCCTGGATTAATCAAGAAAGGAGGTATTCTAGAGAAATACTGAACACAGGGCACCTGGGTGGCTCAGTGTGTTAAGCATCCAACTCTTGATTTCAGTTCAGGTCCTCATCACAGGGTCATGGGATCAAGGCTCATGTTAGACTCTGCACTAGGTATGGAACTTGCTTAAGATTCTCCTTCTGCCCCTCTCCCTCACTCGTGCTCTCTCTTTCTCTAAAAACAAAACAAAACAAAACTGAACACTACAAGAACCCAATCTAATTCTAAACTCTTTGTATTTCACTGTCTATCCCAGATCAATCTTGACAAAAATTATTTTCTTTATTAAGCATCTACTATGTGCCGAGCACTATGCTAAATGATTCTACTAGAGATGCCCCAACTGAAAAAGAACTTTTTGACTAGGCTAATCTCATAATCTCTTATATTTTAGTCATATCAAAACAAGCCCTCCAAAATACAATAGTACTAAAGCATTAGACATCTTTGTTACTTAATTCTAAAGATATATAAGACTAACAAGGTATACATTGAAAGAAATCAACATAAATTTTTAATAATAAAAGGTTTCATAAATAATAATAAAAAAATAATGAAATATTTTATAATATTTAGAAGAGGAAAAACTATAGATAGATTCTTCCTGCAATGTTACTCATATACAGGGCTTTCATGCAAAGCAATAGAAGCAAAGCAATGAAAGTTCCAAAATAGGAATCTGAAAATACAAAGTATATGAAACACAATGCCAATAAGTTCTGAACAAATGCAGGAAGGCTATTTTTTTTTAACTGAGCTTATTACTTTATTCTTCTTTTTTTTTTTTTATTATTACTTTATTCTTTCATCCAGTCTTTTAAGCATGAGCTCTCAGGTGTTCAGTACCAGTAGTAAGTACCCCTTATGTCACCTGACCCAAGTGCCTATTCAAGGTGGGTCACTACATTTTTCTGTCATTTTATTATAGGAGGATAGATCATTATTTTTTGTCTCTTTCAATTACGTCCCCTTAAAGAACTACAACATATCTTCATAGGCTTTAGCCAACTAAGAGCTACCTGTGACCCACTCCAAGCTGTCATTTACATCTCATATTGAACTACTAAGAATGTTGATTTCTTGTGCTATGGCTAAACCTTAATGTACTCAGGCTCCAATAACTGGGAATGAGATATTTATATACAGTCCCTACTATTTACTATAACAGACAAGCTGATCATTTTTTTAAAAGTAATTTTTAAACTTTTTTAAATTTATTTTGAGAGAGAGAGAGCAAACAGGCGAGGGACAGAGGGGGAGACAGAATCCCAAGCAGGCTCAGTGCTGTCAGCACAGAGCCGGATACAGCCCTGGTATCATGACCTGAGCTGAAATCAAGAGTTGGATGCTTAACCAACTGAGCCACCCAGGCACCCCAAGATGGTCATTTTAATAAGAGATTTGGGGGGCTTTCTTCCCCCTTTTATTCCCCAAATTTCTTATTCAGTATTCTTTGTGCGGTGGCTACTTTATTAAAGTGGTTCAATATTTGATTAAGGATTAAATGGTAAAGCAGTATGCCCATTAAATTATAAAAACCTTCACTGTTTACATAGACTTTTAAAATTAATTAAATAACATAATGCAAGTTTAAAAACTAGATTTCAAAGTAAGCTTTGAGAACATACAAGTTATTCTGATGATATTAAGCCATGACAAAATATATGCACTGGTAATGATAGAATATATGTATAGTGCCAGTAACCAAGGGAGATTCCCAAAGCTCAGGCATCCTGAGCCATAATCTTCAGTGTCCACCAGATGAACACACAAAACTTGGCATTGATATAGTGATTCCCTGTGACAGGAAAGCACATCAGGTTATCTAAGGTCCAGAGGGAATATTTCACCATACGTATTTCCAGGAAAAGAAGTCAAGACGATTTATTTTTATTATTTTTTAAGTTTTTATTTATTTATTTTGAGAGAGAGAGAGAGAGAGAGAGAGAGAGATCAAGGAGGGGCAGAGAGAAAGGGAGAGAGAGAATCCCAAACAGGCTCTACACTGCCAGCATGGAGCCAGACACAGGGCTGGATCCCACAGATGGTGAGATCATGACCTGAGTCAAAATCAAGAGTCGGATGCTTAACTGCCTGAGCCACCCTGGTGCCCCAAGATGATTATTTTTAAATTAAATTGTTTCAATTCAATTCCTCTTTCACTTAATCGTCAAATACTGAGTCTGAACCTTGTGTTTATTTTCCCAGTAATGGAAAACTGGATTTCTCTTAAAGGAAACAACCTAAAAAGGACCCTAATAACGTCATCTCATTTCAGATTATCTTTCAGTTTATTTTATTTTTTTTTTATTTTTTTAAAAAAAAAATTTTTTTTCAACGTTTTTTATTGATTTTTGGGACAGAGAGAGACAGAGCATGAACGGGGGAGGGGCAGAGAGAGAGGGAGACACAGAATCGGAAACAGGCTCCAGGCTCCGGGCCATCAGCCCAGAGCCTGACGCGGGGCTCGAACTCACGGACCGCGAGATCGTGACCTGGCTGAAGTCGGACGCTTAACCGACTGCGCCACCCAGGCGCCCCATCTTTCAGTTTATTTTAAATACGTTTTTATTTAATCCACAGATCCAGAATTTGGTTCAAATTTTTCCAGTACCCATTGACAAATTCTACATTGTGTTTCTTTATTATATTTTATTATATATTACTGTGTAATAAATGTACCGTGGTAGAGCTGAAAATATTTGCTACCTAAAATGAATAAATGCCAGTAGTACTGGCTATGGAGCTTTCCTGTTGCTTTAGTTCCTTCAACATTCACACAGAAAACTGAGAGCTGAGGCAGGAAGTGAACATTCAAGCCAAGCCAAAAGCCAGGCAATCTGAGCCATGTGGAATGGTCACATGACCACTACTGTCACAAAGTAGCGCTGGTATTTGTGTTACCTAAGCAATGAGGTAGAGGGCTGGGGATTCTCCTCCATAGTAATCTGGTGCTCTTAGTTTTCCTTTCTGAATCCTTCCACTGTGGTTTACAATTAATGACGGCATGATTACAATGTGTGAAAAGTATGTTAGGCTTTCACTATCTCTATTTCACTGACTCCTGGGAAAACTGTAATCTTACATATGCTTTCCTAGTTACCTATAGGTCTTATGAAATGCCATCACCAGCTTACCACCATCTATTCAGCTTTACTACTTCCATTACATTAAAAACCCACTGTTCTTCAGATTTTGTAAGTATACACACATATACACACACAATTTAGCATTTTAAATATACTCCATTTTGTTTTAGAAATTTTGGGCTAAATTTGGATGAGTTTCTTTACTGTTGGACCACTCAAAACCTTTAACATGCTCATCTATATTAAAAATTTCTTGACATAAATATAATATGCCACATTTCTAAATCTGTTCAGCTAGAGACCTTTTTAATGGAACACTATCACAGTGTTATCTTATCCACTCTTATCCAAACTATTCAAAACATTATAATTCTAACTTATAAAACAAATATGCATATCTATATAATATGTATATAAATATGGATAAAAACAAGTCTGATTAATTTATTCACTCACCCATTTATGTGCCCATCCCACCAGCCACCCAAAAGAAATCAGCTATATAGAGTGATTATATTTGTGAACAGTTCTGTATTTGGTGCTAGAGGAGATAAAAAATCTGGAAATATGTTTAAAACATTTCCTATTATTTTCTTACTATTCTCCTTATAAAATACTTGAGTTAAAAACGCCACTAAATTAAAATTCTTAAAGAATCTGTTAGTAGAAAACATATCTGGTCCCCCTTAAGAAATTATAAGTGGTAAACCAAAGAAACATTTATTCTACAAAAGCACTTTAATACTAAATTTCACCAATATATTCAAATTATTTTTATTATATACAATTTTCCAAAAGCAACCGAATTAAAAAATCACAACTGATCCTTTTCAGTCTAAAAATTAAATGGCACTTAAATATATACTTTAGGATTTAAAAAACCATAAACACATTAAGACAATTAAATGTACCCTAATTAGATTCAACTAATCAACAACTCTGCAAAACCAATTATGTAAAACCACTGCCTGTACTTCAGAATTTTTTAAGTCAAGTTCTTCTTTCATTTCCTTCATCTTATTCCTGACTTCTATACTGCAAAACTATAGGGGAAATCTTTAAATTATTTGACCATAAATGCTCCTAGTAAGTAAAACCTTAAAGTAGTAAGACATTCTAAATTGGACATGTTGGGAACCAAACATACCCGTGTTGAGTCTGTGCTGGAATTTAGATACACACTGTCTTGTTTCAAGTCAGTATTATTTACAGTTAGGGCCTCTACACCTTTGACGTAATCCCTTATCTTCTTCCCTTCATGTATGCATGGTCAACACAGCCTCCTGAAATCAGTTCAATCCCCAGTTCTGTGCAATTATTTTCAGATGACTGTACCCTACAGATATATACTCACCCACCTCAGAATGCATAGCTTACAGTCCACATCACTCACAGCATGTATTAATATTATACCTCATATTATTACTTTATACTACTGTTTAACTTTTTACATATCACAGCTTTCCATCTGTCTATACTGTAATCTTTCTGACGGCAAGGAATAATTCTTTCCTTCTTTGAAAGCTGCACTAACTTTCAATAGAGTAAGCACTCAAATTATTTCACAGAATAATCAAGTTTCACAGCTGAATCTGCAAATCTCTCATTGCAAATAAAAGAAAGCCTACAAAGGTGAAAACACTTGCACAAGGTTATTCAGTTGGGAACTGAATCAGGGCAAGAATCCAAGTGCAGGAATCTACCTAGTATTCTTTGTTTTAGCCCATGTTAAAAGAAAGAAATTGTGCTAAAATATATTTGATCACTCTCCAGTTTGGGTAAGTACAAAAAGCTAACCTGTGTGTATAACCAAGAACCTTGCATTGCCTAAAAATTAACATTTACTTCAATATTAATCCTTGACCCATCCTGAAAATGTCAGTAATGATGATTACACATATTATATTACACATAATATATAAGTGATTTGGTTAAATGTCTACTGACCCAAAACAGCCTTTATTTTGTGTAACTTACTTCTTCCTTTTAAAAGCATGATGGGGGGCGCCTGGGTGGCGCAGTCGGTTAAGCGTCCGACTTCAGCCAGGTCACGATCTCACGGTCCGTGAGTTCGAGCCCCGCGTCGGGCTCTGGGCTGATGGCTCGGAGCCTGGAGCCTGTTTCCGATTCTGTGTCTCCCTCTCTCTCTGTCCCTCCCCCGTTCATGCTCTGTCTCTCTCTGTCCCAAAAATAAAAAAAAAAAAAAAATAAAAGCATGATGGGAGGGGGGGCGGGGGGGGGTGGTACTCAAACTAAACAGCCAGTTACCCAAGTTCTAGTTAATAAGAATTTATCTAAATAACTGTAAAGAGTTCCTTGACTCCCTCTGAATCTTACTGTTCAAGAAGTCTTCTCACCATTTGTTTATGGAATAATCTTAGGGGTAAAAAAAGGCTAGCTACTTGATAGTTTGATTAACCTAAACTTTCCTTCAGAGACTCTTCTATCACCTGCCTAAGTTCTCCAGGGAAGTGTGGCCATTTATAAGCACAGGAGAACAGCTGTAGCATGAGGTGACAGATAGATTAACTTTAAGAGATTAGTCCCAAGAGAAGTGCTTAGCTCTCAGTTAACTTTGTGTATTCCAACATAAGAAAATTCCAGGGAAATAAAATCATCAATATGGGTATTTCCACAAACCAATCATTAGATAATTCTATGGCTCTAAGAAGCACAACAGGGATGATTCTGTCAAAAATGCCTTCCTGGGTATTAAATTAATTTAATCTGAGAGGTAACAGAACAGTGAGGATCAAATGAGAGTTTCTATTCAGTTACTGGAAACAAAGTCCATATTTCCAGTCATAGTTCTTTTACTAAAAGGTAAATGTTTGGGTTAAATAGTACCCCCCCCCCAATAAAGATATGTTGAAATCCTAGCCCCAGTATCTCAGAATGTGACTTTATTTGAAAACAAGTTTGTTGCAGATATAATTTGTTACAATGAGGGCCCCCAATCCAATATGACTGGTGTCCTTACAAAAAGAGGAAATCTAGACAGGCACATGTAGAAGGAAGATGATGTGAAGAAATACAGGTAGAAGTCGAAAAGAGAGGCCTGAACAGATCCTTCCCTCACAGCCCTCAGAAGGAACCTACCCTACCAACACTACGGGTTCCAACTCTAGCCTCCAGAATTATGAAAACAAAAAGTTTCTTATAGCCACCCACTTTGTGGTACTTTGTTACAGCAGCCCAAGCAAACTAATACAATAAGCAACAAGAAATAATTTTAGGGGTGCCTGGGTGGCTCATTCAGTTAAGCCTCTGACTTCAACTCAGGTCATGATCTCATGGTTCGTGACTTCAAGCCTCACATTGGGCTCTGTGCTGTCAGGGCAGAGCCCCCTTCAGATCCTCTGTCCCCCTCTCTCCCTGGCCCTCTCCTGCTCATGCACGCAAGAACTCTCTCTCAAAAATAAATAAACTTTTTTTTATTTTAAAAAAAATAAATAATTTTAAAAGTGTCTATAAAGTGGGGCGCCTGGGTGGCTCAGTTGGTTAAGCGTCCGACTCTTGATTTCGGCTCAGGTCATGATCTCATGGTTTGTGACTCTGGGCCCCGCGTCGGGTTCTGCACTGACATCAAGGCACCCGCTTGGGATTCTCTCTCTCCCCCTCTCTTTCTGCCCTTCCCCCACTTGTGCTCTCTCTCTCTCTCAAAATAAATAAACTTTAAAAAAAGCATCTATAGTGTAATTGCAAAATAACACTGAACTAGAAATCCAAAAGTCTCAGATCCTAGGTTTTAAATTTGTAAAATTTGGCATAAATCTCTGCCTCTATTTTCTCATCTCTACCTCTTTCAGGTTGCTGCGAGGATAAGACTTAATAATGTGTGTGAATGTCCTTGGAAAAGTACAAAGTATTAAACAAATAGAGGATGTTATCATCCAACATTTAAAATTTACTTAACACACTAAGCTTTTAGGTGAGAAAAGCAGCAAAATTACAAACAAAGTATGTATGTGATCCCCACATTTTTTCCCTCAGAAATGAGAAAATAATGACTTCAGATGTTTAATCAAAAACTATGTCAAATGCACAGTACAAGTTAAAGCGCATCCTGGTCAACATTTCTTTATTTGTTAATTTTCAAACCTGCAACCCCCCCCCCAAAAAAAAAACAGAAACAAACAACACCCAGAAACATTCGCAGCTCACAAAACGATTCGTTCATCTAACACTTGTTTAGTATCTGCTATATTCCTGAAACTGGATTAAATCTTCAAGATACAGAACTCAAAGAAACGGGTTCTAATTTCAAGGAGTTCCCTCTATAACAAAGGAAATAGGAAGTGATTACATAAAGATCCATATGAGCTATGACAGGTACATAGTACAACAGAACAGAAACATATTTTAGTGCCTACATTTGAATAGGATGTTTAATTTTCTGAATTTGACAATGCTTTAGACAACATATATAACAACACCTTAATGAATTGAAGTTGTTCAATTTTCCTCCTTAGCTCTTTGCTGATCGTTGCTTCCTGTTAGAGACAGAGAACATCATCTCTCAGATTTTTTTAAAGCAGCCTTATAGGCACCTGGGTGGCTCAGTTGATTAAGCTCGGACTCTTGATATCAGCTCAGGTCATGATCACACACTGAGCATGGAGCCTGCCTGGGATTCTCTTTCTTCCTCTGCCCCTCCCTCACTCACTGGCTCTCACAGTCTCTCTCTCAAAATAAATAAACTTAAAAAATAAATAAATAAAGCAGGCTTAAACAAAAACTGTTTTTCTTTAAATGTGCCTCATTTGTGTTATTATTCTCTTGTGTTGAGGAAGACAATTATAGTTAGACCTCACTAACCGGATATTTATTTTCTTAAGAGAAAACCAAAAAATTAATGTTTCAACTCTTACTGAAAATCCTTCTAAAATCCTTCTCTAGTTTGCATATATGGATAGTGTATCCCAATTAAAGCTGTCTTAGATGGCAAAAGATTTTTCAAGTCTATAGGAGTCAACTGAATATCAGTGATCTGGGCATGGTTCTGCAACACTAAATACGAAAGACCAGTATATTGGGCTGATCTTTAGCCCCAGGTGAAGGATAGCTAGGAAAGGTTAGGGCTAAAAGTCAACTTAAAGTCAATTAAATCTACTAAGAAAAAAAAAAAAAAACTTTTCTTGTAAATAGTTTTTTTTTTTTTTTTTTTTAAGGAAAAATATGTGAGATAACTGATCCATTGTGAATCTCAGTTAAAGAATGACAATGAATAGTTTGGTCTAAGAGCCAAGCTATACCAGAGTGTAAACAAGCCCAAGCATGAAATAGTGAAAGGACTCAAAAAGTCTTTATCACCCTCTTTGTTTACTTATGTCAGTAAGAACTTCAAAGTTATATTTGCAAAGGCTAAAATACAAAGCAGATAATCTCTCCATGGATAATTGAGTTGACACTATTAGGATCTAGAAGTTGCAAAGGAAACAGAAGTAATGGCCCCTATTTTCTGGAAGTTTAAAATTCAATGAGAAAAGAACAAGTAAAATAGGTAAATTGAAACAGAAGCAATTACATAATCAACTATTGCTATGTGGGTAATTCTCTTCCCATTTTTTCTCTTGATCTCTTTACCTTTCTTTTCCATACACCCCGTTCCCCTTTCCTGCTTTCTCTTTTATAGTGTAGTTAAGGAAATACCTTTTAAACACATAGTCTCCTTCATTTTCTTCACCACTGCATGCAGTTACTATCAATTCTTTAATAATATCTTAATCAGAACTCATATCAAATTTTAATCTAGCTCATATGTCATACAAAATACAGACATATGAAAATGTAATAAAGAAGGAAAAGAGAAACCCTAGAAATCTGCCATATTATGCCTAATTTGATCTCTAAAAAATTAAGCAATTCAATGATAAATGTAGAAAGGAAAAAATACATATATACAAAATCACCTGTGATCTCCACAAATTTAACGTAGGTATTTTTTCCTGAAAATTTAAAACCATGGCCATTTTCTCATATTAAACAGTTTCTTTATAAACCTTTCTTTCCAAAAGTAAAAAAAAAAAAAAAAAAAAATGCAAAAAATAATCAAATGAAAAGAAATATATGAAAGCCATCATAACCAGATGTAAAACACTTAGAGACTTATTCTTTTGTATATGTTAGGAGTCAGTTTGGGTAGTTTTCACTCAATTCAGAATTTTAATTTAAAAAATTAAAAATTCATCAAGACAGGAAAATATGCAGACATAAATTCTTACCAAGACTTTTTGGTTATGCCTTTAATTTTACACTATTAATTCAAATATTCAACTAATAGCTGGTTCTTGCAGTATCCTCAAATTCAGCAAACCTACTCTATTAAATTAGAAGGAGAAAAAATTCAAGAGAATTTAAAAAATCTATTAAAAGAATTCCAACTGAGAATACCCTGTTGATTTAAAAACAATACAAAACAAAACAGGCACCCCAGCTGTCTCAGTCAGAAGAATGGAAGAGCGAAGATCATGCATCTCTTGATCTGTGAGGGAGGGTAGTGAGTTTGAGCCCCACTGAGTTCGAGCCCCACATTACGTGTAGAGATTACTTAAATAAATAAAACTTTAAAAAACAAGACAGACAAAACCCCCTTGATCCTACCTGCCATGAATTGGTAAGATTATAAGATACAAAGGTAATTATGGCCCAACTATAATGGAATGTAAAAGGTAAATTAAGTAATGGAGGTGGGTAAATGAGGATTGTCTACTAGATAACCTGAGGGGAAAATGTGGCTTTCTCACAAAGGGAGTGCTTTTATTTTGTTTTTTGTTTTTGTTTTTGTTTTTGTTTTGTGGTTATTTATTTTTGAGAGAGATAGAGAGACAGAGCGTGAGTAGGGAAGGACAGAGAAAGAGACAGTGACATAGAATCCGAAGCAGGCTCCAGACTCTGAGCTGTGAGCACATAGCCCACTAGGGGGCTCAAACCCACAAACTGTGAAAAGGAAGATCAGGACCTGAGCAGAAGTTGGAGCTTAACCTATTGGGCCACTCAGGTGCCCCAAGGCAGTGCTTTTTTATTTGATATGCCTTTACTACCGTATTCTACTCTAATTTGATATGACTTTTCATCTTTCATCAGTTTTGTCCTAAGTCAATCTCAAACAAGGACCTGTGTAATCAAGACTAGCATTGGCTAGTGTTGCTCTTGGTTAGAACCAGACAATGATGATGACACATGATAAAGACCTGTACAATTATGAGATTTAGTCATATTTTTCCAAAATTTCTACATCAACATTTATTGATCATCTTCTAGAAGCCAAACTATAATATGAGGGACTATTGAATGGAAAAAAGAACTGAAAGACCTCAATTAGAAAACAGCCTCTCATTCTTAATTAAAGAATACAAACCTATCAACAGGAAACTAAAAAGCACACTTCCATAAAAACAAAACACTGCCTCAAATATAGTATGAATACATAAACAATGAGGGGATCCCAAGCATCACTCTTACAAGAGGGAATAGGAATGAGTAAAAATTTCTAAGAAGAAATGAGACAGGTATATTTTAATATAGGAAACACGCAAAAATGGGCAAGGAGGAGAGACCATTATAGTCATGAGAACAAGAATAAAAATCTGTAAATCAAGTAAAAAAATTAAATTTGATTCTAGCATTTGTTTTATGTAAATAAATAATTAATTTTAATGTCTTTAACACACCCCAATAAATAAATCCTAAAGAAGGCAAAAGAATATATATTTTTATACGTACATTTGAATATGACTACATCTAATGCTGTCAAAATTCACTGATGTCAAAATTCATTGAATAACAATAAAAATTAATTAACTTGATTCTTCTTTCTTTCAGGCATAAATCAAAATAGTTAAGAGGGTGTGAAAACCTAAACTAGAGCAAGTTTAACTCTATAAAGTGTTCACATCTTGATACAGGAAAAGAATTAAATAATTAGGTGCTTGTCTTTAAGAGCACCTTTCTTATATCTCCTACTAAAACAAAGGAAACAAACAGCCTGATTATGTTTTTAAAGGACTAAACTCAGCTAAATAATTGATTCTGCTCTGTAAGTTCTCAAGAAAATATCTGTTCTAAATACACCAAAATATGAATAATTCCTTCAAGATAATTAATATTTATAATTTAAAAAGGAAACATTTTTCTATAGCTTATCACTTTGCCAGAAATTTACCATATGCTTGGATAACAGTATAATGAAGCAGAAGGTAGTCTTGGAAAAGTTATTATCAATGAAAGTTCAATAAAAAGGATTATCAAAAATATATCCATTGCATAAGGGAGAAAAAGTCAAGCCTTTTAAGACATGCCAGAAAAATCCAAGGTAACAAGTAATTTATCTTCAGATAAATCACCAAAAGGAAAATAGTTTTACGTCTGTAGACTATTTGTGATATATAAAGAAATATATGAACTGTAGGAGACAAATAAACTTGATCATTCTGCCTGATAGGAGAAAATTGAAATCTTATTCTCAAACAAAAGAGATAACTCCAGCAGCATAAAGAAGTAGTACAGCACACTGGTTAAGAGTGTGGGTTCTGGAGCACGACACTACCTAGATTCATATTCTTACTCCTCCGCTTCTTAGTTTAGCTGTGTTGTCTATATAAAAGTTCTATAATCTTTCTATACCTTAATTACCTCATCTATACAAGGGGTGGTAATAATAGGACCAACTGCTAAGTTGGCATGAGGCTTAAATGTGTTAATACATAAATGGAGAACTTAGTGCCCGGCATTTGGAATGCAACTGTAAGCTATTTAAACTATTTTTATTATCACTGTTGTTATTATTATAGACTAAATAGCTATCCTGAAGCTTCAGACATTTCTTTGGAGATTGCCTACCGTAGCTATTATTAACCACTAGCTCCTCATGCAAAATACCAAAAGTTATGATCTGATCTTATATTTATAGGTACATTCTCCCACCATATGACAGTAAAAGGATATTTAAGGTGTAAATCCACAAGGACAAAGATGAGACAACACTAACAAAATCATGGTAAAGGACTTCTCAGATCCCAGAAATCTGAATACTAGCCAGGCAAAGATTAAGTAAAAGCAACTCAATTTATATGATGGAATCTCCGAAAGACTAAACTGGTAGTACCACGTACTTCCAGAAGTGAGAAAGATGAACAGAAGGACCGATTAAAAATCTGTTTGAAAAGCTGTTAGATTCCCAACTCTACCTCTCTCTCCCTCACTCAAGACGAACGCCCCTCCTCACCCCTGCAGAACACCAGGGGTTTATTCTCATTTTTAAATTTTTTTTAATGTTTATTTTTGAGGGAGAGAGAGAGAGAGAGTGAGGAGGGGAGGGGCAGAGAGAGTCAGAGAGAGAGAGAGAGAGAGAGAGAGAGAGAGACAGAGACAGAATCCAAAGCAGGCTCCAGGCTGTGAGCAAAGAGCCCAACATGGGACCTAAACTCACCAACCAAGAGATCATAACCTGAGCTGAGGTCAGACACTTAACCACTGAGCCCCCCAGGTGCCCGTATTCTCATTTTTCAAATAGTCTTACTATTACTGGATGACATAAGGCAAGTTTAGAGCAGACAACGCACACTAAAAAAAGAGAGGGATAAAAAGAAAGTCTATGTGCTTCTTCCCATATTTGGTTTGCAAAACACTGAAGACAGGCTTACACCCTCCAGGCAGGTAACAAAGATTCTTCTCAGGGGAATCTAAGCACTAAAATAAAACACCTAAAAATATGGATATCAGAAAGTCTTCATTCGGACAGTCCAGTCAGATTATTCAGAAAGTTAGATTAATGAGACTGAAATTTACTTCATAAATCTACAAGCCTCATCCACAAAGAACTAATTTGCAGCTTTGTAACTCTTTTTAGAATGCTTAAGTGAACAGATTAGCCAGAAACCGTCACACATTTAAAGAGAACCTGAAATAGGAAAGATAAAGACCAAATCAAGCAAACAAAAAGAGTAACTTAGAAGAAAGAGACACGTAAAGAGAAGAAAATGTTCCAAAACTATCATTAATAACCTTCACAGTGATAAAAGAATATAAGAATGCATGAAACAAAAACAGAATGTCATTAAATAAAAGTAGAAGTCTATTAACAGGAGAATTATTTTGAATCTACAGAAGATTGAAAAATAAAACAGAAAAAAATCTTCCAATAAAGTAAAACAAAACAAAATGTGGAAAATAATGGAAGAAAAAAGATAAGATAATTAGAGGACCAGCCCACAAAGTTCCTACAACATCCAAAGAAAATAGGAATTCTAAAAACAGTGAGTGAGTGAGTGAATGAGTGAGTGGAGACAGAGAATTAAAGGAAAGAAATAAAAGAACTAACTCAAAAAAATGCCCAGAACTGCACATGATTTCCTATGTCAGAAGAAGCTACTTGAGAACGTACTTCACTGAAATGAGGGCCCAACAAAGAGGAAATCAGGTAATAGGGCATCCAACACAAAAAAAGAAGCAAAATGAATCCCTAGGATGACAGGGATGGTGGCAAAAGTAGTCTAAAATACCTATGCCAAAGACCACAAGAATATCCAGTGTAGATTAGAACAGGTCAGAAGAGTCTGAGAGCTAGATCTTTAAAAAAATGAGATTAATAAAATAATTAAGAAGATATTTAGACAACCAGAGAGAGTTTGGGGGTAAATTCATGACAAGTACATAGAAAATTAAGCTGCCTTTTAACAAATAAATGTATTCGGGGGAAAATAAAACCACACAAGAAAGAAAAAGCAGTCACAGAATACCACTACAGGCAGAGCTATGAAGAGCATTTACAGAGTTATAATAATGTAAACATTAAGTAAATACTACTGTAACCAAAATTAGAATAACAAAATTTTTATCTTCCACTGTGGGAAGTCAATAGACAGTATCTAAAAAAATCAAGTAGCAGCAATATAAGTTTGTTATTTGCAGATATGAAAATAAATAGCAAAAGAATCAACTAAAAGAGTTAACCATAGTTGATTCTAAGAAACAGGAAATGGGGTAAGGGTGAGAGCAGACAATGTAGTTTCTCATTACAAGCCTCACAGAACTATTTGGCACTCTTTCAACAATATATTTGTACACTCTAAGATATTAATAGAATACATATAATGATAAAGTTAATCACGATAAAATATAATTTCCTAATTACAATATTAATAGATGTTCATATAATTTGAAAAATGCACAGGAATTAATAACAAAAGAATTCTGCCATCCAGATAAAACTATTAATATATTGCTGTATTGCCTTTGAATATTTTTACTGCATAAACACACACTCATGTAATTTTTTTAAAAAACAAAGCTTCAGATTCTTGCTGAATATGCAAATTTACATGCTCCTTTTTTAATTAACATTATATCATTAACATTTCTGATGTCCTTAAATATTTTCTAAAAACACATTCCTCCTCATCTTCAGGCATCACGTATTTAACCATTTTCCTACTAACTCTTTAGCATATAAGTTAATAAGGTTTTCCTTTCTCAAACTCCCATCCCTTGATTTGTGGTGTCTTCCCAGATTCTCTTTAGCCACTTCTGTTTCTCCTTTGTGGAATCCTTCTCCTCGGCCTACCCCTTAAATGTTGGTGTCCCGCACAATTTCATCCTCCATTTTCTCTCTTCACCCTGGATGACTCCAATAACAACACTATATCCTGATAAATGATAATCACCAAGTTTTGTTAATTCTCCCTTTTAAATAACTTGAACCTACCAGCTTCTATCAGTCATTTCCATCTAGTTCAAACCGTCATTATCACCAACCTACATTCCTAACTCATCTCTGGACTCCACTTCTGCCCCCCTCCAAAGCAGTCTCCACATCAGCAATCAGAATGATCTTTTAAAAACAGAAACCTAATCTCATAGCACCCTGCTTAAAACCCTTCAGTAGCTTACTGTTGTTTTAGAACAAATTCCAAAATGTTTTCCTACCTATAAGGTCCTATATAATCTGGCCTGTGCCAACTTCTCCAGCTTTATTCCACACCACTCTCCCTCTGGTTCTCCATGCTCCAGCCACACTAGTCTTTTTGTTCTTCAAACATCTCAAGATTTCTCTTGCCTGGAGGCCTTGGCACATACTGCTCACTTCGCCTGAAACAATTCCCTCTCCACCTCTTGGCAAACTCCTATTCACCCTGAACAAGACCCTCAAGTTGCTCGTTTTATACTATGGAAACACTGCCTCTGGAGCCGGGCAACATTGAAATCTAAGATAGGGAGTACATTAATAAAAGAATTTGCAATATTTCTGTTTAATGTCTGCGTCCCATGAGAATATAAACTGGACAAGAACAAGTCTTGTTCAGTGTTGGCCCCCCTGCACCAAGCAAAGTACCTTTTGGGCAGTAGATTCATTTGTTGAATGGTTCAATGACTCCCAAACCTCTATCTTGGTGTTCAAAACTCTTCTAAATTCTAAATCCATATAATCAACTACCATCTCCACCTGTATCTCCTACAGTTTTCTCAGACTCAACATATCCAGGCCTTAACTAGTTTGTCAAATATTACCTCCTCTATATCTAGTTCCCCTGCTGTCTTCTCATTAGTGGCACCCTGTCAATTCTGTTCCTCAAATCTGCTTAGATTAGTCCCCTCTTTTTCACCTATTTTGTCACAGCTGTAAGTTCAGTCCCTTACCAATTCTTATCTGAATTATTACATAGCTTAATACGGAGTCTCCACACATCCAGCATCAAACTCATCTGTCTTCTAACCTTAGGACCAACATAATGATTTTTTTTTTTAAATCAAATTTGGTCCTATCATTCCCACACTTAGAATTCTTCAATGATCTCTTCCCTACATGTGAACTACTGCTGCTGCAATACTACTATACTATGGGCAGGTTGCTGAATACGATAAACTCCGTTATGGCTTGTGCATTTGTCTTTTCTAGTGCCTCTGTCAATATGCCCATCCTCTCTTACTCATTTTGCTAACTTTTTAAGACTCAACTTAAAGGTATGTTGACCTTTTTCCTGACCACATCACCCCAGGCTGACTTGGGTGCCCTTCCTCTGTGTTTCCACAGTATCCTGGGTATCACAGCATTTATTACACAATGACATAACTTACCTGCCTCTCCATTTGATCCTAATTACACAGAAGTTCTACATGTTGTTTTATCTTTGTATTGCCAAAATCTATTAAATAGTAAGCCCCCAAAATAATTTGCAGCATGACTGTCAATGTAATGACATCATTGGTGACATGTTTGGTATAAATTTTGTAATTTTTATACAATTAAGGCAATATATACCTTGAACCTCACTAGAAGACTTTTCCATTTTAAGATCTCCTTTAATTGTTCTTTAAATACTATATTCAAAGTTCCAAAATTGAAGAAAAACAGAAGAATATTTTCTGACTCTTCATAGCACCAGTAGGTAGACCATCTGCTATGGGTCTTTCACACTCCTCTCCATCTTCCTGGGTATGCGACAAATTCAAGATCTTGAGCATGCTCTAGCAGGGCCACTTCTCTGGGTTGTGTGTGCAGTAAGCAACCTTGAGGGATGAAGTAAAGAAAAGTCTTGCTCCTCCGCTGCAATCCACTATATGTACATTTATCTGACCATACTGTATCACTCCCATGGGACATGGAAGCAAGGAGAACTAAAACAAATATGCTAATGATTATGCTGCTTGCTGTGCCAGGAGTAAATAGAGTCCTTTGTCTCTGACCTAGGAGTCTCATGTCTTCTACCAGCACCTATGAAACATTAATAGGCTACTAATAAGTAGAGTGAAAACAAATCCAAAACGTACCAATTTGCCTCTTGGCAATTTACAGACCCCTACAATCAAATATACATTTAAACCTGAATGATACTACCATTTCTTCTTCATGTTACACAAAATAATATATGAAAATCCAGGTTCCCCACAAAATTCAACTTACTGTACATTGCAAGATTTTCTACCAGCTTATTTTTACTGTTTCAATTATTTTTCCCCAAATAAACTTCATAATTCTACTTGTGTTTTCATTTGCCTCTTTTATTCTATATGTTCCCTAAAGCAGAAGAGTTTTCCAGTCTATTGTCTCTCTGAACATAAGTTATAAAACCCACAACCAAACAATTCACAAAGCCTGCTGAAAAGTTACCAGAACCAATTAATGGAACATACATGGTTGTCATCTTTCCACATAAAAGGTTGTCAGTAGATAGCTGAAGCATGTTGGTATCTCTTCTAATTTGAGTTCTAATCTTATAAGCCCCTGAGAATTCTTTGCATCACCCTCCGGATGGAAAGAGGCTTTTTTTCATCATTTATTTATAAGTATTCCTTTTTGATAATAGACCTTCCCACCTTCCCAGACATTAAGCAATTAACTATGAAATTATATTTCTGAAAAAGACAAGGAAAGGCGACAAGGGAAACTCATAGTGACATATTATCAACAAGGAAATTTTTTTTTAGGAATTTACATAAGAAAGGTTGGATGGAGGAAGAAACTATCAAGGCTTTTCATTGTGGCTATAATATAAATTATGTCCCACACACAGAGATAGAATTCAGAGGACTAACTGGAATGAGTAGATTCAAAGTGGCTGACTAGCAGAGAAAAACCCATACAAAGCTGAGAAATATAAAAGGTAACAGTGATAAGGAAAAAACAACAAACCCAGAGACATTAATTAGCTTTGAAAACAGGCAAAGTAGGCTAGCTAGCTCACAACAGAGGTCATCCAGCAACTACCAATAAGCCTTCTACTGGAAGCAGAGCTCATACTGGTGGCAAACTTAAGTGAAAAAATTCCCCACATGCAAAGGAAGCAACTGAGACTTGAGATCAGGAAATTGGTGGAGGCTGAGGGTTTCACCAGCTTCACCCAGCAAGCTCTCACTGACGTTCACAGTAGTTTTATATGTTAACACAACTATCTCAAGAATATAAATTTTACATTTCAGATATTCCCAGGAGTGCCACACATGAAAAAAGAATATGTCAACTTGTCAATATTCAATCTTCCCTAAATCCTTAGGGGAATCTCTACAGAAGACCTTCACAAGGGTCTTCCTTAATAGGCAGCTACAAGTAATGCCATAGCAAATAGGACTGTAGCTTCCTTAACACATAAAAGCACTTGAGGCCACAGAAACTCTCATGTAAACTTCTAAGGCCATTTCTAATCTAGACATTGCTATAAACCCCTTACTTAAATCTTTCACTTAAAATACAATTGATATATAAAGAACACTAGATCTATGATTTTTCTCCATTTTCCCTCAACTTTTTTAAAAAACATGAATATATCTTTGACTCAATTATATAATATCATCCTTTATTGAGTAAATGTTTTTCTACTGAAGCATCCTTGTTTATACATTAGGATCCAAATGAGGTCACCACAGGTTTCAAAACAAAGTATGAAAGTAACCTCCTGCCACAGAAATCCATAGGCTGTTTCCAGGTCATAAGCAGCAGCAATATGGGAAGTCTGCTCTGTGTCACCTTTAGCAGTAAGCAGTTGCAAGGAGGGCACCTTTTGGGATGAGCACTGGGTGTTGTATGGAAACCAATTTGACAGTAAATTTCATATATTAAAAAAAAAAAAAAAAAAAATGATAAATCTGTATATTGATTTTGTATACTGAAAATCTAATAAATTCATTTATCAGCTAAAAAAAAAAAAAAAAAAAAAAAAAAAAAAGTAAGCAGTTGCAGGTCACTCAGCATCCTTTCTCCAGGACTACAGCCACCACTGCTCCTCCTTGCCCCCACAGTAACTCCCTACCTCATCCTCCAAGAGTTAAAACCAATCCCAAGAGAGAAGGGGGCAGATTACTATCTTCATCCAACAAACTCTGTTACTTTTTCTCAAAAGAAATGCCTTTCATAGACTCCTCAGCATCCACAAGGAGGGGAGGTGAAGGAAAAAGGTGTAGAACATGGCTTACCACAAAAACAATGGAACCACCATAGGAGCCCAACTTATTTCTACCCATCTTGATTAGAAGCTAGAATTGAGAGACAGTTAAGGAGACTCCAGAAGAGAGCTGGGCCCATGTTTTAAAACGTACCCAGGATTTGTTTTCATTAGGTATAGTGAGAGAGACTTGGAAAGAAGAGTTTATTATTATTATTATTATTATTATTCATAATTGATAATTCCCAGGAGGAGAGGACAAGCCACTTCATACAAGGCCACATGGGAAAGCACCAGTTTGGTCTGCACACAAGGAATGAGGGGGAAACATGGGCACAGCCTTTAATGTCATTTTCTCAGGAAAGGCAAGGAAGGATAGGGTAACTAGTTCTGGATTGGCTAGTTTGAATAATCTCAGCAGGCTCTGGGGTGTAGGGACTGCCCCTTAGTTGACTGCTAGTTGCCCTGAGGTGGTGCTAGGGCAGGTGGCTCAGCCTGGGAGAAAGCAACAAAGCTGGCGTGTAGTGGCCCAGGACTCCTCGGTTTGCATATGAAAGGCACACACCCGGGGGAGTGCTATCTATAGGAATCCCAACTACCTTTAGCAGTTAGCAAGCCCTGGGAGGGGCAACCCATCGCCAGCCTGCAAGATCCCAAGTTGCTAAAGCATCATAAAATACAGAAAATAAAATATCTATAGATATACATATAGATATGGTTAACAGCCCAGAATGTACTTCTGAGGTCAGAGTTCATCTAGATTGCATTTTTTAAATAAATGCCTGTTCTAAGCTCCAGAATTTCCTTGAACTAATGCACTTCTTCCTCGAAGCACCCCCAACCCATCTCTCCCTTATGTCACCACTAGCATGCACTAATGGAAAATATATCAAAGTAGTTACTCCAAATAGTCTTCCCTTGGTTTCAAACTGATTGTTTACATCACAATCTGAAATGTGTATTACAGTCCATCAAAATGATGGCATGGTCTTTGCTACAACTTGTGAAGAAGTCCTACTATTGCCGTTAGAATCATTCAGAACACTAAAGTTTCATGTACTAAAAAAGCATACATACTAAGCTTTTTGATCTAGACCTTTAGCTACTGTTGAGATGTTTGCATAAAATTTCAACAAAAGGAACACAAAAATAATACCTCAGGATTTCAAAGACACCACTAATGTTTATCATCTTCTAGAAAAAAAGGCAAGAAAGTTGACTAGATAAATATCAAGACATCTCCCTCTCTCCTCTGCTGCTAAGCTTCTGAACAAGATTTTTGTCTTACTTTAAAAAGCCATCAGTCATGCACTGTAAGAATTCATAATTTGGCTTTAACCATTGTTCAGTACAGATGTTTAACCATAGGAAAACTTCAATCTTTATACTGATTTAACTGGTTAGATGCATTTTGCTATTGAACTGTGATTTCACTGTTGAACACACTGCCTGATTATTCAACATAAAAGTAAAACTAGATCTGCTTACAACACATACACAAGTAACATTAATTACCAGGGATTTGCTTTTTGCTATGTTTTTTTTCACAATCACAGACATGCTTGCTAGGTAATATAATCGTCATGAAAAAAAAAATATTAGGTAGAATACTAGTTTAGAAATAAAAGTAAGTGGGGAAAAAAAGCAACTAATCCAGTTTGGATGGGTACCATAAGAAAATAATGTGACTCCTACTTGATGGGATGGTTAGTCACAGCAACCAGCAACAGAACACGACAATCCAATCCCTACACTTCATCATAAGTCAGCTATTTAATCCTTCTAACGGCCTTGAGAATCACAGTATCTAAAAAACATTTCCAAATATCTTTCTTAAGTTCTGGAGAACTCAGACAACTCAGACAAGCAAACAATGGAACTAATAGAGTGCAAGATCACAAATACGACATTTTGGTTTCCTAAACCAGTTCATCAATATCATCATAAGGAATCAAATACCTTAGTAAAACTTAAAATGAAAAATTGCCAAGATTCACTGATGAAAACTGGACAGTTGTTCCAACAAAATTGGACTCTATGCCCACAGATATCACTTCCTTTTTTAGGGTTTTTATATGTTCCCTGCTGCTCTACCCCTACATTGATCCATCAGGGCATACTGATCCTTATTTACATTTATGGTCTGGGGCACCTGGGTAGGCCAATCGATTAAGCCTCTGACTCTTGATTTCAGCTTAGGTCATGATCTCACAGTTTGTGAGATCAAGCCCTGCTTTGGATTCTCTCTCCCTCTCTGCTCCTCCCCGCTCCTTCTCTCTTGCTCTCTCAAAATAAATAAATAAACTTTTAATTAATTAATTAACTATGGTCTCAACACACTCACATACACACACACAAATACCTCCCTTTCTTCAGTTATCAGCATAGCTGACACATTCAAGTATTCATCCAACAAATATTTACTGCACAAATACTAAATGCCAAGTACTATATTATTCATTGGAATTTTCAAAAAGACTTTACCAGGTATCAATAGAAAATAAAAGGGAAATAAACAACAAAAAATATATAAAATATCCTTGCTTACATTCTAATTAAGCATTAGGATCTTACTAGAGCTAGCAAATATCCATGACATGAAGGTCTTGTCAGAAATATTGCTAAGATAAATATATTACAGCACACCAAATCTGTAATTTAACTATACAGGTATATTGTGAGAGTTCCATGCTTTCCAGCTGAAGGTCATTTTCTTCCTCTTCTCTGTACAATTTCATTCTCTTCACATCAAAGCCAAGAGCATAATTCTAATCCTTCCACTTAATTCTCATTTCCAAACTAGAAGACCTACCTTTCTCCTATTTAGTAACTATAACACTCTTTCACAAGAATGCAACACACTGCTGAAGAGAGGCAGTGGAGAAATGAGGAAAAGGGAGGCTGGAGGGTGGAAACAATGGGCTTTTATCAGCCAGTGGTGAACCTTTTAAAACACTAAAACTTGGAACAGCCTTAACAATAACTGCAGTAATGAGGCAGAGTCTGTGTATTATTCTTCAAGTAGTAATCATTTTAACTATACCAGAAACACAGAGATAATAGCTAGCAAATGATATCCTAAGATTTCTGTAACATAGAAACGACTCTAGGCACTAGTTACATGACCTTGAGCAGGTATTTTATTTCTTTAAACCTTTGTTTACTTATCATATGTTACTAAGATGTACCTCACATGGCTGTTCTAAGTGTAAAGTATACCAGTGTAAGTGAAGGACCTGGTATGATGTGTGCTATGTGGTAGAAATACACAGTAGGTCTCTTCCCTTTAAGAAAGCATAAAAGTGCCAAATGGAAGAATGGACAAAAACTGTCACTCATCTACCTTCTCAAGTGCATATACAATTACAGTATCAAAAGTTTATTTACTTTTAAATGTTCAGCTCAAATGAATCCTTCCCCAGCATATCCAGCAAGTGTTTTCTTCCACCTTTGAAATCTCGTAACGCTTTGCTAGTCCCTCTCTAATAGCATTGTGATTATATGGTTTTTTTAATCAAAAATTTTTTTACTGTTCACTTGTTTCTGAGAGACAGACAGAGACAGAACACAAGAGGAGGAGGGACAGAGAGAGAGGGAGACAGAATTTGAAGCAGGCTTCAAGCTCTGAGCTGTGAGCACACAGCCGGACACAGGGCTTGAACTCATGAACCATGAGATCATAACCTGAGCTGAAGTCAGTGCTTAATCGACTGAGCCAACCAGGCACCCCAACATTGTGATTATTTGTACACAAATTTTATGTCCTCTATGTGAAAAATCAACTTAAAAATCAGAAACGCTTTATTACTTTTGCTAAATGAGGAAGTTTTTTAAAAATAAACTAAAACAAATCTCTTTTAACGCTCACTCATTTAGAAAAAAAAGAACTATCCTGAATAACGGAAAGAAGGTTCATATGAGTTACAAATGAATAGTTAGCACCTTGTCTGAGATTACATTACTCCTACCCAAACTGTTACACACTGTTAGTAAGAGTTATATGTAACTCTGTGTGTGTGTGTGTGTGTGTGTGTGTGTGTGTGTGTGTGTGTACATAAATTTGTCCTTTAAGAAGGTTCTCAGTTTCCTGGAAGAGGAAAGATTCATAATGACCAGTTAATAGAAGGCTATCAATATGGTTGATTATTGTTGGTAATAGAATATAAAGGTTCATTTCCTTCAACCCCATTCTTCTTCAACTTATCGTCTCCATAAAAATATAGAGTGCTTTTATTCTATGTTCAGGCTGTGAGTATATCCAATTGTATGTATACAAAACACAGGTAAGTCAAAGTAAAAGTCTGACTCTGAAAACTGAAGGAATGAATAGCTTTAGATGCCCTTGTTTTCCAAATGGAAACCTGTACCCAAGTACAGGTATTATTTTTACTTTAACTAGTTTTTATTGAAACTAACATCTATTTCCCTGACATGCTAAATACAACATCAAGAGGGGCGCCTGGATGGCTCACTCAGTATAGCATGTGACTCTTGATCTCGGGGTTGTAAGTTTAGGCCTCACGTTGGCTGTAGATATTACTTAAAAAGAAAATAAAATATTAAAAAAATTATATATATATGTGTGTGTATGTATATTTATATATATATATATGTGTATACATATAAATACACTCCCCCCCCACACACACACACACACGATCACCATGATTTATGAGCATCTATTATAAAGCTACATCTCACAGAAACCTGCTACAGATGCTATACCCCAGAGAGTTAAGTATTCCATACAGACTGTTGAACTGGATGCGGTATATGAGTCATTAGCATGGCATAGATAAGGCACAATATTGAGGAGCATTACAGGCGGCTGTTTGTCCTCTGGTCTTACCACATTCATTTTCCCAGAGCCAAGGAAGGGTTATGTATTTCTCCAACTCACTTTTCTTTCTCTATCTTTTCTGTTTCTCTGCTAAGAGTGCTACTTGCTGCCACTACCACAATTTCTATCACTGCTAATCCAAACACTTATCTCTGCTGCTTTCTTCCCTCCTATGCTGTCTACAATCAACTGCCCATCTGTAAGAATGCAAAAACTAGTCACTAAAAAACATAGTATACAAAGTACTATGAAAGTATACATTTATCTCAAAAAGCAACACTTACTTATAAAACATTCCAAGTAAATTTTAGAATAAATATGCTGAGGTCTTCAAATATATTACTGAAACTTTTATTACAGTTGCATTTGAGTTTATAGATTAATCTGGGGGAAATGACATCTTTGTTACATTAAGTCATCCCATGGTATTTCTCTCCTACTAGTTATGTCTTCTTTTACATCCTTTAATAGAGCTTTAAAATTCGTCTATAATAGTCTCATGCAATTTTTTTCAGTTTAGTTATTTGATTGTATTGGTTGCTATTGTTGTATACATTGCTAGGTCAATTGCTCCACTAGACTTTAGGACATAGTGCAAAGAGCCACTGTCATAAAAACATTGTGATACTAGACAGAAACGGACAAATGATCAATGAAATGTGAGAAAGAACTCATATATGGTAAGGGTGTACTACAAGTAAATAGGAAAAGTACAAAGTGCTTGTATTCTACAGGAAGAAAAATAAAATCAAACACGACACTTTACATGTTTACTTTTACACAAAAGTAAACCCCTTAGGGATTAGAGACTCAAATGTAAAATACAACAAATATAAAATACAAATAATATAAAATATAACTGTAAAGCAAATAGAAGAAAACATAGGGGAATGTGTGATATCAGGATAGAAAAGGATTTCTTCAGACCACAACAACACGAATCACAATGTATTGATTTTCGTGTTGTGATAAGACAATTTAACCACTTGAAAGTTAAGGATTCCTGGGGTGCCTGGGTAGCTCAGTCAGTTAAGTGTCCAACTTTGGCTCAGGTCACGATCTCACACTTCATGGGTTTGAGCCCTGCATTGGGTTCAGCCCTGATAGAATGGACCCTGCTTGGGATTCTCTCTCTGCCCTTCCCCCACTTGCATTTTCTCTCTCTCAAAAATAAATAAATAAACTTCAAAAAAAAAAAAAAAAAAAAAGAGAAAATTAAGGATTCCTTACCAAAGGAGGACACCACAAACAAAATTAACAGACTATATTACAGTGTCTAAAATCAACAAGATTAGTGTCTAGAATATTCAAGGAAATCCTGCTGAGTAGGGAAAATGGTAAAGGATATGAACAGTGAATTCACATTTATTCACCCAGCAAATATTTATTGAGCATCTACATTTTAAGGGCAAGAGTTACAGGTATATAAAACATAGATAAGATCCCATCCTTCAAAGGAAGGCACTTGAGCACTGGAAATACCTATAGAAATATACATAATAAGATTAATATATGATGTTTTTTATGATAAACAGTATAAAGAAAGATAAAGCAAAACAAAGATAGATGATGAAGAGTACTCCTTTAAATAAGATTGTCAAGGATATAGTATTTAAGCAGAAATCCAAATAAAGTAGGTGAACAAAGTGAATAAGAAAAAAGAGTTTGGAGGTACCTGGGTGGCTCAGTCTTATTATGGGTCCGACTCTTGATTTTGGCTCAAATCATGATCTCAGAGTCGTGAGATTGAGCCCCACATCAGCACAACTCGGCTCCTGCTGAGCATGGGGCCTTCTTAAGATTCTCTCTCTCACTTTCCCTCTATCCTTGCCCCGCCTCTTGCTCGCTCTTTCTCTCAAAAAAACAAAAACAAAACAAAAAACAAAAAAAAACAAAAAACAAAAAACCAAAACCCCAAAGAAATGAAAAAGTAAGTAATGACATACCACTTTATAAATATCAGACCAGCAAAAATACAATGTGAGATAATATCAAGTATCGGTGGAAGTAGAGGGAAAGGGGAACTCTCATGAATTGTTAGTAAAAGTGTAAAGTGCTACAGCCATTCTGGAAAGCAAGCTGACAGCACTTAGTGAAATGAAGTATGTTCCACCCTGTGATCCAGAGATCTTTCTCTAGAAAATCAGAGTTCTCCCAGAAGTTCTTGTATGAAAGAAGACTTGTATGAAAATGGAAATCATAGAGTTGTTTGTGGTATCAGGAAATTAAAGGCAATCTAGGTTATCATCACCAGAGGAAGATATATATGGTAGATATATACTCTGAAATAGCTACAGCAGGCACAAGTTATGAAATACATACGGACTTAAACAGATTTTTCTAAAGTATTGAACACTGAAATACGGGAAAAAAAATCTCTGATTTTCTTTGAAATAATATAGTATGTAGAGGTGAAGTTGTGGGGGTTGGGGAGGCAAAGGGAGGAGTAATTTGAAATATTTATTAAGTCAGATTAGCTATGAATTGCTAATTGCTAATGATGGATGATGGATCATGGGAGTTATAGTACTTTCTGCACACTTGTATGAAGTTTTCCATCAAAAAGGCATTTTTAGAGGATTAAGTGAAAATTGAAACAGATCTATACCAGAATATCACTAATATAAATTAAAAACACTTATGTGCACAAAACACCACATTTTTTTTAAAGACACAGACATACCCAAAAACATTAGTATGGATGTCTACGGAGACAAAGAATGAGAATAGAAATTGTGGATATATGAGAATTTTTTTTTCCTAAGGGGAGTGGGGGTAGGGGTATTACATTTTTTAATTTATTTTTTATTTTTTAGATGTTTTATTTTCAAGTAATCTCTGTACCCAACACGGGGCTCGAACTCACAACCCTGAGATCAAGAGTTGCACACTCCACCAATCAAGCCAGCCAGGCAACCCAAAAGCAAACTACTTTAAATAAAATAAAACAAAAGAAAGCCCTGTACTTGCCGAAGCTAATACTGTGCCATTATCTGAGAAATCTGATGAACTGAATTTGTTTCACCTGAGGTTTAAAAAGAAAACACCAGGGGCGCCTCAGTGGGTTGGACAACCAACTTTGGCTCTGGTCAGGATCTCATGGTTTGTGAGTTTGAGCTCCTCGATGGGTTCTATGCTGACAGCTCAGAGCCTGGAGCCTGCTTTAATTCTGTCTCAGGCCCTCTTCTGCCCCTCCCCCCTTGGTGCTAGCGCATGTGCCCAATCTCGCTCTCTCTCTCTCTCTCTCTCAAAAATAAACATTGAAAAAAAAAAGAAAAGAAAACACTAAACAAATACAAATCTGAACTGAGAGAAGGGAGTAATTCTTCCCCATACCTAGGACCCAAAAGGCAAAAGCAAAAGGCAAAAGGTTCAATTCCCATTTCACAGAGGACAAACGGAAGGACAGTGAGTGAAATAACATTGTAAGCTCATAAAATAGCAAGTAGGAAAGGTGCAATTCAAGCCCAGGACCAGAAGTGCCACACTTCAGTCACTGTGCATCCAATGCTGCACTATTCTAATTTAAAACCTGCACACTACTAACAGATTGACCCTCCTAAAATATAACGTTATGCCACAACGCCACTGTTACTGGCATCTCCCCCCAAGTTAAATTCTGTATAGATTATACACTATCCCCAATGATCCTCACCCACTTTTTCAATATCCTACTTTTCTCCAATATAAGTCCTCTCTTCTAGCCACACTAGTCCTCCTTACTTCTTTCAAAATACCCACAACACCTCCAAGCCCCTAAGTACTTTCTCCAAACTGAATACCTCTACTCTCCTCTATACGTATTTATATCCCATATATCCTATCCTAAAAGCTCTGGCACTGAGAACACTTTCACAACACTAATTGAGTGACTGAAGTCCCACAATTACTCCAAGAAGCTTCCCTGATGACTTCGGCAAACACCTTTCCCTTCTTTAATATCTTTTGCACTTACTCTCTGCGCCATTCAATTAACACCTATTACAGTAACACCTCATTTATCCAGCATCATTGGGAAAAGAAAGTGTTCATCAGAAGCAAATTTTCCAGACAACTTAATCATTAATTTAGGAAGAAGCAAAGTTGAGTAGTGTTGACTTTAGTTATAGATAGATGTAGGTTCAAATCTCAATTCTGCCACTTACTAGCTAAGTGGCTTTGGGTAAGTGTCAACACTGTTTCATCACCTGTAAACAGGGGATATACTAACTTCACAAAATTGTTGTGGATTATTAAAGGAATCACATGAAAAAATCTGGTACAACCTTCTTTAAATAATGGCTACAAATTAACTCCAACTGCTATTGTGCACTAAAACAAAATAAATTCATCAAATATGTATACTTTGAGATTTTTATTAGAGGACAGTGAATGTAAATAAACCACCACTTAGAAACTCATTCATTTAACATTCATTCATCCAATATTTATCAATTCAGTAGAGGTACAGGATACAAAATCAATGTATAAAAATAATTTCTATACACTAACGATGAACTGTTAGAGAAACTTTTAAAAGTAATCCCACTTAGGGGTGACTGGCTGGCTCAGGTAGCAGAGAGTGTGACTTTTGATACCAGGGCTGTAAGTTCCAGCCCCACACTGGGTGTAGAAATTACTTAAAATCTTAAAAATAAATAAAAGTAATAATAATAGAATACCATCAAAAAGAATAAAATACATATGACTAAATTTAACCAAGAAAGTGAAAGATCTCTACAATGAAAACTATCACACATCACTCAAAAAACTGGTCACAAATAAATGCAAAGATATTACATGTCCATGGATTGGATGAATCAATATTGCTAAACTGTCCAAACTACCCAAAGTGATCTAAGATTTTATGCAATCCAGGGGTGCCTGGGTGGCTCAGTCGGTTAAGCATCCAACTTCAGCTGAGGTCATGATCTCACAGTTTGTGAGTTCTAGCCCCAAGTTGGGCTCTGTGCTGACAGCTCAGAGCCTGGAGCCTGCTTCGGATTCTGTGTCTCCCTTTCTCTGCCCCTACCCTGCTCATGCTCTGTCTCTATCAAAAATGAATCAATGTTAAAAAAATTTAAGATTTTATGCAATCCCTATCAAAATTCAAATGATATTTTTCACAGAAATAGAAAAAAGTAATCCTAAAATTTGTATGGAACCACAAAATACCCTGAATAACCAAGGAATCCTAGGAGAGGAAGCATCATGCTTGCTGATTTCAAATTATATTATAAAACTATAGTAATCAAAACAGTATGGTATGGGAATAAAAACATATATATATCAATGGAAGAGACTAGAGACACCAGAAATAAAGTCATGTACATATGGTCAATTAATTTACAACCAAGAAACCAAGATATAGAAGGGAAAAGGATAGTCTCTTCAATAAATGTTGCTGGGAAATCTAGATAGCCACATGTAAAGGAATGAAACTGGACCCTTATCTTACACCATACACAAAAAAATCAACTCAAAATGCATTAAAGACTTGAATTTAAGACCTGAAATCATAAAACTCCTAAAAGAAAACACAGTGGGTAAGCTCCTTGACAGCGATCTTGGAAGTAACTTTTTTGGATATGACACTAAAAGCAAAGGCAACAAAAGCAAAAACAAGCAAGTGGGACTACATCAAGCTAAAAAAAACTTCTGCAGAGTAAAGGAAACAATCAACAGAGTGAAAAGGCAACCTACAAAATGGTAGAAAATATTTGCAAGTCATATCCCTGATAAGGGATTAACTACTAAAATATGTAAGAAAATCCTAAAATTCAATAGCAAAAAAAAAAAAAACCCCAAGTAAACCAATTTAAAAATGGGGAAAGGACTGAAACAGACATTTCTCCCAAGAAGATATACAAATGATCAAGGGATATATGAAAAGGAATCCTAATCCTCAAAGAAATACAAATCAAAACTACAACGAGATATCACCACACACTTGTTAAAATAGTTATCAAAAAGACAAGAGATAAAATGTGTTGGTGAGGATGTACTATTGGTGGAAATATAAATTCACACAGCTACTAAAAAAACAAAAAACAAAAAACAAAAAACCCCAAAAAAACAGAATGGAGGTTTTCAAAAAAATTTAAAAACAGATTGAATTTTGACCCTTTTAATAAATGTATACCCTAAAAAAATTAAAAATAGAACTATCATATGATCCAGCAATCCCACTTCTGAACATATACCCGAAGAAAATAAAAAGAGGATCTTTTTTAAAAATGTGTGTTTATTTTTGAGAGAGGGAGAAAGCACACATTAGCACGGGAGGGGGGGGTGCAGAGATTGAGGGAGACAGAGGATCCTCAGCGGGCTCTGCACTGACTGACAGCAGTGAGCCTGATGCAGGCTCAAATTCATGAATGGCAAGATCTTGACCTGAGCCAAAGTCAGACGCTTAATTGACAGAACCACCCAGGCACCCCCCCCTTTTTTAAGATTTTACTGTTAAATATTCTCTACACCCAACATGGAGCTCAAATTTATAATCCCAAAATCAAGAATCACATGCTCTATCAACTGAGCCAGTGAGGTGCCCCCAAAAGGATCTTTAAGAGATCACCTGCACTCCCATATTCATGCAGCACTAACCACAATCGCCAAGATACTGAAACAACATAAGTGTCTGTCAATAGATAAATGGATAAAGATCTATATACAATGGAATATTATTCAGCCATGAGAAAGGACATTCCACAGTTTACAACAACATGAACAGACACTGTAGACATCATGCTAAGTGAAGGAGGACAGAGAAAAACAAATGTTGTGTGATCTCACATGTAGAATCAAAACAAAAATAAAAACAAAAACAAACTCATAGGCACAGATAACAGATTGGCAGTTGCCAAAGGTGGAGGTTGGACTAAATGGGTGAAGGTGCTCGAAAGTTACAAATTTCCAATTATAAGATGAAAACGTTAGGAGGGGTTAAAATGGCAGAGAAGTGGGGGACGTGGGGGACTGGGCTTTCCTCATCCCTCAAACACAGCTATATTGAGGTCAGATCACTTGGAATACCCAGGAAATCGATCTGTGGAATGGAGAAAGGATCTCCACTGTTGGAGGGAGACAGCATGGCAGGTGTACAGTGTGTGGATGTGAGTTGGGGGAAAGAAAAACGGTGGTGCCACAGACAGGAGGGAACTCTTTTCATGGAGAAACAAAAGGGAGAGAAAGACAGAGGTTGAGAAAGTGTGGCATCCAGTTCACACAAGAGGAAATCTCTAGTGACCATGGAATTGGGAACAGGAGGTACTGAGTGCCACAGGGGTCTTTGTGTTGCAAAGAGCATTTGGAGCACAAACTCTGAGGTTTTAGAAGTGAGCAACTTTCTCTGGAAGGGAGCTGTGGTGCCTGGTCCCTGGGGTACAATCAGAGAGAGGCTTCCCCTTCCTGGAGTACTTTTAGAAAAGGGTATATTGCCTCCCTAATAAAAGACCCTGCAGGCACCAAAGGCCTTTCATCAATAGGGGACAGAGGCACACCCAGAAGGAATTTAACTTTGCTGCCTTTGGCGGTGCTACACTATTGATTCTGCAAACTATACAGGCATGGGACTGTTTTTCAGGTTCAGGGAGCTTCAGACAGCGTGGAGAGATTCTACTACAGTGGAGGGGGGCAGATCTATGCAGGGGCAGGTCCTTTAAGACATCAGGTTTTGAATCCCAGCCTCGTGCCAAAGAAAAAAGCAGGAGAGTTGTGGCACTGGGCAAGCTGACTGTCTTTGCCATTCTGTGATGGCTGCTAGAACAGTGAGAGCTGCGAGATCACGTGTCCAGGGATGAGAGATTGGGGTGGCACCATTTTCCCCCAAGACAAATACAGTATAACTTCAGAGAGCAACACAATGGCCCCCAATGGAGGTGGGACCTGCATACACCAAACCACACACCCCCCACCTCCCCCATCACCCCACCCTCCCCCACCATGTGCCTGGCAACTGCTTATTTACTGGGACAAGACTTACTCTGAGCCAACACAGCAGATGTCTCCTCTAGAGGACTAGCACAGCCAGCACCCCCCATGCACCAAGTGTACTGAAAATCGAGTGCTTCAAAATGATACCTGTAGTTCTGGTGAAAATAGGACAAGGGTTAATTCTTTTTTTTTTTTTCCTATTTTTTCTTTCTTCTTACTTTTTTCTTTTGGAATCAGGCTCATAGTTTCTTATTTGTTTTTTTCATTTCCTTTTCTCTCTCTCTCTCTCTCTCTCTTTGGACCAGGCCTTTTTATTCTTTTCTTTCTCTTTCTTTTTTCCCCTTTTCTTTGGAAAAACCGTAAGTTCTTGATTCTCTGTTTGGTTTTTCTTATTGTTGTTCCCTTTCCTGTTCTCTTTTTTTGGGTTCTTTCCCCCCTTTTTCCAGGCTTACTTCAAAAAAACGAATCAAAGCACACCTAGTTAAAGGTCCAAACAGTCCCCCCTGCAATCAAGGATGAGCTCTGCAGTAGACTGACTGGTGGGAAAGAGCAGTGAAAACACAACAGCAGAGTGCACACAGCATATACCAGAAACACTTCCTGAAGGGCCAGGCCCCGGACAGTGTATGACTCTCAGAAGTACACTCAGGTGCAGGGAACATAACGAGCTTTTAAAACATGTAAAAGACAGAAACTTAACCAAAAGGACCAGACAGAGGAATTCAATCCAAAAGAAAGGTCAAGAAGAAATCACAGCCAGGGACCTGCTCAACACAGATATAAGCAAAATATTTGAACAAGAATTTAGAACAACAGTAATATGACTAATAGCTGGGCTTGAAAAAAGCACAGAAGACATCAGACAACCCTTGCTACAGAGACCAAAGACCTAAAAACTAGTCAGGCTGAAATAAAAAAATGCTATAACTGAGAGGCAATACTGACTGGATATAGTCACAACAAGGGTTGAAGAAGCAGAGGAAAGAAAAGGGATACAGAAGATAACATTATGGAAAATAATGAAGCTGAAAAGAAGAGGGGGACGAAATTATTAGATCACAAGGGGGAGACTTAGAGAACTTAGTGATTCCATAAACAAAACAATATCCATATCATAGAAGTCCCAGAAGAGTGGGAAAAAGGGACAGAAAGTTTATTTGAACAAATTATAGCTGACAACTTCCCTAATCTGGGGAAGGAAACAGACATCCAAGTCCCAGAGGCACAGAGAACTCCCCTCAAAATCAACAAAAACAAGTCAGCACCATGACATATCATAACGAAACCTGCAAAATACAAAGAAAGAATTCAGAAAACAGCCAGGGACAAAAGGCCCTTAACCTACAAGAATAGACACATAAGGTTAGCAGTAGACCCATCCACTGAAACTTGGCAGGCCAGAAGGAAGTGGTAGAAAATATTCAATGTGCTGAATGGGAAAAAATATGCAGTCAAGAATTCTTTATCCAACAAGCCTGTCATTCAGAATAGATGGAGTTTCCCAGACAAACAAAAGCTAAAGGAGTCCATGACCATTAATCCAGCCCTGCAAGAAATTTTAAGGGGGACTCTGTGAGTGGAGAAAAATAAAAAGAAGAGCAAAGCAACAAAAACTACAAAGAATTAGAGAACATTACCAGAAACAACAGCTCTACAGGTAAGAATGGTAAATTCATCTTTCAACAATATTTCTTTTTTTTTTTAAGCCAAGTATTTTTATTTAAAACATTCTAATCAAATAGTAACAGCAGTAAATAAACACTTTGAAACACAGGCAGGTATCCCCCTATCTCTGGAAGAAAATTAAGTCGAAGTATTCTACATGGTCACACAATTCAAGGACAACTTGGAAATTTCTAAAGCCATTTCCCAAAAGTCAATGGCAACAGGTTGGGATACAGCTACTTCAAAGGATAAAATGCCTGTATCTACATGGTTTTATTAACAGGAATTGAGTTGCATCTGTAGAGCACAACCTTCTTGTCTTTAGCCTTAAAGGAAAAAGCAAAGTCTTTTCCATTTGCACCAGTTTGAAATATTTCTGAAATAAGGCTCCCTTAAAATGGATTACTATGGTACTCATTCACATGAGAGAGTTCATATATGTAGTAAAAAGTCAAATTCAGGATTTCGTGGTCACTTTTTTGACTGATTTGGTTAATTGCATAAAAAGAAGGATACTCACAAGCAGTATCTGTTTAATGAAACACCTAGGTACATCCAGAACGCAAAAACAGAAAATGTCCTCAAGTAGACTCTGATCACCAGGCATGTGAAATTAAAGCTAAGCCTGCATCAGTTTGTTGCTTCTACTTCTTCAGTGGTCCTGCGTGGAGTTCTCTCTCTACTACCAGGGCCTGGGCCTTCCACCTAACAAACAGAAACCTGGGGAAGGCAAGGCATTCTGATAAAATGTTCCTTCAGCCTCCACTCACGGCATTTTGCTTTCAACTTAAAAGGATCTGCTGGTCTTGGTCAGCCTTAGGAAGGGAAGCATCACTCAGGTGAAAACATTTGGGAAAACTTTAAATACCTAGCTACCTCCTCACACATTTAAATTAGATGGACTTCAGCTGTTTTTAGAATTCCCCATAGTTGTCCAGAGTAGTGACTCAAGTTTTGGTTCTTTTATTTTTTAATTTTATTTATTTTTTTAACATAGCTGCATTCGGAGATACTTTATAGGAGGCATGTTTAGAAAAAGAGAAACACTTATACCTGGAATTTATATTCTTCCAAGTAATCTTTTAGTCTTGTTGGTAAAGGCAGTCCCCAGATGATACTGGTGCATCTCCATAACAGAGAGTCTACAGAGATGCTGCAGAGGCAGGGCTGATGTGTAGAGTGGTTTGGTCAGATAACAGTGAACGTGTCGTTCGAGGGCGCTTCTGGGCCTGTCCGCTTATCCTTGCACATCTGAACATAGTAGTCGATCAGATTAACCACAGTGTCAAACTATTTAAACTTGGACTTGAGACATATGATATACAGTCCAACCTGAATTTCCCATCTTGGTATTCGATTCGCAGATTAGTTGGTCCAGCTGATCTTTTAACAGATATTTTTAGTGGGTGGTCTGAATGAGAGCTATCTCTAATCAAGAAAGTTCTTTCTGGTGCCTTTTTAAATTTCTCCTTGGCTTCATTAACAGTCATACTTCCCCAGTACCAACCTGTTTGACTGAGTTCCTATAGAGCCTTCGCCAGACGTGCCGCCTCCGGGGATGGCTCTTCCGTGGACCCTGAGGTCCCACACTGGCTCTGCGTCCCTTCCACTCCATTCCCGGAGGACTCGAAGCACCGTAGGGTCATGGGAAAGGGGTCAGCGCAGCAAAAACAAGTAGCTGCCCATGCCGGGACCAGAGAGGGGCACGCGTCCTTCTTGGAAGTCAGTGAGAACCCCAAAACGAGTATCTGGAGGGTATCCGAATTGGTGAAGGGGGAGGGGATGCGGAGCTTCTGGTTTTTCCTCCCCAGATCAAAGGTGGACGGATGGCAAAGTCCCCCGCAGGCGCGGTCACGCACAGTTTGCCTGCTCTGACTGCTGAAGTGGTGCCCTTACCTATGTACTCGGGTGGTGCTGGACAGCCAACCTCGGTGCCTGCAGTCCCAAGAGCTCTCCTCTTGGCGATTTCCCCCGCAGGGCTAGCACCACAGGGAGGGAAAAACAGATCCCAAATTTCGATAACCATTTTTCTTTGAAATACTATTCTATTGCATCACTTCTCAAAAGCTTGAAAGGTCAATGGCCACTTTCAGTTGAAGCAGGGGCTCATCTTTCAACAATATTTCTGAATGTAAATGGACCAAATGCTCTAATCAAAAGACACAGGGTATCAGAATGGATTAAAAAACAAAATTCATCATGGATAAAGATGTGGTGTGTACACACACACACACACACACAATGGAGTATTACTCGGCAATCAAAAGGAATGACATCTTGCCATTTGCAACTACATGGATGGAACTGGAGGGTATTACGCTATGTGAAATTAGAGAAAGACAAATATCATATGACTTCACTCATATGAGGACTTTAAGACACAGAACAGATGATCATAAGGGAAGGGGAGCAAAAATAACATAAAAACAGGGAAGGGGACAAAACATAAGAGATTCTTAAATATGGAGAACAAACAGAGGGTTACTGGAGGGGGTATGGGAGGGGGTATGGGCTAAATGGGTAAGGGGCATTAAGAAATCTACTCCTGAAATCATTGTTGCACTATATGCTAACTAATTTGGATGTAAACTAAAAAAATAAAATTTAAAAAGAAAAAAAAAACAAAAACCACAAAATTCATCTATATGCTGCCTACAAGAGCCTCATTTTATATCTAAAGACACCTGCAGACTGAAAATGAGGGGAGGGAGAACAATCTATCATGCTAATGGATGTCAAAAGAAAGCTGAAATAGCCATACTCATATCATACAGACTAGATTTTAAAACAGACTCTAATAAGAGAGGAAGAAGGGCATACCTCATAATTAAGGGGTCTATCCATCAAGAAGAGCTAACAATTGTAAATATTTATGCCTCCAAATTGGAAACACCCAAATATGTAAAAGAATTAAAAACAAACATAAAGAAACTCACTGAGGCGCAGCTGGGTAGCTCAGTTGGTTAAGTGTGCAACTTCAGGTTAGGTCATGATCTCATGGTTTGTGAGCTTGAGCCCCATGTTGGGCTCTGTGCAGACAGCTCAGAGCCTGCAGCCTACTTGAGATTCTCTGTCTCCCTATCCCTGCCCTCCCCTGCTCACCCTCTGTCTCTCTCTGTCTCTGTCTCTCTCTCTCTCAAAAATAAACATTAAGAAAGAAAGAAAGAAAGAAAGAAAGAAAGAAAAAGAAAGAAAGAAAGAAAGAAAGAAAGAAAGAAAGAAAGAAAAAGAAACTAACTCACTGATAGTAATGCCATAACAGTAGGGGACATTAATACCCCACTTACAACAACAGATCATCTAAGCAGAATTTCCACAAGGAAACAATGGCTTTGAAAGACACACTGAATCAAGTGGACTTAAAAGATACATTCAGAACATTTCATCCTAAAGCAGAATATACATTCTTTTCGAGTGCACATGGAACAGTCTCCAGAACAGATCACATACTGGGTGACAAATTAGCCTTCAACAAGTACAAAAAGACAGATCCTACCATGCATATTTTCAGATCACAATGCTATGAAACTTAAAATCAATCACAAGAAAAAATTTGGAAAGCCCTCAAATACATGGAGGTTAAAGAACATCCTACTAAAGAATGAATGGGTTAACCAAGAAATTAAAGAAGAAATTAAAACAAAACAAAACAAAACAAAACATGGAAGCAAATGAAAATGAAAACACAACAGTCCAAACCCTTTGGGATACAGCAAAGGCAGTCCTAAGAGGAAAATGCATTGCAACTGAGGCCCATCTCAAGAAGCAAGAAAGGTCCCAAATACAAAACCTAACCTTACACCTAAAGGAACTAGAAAAAGAACAGCAAGTAAAGCTAACACCAGCAGAAGAGAATAAAACAAAGATTAGAGCAGAAATAAATGACATGGAAACAACAACAAAAACAGTAGAACAGATCAATGAAACTAAATGCTGGTTCTTCAAAAGAATAATCAAAATTGATAACCCCCTAGCCAGACTTCTCAAAAAGAAAAGAGAAAGGACCCAAATAGATAGTCATGAATGAAGAAGAGAGATAGCACAACCAACACCACAGAAATACAATCATAAAACAATACTATGAAAAATTATATGCCAACAAACTGGGCAATCTGGAATAAATGGACAAATTCCTAGAAACTCACACACTACCAAAACTGAAACAGGAAGAAATAGAAATTTTGAACAGACCTATAACCAGCAAAGAAATTGAATCAGTTATCAAAAGTCTCCAAACAGATAAGAGTCCTGGACCAGATGGCTTCCCAGAGGCATTCTACCATTGATTTAAAGAAGAGTTAATACCTATTCTTCTCAAACTGTTGCAAAATTAGAAATGGAAGGAAAGCTTCTAAGCTCATTCTATGAAGTCCGCATCACCTTGATTCCAAAACCAAAGACCCCACTAAAAAGGAGAATTACAGGCCAATATCACTGATGAAACTGGATGCAAAATTTCTCAACAAGATACTAGCAAATTGAATCCCATAGTACGTTAAAAGAATTATTCACCAGGACCAAGTGGGATTTATTCCTGGGCTGCAGAGTTGGTTCAATATCCAAAAACCAATCAACGTGATACATCACATTAATAAAAGAAAGGATAAGAACCATATAATCCTCTCAACAGATGCAGAAAAAGCATTTGACAAAGTACGGCATCCTTTCTTGATAAAAACCCTCAAGATAGTGGGAACAGAAGGAACATATATCAACATCATAAAGTCCAGGTAGGAAAGACCCATAGCTTATATCATCCTCAATGGGGAAAAATGAGAGCTTTGGCCCTAAGGTCAGGAACACGACAGGGATGTCTACTCTAAACACTGTTGTTCAAAATAGTACTGGAAGTCCTAGCCTCAGCAATCAGATAACAAAAAGAAATAAAAGACATATAATTTGGCAAGGAAGAAGTCAAACTTTCACTCTTTGCAGATGACACAATACTCGATGACGCATAAGTCCCAAAAGACTCCACCAAAAATCTGCTAAAACTAATACATGAATTTAGTAAATTCAAAGGATATAAAATCAACATACAGAAATTGGTTGCATTTCTATATACCAATAATTAAGCAGCAGAAAGAGAAATCAAGGAACTGATCCCATTTACAACTGCACCAAAAACCCTAAGATAACTAGTAATAAACCTAACCAAAGAGGTAAAAGATCTGAAAACTGAAAACTATAGAAAGCTTATAAAAGAAATTGAAGAGGGGCACCTGGATGGCTCAATCGGTTAAGCATCTGACTTCGGCTCAAGTCATGATCTCATGGTTCGTGAGTTTGAGCCCCATCTTGGGCTCTGTGCTGACAGCTCAGAGCCTGGAGCCTGCTTCAGATTCTGTGTCTCCCTCTCTCTCTCTGCCCCTCCCCACTCGCACTGTCTGTCTGTCTGTCTGTCTCTCTCTCTCTCAAAAATAAATAAACATTAAAAAAAATTTTAAGAAACTACAGAAAACACAAAGAAAATGGAGAAACATTCCACGCTCATGAACTAGAAAATTAAATATTGTTAAAATGTCTATACTACCCGAAGTAATCTGTACATTCAATGCAATCCCAATCAAAATAGCACCAGCATTCTTCACAGAGCCAGAATAAACCATCTATAACTTATATGGAACCACAAAAGACCTCAAATATCCAAAGTAATGTTGAAAAGAAAACCAAGCTGGAGGCATCACAATTCTGGACTTCAAGTTGTATTACAAAGCTATAATCATCAAAACAGCATGGTACTGGTACAAAAACAGACACATAGATCAATGGAACAGAATACAGAACCCAGATATGGACCCAGAACCTATATACCAAACTAATCTTCCACAAAGCAGGAAAGAATATCCAATAGAAAAAAGACGGTCTCTTCAGCAAATGATGCTGGGAGAACTGGACAGCAACATGCAGAAGAATGAAACTGAACACTTTCTTACCACCATACACAGAAATAAATTCAAAACGGATGAAAGACCTAAATGTCAGACAAGAAATCATCTAAATCCCACAGGAGAAAACAGGCAGCAATCTCTTTGACCTCAGCCACAGCAACTTCTTACTAGACATATCTCCAGAGGCAAGGGAAACAAAAGCAAAAATGAACTACTGGGACCTCATCAAAATAAAAAGCTTCTGCACAGTGAAGGAAACAATCAGTAAAACTAAAAGGCAACTGATGGAATGGGAGAAGATATTTGCAAATGGCATATCAGAAAAAGGGTTGGGATCCAAAATCTATGAAGAACTTCTCAAACTCAACACCCAAAATATAAATAATCCAGTGAAGAAATGGGCAGAAGACATGAATAGACACTTTTCCAAAGAAGACATCCAAATGGCTAAGAGACACATGAAAAGATGCTCAACACTCATCATCAGAGAAATACAAATCAAAATCACAATGAGATACCACCTTATACCTGTTAAAAGGGCTAAAATGAACAACTCAGGACACAAGAGATGTTGGTAAGAATGCAGAGAATGGAGAACACTTTTGCACTGTTGGTGGGAATGAAGACTGGTACAGCCACTTTGGAAAACAGTATGCCGGTCCCTCAAAAAATTAAAAATAGAACTACTCCACGATCCAGAAATTGCACTACTAGGTATTTATCCAAAGGATACAAAAATGCTGATTTAAAGCGGCACATGTTATAGCAGTGCTATCAACAATAGCCAAATTATGGAAAGAGCCCAAATGTCCATCAACAGATCAATGGTTAAAGAAAATGTGGTGCGTATATATATATACATATATATATATATATATATCCCGTTGTATATATATATGTATGTATATATGTACATATGTATATATGTACATACGTATATATGTACATACGTGTATATGTATACGTATATATATATTGCATTGTGTGTGTGTATAGACATATATACATATATGGAATGTTACTTGGCAATGGAATATTACTTGGCAATCAAAAAGAATGAAATCTTGCTATTTGCAACAACATGGATGGAAGTAGAGTGTATTATACTAAGTGAAGTCAGAGAAAGATAAATACATGATTTCACTCATAGGTGGAATTTAAGAAACACAACAGATGAACATAAGTGAAGCGAAGGGAAAAAAAGATAAAAACAAGAGAGGGAGGCAAACCATAAAAGACTATTAAACACAGAATAAACTAAGGGTTGCTGGGAGGGAGGTGGGTGGGGGTATGGGCTAAATGGGTGATGGGCATTAAGGAGTGCACTTGTTGAGATGAGCACTGGGTGTTATATGGAAGTTATGAATCACTGGGTTCTACTGATACCAATACTATACTGTATGTTAACTAACTTCATTTAAATTTAAAAAAATAAGTTATAGAAACTTGATGTACAACACAGTAATTATAGTTAATAATACTGTATTACACACTTGAAAGTTACTAGAGAGATCTTAAATGTTCTCACAAAATGGTAACTATATGAAGTGATACAGGTGTTAGCTAACACTATGGTGGTAATCATTTTGCAATATATGAGTATATAAAATCAGCATGTTGTACACTTTAAACTTTCACAATATTATATGTCAATTATATCTCCATAAAGCTGAGGAGAAAAACTATACTAATTATGCTGGGATAACAAGACATGTAAAAATAAACAGAGGGGCATCTAGGTGGCTCAGTCAGTTAAGCATCCGACTCCTGATTTCTGCTCAGGTCATGGTCCCAAGGTTTCATGAGTTCTAGTCCTATGTCAAGCTCTGTGTGCCAAGTGTGAAGAGCCTGCTTGGGATTCTCTGTCTCCCTCTCTCTCTGGCCCTTCCCCACTCATGCTCTATCTCTCTCAAAATAAATAAACTTTAAAAATAATAAATAAATACATACATACATACTTACCAAGGACCAACTATGTGCAAAGTGACTAAGGACTCAAGGGTAAATGAGATAAACATAGTCTCTGCATTCTTGGAGTTTGAAGTCTACTAATTATTAATTAATTTCACTCTGTCTTATAGGAGAGAGACTTAGGCAAGGATCAGATCATTCATGGTCCTACAGGCCACAATAAAAAGTTTGAGTTTAATCTAAATGTAATGAGGAGTGTGACACGACAAGATAGATGATTTAAATGCACCAAGTATATCAGGAATCACAGACTTTTTTTTTATTATTTTGTAGAGTTAACATTGATTAATTAGACTTAGAGCTTCCATCCCAAAACAAAAGCAGCAGCAACAATGATACACAGCAATGATTTTCAAAGTTTTGTCAAAAGGAATAGCACTTTTCTTTTTTAATATAACATTTCTTGGGACACCTGGGTGGCTCAGTCAAACATCCGACTCTTCATTTCAGGAGTTCATGATCTCACAGTTCATGAGCTTGAGCCCCATGTCAGGCTCTGTGCTGACAGCAGGGACCTGCTTGGGATTCTCTCTCTCCCTTTCTCTGCCCTTCCCCATTTGCACATGTGCCCTCTCTCTCCCTCTCATTCTCTCTCTCAAAATAAATAAACACTAAAAAACCATTTCTTATGCCACATTAAATAGAAACATTAGTAATGGAGCCACTTTAAGATGGCCTGATTTCATACTATGTCACCTCCTTCAGTTCTTTCAGGAAAAGTGTATGGAAACACAGCTACAGAATTAAGAACATTGGCCTAGAAATCAGAAGATTTCAGTCCTAGTCCTGACAATGACTTCACAGCAAAGTAACTTTGTGCATGTCATTTGAAGTCTTCAGTCTCAACTTCTCCTGTATTAAAATAGAGATAAATCTGACATGCTTACCACACACAATAGTAGTGTGGATCAAAAGTGATAGTGTTGGGGGCATCTAGGTGGCTCAGTCAGTTGAGTGTCAGATTTCAGCTCAGGTCATGATCTCATCTCAGGTCATGATCTCACAGTTCGTAAGTTCAAGTCCTAAATTGGGCTTGTTGCTGTCAATGCAGAGCCTGCTTCAGATCCTCTGTTCCCCTCTCTTTCTGCCCCTCCCCTGCTCACATGTACCTGCTCTCTCTCTCCCTCTCTCTTAAAAATAAATAAAAGATTAGAAAAAAAGAAAAAAAGTGATAATGTTGAAAGGGGAGGGTTGTCACCAACCAGACTATCAACTGGAAACTACATATTTTATTGCTTATGAAATAAATTCTTTTTGCTTGATTGATGTCCAAATCATATTGAACAATTAAGGCCCCCAAGCATGAATTAAGTTTTGCAAAAGGTCAAGGCAATTTATAAACTGGTAGATGTGGGGGTACCTGGCTGGCTCAGTTGGCAGAATATGCAACTCTTGATCTTGAGGTTGTGAGTTTGAACCCCACATTGGGTATAGAGATCACTTAATAAAATCTGAAAGGAAGGAAGGAAGGAAGGAAGAAAGAAAAGAAAGGAAATTGGTAGGTGTGGCATTAAACAGAAACCATACATTTACTGAATCCTATGAGGTCCCATGCAATGTTATAACCAATTGCAAAGAATAACCAAATTTGGTTTTTAATGGAAAATGTTATTTATCTTTTAATTACTTAGTGAGTTACAAAAAGTCAGTGAGTTAATAAAAGAGTAAATAATATACTCTTAGATTTCTCAATGCTTTCAACACATTAAACTTATTTACTTCCTATAAATCACTGAGTTAGGCTGTATTTTTTTTTTTTTTGGTTGTATTTGTCCTTAAATATTTCATCTGAACTATCCTAGCTTCAGATACATTAGATTCTCTCTTTTTAAGAGGAGAAAGTAGGTGATGGGCATTGAGGAGGGCACCTGTTGGGATGAGCACTGGGTGTTGTATGGAAACCAATCTGACAATAAATAATTCTTTAAAAAAAAAAGGAAAAAAGAAATACCTCAAAGATAGACATTCTCAAGCAGTTAGACAATGCAAAATAACAAATCTCCAATGCAGTAGTTATAGAGACTGTGTGTGTGTGTGTGTGTGTGTGTGTGTGTACATGCATATAAACGTGTGTGTGTGTGTGTGTGTGTGTATATATATATATATATATATATATATATATATATATATATATGGCAAGTTGGATAGACCTATGGGGCTGGAGTTGTAGAAATGGGGCATGAAAGTAGATAAGAACAAATGAATGAGTGAATGAATGTGAATTAAATAGCAGAAAGGCCTGAGATGGATCAAAGATGATACTGTGCCACAAACTGAGGAATATTATTAACTTGGACCTCTATAATTATGACAAAAATAAATAAATGCACAGTTACAGAGATAAATGCACCAAATGTTATAATTTAAAATATCAAATTCTAAATGAATGATTGGCTCAATATTATCAATCTTTCTTTTTAAAAGATTTTTTTAAAAGGGTAATAGTTTTAGAAAATATAGGTACATAAAATAAATGTTGATAGTCACGAGAGAGACACCAAAAAAAAAAAAAGAAAAAAGAAAAAAAGACTGGCTTTTTCTATGGATTGGTTGTTTTTTAGTTGAGTGAGATGTTGTATTTCTGTTCTGTCACATGAAAAGGCATCAAAATTAACTTGGCATCACCAAACTATACAACTCCTATCAAGTACACACTTTTCAGTGTATTTGAAAACAAATGCCTTACTCTCACTATTGAAAACCAGCCACAGAATAATTGTATATTTTTGAAAGAGAGGGAGAGAGAGCACACCAGTGCATGGGGGAGGAGCAGAGGGGGAGGGAGAGAGAAAATCTCAAACAGGCTCCACACTCAGTGCAGAGCCCAACTCAGGCTGGATCTCACAAAAGTAAGATCATGACCTGAGCTTAAATCAAGAGTTGGTTACTTAAATGACTGAGCCACCCAGGCACCCCCAAATAATTGTATTTTAAGACATTTTACAGAGGTTTCTGGGTGGCTTAGTGGGTTAAGCAACCAACTCTTGGTTTTGGCTCGGGTCTTGATCTCAGGGGTTTGTGGGATCAAGCCTTCCCACCCTGCACTGACAGCTAGGAGCCTTCTGAAGATTCTCTCTCTCCCTCTCTGCCCCTCTCCCATATATGCGTGCATTCTCTCTCTCTCAAAATAAATAAACTTAAAAAGAAAAAAAGACATTTCACATAGTCAAAAACATGTAATTCTAAAAGTGCGCAAGCTTATTTGAATTTTATCTCTATTGAAAAGTGTACTTCTCATTCAGAGTGACAAACTGAAATACACTTATTCCGTGCTACCATAATTCTCATTTATATCTTATCTTTTAACTTTCTATCATTGACTAGATTTTTTAAAGAAAAACAATCTTCTGATAGTAAAGAAAAAAAAAACTAGTTTTTTTATAGCTCAGGCCAAAACTAGTAGAAACTCAGGCTACTGTTAAGCAATAATTTCAGTAGTTTCACTTTGGATGACAAACTAAAATAGTGAACATTTTACATCATGTTATTCTTCACTGAAAATGTATTTAATAAACAAAAATGAAATCGCTTCTAAATAGTATTTTTGCATGTGGTAAAAAAAATACATAACATAAAATTTACCATCTTAACCATCTTTAAGTGTACAGTAAGTAGTACTGAGTATATTCACATGGTTGTGAAACATCTCCAGAATTTTTTCATCTAGTAACACTGAAATTCTATATCCATTAAAAAACAAATGTTTGATGGAAAAAGTGTTCACATATATTCTATAAATACTGAAATGTATGACCTTAAGTTTCTAACTGCTTAATCCTCAGATTCTTTGTGGATAAAACAGTGTAACATCTACCTCATTCGGACTGCAAGATGATGATGAAGTCGTTACTTTAATATCTTATTTTCCTTAGGTCATTCAAGTATGTTAATAGTTTATCAAGAAATTATACATTAACCCTTTATCTTTTTTAGATGACCAGATTTAAAAAGTAATGATTGATATTTTCATAGAGTAGAATTATTGCCTTAAAGAAGTAATCACAACAGTCCAGGTGATTGCAAAGCCAAATGAATCTTTGGCAATATCCTATGGAAAAGTATCTTTACTTATGCCAAGCAAGGGTGAAAGATTTCCTGGCTGCCTTAATAAGCTTCAGGCAGTAATGCTTATCCATTTCAAGTGTTCCAGTAACCATCCCAGTAAAGAACTTTAAAAAATAGAAAGTCATCTACCTTATCCAAACACAGTTCAGTTAATGTGATTTTTTTCCATTTCCAGGTTTCAACACATCTATAGAAGAAACCATCATCCAAGTTAGAACATATCCTTTCCCCTTCCTTTAGAAACAATGAACCAGTTATTTGTAGATTACTTGGGAGGGATAATATCCACGACTTTGTTTCTCTCGTCCCTGTTGGTTCTATGTAACTTGGGAAGATGATAAGATAAAACCCAAAACAGAATTTTCTTATATTACAACATTAATTTAAATAGAAAAATGAGAAGTTCTATCTTCAAGGATTTAAAACTGGTTCCAAAAGATCATCTTTGAGGGGTGCTGGGTGAGCATCGGATTCTTGATTTCAAGGTCATGATCTCATGCTTCCTGGGTTCGAGCCCTGAGTCAGGCTTGGGCTCTGCACTGATAGTACCAAGCCTGCTTGGGATTCTCTCTCTCTCCCTCTCTCACTGTCTCTCACTGGCTCACATTCAGCCCCCCCAGCTTTCTACCCTCCTCCCCACAAGTAAATAAACTTTAAAAAATGGTCTTTGATTTGATCTTATGTCAAATCAAGATTATCTCTGATATCATTCACTTATGTGAATTAGAAAGTCTTAATAGTAATCCTTACAAAGCTACATCAAAAGTAGAAAAACATAATCAGAACCATAATATAAAACGATTTTAAACAAGAACATCCAAAAATCAATGATATATGATGTTAAACCATTTGGCTCTTCAATTTTTTCTTAATTCTTTTTTCTCAGTTTGTAAATATGAAAACATAATTCTCTTTTTTCAAAATAAAGTGGTAATCCATGACCCATAGTATGGATAAATACTATATAAACATGTATTAAAAATTACTGGCCTTTATGGAACAAAGTTATAATTTATATTCTGGAATTCAACACATGCAATAAATACTGATGCCAATGTACTCTGTAAGTTTACTCTTAGTATCTTGCAAATAATGTGCTTAATTTTTAATTTAATTTTTAAATAAAATACTTTTACATGTTCAACTTCCTATCAAAACTCTACCAAGATTAAATGGAATCTCTCAAACTTAATTTTTTGAACTAATCTCTACATCACAATCTACCAGAAGAAATGACAACTTGCTTGTTTTTCCTGTTTTGTTGCTTTTTATGAGAACTTCCCTTTTTACAGGTACAATAAATTACATATGCAAATAAATAAAGGCAAAACAAGCAATCTGAACACTGTCAAACCACAAAGCTGCTTTTGGCATAAAGCTCTGCAGCCTGGTTACTTTGAAAGATTCATATATAAGAAACCCTGACTACAGGTAAAATTGAGTTTTATGCAGATACACCTATCACTAAAATAGAATATCTTATGCCCTTTGTAGTTTAAAAAAAAAAAAAAAAAAAAAAAAAAAGCACTCCCTCCAGTCAGCTATTTTAGCAGCCTAGTACATTGCTATAAGTTATCTCTTGTCATTTTAGACAATTAGGAAACAGCACATTCAAAAAGCATTCAACTTCTGCCTTTAAAAAAGTTAAATGAATAATTCTCTCATCACTGGAAGAAAAGAAGTCTTAGAAAGTAATTCTAAATTACAAGACCCTCCAATTTGGATCAAAATATTTAAATTTCTAAAATATTCTAATAAACTTGTTAAAACTGTAGCCTTCTTTGTCAAGCAAAATAAATACATCTAGAATCTCCCAATAATAGACAAAGGTCTTCCTGAGTTCATTTTAATGTCAAACAACAAGATAAAAATACTATCAATCAGCAAGATAAAATACTATCAGTCACCAACACTACATATATATATATATATATATATATATATACACACACACACACATATATATACACACATATATATGTGTATATATGTATGTGTGTGTGTGTGTGTGTGTGTATATATATATATATATATATATATATATATATATATATATAAACACCCCAACAATCTCAGTATTCCATTGAATGAAAAATGTAACTTGGAAATTAGCCAGAGGAGAACTAGTCATATAGTAGTAGACACAGAGGGAATAAAGAGGGCTCCCATGACTTTCAGACATCAGAAAAATGAGTCTCCTTTGCTCATAATAAATTATGATTATAGGGATCCCCATCAATACATCAACAGCTGGAAGAGAAGGTCAGAAACCCCCAATTCAGCCACACAAGTAGTAATTCATTAGACTTAAAATTGAAATATTCTCACTGATAAGCTATATATTTCACATAATATCAGTTTATTAGAATTTACCTAAAGTAGACTATTTTATTTAAAATCAAACAAGTTCAAGAATTGTCCTTTATAGTGTCTTCCAACTTTGCTAATGGATCTTATTTGTTAAGAAATCTAAGTAATTATTAACCCTAGATTTTTAATGATTCCTTTCCTCTCTATATATAACTCATTCTGATCTGCCCAAATGTCACAATTTTAGGCAGCATTTGCCAGAAGCAATATAGCTTAGGAAACTGAAAGATCTCCCAAAGCATGTGACAGTGGCTACATTTTGTCAGAATAGGGCCTGAGCCGAAATCAAGTCAGATGCTCAACTGACTGAGCCACCCAGGGCCCCAAGAATGATATTTTCTGATTAGAATTGATAATTTAGACTATTTTATTTGGGCTAAAGCTACTTAAATGAGTTGGTAGATAACACGGAGAAGCAAAATCCTGTTACTTTGTACCTGTACCTGTTACTTTGCCTTTATAATTTCTTCAACACATAGGTAAAAAGATCATTGTTTAATTTATGTATTACTTCCACAATAACCGTAAGCAAGAAAAAAATGTAATAAAATAGACAACATAGCAAAGTATCTCAAAGCCATCTTTAATAATTTAAAGGCCTGGTAAACCTAAAATAAGATATTTTTCACCTTGGTTTTTGTTTAGTTCAATGCAAGCATCTCCCTCCCTCAACTGTAATTTAAATGACAGCAGGCTACTACTACACAACATAAGTAACTTACATATTTCAAAGTTCCTAGCCTTGGCAAGAGGAGAAGCAAAACAGATAATGAGAAGTATATCCATAGTATAAATTCTTACTATGCACCATATAAGCAACCAACCAGCAAAGGTAAATGGACTTACTACATACAGAGCCTCATGAATTTAAGTAGATTTTTCTATATTTAATAAGCACTTATAAAGAAAACATTCAAAGATGGTAGGCTATACAATCTTTAAGCCAGGACCATCATTGCCTCTCCAATCTACAATTGGTTACTTTCTAATTCATATCAAGACCACTGCCCTTACTGGAAGATCTTTCAAATAAATGCCACTTTATTCAAGTTCCCACAAGAAAAATCAAATTGACCTGCATATGCTCTTCATTGTTGATTTTACCTGAATGCAAGCATTGCTATATTAATGACCAAGGGAAAGTACTTTGGGATTTTGCTTAGAACAGCAATGGTTGTAAACTTTAATTCATCTCATGCTGGATGTTGTGAATTATATAAAATACATATTGACAAAACTTAATATATCTTTTAACTATATAACAAAAAAATAAATAACAACCCTAATCCTATCAGTTACATTTCAAACCTCTAATAAAACAGTAATGAGATTTATGTAAAAGGCAATTATGCTATTAATGATATGTTACACAGGACTTATTCTAACTTATACTTTAAAAATTAACTGAAGGTGTGCCTGGGTGGCTCAGTCACTTGAGTATCTGACTTCAGTTCAGGTCATGATCTCACAGTTTGTGAGTTCAGGCCCCACATGGGGCTCTGTGCTGACAGCTCAGAGCCTGGAGCCTGTCAGATTGTGTGTGTGTGTCTCTCTCTCTGCCCCTCCCCTGCTCGCGCTCTGTCTCCCTCTGTATCAAAAATTGAAAAATAAAACAAAATAAAAATAATAAATAAAAATTAACTGAAATATACTTTTAAATAAGTAATAATATGGAATTAGTGTTTTACAAATATTTCACAACATATTTTGTAAACCTGCCTGTTGACAGTGCAAAAGTGTTACAAATTTTATTGTGAAATGTTACATAAAAATGGAAGATCAATAATAAACCATACTTCATATCATTTCAATATGTCCATTGCTTTCCTCTGAGCTTACGTTTGTCCTGTTAAAACTAACAAAACATATTTATCAACTCATCTGTGCGTTATTACATCTGGGTAAAATGGAATTGGCATTTTTTAACATCTGGGACGACTTTCCTGTTTTCACAAGGGTAGAGAGTAAACTCTGTTCAAGTTACTTCCCTGCTTAAAAACCTTAGAGTGAGGGGCACCTGAGTGGCTCTGTCTGTTAAGCAGCTGACCTCAGCTCAGGTCATGACTTCACCTCAGGTTATGATCTCACCGTTAGTGAGCTCCAGCCTTGCATTGCTGTCAGGACAGAGCCTGCTTCAGATCCTTTCCCTCTCTCTGCCCCTCTCCCACTCATTTACACTCACGCATGTTCGTTCTCTCTCTCTCTCTCTCTCTCTCTCTCTCTCTCTCTCTCTCTCTCTCTCAAAAATAAAGTAAGAAACCTTATAGTGGATCCCAAATAGCCTCAAGATGAACACAGAATTGTTAGCCTAGCTTTCAGAAGCTTGCCTTAGCTGATCAATGTAGCTTCCCCCACCTCTCCAAAATCACCCCTCCCCACCCACACAACTAAAGTACTAATGAAACTTTGTTTCTAGAAAACTTCTTTACAAGATGACAGAATCAAATAGCGTCCCCCTACTAACACCTGCACATACAAAATTAGCCAAGTAAAAAATCTCAATCTTTCTGTACTTAGTCTTTTCTCTGCTTCCTTTCTCAAGTGAGGCTGTCCACATTTGATGTCTCCACCTTCCTTCTTTATATTCAATTCCTTAAAACACTGCATGTTAGCTTAGGTCCACTCCAGTGAAACTATTCTCCCTAAATTCGCAGATAATCTCTTATTCTAAAAATTGGACCCTTGTTTAACCTCCTCATTCATTCTACTATATAACTGGCATAACTCAGTAACTCAGGCCTCCATTCACCAAAGTCCCCTTCCTTGACCTCTGGGACACCAGTCCTTAGGAGTTTCCCTCTCATCTCCTTGGTATTCCTTTTCAGTCTGCCTCAAATTCCTCTTCCACTTGTCCCTTAAATATTCCCTAAAGTTCCATCTGTGGTCTCTTCACACTTTCTCCCTGGACATTCCCATGAAGGATGATTTCATTCCCATCTCACAGCTTTAACTGATTATACTAGTGAAGAAAATTAGGCCATGTATAAGGAAGAAAACCAATTTCTGCTGCTAAATGTTGAGGGGCTGAGGGTGCACAGTATGTGTGCAGCTTCTGGGGTGCTGGTGAAGTTTTTTCTTGATGTGGGTATTTGGTCATGCTGCTGTGTTCAGTTAGTGAAAATTCATCAACCTATACACATATGATATGGGCACTTTTCTTGCATGAATGTCATACTTCAATAAAGTTTTTTTTTCGGGGGGGGGCACAAGTGAATGAGGGACAGAGAGAGAAGAAGAGGAAGAAAGACAGAACTGGGGCTCACCCAAAGCAGGGCTCATGCTTACCCCAAGGGGGGCTTGAACTCATGAACCATGAGATCATGACCTGAGCCAAAGTCAGATGCTTAACCCACTAAGCCACCCAAGCACCCCTAAAGTTTTTTGTTTTTTTTTTAAGAGACAAAGAATGAGCTATACCTGAGTTCAGATTCCTGGTTTGACATGTGTGACTTGGCTAACTTACTTATCTTATTAAAGCTTTAGTTTCCTCATCAAAATGGAGAGAATACTACCAATTTCACGGCACTGGTTAAAGAATGACATAAAATATAAACAAAGGTGTCTGGCACAATGCTTGAAACACAGGTACCTTATGCTTACAAGTGTTACTTCTCTTTCCCCATCCTTTCTTGATTTTGTACCTCCAGCATAGAAACCTCCCTACACTCCCAGCCCAGCTCAAGAACGACACATCTGATTTCCTCTGAACATGCTCCATCTCTAGGTATGAATGGCACCTCAAACTGAACTCATCATCTTCTTCCTTACACCTCCTATCTGTTGTTCCTTCTGTAGTCCCTCCAAGGCTATGAATGAAACTTCTATCCATAATTACAGCCATCTTAAAAATTCTAATGTTTTCACATTTAAGTCACCAAGTCCTCTGTATTCTCTATCCTCAGACATCTGCTGGACTGCCACTAGGGTAGAAACATGATATATTATTACCACAGCTTACTTATTACAATAGATTTCTAACATTTCTGTCTCACCCTTTACCCCACCTTCCATATTACTTCCAGAATGATTCTTCTAAAATGTACATCAGATGATGTCACTTTTCTGCTTAAAATTGCTTCTCTCTCAGGTCAAGCTGTCATTCAAAGTCATTCTTGAAATAGCTCCTGTTTAACTAGCCAGACATATCTGGCAGCCTATCTTACACCTATTCTACAGCATATCCAGTCATACCAAACTTTCTTATAGTTCACCGAATATAGCATACTCCTTAATACTTTCCTGCTTCTGTACATGTTTCTCTCACTTCCTAGAATACTCTTTACTCTGTGCCCCCATCGAACTCAAATGTGGCTAATGCTTATTTCTTGTTTAATAAACATCCTCTTAGGAATATCTCCTGAGAATATCATAGCCCTATGCTGGATTCATGCCTCTTTTCAGAATTCCCATGCACCTTCTACATATGCATAGTGCTTGTTTCCTAGCAAGGTAACATGAGTTCCCTCATGTGATTGCTTCAGCTGCACATAAACTTAAAAAAAAAAAACAACAAAAAAACGGGACCAATAGTTGAGTCCCATCTGGAAAGTAAAGTCCTGGTGGGCAGAGACTGCATTGTTATTCAGATCTGATTCAGGAGGATCAAGGTAAGCTGACAAAGAGAGACAGTTAACATTTCTTTCATTTTTTTTTTAAGTTTATTTATTTATTTTGAGAAAGAAGGAGAGCAAGAGCATGTGAGCTTGAGGGGGTTAGGGGCAGAAAGGGAGAGAAAGAATCCCAAGCAGGTTCCACACTGTCAGTGCAGAGCCTAATGCGGGGCTGGATCTTATGAACCATGAGATCAAGACCTGAGATGAAACCAAGAGTCAGACGCTTAACCCACTGAGCCACTCAAGCACCCCAAACAGATCTACTCTCTACCCTTTCTGTCCTGCTGTGACCTAAGAGGCTGATCTCTAAAGAGTATATTATCTCATTTCCCTTGACATCTGGACTCCAGTTGGGTTCTACAGAAAGGAGGCATCAGCTTATCAGATGGCAGGAATAGAGAGAAGATCTCTTCCCTGCTGGGCCTTCAGCCTCTATTTACAGGGGGTTTGACAGTGGCTGTGGCCCTCTTCATAAAATCTCAGGTCCAGGAGGGTGGTCTTTCTGCAATGACCATAGCACTCACCAGATTGTGGTAGATTGCCCCCTTTCCCCTTCAGAACTAAGAGGGGTAGGGGCGCCTGGGTGGCTCAGTCGGTTAAGTGTCCGACTTCAGCTCAGGTCACGATCTCACGGCCCATGAGTTCGAGCCCCGCGTCAGGCTCTGGGCTGATGGCTCAAAGCCTGGAGCCTGCTTCCGGTTCTGTGTCTCCCTCTCTCCCTGCCCCTCCCCCATTCATGCTCTGTCTCTCTCTCTCTCTCTCTCAAAAATAAATAAACGTTAAAAAAAATTATTTTTTTTTAAAAAAAGAAATAAGAGGGGTAAAGCTTCCCTTGTTGCTAACTCCTGGGTGTCCCTCCATCCCTGGTGGGTTTTAATCTTAAACATACTTGCATTAAACTCTGTCCGGTTTTCCTTTTGAAGGAGCAATCCTGCTGGGGATCAAGCTAATACAAACACAGAAATATTTGGCAACTAACAACATTTTTGCCAATGCTTGCTATGAGTTCTCTGGCTAATGATATACTCATCCTATGGAAAAGCATCAGCACCCTTTAATGTTTAATACAGACTTGCCTACACTCAAATCTTTTTGATCCTGAATTTATAAATCCAACTCACTTACATAATTGACCCAGCACCAATTTGAATTCAAAATGAATTATTAAGTCATTTCCCAAGATGAACTCCTACCTAAAAACTATTCCCACTATATACACATACACACACACATATATTGTGTGCATGTATTCGATGGTAAGAAACTTCACTTAACTTTTTCCATTACAGTATTTCTAAATGAAAGAATAACCATATCAGTCTCTCAGTTTAAATCAAGATTTTAAAAATGCTAATTGAAATACTTTTAATAGCTTCATAATAACTACTACTGCTTAAATGCACTAAATAAAGCATAATCATCACATAATTTTAATCCAGTTATAAATGACAAGCAGCTCATGATGCTGTAAAAATTGAACAAAGGAAATGTTTCTATTTTTCTAATATTTAGTACTATAGAAATGTACTATAGTACTATAGTACTAGACTCAGTATGGTTGTACTGTTGTTCCTAGAGCACATGGAACTTTCCAGATGCCCTAGCCAAAAAAACAAACAAAAAACCAACAAGTCATATGCTGGTTGGAAGACTCATAATTAGAGAAGAAAGTTTTTTTTGAGACATTACATATTCCTCATCTGTTTATTTCTGACTCTAAAATTTACTAAGGACAGCAATTTATGCCAGATTACTTCACCTCTACATACAACAAGAATGGAGAAAATGCTTTACCTGAAATTACAACCTGAGCACCTAATTGGCATCTTCCTCTGACAAGCATTACATTCAAGTTGTTAAATCTCAGATACCACATAAAGAATTTGGATCTATCTGTGGAGTACTTTTGGTAGCTATATAATTCTGCCAACCTTTTTGGCAGATGTAAAACGCTTTCCTTAACGTCTCTCTTTTCTATTGCATCCCACCCCAACTAAAAATGATGGATATATGAGAAGAGAACTAACCAAACTCCCTCCCACTCCCCACCCTCACAACTCCCATTATTTTTCCCATTATTAAGCAATGAAACACTCAGGCAAAATGGTTAAAATTGGCACTGAAGGAAGAAACCTGAATTTGAATCCAGACGATGCAACTTACTAAGGCCTTGGACAAAGTATATAACTTCACTGAGACTCTGTTCATATGTAAAATGAAAATTATACCTACTTTATGAAGGTGCTAAGGATTTAAACAAAAAAAAAAAAAAGAAAAAAAAAGGCCAGACACAAAAAGACAAATATTGCATGGTTCCACTCATACACGTACCTACAGTAGTCAAATTCATGTGACAAAAAATAGAATGGTGGTTGCCAGAGGCTGGTGGAAGGGGAAGTGGGTAGTTATTTAATAGGTACAGAGTTTCAGTTTGGGGCGATGAAAAAGTTCTAGAGGTGGATGGTGGTGATGGTTGCATAACAATGTGAATGTGCCATTAAAACGTACACCTAAAACTTGTTAAAACGGTAAATTTTATGTTGTACTATTTTATCACGATAAAAAAAAACAAGAGAATAGTCTATCATTAATCCATATCAAGACTTTCCCTTCCTTATTACAGAGGTTCCCTCTCCCTATTGCTATTCCAGCTCTCCAAATCAAAGCTAACTGGTAAAGGAATAGAGAAGAGTTCCTTCATCAAAGAGCCTAAATGTTCATAAATTAGAAATCCAACCTACCCCAAATTCCAAACCAACTTCTGTAACAAAAGCATAAGGATTCAAATCAAAATCAGGTTTTATTTATAATGTAGCATTCTTGGAGTTAAATAATTGTGTAAGATTGTGTTTAACTCATACTATAACAATATTTTTCATTTAACCAAACTACTGATATATACTTTTAACTATTATTTAATCCATGATTCTAGGTTTAATCAAACCCATACATAAGCCTTCTTAAAATATACATTAATCTCTCATTTTAAAAGAGGTAGCCATAGTATAATAAAAGAAACACTGACCCTGGAACCAAAAGAAAATCTAAATATGCCTCACTTCTCCCACATCTCTATTACCCTACCTGAGTAAGAATTTCTACCTATAAATATCAAGAGTCAATGAGAATTATCATCTATTTCACAGAATTATTATGAGACTTCAATAAAACAATGTATATTAAAATACCTTGAAACTATAAAGTATAATTCTGTTTATATTATTAAATTTGTTGAAATAACAAGAAAAGGAGATTATTCTCCTTATTAATTGAAAATTCATATTAAAAATTCATATTAAAAATACACACATTTCTCTGAGTAATAGGTAGTCTCCTATAGTCCTGAAATTCACAAAATAACCACTAAATTCCCACATTATAGAAAACTCTTCTTTAGAAATTACCTCACAACACTGGTACCAAATATTAGAATATTGAAAAGAAAATAAACCAGATATAGTGACATCCTGTTATGATATTTTTATAATTGGTTACATCCTGAATCCATTTATTCCACAAATACCTAATCAGAATTCCAAGCACTATGCTAAGCAGTAGGAATACACCTGAGAAGATGACACTGTGGCTCTTGGCCTCAGAGAGGTTCCAATCTAACCTGGAGAGGAGACATTAAACAAAACATCATACAAATAATTCATTAATTTATGATGGATGTGAAAAGGAAAAGGAGAGGTTGCATAAATAAGAGGGTCTAATCCAACCTGGGAAATTTATGAGAAATAATTACACCAGTTGTACCATCCTTTGCCAAAACAATAGGTTTTAAGTGTTTAATAAATCTTTGCTATTTCTATCAACATTATTATAAAAGCCATATGCTCCACTGTTCTTATTAGAACAAGTACATCCCTGCGTTCAGGAAATGAAAGACAGTCAATCAAAAACTAGACCCACCATCCAATTCCTCAGTAAAAAACAAAGCCAGGCTCTAGGAAGCAGCGGTTCTTTTTCCAAATTTGACTAATATTTTATAAATCTTTGATTAATTATGCTGATGCTAAAAGATTTCCTCAATTAGACCTATCTGAAATGCTCTAACCCTTAAACTTCTGATGACTGATACTTTAAATATTACTCAGGACCCTACTTCAATGTCTCCTTCTCTAAGAACCTTCCCCTGACTACCAAGTCTACCATCACCTCCCACTCACGGTCTATATTACTTTATTACTTTATTACTTTTTTTTTTTTTTAGCTCCTTTGACTATCTGAAGTTGCCTCCCACATTTATTTACTTGTTTATTATTATATGTTTTTCCTTCAACCTTGAAAGTAAGACCCATGAAAGGAGGGACCCATTGTATTTTCTCCATATCCTCAAGATACATCTTCCTGGCCAAAGATCTCCAGTTTTGTTTAGGCAGTTCAGGCAAAATGGAGACAAGGTTTCTGATTCAGAGGATGAAGATGACCTATTTAAACCAATTATAATAATCCCATTACCTTTGCCAGTAATTGGTTTAAAGTAGGGGTAGGAAATGTTGCAATTCTCTTCCACATGGCCTAAGAAGATATCTGCTAAGTAACTTCAAGGTTTTCTTCCTTAATTAATTAGACACAAGGAAAAACCTTACCCTTCTTCCTGCCTTTGACTTGGCTGCACGAGGAAGTGATACTGGGAATGGGGTGCAGGGATGTTGTGTTGATTGGAGGGAAATGATGAGGAATGATAAAGAAAATGATCCCTGATATTCTTGAGGCACTGAATCAACTCTGAAACTACCTCTTCCAGACATCCTGTTATGTGAGATTTATTTTTAAACCCTGATCAATTAAACCATTTTCTATCTCCTGTCTTAATACCTGCCGCCAAAAGCATGACAAACTCTTAAGCCTCTGTTTCTTATGTAACATTAACAGAAAATAGCACCTACAATCTAGTGGATTCTTGGAGGGATTAAATGAGACAATGCAAGTAAAGGGCCAAAACAAACAAAATACGCAAATGATAGCACTGCTGTCATTGTTAATATTAAAAAAAATAACTTTCTATGGCAAAACTCCACAAGCTCTTCATGAAGTATTTAGGATTTTATTTTACAGAAAACATTTATTTTAATCCTGTTTAAATAAAATCAAGTTTAATAGAATAATGAATTTACCTAGCTTTCTTCTATCAGTGAAGTAGCTTTGGTTCTTTCTCAAGCCTGAAGTAGGTAAATAAAAGAAGATTCAAGCCAAATATCAGATCACTAAAGAAAAATAACCATATCAATTTCAGGCAAGAGCCTGTTTTGAGCACCAACTCCTCTCTGAGCTTACATGGACAAAGCCACATATAACTTTTCATCTACTATTCTTACCTTCACAAATATTTCATCAGTATTTTGATATGGTTTAGATTATACTAATTAATAATTAAACGATATTAGTTATTGGGATGTCTAGGTGGGTCAGTAGGTTAAGCATCTGCTAGATTTCAGCTCAGGTCATTATCTCACGATTCATGAGATGGAGCCCCACATCGGGGTCTGTGCCAACAGTGTGGAGCTTGCTTGGGATTCTCTCTCTCCCCCTCTCTCTCTGTCCCTCCCCCACTCATTCTCTCTCCCTCCCTCTCTCTCTCTCTCTCTCTCTCTCTCCCCCCCCCCCCCCCTCAGTCCCTCTCTGTCTCTCTCAATAAACAAATTTTATTTTAAAACTATAATAGGTATTAAAACTGTCTTATACTTACAATTACAAAAAAATCCTTAAAAATAGGGAAAAAAGGATAAAATATTATACATCAGTCTCTACCATTTTTTCTGTGCCGAACTATTTATATGATATTCCATGAAGCAAAATTAATGCAGATCAAAAACAGGAGATTGCCAGGTCATTGGTTCAAGCTCACTCCAGCTGAATTGTGATGTGAAATGCTATGATGGCTCATTACTGCTGGAAAGCTGTTTAGGTCCTAAATGAAATAGAATCATCAAAATTCTTAAAGTAAAATGTGAGAGTAGTTTCGTGACTACTAAAAGTGACACCAACTGAAGTTTCTCTTTTAAAGATGAACAAGAAATGAATATTAATTCTTTCATTGCGTCGGAACTGTCCAGGTGCTTCTGAGTCCAGATAAATTTTTAGTTGTGTCAATATTCCAATAACATTATTAGCTCCACTTTTCAAAAATCTTTATTAACTTACTCTGACAAAAATTACCAGTTACCCATTATGACCAACCATAAATTTGGACAGCCTGCAAAGCTATTAAAAGTCACCTGGAAAAACCCTATTATTCCCTGGCTGGACCATTTTTCCACCTGTTTTTCAATGTCCTCACACAGTGAATAAGATAAACAGTTTGGGGGAGGTAAGAATAGCTTCTACTATTACTCTACCATTACTGAAAACAAGACATAAATTTTGATGGACCACTCTTCAGATCATTTTGGTAGTACACATAGGATTTTGGTATAACAGTCAAATAACTTTCACAGTCCTAGTCATATGAAGTTATACACAGATGTTAACAAAACCTTACAGGAATAGATGTTAAATATGTAAAATATATACAAAATTGGATAAGCAAATTTTAAAATCTAAATCCAAGCACTTATTTTTTATTCCAAACTCTCTTCAGGTATTAACAAATATATCTTATTCTATGGCTCCAATGCTATTTTAAGTCCTTCCCTAGGGAAACAATAAGTTATTAATAAAATTAACATTTTAGCATGTTTACAGAGGTTCACGTATTACAATTACAAACTAACGTCACCAGCATGCAAATGTTTCATCATTCCCATACCAATGTCAAAGCAATAATGTACATTACCCTAGTAGAGAATATCACTACATATTTCAAAAATAAAATTATAATTATCTTCACTACATATTTTTAAGCTATATATTCTGAGAAGTACGATCATGTCTTCTAAATCCAGTACATTAACCCTCAATCCTAAGCCCTAACATTAATGTAACAGTTGTGATCTCTATGGAAAAAAAAGATTCTAAATTCAAAATTATTTTTTCCCAAAGTTTACTTTTAACTCTAACCTATTGGGTTGAAATGTTAATAAACCGCAACCTAGGTATTTCAACCCCTACCCACAGAATGTGTTTTAATTTTAAAACAACATAATTCTCTTTTCTAGTAATAATTGAGAATGTGAGACACATTTGGTCCACTACTGCAGAGCAACTAAAATTTAACGATGTTTTCATCCTGATTTGGTTTTATATGGCGAACTGGTTCTAAAGACTGAGAATAAACTTTTCACGTTGCAGTGAAAACATACATTACAATATTAATACTATTTCTAAGAGCCAAAATAAATTTCTGGATAAACAATACTAAATTTTAACTCTCAACATCTTACATATTTTTTTTTCTTTAGGTTTGTTCCTTCAAAAATTGGTTTTTAGATTTTCCTACAATAATGGAAAAGAGATCAATCAAAAGAAAAACTCTCATAGGTATCTGGAAGAAACATCCTGAGGATTGGGAAGGGGGAGTCAATAAAATACAGAAAATTTCATTCCCCAAAAGGCTTGATTGAACTATGTTAACTGCCCATCAATCAAGTTTCTGAAGAGATTTGTATAACTTCACTTGTCTTAACTTTATTTCTGTCAGAAAGGAAGAAAGAAAAAAAAAAGTTTATAATTTTTTTAGGGGAGTAACAAAAAAAAAAAAAAGAGGGGAATAAAATGATGCTGACAGAGACTAACTCCTATAAACACTTCACTATATGGAGCAGTATTTAAATGTTCATTAGACTTTAACCACTTAAAAATGAGCATATGGTATTTGTTTCTTGGTATATTCAACTAAAAAAAGATTCATAATTGAAAAACCAAAGTTACTTTTCAGACAGAGACTCAGGTTAGATGCATAGTTTGATTTCTGTAGTTTCTCACAAGTTTACTTAATATGATGTCATTGTTTGGAATGTGCATCTTATGTTCAACTTTGCTTTATAGAAGATTCATCTCTCTGTTCTATTATATAATTTTATAAGATAAAATTAGTTTACGAAGAGAGTAGTATCACTACTCATCTATTTACAGGTGCCAGTTATTCTTTTAGTGGCAATGTGGCATACAGTGGGGCTTAAAGCTCAGTAACATTTCATACACCAATTGTTCACAGCTACAATGTCTTATCTCAAAACTTGAATGGTAAAACAAAATTCCTAGATGAAAAAAAAATGAACAAGCATCTTTCATTATTTTAGGCTTCCGACTTTTTACTCTTAAAATTTCTATGCCTTGCCCACAGTCTGTCAAAATGGAAGTTATAAGCATCAAGGTGCACCTAAGGTTGAGAATTCATATGTGATTAAATTTCTAAAGTGTGTTATATATGATTATGTAATACTGTTCTCTAAACCTGTAGCATTCTACCCTAGATCAGGAAGGCAATCTGGTACACTGAAAAATGTATCTTTCAGCTTTAACCACAGGTTCTAAAGTTAGAGAAATCGTTGTTGGAAACCCAACTAGCAATGTGTCCCTGGGTCTTCTTATTTAATTAAAAACAAAACAAAACAAAAAACACTACTATGTTGCAGAATTGTTGGGAGAATTAGAGAAAATATACAAAAAGCGCCAAGCACAGCGACAGGCACATAGAATAAGAAATAAATAATAATTACTGTTTTGTTGCCACTGGCTATGTTTGAAATACAACTAACCTAGAGAATGTGGAACTCAAACTTTCAAAGTCCCTATTTTGGAGGTCACTGAAATAATTTTTTTTTCCACACTGAAAGAAATTCCTTTGAGTCTAACGTCTTCATTTATTCAACAGTATTTATTCGGTGCTTCAGACTTATGAAAGCATTATTCTTAATGTCAAGGATACCTTAGAGAAGAAATAAGAAGCATCATCCCTTGCCCTCAAAAAACTTACATTTTAGAGGAAGCCAGACATTAGGCAAGCAATTACATAGTTACTTAATTACAATTGTGATCAGTGTTACAAAGAAAGCCTGCTAAAGTGGGAAATGACCTAACAGGATCAGAATTTAAATTTCTATACAAACATCCCACCTCCCACCAAGGGTTTTCAATCACTCCATCTACAATTAAACCTAAGCAAAATCTTTGTACAGACATGATCTGTCCCATCTTTAAAACAACAAAATAATTAACCTGACTCTGGCCATTTTTATGTTCAGAACTATATACTGAAACTACACCTGCTATATAAAACCTACAAATTAATTTCAAGTATTCCATATAGTGGGTTCTTAATGAAAGAGAAAGCAAAGATATAATAAGCAGTTGTCAGCTATCAGGCCATGAACTCATTAGAAAATACATTTCCTGACACATTACAAACCCAGTATTTTCATATACATCCCATTATTCATTTTAACTCATTTTTTAGAATGTTTTTATTAAAATACTTACATATTTATTACTGAAAAACAAATTATGTCTGTGATTTTTAAGATCAGAACAATTCTAATTTCCTTACTAAAAGAGAACTCTTCTTTGCTCAGCTACCTTTTAAATATGCCACCTTATGTTTTATTTTTAATCTGGTAATATCCACTTTAAAGACAACTTCAAGATTCTTATCTTCAGAAGTTAGCACACTGTTGTAGAACAGTGCCATTAAAGTCCCAAGTGAATAATAATAAAGGGGAAAACTGAAAGATCAAATCAATGCTCTCATCAAAATGAAACTAAGTTTATTGTATGAAATAGAATCTACCTCAATGTTTGTCTTAGATTTAAACAGCGTTCACCCAGAAATTAATGCAATAACAATTAACTCAGAGCAGTCATTGTCAGTTCCCCAAAAGTGGCCTCTTCATCTATATATAGTTCATAAGGCAAGCTAGTCCAGGATTCCTGCTGCCAATTATAATGAATGGAAGAAACATATTTAAATCAAATAGCACCATCTAGCAGAACCCTCACCACTTTGCTTACAAGAGTAGATGTTACTTGGTGTTCAGTTTGGTAGATTGGACAGCAAAAGTGGCAATTATTTTTCATGGCAGAATCACAGAATTAGGCTAGAAAGGACCACAGATACGTCACATTCTCATTTTTATCTCAGATAATTTTTTTTTTTTTTACAAAGTTATCAGGATACAGATTAGATTCAACTATTCCTGGAAATCTAACTAAAATCCAACATTACTTTGACTCTAAAATTCAACCACCCCGAAAGGTCTCAATACAGTTCAATTCCTTCACTCTCAGTAATATGAGATCCCAATACTCTGTAATCATTAAAACATCTTGTTTTTATCTTTTCAGGTCTATTATAACCAAATGATTAATGCACATAAATTGGGCTGTTATTTCAAAACTTAAGTTCTAGTAACTGCTATTTCTTAACAAGGCTATAATACTGTCTTTTGTATTTTTCATGGCACATCAACTAAATTCTAAATCTATCTCCTCAGAAAATACCTCTGGAAAACAAAACAAAACCAGCATCGCTCCGTTAATTTTGTTTGTTTTGCTACATCAAGGCCTGCCACCCCTAAATCCTACGGGAATTGTGTGTGTTGCTGCCAACACGAAGATTAGGAAACGTTCCCATCCCTAGGGCAAAAGAAACTTTCAGAAGCCTACTAACTCCCCAAAGCAAGGAGAGAAACTCGGTCGTCTCAGTTTTGGGTTTTTATTCAGGCAGCTACTTCCGAGCGCAAGGTAACCAAAGTAGCTCTTGAAAGATGCTCTCAGACTTTTCCCCCAGTCTGAACCCCCTCGGAAAGGCAGAGCGCGTTCAATGACAAGGATAAGCCTCAAACCTCAGAGTGGAGGTGGTTACTGGGAGTCACTGATCTGCTGCACAGAAAAGAAGGGTTCTTCCTCAGTGGTCACAGTTACTATTCGCTCTCATTTTTAGTAACAACCAAATCACCGTTACAAGTACGTAACGAATAGCAGCAAACAGCCCTGCTTCGCAGTGTGCCGTGACGGTGGCATCCCAGGACGGGAGGGGCTCTCTTCTCGCAGGCCTCCTCTGGGCTCCCACCGGAGTTAACACCTGTGTCTCCCCACTCAACGCTTCTCCCCTTCCGGCAAATCCCTTTTCGGACCACTGCTCCTAGCGCACCCCCAGACAAACCTCCTCCCGCCGGCCGCTGCAGCTCACACAACTCCCACTCCACGCGCCCCACGACCACCGCCCCTCGGGGACCGCCCCGCCCGGTGCCGAGGCAGCCGCGGCCCCCAGACGTTTGGGAGGGAGGCGGCAAGTCTCCAAAAAAAGTTCTCCAGCCGCCGCCACGGACTTGGGTCTGCTGCGACAGGCAGAAACACCAGCCTGCTCCAGCAGATCCCGCTCCTCGCCAGCACACTTTTCCTCCCCCAAGAACTCGGTCCTTCTTAGTCTCCCAAACTTCAGCGGCGCCCGACCACCCGGGTTCCGCTAGGCACGGGGCACCACGAACGCCCAGTCCCTCCGCGGGCTGGAAAAAGCCCGGACGCCCACCCAGCCCACGCCCGCACACGCCCTCCGCGCCCAGCGCGCGTCTCCGCGCCCCGCGGGGCCCCGCTCGGTCGCTCCGCGCCCGGCTTCCGCCCGCCGCGCGCCCGGCACCGCCGCCCTCGACTCGTCCGGCGATCCCGGCCCCAAATCCCGGTGCCGGAGCCCCGGCCGCAGCGCCCCTCGCGCTGCCTGCCCCGACCCCAGCCCGCCGCTCCAAACACCCACATTCCCACCGCGAGCCCTCCTCCACGCAGCTGCCCCCTCCCGCCCCCTCCGCGACCCTCGGCAGCGCTCTGGGTCCCCGCAGCCCCGGACCCCAGCTCTAAAGTTACTTTGTGAGGAGGTGAACCCGTAGGTTATTTCCCCCAATCACCCAAACAAGTTTCCGTCCTCGGCACCAGCACCGCCACCGCCCCCCAGCACACTCGTTCCCTCCCGCCGGCAGCCCCCCAAGGCCGCCCGCCCCGCGCGAGCACCTCCTGGGAAACAGCCGCTCCCCGCACCGCACGCCCCCACCTCGCGTACCCCTCCCCCTGCCAGCCCACCCCCGGCTCTCCCCGGGCGGAGAGTGTCTGGGTCTGTGTGTCTCCAAGAGAGTGTGCGAGTGCGTGCGTGTGTGTGCGCGCGTGTGAAGGCGGAGGTGGGTGAGAAGCGGAGACACTTACTTCTCCCGGGCCTGGCTGTCGGACGGGACGGCGCTGCTGTTACTCTTGCCTTTGCCGTACATGCTTGTGCCGAGAGCAGCTCCCACTGTCACGCACCTGTCAACCCATCACAGCCTCCCCGGGAACAGCCCCGTCCCCATGGCGACCCACGCAGCCACCCCCACTATTGGCCGCCCCACGCTAAAGCTCCGCCCCCTTCGCCCAGGCAACGCGCGAGACTGACAGGCCTCCTCCTCCCTCCGGCCTGCCGAAGCGCGCGGTGGCGGCTACAGCCTAAGCGGCAGTCTCCTCCCTCCTTCCCTCCCTCCCGGGTTCCCTCCCTCCTTCCCTCTCCGCTCTCCTCCCTCCTCCCGCTCTCTTTCCCCCCTCCCCCCTCCGAACCCCGGCGCAAGGGGGGAATTAGAAACTGCTCTAGAAGGATTTTAAACAACTGGCTGTTCTCTCTGCCGCCGCCCCTCCCCCCGCGCCGCCCGCGCTCGGCTCCTCACTGGAGAGAAGGCGCCGGGAGGAGGGGAAAGTGCGGCCTGGAATCGCTGGTAGGAGCCGGCGGAGCTGGAGCTGTGGCGGCCCCAGACTTTGGGGCGCCCGCCGAGTACACAGACAGACATACGGCCCCAGCTTTCGTGGGAGCCCCCACCAGCCCCCTCTCCGGCTCCTCTCCTGTCTGTGACCCCGCGCCAGTACCCTGGATTGATCTCTACAGCCCTCAGCCGTTCTCCCTGGGGTGTCGACCCCCCTCCCCCGTCCCCCCACCACGCCCTGCTCCCAGAGGGCCGCAGGCAGGGGACACACGCGCAGTTCCCTGGACCTTCTGTTTGAGCGACCCAGAGCGTCTCGCCTTCCCTCCTGGATAGAGATTGTCCCTCCCGCCCTCGGCGGGCGCCGCTGGGGTGGCGTCGCCTCGCCCCCGGGGCCGCACCCTGCTTCCCTGGGGAACACCCTGCCTCAGGCCTGCCTCCCCTCTTTAGAGGTGAGCCTCCCTCTCCCAAAATGGCCCAGTGATTCCTGGGGACTCACTGGCCCCCTACCCTGGCCCCTGCACGGGACCCTCGAAGCTCTGTGGCACGCCATGCAACAGCTCCCTTGCCAGAAATGCTGCAGAAAAGGGCCCCAGGCACTCCCACCTGGCCTGGTTTTCCAGCCTTGGTCGGTGATGCCTACTCATCCTAACCTTTGAAGTGGAAAGGGCCCCAGAAGGCCTTTAAAGACAGCTCAGCTGTTGTCCATCAGAGTAGGCCCCAACCCTCCTTCAAGGTGTACAAAATTGTGCCAGAGCTGAAAGGCTGCCTGAGAATATTTCTGGATCAAAGCCCCTAATCCCATTTCAGTAAATGTGCAGAAAGTTTCTGTAGCACAATCTGGTTCCCGATAGAACTCCATCCTTTATCTTGTGGAGATCCTTGGATGCAAAATCAGAGTGCAAATGGGGTTAGAAAGAAGACATGGGCATCAAATAGGGAGTGACAGAGGAAGAGGGGTGCAGGTGGGGGTCAGACTGGGGGAAACATCAGGAAAGGGTGAATAGACATGGAACGGCTATGGGAGGGGAGAGGAAATAGGATTTAAATGGGGAAAGCTACCTTTCTGTTTCTCACATAGAGCTTTAAGCTTTTAGTAGTAGGACCCTAAAAATGCTTATGGAGATACAAAGATAAATGGAATGGAAAGAAATGGGCTTTATGACCAACATCAGCAAGTGATAGGAATGAAACATCAACAGAAGGTTAAGGAAGGGCAGTTAGTAATAAAGAAAGAGACCCAGAAAACAGATTGGCAACCAAACAAATCAAAAACTGGGAAAAATGAAGAAGGACCGGCTATTCTAGTGTTAGAGAAGTTTTTTTGTTTTGTTTTTTTAATTGGAAAAGGTAAAGTGTAAAAAGGTAGGAAAGAAGAATAAAAGAAATAGGATTAAATGAAACCATAGAATATGATAGCAAAAGATGGCAAAAACAATAAAGGACCTAAGTTACTATTGAAGGATGCAAGAAAAAAGTGCTGTTATTAAAAGGACAAAAATTCATCCCATAGAAGAATGAAAAAAGTGAGAAATCACATAGGCTTACGTTGATTAATTTCCAAGAGAAGTAATTTGCCATTTCTAATTCAAAATCCCCCTTTCTGTTTACAATGAACTATAGTGATTTGGTGGTGGAGACATGACATTGATGGACTCAGAAGAACAGGAAGGAGTGATGCTGAGTAAGTCTCTCTTCCAATGAACTTTTGCTCAAAGTGCTCACATGTGTGTAAGGCTGCCACTCTTTACAGAGTCTACCTTCAGAGTTAGCATATATAATTTGTTGTTCAGTTATCAACTTTCATTGGCTTTAACCCAGAAAATTAGCATCTCAAAGCTCCATGACCCATAGAACACTCTGTATAAGGGGCTGCTTTGAGAATGCTGTCAAGGAGGGAGCTATGGCAGCTGCTAATCCATGCCCACACCTGGACTAAGGTAAGGTTTCCATTAAAGATCAAGAGTGGGCTTTGTACTGTTATCTAAAAACAAATTCGTTATTATCCTTGCACTAGAGTTGGAATTCTCTATGGTTCTCAGTCATGGCACATTAGAATTGCCCTAAGAGGATTTATTTTTTGTTGGGTTTTGTTGGTTTGGTTTTAAATACAAGTTTCTGGGACATCCCCCGCCCTGCCCTCAACTAACTCACTCAGAAACTTTGTGGATGGACCATGGCCTCTGTATTTTTTTGTAAGCTCCAAGTGATTCTTATATGTAATTAGGACTGCTTAACTCTGCTCTTTAATGTCCATTTAAAGACAGCCAATAAACAATCAGATCTCAAAGCAAGATTTTTAGGTTGTGGCTATACATAGCAGATGACCCTCCCTACATAAGGCATTAAGACATCTTTACAATGGACTTTACTTTCTACCCACTGAGCCAACAGATTTGTTAATAGGATGAAAATGTATGACCACATGTGATCTTATAGCACAAGACCACAAATAGCTATGGTTTAATTTACTATTTCCTAAAGAGAAAAGAAAACAAGAGAAGCTGTTTCCTGTCTACTGCTGCAATGTATTCATTTGATTGGTTTTCACCCACATTTATTACATGGAAAAGTCCTTTGAGTAATGGCATATTTTCTGATATTTAAGAAATAAATAAATTGTAAATCTGCACAGTAGGGCGTGGAATTCAGAATAATATGGTTGGTCTTAGTATCCAAAAAGAATAAAATGCGAAAAGGTCTTAGTTCAGAACTTGCCAAGTTAATGTCAGAGTTAACTTTACAAGAACGTTATTATCCAACAAATACACTAAGTGAAAATATGACTATCCCTATACGCGGTAACCTTAAAGCTTCAGTAGTAATCAAATCAATTGTCATTAAAACATCTCAGCAGCTATCTGAACCATCTCTATTTTATTTTCTTGTTAATGTTTACACATGTAAATAAAATGCTTCTTTGCCCTTGTTCAAATTATTTTGAGTACAAAGAGTGTTCTTTGCATCAGCAACTGTATCTCGTGGGGCCAATATTGTAATTAATGAGATTTGAAACACATATTCACAGCCAAATTTGAGATCCCAGACACAGAATTGAAGATCCATTGTCTGTTTGTTTTCATTTTTAAGAAAGGGGAAGACAGGAGATTTAAGTCTTCCTGTAAATAACCACAATATATTTTTTAGAAGTTAATCGTTTTTTTTAACCTCACACATAAGGCTGATTAATCTGGGGGGGCTGGAAGAGAGAAAGAGTGCTGACTAGCTGAGCCACCAGAATGAAACACATGTATTTGAGGGGTTTTTTTTTCTTTATTCTTTCAGATATAGAACACCACAATTACTCAATCATTAGGTCTTTCTCCCCTGCCCTGGTTTTGTTTGTGTACAAATGCACAATTTTCTCTTTTTGGAAATTGCATCTTATTCTTGGAAGTCTTTATCATTTTAAAATAGGCAGTTTGTATACCACCCTGCTCTAGATTAACTATGCATTTCTTTGATCCTCATTTTTTCTATAAAACATTAAGGTTAATAATGTCCATATTCTTATAGTGCACGGAACTTTAGAAAAGATTTCCCTTTGCTATATAGAACAAAGAGGCTACCTCTTTAAGTTTAAATAGAAACTAATGGTGAATTTAATTATTTGCATCACAGAGTATACTTAGCATGTTAACTTAAAAAAAAACATTTAGAGTAGAAAATGTTTAGAAAAATTAAAATAAACATTGAAATATATTAAAATTAATTTTCTTGTTCTGGGGTAATTTTTTCAAAGGCTGAAAATTTTCTATTATTAATTTGTTTCATAAACTAGTTTATGAAAAATATCTTACATTCATATCACTTTTCATTTCAAATCATTTAACAGATATCTGTTCGTGAATAGTCATTTTACCTGTTAATTAGATTTTCCTAACCAGCTTTTTTAACTGGGTAAACTGAGTCCTAGAAAGATTTATTAGCATGATCTGATCCATAAAGAGAACAGAACTCGTTCCAGGATGAGAACTCTGTGTTCCTGGCTGACAGTACTGTTCTCAGACCACGGAGCCGCACCTCTTTCTCTCAGAAGTGACTATTCCACAGAGGAATGTGAGCAAGCTCTGAGATGTTTGTCACTCAAACTACTGTATGAAACTTCACTCCCAGGCAGAACAGACTAGCATGCTTAGATTCACAAACTGCTTACATGCCATGTACCAAAGTAATTGAATGAATAGAGTCATTACAACTGTAATACTATGCAACGTGGTCTCTTATACCAGAATAATAAATGAAATGGGGCCTCAAATTAACATTATTTGACACACTGTTATTGGTTTAACATCAGTTAATCTGAGGCAATGACTGTTTTCTTAACCTATTGCCCTAGATTTTTAAAATCCCAATTTAGCTATACATAAACATTTACCAATGGGTTAGGAGAGACTGTACAGATCTACTGGTTCTAAACTGTTCCATCTCTAGAGTGCCTAGTCTTTTTTAGCACCATCAAGATTTCAAATTTAATAACTTAGAAAAAAATAATCCTGATATGAAAAATTGCACATAAGCTGAAGATGATGAAAAATGAAAAAAGTGGGGCTACCACATATTGCAATTTCACACACTTTAGCACATTTTGCAAAACAAATCCCGAGTGTTGCAGTATTCACTGGCTGGCTTTTTGTCATTAAATGTTGAAAGTTATGTAATAGAAAGTATGCCAAAGAGTGTTCTTTATTCAAAAGTATTACTATTTTTTCAGTGCATTCCTAAATCTTCACAATGGTTTTTCACCTACTAAGATTATGCCAATATGATGTCTTTGCACTCTTGGATTTGACAAAGGCCCCAGTCTCATGAAGGAGGCTGTGAACATTCCAGGCAGTGTCATTTCCTCCTGTTAGAAATGGAAACATAGGGGGAAAAATAACTACTCATTTGTTTTTCATTATTTTCCAACATTATTGGGTCCTCTCAACGAAGTATGTCAAAAAAAGAAGGCAATAAATTATTCCACTATTATATTTTATTTATCTTGAAATAGTTTGACTATAAGGGGTTAAGATACATATTTTAACCTCTTTAGCTGTGTTAAAAATATGTTTAAGATAAGGACTGAATTGGGGTACCTGGTCACTTAAGTGTCTCTTGATTTCAGCTCAGGTAAAGGTCTCACGGTTTGTGAGATTGAGCCCTGTGTTGGGCTGTGTTGGCAGCGAGGAGCCTGCTTAGGATTCTCTCTCTCCCTCTCTCTGCTCCTCCCCCACTTGCACACACTCAGGCTCTTTCTTTCTCTCTCTCAAAAATAAACAAACATTAAAAAAAAAAAAAAGGTGCTGAATATAGCCATTGCCAATAATAAGCAGGGTCATGTATACTTGTCAAAGATACAGAAGGTACTTACATTTTATTTATTTTGGTGTGCTCAAAAAGTCTTTGAAACCAGTTGGGCTCCTTCTATATATTCCAGTATTTGGAGATTTGTAAGTATTCTGTGGTGGCAATTGCTACCTGTTAGCATCATCATCATTAGATTATACATGTATAAACCAGATTCCTCGTCAGACACATAATTCTATAATCTTGTTATCATCAGTTTTTCAAACTCTCCAGGTGTTTTTCCTTGGACCTAAATTCTTGAAGCAGAGGATAGACAGATTCCCTGCCACATGGTGCTGAGCTATTGACTACTGCATGGCAAATCTCCATTAGCCTCACTCAGCTTCTAAGATCCAAGTTGTCTGCGGTATTGGGGGCCAGTGTTAAGAAAGTTAAGAAAGAATACATTTTTGTGATATGGTCTGCTACTACTCTGTGCTTACCTTCTACCCTGTCTTCCCTCTAACACTCATGGGAGTTTTACTTCTTTGAGGATAACCTTGATCACTGTCTATAGTCCTATGAACACTACTTAGGGCTAAAGTTGTTGCTTTGCTAAGTTCGTTGCTCTGAGTTAAGGAGAATTGCGGCCAAGGACGCTGACCCATGGAATATTCTTCTTTGGCACGGTGTTTGAGGCTGAGGTGCCCAGAAATTAGAGGCTTTAGCAATACTGTATATGTTTACTCTGGCTTTTCTGTCTGGTTCTTCTAGGAAGGAGGTAGACAAACAGCTCACTCTGTTAATGAAAGTAGGTAGTCTGCAGGGAAGGGTGGCCAAGGAAGAATCCAGTTCTGGATACCTTCACCCATCCCTCTGGAAGAGTTATCCCCATATCCCAACTTTCTTGCACTGCTTCCATTGTTCTTGCCTTGGCTCTTGTGTCCTTTTAGGAGGTACCAGCTCTGTTGGCTAGTTTGGTTGTTTTCTTCATTTTAAAGGAGCATTTGTCATTTGTGGCACAAGGAGGCATATGTCACATACATGTCTCAGGAACCTTCTAAAGACCTTCACTAAAGGGCTGTGAGATGAGGCGGAGGAAAGGGGGAAGAGATGGGCAACAGAACTACATCTCTGCAGCTTCTAGCCTGTGTCGGTTGCTCCAAAGGGTTTTACCACATAACCTCCCATCTTTCCATTCCTTCTTTTACCTGTTCTGTCTTCCCTCTTCCCATTCTTTTCCCCCCAATCCCTGACAAAAAGACAAAGGTGAGAGAAATAGGGAAGTTTCATGGAAACATATTAGATTGAAAATATATGAAACTGCTATTTTTGTAAGTCAAAAATGTTTGACTGCTTAACAGTGTTACATGGTTCAACTTCAACTATGCAAGAATTTCAGTTCTTGCAAGCCACATCACAGACTTCTTAGGTATTAACAACACTAATATTTATCAAGCTTTATGATATGCCGGGCGCCAAGTGCTTTACACAGAGTATCTCGCTCAGTGATCTTTGTAATCCTTAGAGGTAGGTTTTATTATTCACATATTTTGCTGGTTCACACAACTAGTGAATGATGGGATTGTAATTCACATCCATGCAGCCTATCTGTTCAGGCCTTCTCAGAATCCAATACAGAGATCCTTCCAACCACTCTTGCCCCTTAATATTTACTCTTTCATGTACTCAATTCTAGAAATGCAAGCTTCTTTGTGAATTCAGGTTGGATTAAATACAGGCAAGACCACTCAAGCAGGGTTTATGGGATCTTACTTCAGCATGGTAAGCAGCAGTGAATTCTGTTCTTACACCTAAACGTCCTGATTAGGCAAAATCAGAAACACCAAGCCACACCCTGCTTTATTTCAGCCTTGGACTTTATCAAGTACATCATTTCCTCCCATTTTGACTATTGTAAAGTAAATACCTTGGCTTATTGTAGGATATTAAAAGAAGAAGTGATTTGGTATGAATCTATTTCTCTTTTGATATTTAAAAGAGATACATATTCTCTGTATTCCTACTAGATTGCTCAATTCATGTCTTCTTTCCAATCTTCACCTTGTTCATTTCTCTTTCAGTGAATCACATTTCCCAGATCTAGGTGGCTCTGAGATCTGTAGTGGATAAAACCCAAAAACCAAGATCTGTTTTAATTCACATTCTGCTTAGGTTAAGGGAGACCTGGATCACTGGGTCACATCACCATCCAGTCACTGGATCACTATAAATATGTGCCCTACCTCTGGAAATGATCACAAACTGTTTCCCTGCATCTAAATAAGTAGATTGAGATTCCTTTGGGGGTTGTTTTTTGTTGTTGTTTTGGGATTTTCCCCCCCCCCTAGTGTGGGTTGTTTCCTGGTAGATTATTGTATTTCATGTTACCTTTCCTTCGCTTCTTTGTTTTGTTTTGTTTTGTTTTGTTTTTTTGGCTTCACTTCCTCCTTCTATTGTTGTAGATGTCTTTTTCCTCTCATCACTTTTCCTGTTGCCTTTCCAATTGGGTGGGGCCCCCATCCAATTCACTCACTGTCTGGCTCTAGAGTATCTTTAGTCCCAGGGGAAAACAATCTTGTGCCAAATAGTTAGAATCCCTGGGGCATCAGAAGAAAGATCCCAGAGACTAAGTATCCCTAAAATTTTCCTTTATTGATTTTATGTTAGAATGAAATCCAAGGATGCCTAATTAGGGGGAAAAAAATTCATCCTTTTGGCCTCCTAATCCCAGACCATTCTGAACTCTGACAGCACCAACATCCATCAAATCAAACAATGAAATCAACTTTGGTTACTTAGCATAATAGAAATAAACTTGTAATATTCTATTAGTGAAGGATCAATGTCTCCTGTCTTGAAAATAAACATCAGAGCTTGGCCTCAACATTTATGTAGCAGCAGGAGACCATTATTTTGTGGCAACATTCGATTACATTGACATCAAGACAGATTTATTAAATTAATAAATAGTACATGATTTTCAGCCTTTCATTTCCAACCGTCACCACCACCCCACTCCTCAAGGTGATCTTCTGAAATCCTTCATCCTTATTATCTATGACCTCTATTTCCTTTTTGTTGTTTGTCATTTTACACTCAAATTAATATTTTTAGTATCTATTTTTTCAGATGGAAATTTTTAATTGGTTATTAAGAAGAAAGCTAATAATGAGAATCATCAAATTATTAATTGTTAAAATATTTTAGTGGTGTAATATTTGAAAAGGAAGTATTTCAGATATGCTTTTCAGAGTTCTGAATGTGGCTAATAACAAAAGGCCACAACTTCTGCTATCTCTTCCTCTAACTTTCAACCTCAGGGCCTTTGCCCTGGCTGTTTCCTCTGCCTGGAACGTTCTTCCTTCTGTTCTTTGCATGGCTGGGTTTTTTTTCTCATACTTAAGTCTGCTGGAATGTCATTTCCACAGAAAGGTTTTCTATAAGAGTCCTTTTTAAAGTGCTTATTCCCCCATCCTCAGTCACTGTTCCTCCTGCTGCTCTGTTTTATTTTCTTTTTAATCACATGTCATATTTGAAGACGTCCATGATTTGAATTACTCTGTTGGCTTGCATAGTCCATGTGGGCAGTGGTCTTATCCTTCTTCTCATACTAGATCTCTATGTCTTAAGACCTGGAACAGTACCAGATACCCAGCAGCGCTCACTAAACAAATGTTCATGGACTGACTGGATGGATGAATGAATGAATGAATGAATGAATGAATCTAATAAAACAGTCATACATGAGTAACCTCAGATCCTAGCTCACTTAGATATTTGCAACATGCAATCTTTCCAGCCCTCTGCCCTACCGCTCCAATGCAGGGGATCCTTATATTTTTAGAAACAATAGTGATTGGACAGAGAGTACCAGCACACCTTCAGATTTTAGGCTTCTGCTCTTACTCCAATTTATTGTTCCAGCATCTAAATCAATTTAGCAGAATCTTGGGGAGCAGGACATGAGAGAGAGAAGTATTTTCTCCTCTTTTGTATCTCCACAGATGTAACTTACTTAGAGTTCCAAGTGGCTTAATGTTGCTGACAATAAGGAAACAAGTAGCACATAGTCAGCAGATTAGTTTTCAGTAATAAGCTTTCATTATGTTACTCTCCTACTCAAAAACCTCAATGCCTCCTCACTGCCTATAGGATAACTTTCTCTCCCCTCAGATTTTAATCTAATCTGATCCATCAGTACCTACAGCCTTCACTATGTTGTAGTTATTTATGCATGTCTGTCTTCCCTACCAGAGTATATATTCCTTGAAAACAGCCTCTTCATTCACAGACGCTTATAGAATACCTACATGTTGAGCCTTATATGAGCCTTATATGAATATATGAATATATTGTTGAAGAAGATGTTTCCCTGCTTTCAAGCCCTACAATTCCTACCCCAGTTTCTACTTTGCCTTTGGGAAATGATTACTAATGTTTCTGGAATTAAATTTTAGTTCCAGTAGCTGCAGTCTAAAAACCTGGATTTGGATTCCCTGCTCCATTATTAGCTGTGTGATCTTAGCCAAGTCGCTTAACTTCTCAGTGTCTCAGTTTTATCAGTTGCAAACTGAGATGTTACTACTGTATGTTAGGGTTATAATGAGGAGTGAATGAGAAAATGCACATACTGGATCTAGCAAAGAGTTTGGCATATCATATGTGCTTAGCGAATGTTTTCTTCCTCAGAGTTGGGGCATGCCCTATGTGGTCTGTTACTTTTCAAATATACCTGGCACATCTGTCAACACTGTATTATTTCATATCATATCATGAGTACTATGATTTCCTCTTGCCTTGCATGACTTTCCCTAGTCCTATCCAATTCTTAACTCCTTTGAAAGACATTCTCTGCTCTTATAATTATATCACACATAATAAGTGGCCTTTTACTAGAACTTAACAGTTTCTGGGTCTCATCTCTGAAATGAGTATAACTGTAAGGATAATAATTGTGATTCTTTAGCAGAGCCCAAGATGGTCCTATATTGATAGCATGCATCTGCTATCTCTTATCTGAATTTAGTAACTAGAAAACATGATGCCAAATTCAACAGCTTCTGTCTTGGTTGCAGTTGGTCACTGTGATGACGTCATTCCAAATTTCATGGATTCAAGGGTGAAAACAAGAATTTTGATGTCATTTAGTCAAATCTGCAAAGAAGGATGTTCCACAGTGTTCCTTAATCCCAGTGAAGAAACTCTTATCTTTAACTGTTAATACAGTGTTAAGTTCTTTTCCTCATTGAATCGGCAATGCAATGGGAAAAAAATTAAGTCATCCTCCTCCTCATAATAAGCCTGCATATACTTCAAGACCGTCATCAAGTAATCCTCTTCTCCCAAATGAACAATCAAAATATTTATTTGCATAGCTAATATCACAGACGGTCTAGGCAAATAGACAAAGTCTCTCTCCTGTGAATACTATTAGCTTGTAGTTCATGGTTTAGACAACTGCTCTAGAGTGAAATAAAATCTTCAGAGACTTCTACTGGTCAATCAACACTTAAAATGTTTTTCTAAGCTACTCCTGGTAATTGGAATCTTTTAAGCATTTGTTAAAGGTAGAATGGTAATACTTAAAACAGTAGCAGTATAGTCATCCACTCAACAAGCATTCATTGAACACCTACCATATGTAGTATAGAGCAACATAGTATTTTGCTAAGCAATAGGTGGGGATGATGGAAGAATCTGTTAGAAGCAGTAGCCACCGTAAAGAACTTAAAAGGAAGACACAAAGCTTTGCTAAATACTTACCATGAGCCAGGCACTGCGCTAAGTGCTGAGGATGCACATATAAAGTTTCTTTGAGGAGCTCATAATCTAGAGAGGAGTATACCAGCCTTATATTTCAATATGGCATTTTAAGTGTTATGAAGGATGTTAGTGGCACTGGGTATTCTGGGTCATGGAGGACTACTTCTACCTGGAGTTTGCTTGACAGGTGAGAGGAGCCTGGACTAAGGAACAAAGCTTAGCTAAATTAAAATAATAATAATAATAATAATAATAATAATAACAACAACAACAACCTAAAAAATAACACAGGGAAGGGCATTTCAACAATGGGAGCTACATATACTAAGGCAGAAAGGGAAGAGAGATCATGCACATTCCAGAAGCTACAAGGAATTTGCCTGTAGTGGGAAGACTGGAGATAGTTGTGGAGATAAAGCTGGCGAGTCAGCAAAGACTGATTCATGAAGTGTTTTGTATGAGCACTATGAAAAAGACTGGGCTTTAAATCCTTGAGTAGCCTTGGGAAGCCACTAGAGGATTTTAGGCAGAGGAATTACCTGATCAGATTTGTAATTTAGAAAAATCACTCTGACCTTTGTGTGAAGGAGAGATGGGAGAGTCAATGGAGGCAGGGAAGTGGAGGGGTTATTACAAGGATCCAGGTGGTAACTGATGCAGAAAGGACCCAAGCTAGGTGCAGTAAGGGATGGAGAAGAGAGAATCACATATGACATAGAGATGGAGAAAAAGGAGAACTGGGACTACTGTGTATACATTTCATAAGATCGGGCAAAGATTATCTATTTGACCATCTTCACATATCTTTCACATAGACAAGGACAGTTTACTCCATATACTGCATGTACAAGTCCTTTAACTTACTTAAATGTGTCCTATAAAATACTTAATGTGATAAAACCAACTTTATTTTTCAGTGAGAATACATCTTTTCAATAACAATGGAAGTTGTCGGGGAAATCAGCATTTTTATTTCTTTTCTTCAGGTTTTTTTTTTTTAAGTTTATTTATTTTGAGAGAGAGAGAGAGAGAGCATGTGCATGACTCAGGTGCCCCTCTCTTCAGGTTTCTAATGTATAAAGAGCTTCCTAGAATTCCTCCCAACAGACTCCCAAACAGACAAAAATAAACCAAAAATTAGAACCACAACCAAACCAAAGAAAAATTTTTATTTATTTATTTATTTATTTATTTATTTATTTATTTTGAGACAGAGAGAGACAAAGCATGAGCAGGGGAGGGGCAGAGAGAAGAGAGACAGAATCTGAAGCAGGATCCAGGCTCTGAGCTGTCAGCACAGGCCTGATGTGGGGCTCGAACTCATGGACTGTGAGATCATGACCTGAGCCAAAGTTGGATGCCCAACGAACTGAGCCACCCAGGGGCCCCAAAAGAAAAATTATTTTTAAAAAAAGATACACAGGGGGCACCTGGTTAGCTCAGTTGGTTAAGTGTCTGACTCTTGATTTTGCTCAAGTCATGATCTCATAGTCCTTGAGATCAAACCTTACATCAGGCTCTGTGCTGATGGGCTCCTAGCCTGCTTGGGATTCTCTCTCCTTCTCTCTCTGCCCCTCCCCTGCTGGTGCTCTATCTCTCAAAATAAACTAACATTTTTTTTAAAAGTTACATAGATACATTGATAGATTCAGGATAAGGAACATTTCAAAATTCTGGCTTAGATCATTTAGACCTTGACTGGAAAAGCTTCCAGATCCTATAGAACTTGCCTGCTGTTGAAGGTTAGGTTCTCTAAAAACAGAGTCTAAGATGAGTATGAAATACACCATGTTTACTAGGCACCAACTCTATGAAAGGAGAGGGGAAGAAGTAGGATTGTGTAGAGGAAGAAGCCAGCCCCAGTGCAGGCCTTACAAAGCCTCAGCCAATATACTGCAGATCTCTAGAGAGATCTCCTGTGGCCCTGCCAAAATGGCCTGGCTTTTATGCCCTAGTCTCACTCATCTGAGGAGAGCTGCCTTAGGGAGGACATGATCTCTGGAGAGGTGGTTCTTAGCAGCTGAGGAAACCCCTGAAGATGCTGGCACTCCCCCTTGATATCAGGTCCTTCTTTGAAAGGAGACCTCTGTGGATGCCACACCTGCACACCAACGTTTGGATAGAGCTTGAAGACAGACCAGGCCATCTTCCTGGCCTTGGTAGAACTAAGTCTGCATACCTACATCACCTCAACCATGTCTCTAGATCTCCTACCCTTATAAGTGCTATTTTCAGAATTATAGAAAAATGAGAAAATGAGAAAAGAATTGAAAGCTGAGTTTAAAATTATTTATTAATAATAAAATACCAGTGGGAATTAAAAGAAAAAAAAGAAAAAAAATGATGTGAGGATATTGCTATCTTACCTTTCTACATGTACAGTGGAAAATCACAGATTTAATAAAATATACTAAGCAATTACATCACTTCATGAAATCTAGCACATTAGAAACTGGCGTAGAGCTCTCCTGAACTATGCAAGTCAACTGTGGTTTCCTTTCTCCATCCAGTCAGTTACAGCCTACCTGAGGGACCTTTATGAAGGCATTTAAATTCTCTTTGCTTGAGTCACTAATAATTGAACAGTACTCATAACAGGAATACTATCATGTTGAAATTATGCCACAAGGTACAAGATGGAAGGGGAGATAATTTTAAAAGCCAATAGGATGACTAAAGAAAAAAATGGCTCATCAGAGTTTAGAATATCAGTCTTTTTCAACATTATGGCAGAGTGAGGGGCAGAAAATAGGATCTTTCATTGTAATTCCTATAATTTAGGACTATGCACTGAGTTCATAAATTCCTCATCCCTCAGAATTTATCTCTATGGTTAAAACTTACTGATTTAGATTCCATAAATTTGTCATGTTGCAGTAGTAATACAGTTGTAGTGTGTCATTCTGGCTGAGAAAATATTTTATAATGATTTTTTTTTCCCTGAAAAGAAGGAGCCTACTAATATTGTCCAAGCATGTCTTCAAACTTTGGGTCTGCCTATTATTTCCATAATGTCAGCTGTGGTCATGACCCATTACCATGGGCCAATAATGACTTACATTTTTAAACCTAATTGACCTATTCTTAACAAATACCACTTTTTCTTACATTATGCAAACTATTTAGAAAATAAATAATAAATAGCCTTTACTTCAAAATATATATATTTCTATTGATTTGGATGGGTTTTTCTGTTCCTCTTCTTTTTTTATTTTTCTAAATTTTTTTAATGTTTCTTTATTTTTGAGAGAGACAGAGCGTGAGTTTGGGAGGGGCAGAGAGAGAGGGAGACACAGAATCTGAAGCAAGCTTCAGGCTCCAAGCTGTCAGCAGAGAGCCTGCTGCAAGGCTCGAACCCACGAACTGAGATCATGAACTGAGCCGAAGTCGACGCTCAACTGACTGGGCCACCCAGGCACCCCTTTGTCTTCCTCTTTCATTGTAACCCCTCTATCTACCCCAACTAGTGGGGTTCTGCATTCCTTCTTATATACCAGAGAATGTCTGTCCATCCAACCCTAGATTAGAGCAATAATATAGATGTGAGAAGAAGATAAATAAAACCAGATTAGAGCAATAATATAGATGTGAGAAGAAGGTGGAAGAAGAGGGAGAAGGGAGCTCTGAAATGGGTAAATGACAATATGCAAACTAAATGAATATGCTCCCAAAACATGTGAAGAGTAACTACCCCTCACTAGTTTCTCACAAACACCTTGGTCTTGGAATTTATTCCTCACGAACTATATTACTTGCCTATGGAAAATAATGCACTTCAGAGTTGTCATTCCTAAAAGTTGTCATAGCTTTAAAAAAATCCACTAATCAAATTAACTGCTTTGATTTTCAGAATGTATGTGTCTAATCAGCAATTACATTAGATGTCTTTGAAAATTCTTGGGGCGCCTGGGTGGCTTGGTCGGTTAGGCGTCCAACTTCGGCTCAGGTCATGATCTCATGGTCCGTGAGTTCAAGCCCCGCGTTGGGCTCTGTGCTGACAGCTCAGAGCCTGGAGCCTGTTTCAGATTCTGTGTCTCCCTCTCTCTCTGCTCCTCCCCTGTTCATGCTCTGTCTCTCTCTGTCTCAAAAATAAATAAAAGTTAAAAAAAAATTTTTTTTAATTCTTTTTAATTATTGCAGAGAAGATCTTAACACTGCATCCATCACAATTGCCATAGAAGACCCTTGTGGCCCTACCTCCATCATCTCAGTGTTCACTGTTAGCTCTGGACATTGAATGCCAGAACCTCCATTGCTGTCCTCCCTCCAAAGCCAGAAGCCTCCATTGCCACTTTTGCCAGAAAGTGTATTCTGTAAGACACCTACTTCCTCTCATTGTTCTCTTTCAAAACAATTTCTCCTACACGCAAGGTGGATTGCCTGAGCCTAGGTCGTAACTTGTGCGCCGTTGCTATAAAAGAAGCTGGGAAAACGCATTTGGGCCTTATGCGGTGGGAAGGCAGGACTCATGCTATGGGGAATTCCTCAAACATAGAAAAAGTATCCGAAAGGTGATAAGCAGCCAGAAAAACCAGAACATGGAAGGCAACCAAATACAGAGCTCAAAATGTGTGCATCAAATTACTGGTAGTGATGGTTAAATTTCCCCAATCATGGAACTGAGGGAAATACTGCTCATCCCCAGGGAGCTGGAGAGGAGTCATTTGAGCACTTCTTGCTGACATCTTTCGTTGTGCTCCAGACTGTTCCAGATGGCAGGAAGTCCCTGCTCAGGCCTCTGGCTGGGACTTTCTCCAAAAGCTGACCCTCAACACTGCACGGGGGCAAGCTGCCAGAGCAGCAGGGAAAGACGACTCACCTACACAGGCACAACCCGTTCTCCAAACACCCTGGAAATATAACTGACACACAGTGGGGAAAGAACAGGTTTTCAAGCCTTGTTACTATGCATATGCTAATTATTAGGCAGAGGGGAACATGATAATTGAGTTATGAAACAACTAAATAAAAATAGACTACCTGACAGAGAGCTTCTTTACATGACGTTTTTACACAAGAATAAACAATGTGTTCTTTGTAGAGCTTAAAAAAAAAAAAAAAGAAACAGGGTTAGTTTTATTCTGTAAACTACAGTCTCTTGTTGTAACTAGACTAGTGCTTGTATTTGTTGACATTTTGATTTATAAAAAACCTGAACAAGTTCAATTTCAATAATTCTTTTTGTTCAAGCAATACCAGAGAAATGGGGGAAATAATGATGTCCCCTCCCAGCCCCCCACAAATGGCATATGCAAGAGCTTTCAAATTCTCTTTGTTCAACTCTGGGTCAGATTTCATGAAGAAATAATTGAAATTCCTTTTGCTCCCCATTCTTCCATACATAGAGGTTTGTGTTCCTGATGAGCACCAAGAATCTTCCTTCCACAGAACTTTGTCTTTGAAAGATGAAATAACCTATTTCCCTCACCTCTTCTCAATCTTATTTCTGTGTTTCAATTGCTCTCCATCCTTAACCACAACAAGGAATGTATGCTATTTAATTCACTCTTGAAAAATTCAACCTAATGCCTAGAACTAGTGGCATGTGCTAAGAAGTGGCCAAAGTAGGAAGCACCTGGGTGGCTTGATAGGTTAAGTGTCTGACTCTTAGTTTTGGCTCGGGTTGTGATCTCACGGTTCATGGGTTCGAGTCTGCATCAGGCTCTGTGCAGACAGTGGGGAGGCTGCTTGGGATTCTCTCTTTCCCTCTGTCTCTACCCCTTTCCCATTCATGCTCACACATGCATTCTCTCTCAAAATAAATAAATGAACTTAAAAAAAAAGGTGGGGGGCACCTGAGTGGCTCAGTTGGTTAAGCATCCAACTCTTTGTTTCAAGTTTTGTGATTCAAACCACACATTGGGCTCTGTGCTGACAGTGCAGAGCCTGCTTGGGATTCTCTCTTTTTTCTCTCTCCCTCTTCCCCTTCCCTGTTCATGCTGTCTCTGTCTCTCTACAGATTGACAAATAAACTTAAAAAATACAAAATTTTAGCCTGGGTGGCTCAGTTGGTTGAGCATCAGACTTTGGCTCAGGTCATGATCTCATGGCTGGTGAGTTCAAGCCCCACGTTGAGCTGTCAGCACAGAGCCCAGAGCCTGCTTCAGATTCTATGTCTCCTCTCTCTCTGCCCCTTCCCTGCTCACACTTTGTCTTTCTCTCTCAAAAATAAACATTAAAAAAAATTTTTTAAATAAGAAATAGAAATTTTTTAAAATTATTAAAGAAAAGCAGGGGGAGCATAGGTGGCTCAGTCCATCAAGTGTCTGACCTCACCTCAAGTCATAGATCTCATGATTCATGAGTTCAAGTCCAGCATTGGGCTCTGTGCTGACAACTCAGAGTCTGGAGTCGGCTTTGGATTCTGTGTCTCCTTCTCTGTCTGCTCCTTCCCCCCCACTCACATTCTGTCTCCCTTTCTCTCTCTCTCAGAAATAATAAAAACAAAAAAATTAATGTTTAAAAAATTTTTTAAAAAATAAAGAAGTGGCCAAAGTAGAACCTAAAGCAGAGAAGTAAAGGGTACTTAGGTTCTAGTTAGCATTTTTTAACACTGAGTCACTGTGGATAAAACCAAGAGTAAATTATACCTATGAAATGGCAAACAAATAGTTCCCCATTTATTCATATTAATGATGAATTTGCATAATATTCTTGGAGATCCTTTGTTTAAGAAGAAAGACAACAAGTAAAGATAGTAATATATAATAAAACAATTTAGAAGGAGTCCCAGGTAAGCCATGCTTGCTCATAAAATGTTACTTTCTTCACATCAAATGATAAAAGTGAAAAAAAATAAAAGGGAGTATTCAAAGTACAGTTTCTGATAAGAGGAAGCAACCAGATAATTTAATGAAAATGCCTCTAAATTGGATGCTAATTTGTGTTATCTACAGAGAAATTCCCTTTCCCCAAGTAACCACTAAACATAAATGCATTTGTGACTATGGTAGGAAGCACCCTTCCTTGGATGCATGTTTGCCTTTATAATTCGCCTGCCTAGAATCATCTATGAGTTCTACCATTAGGGTAATAAACAATGGAGATTACTTTAAAAGACATACTTGTCAGCATAGCACATTCACTTTTGCAACCGGTTCCATTTCAAACACATAGAGCAAGGAATTAAACTTAATTGCTAACTCAGGCTTAACATACCAGAATCTTCCAGATAAATTATATTTTAAAAGGTTACTCAGAGCTCCCCTCCTCTAAGTTTCTGAAGCAGGAAGGTTGAATATTGCTCAAGAATACCCAGAATGCAGTGTGATAATTTAATAGATCACTCTATGTCCTAAAGCTGAGAAGACCAAGAAACAGACCCATGTTGTTGTTGCCCGTGACCCAGTGACATATGTTTTGCCCCACCACTAGAGAGAGATAGTGGACAAGTGTGGTAACTAATATTTCCTGCTTTTTTGTGAATGATACGTTCATGGTATATCACAGGTGATATTTTAGGCTTTGTTAATTGAGGCATGCTGTTTTTGTCAGTGGGAATGTTAAGTGACAACTAATAACTTTGGATCCAAAGTTGCCTGAAAATCTGAGGATGGACTTTGCCCCACTTGCATTGTTTCCAAATCAGTCAGGTCTCACTTGAAGCCCAAATGTGACAATGATCTATCTTATACTGGTTATGTAGTTTATTAAATGGAGGACTTCTACTTCCCTTCCTTGATTTTATTCTTGTCTTGACCACTACACTTCCCTTCACCAGAGAGAAGATCTAGAAAGAAGAAAAAAAATGAAATTCAAATTTATGAATTACTTGTTATTACCAGGGTTGAGGAGAATAATTTGAAGTGTTTGGGGGAAAAAAAGGTTTGAAAGTTATCTATGGGTTTGTATACTTGTTCCTATTGCAAAACCAAGCTACTTAAGCACTAATAAGGTGTTTTAATATGTACTTACTAGGAAAAGTCTACTGTTTTCAGAATGCTTTTATGCTACCATCTCACTAGATCCTCCTAAAATTCCTGTGAGATGTTAAACAGGTATTATTTATCTTAACACCATCATTAATCACTCCATTTTATAGGTGAAAAAACTGAGGGCACAATGTTAAATGTTACTCAGGAATACCCAGCCCATAGTGGTAAAGTTGAAACTAGATACCGGGTCTTCTAACCTATGATCCCAGATCCCTTCTACTTGGTCATCTGCCTCTGCTTTTGGGACAGTCACAAAAGTTCATAGCTGAAAGGCTCTTACATGCTGTTGTCTACTTCATAACCTGCTGTATTCCAAAAATGCAGTTGTAGAACTTAGAATGCATTGTCCCACTAGAACAGTAATGTCTATTTTCCATAGACCCCTATGTCATTTCATAAGAACCTATGCCTAACCCACAAGAGTTAAATATGTTCCTTTAAGACAAAGTATGTTTCACAGACCAATATTCCCTTAAGAAAGTTTCAAGGAAAAAAAGTTCTAAGGCCAAATAAGTTTGGGAAACACAGCATATCATATATCCCACTCAGAGATTCATAATGTACATTTGCATATTAAAGGCTTTAAGAAGTTCTGCAGGAAAGAAAACTGCTTAAAATTGTTCCATTGAGAATTCATCAACCTTCTTTGACTTTGAAACCCTTTCACTGAGTAACAGATATTAACACCCAAAACTAGAGTTCCCCAAAACACATTTTGGACATTACTGCTGTAGGAAAATATGTTGTCACAATTTAAGATGTTAGGAGCATCTCTGCTGCTCTGAAATTGGGGGTTACCTTGAATATAAGATAGGTTCTGTAGATCATTCCCGTAATATCAGTCTGGAGCTAAAATCAGCCATGGATGTTGAGACATAAAGTAGGGTCAGACACTGAAGGATAAGGAACAGAACAATAAAGGATAGGAATGGTGCCTGGGAACATTGAGATAAAACCAAGATGATGGGGCTGGGGACACATGAATGATGAGAGTGACAAGGGAGCAGCTAACTTGGAAATTTATCCTACCTTCCTCTTTCTTCTTTCTCGAATCCTGCTGCTATAGACACTTTCCTAGACCAAACCAAGGGTAGGAAGCAGGGATGAGGCTGAGAGGAGGGGTGGACCCAAACATTAATGGTTGCCATGGAAGGAAAAAACAGAGAATAGAGACATGCCAAAGAGGTGGAGCAAAGAGGGTACCTAGTAGAAGCAACTACTTTCCAGTTACCATGTTAAGAAAAGGAAGAAAGCCAGAGACTCCGTTTATAGCCTATGTCCTCCAAGAGTCAGATGAGCATCCAATGTATCATCCATACTGGGACACTTTTGGAGTCAAAGTGGCACTGTTAATAACCATGCGAGAACAACATATGTAAACTGGGGCATCCCAGGCACACAAAATTAGTGCCTGCGATAAGTTATATGCTGTTCCTTTCTGAACTATGAACCATGGCATTTAGGAAAAAAGAGAAAAAAAGATATAAAAGATATGTATGTTTGTGGTAATAGTGTGAACTATAATGGGTTCTACTTTAAATAAGTTGTTTAGACCAAAATATTCTCATGACCCCATTCAGCAAACATGTATTGAGCATCTGTGGTGTGGAAAGCCCTGTGCTCAACACTGTGGAGGTTGTAGATAAGCAATACACATCAATGCCCTCAAGCAGCCTCCAGTCAAAACAATGAATTAAGAGATTCAAATGACCAAAGCTGCAAGTAAATTATCACAGATGGTCATCTAGAGAGCTAAGAACATATGCTGGGGAAGTTCTGAAGAGGGCTGACCTGAGAGGCTCTGGAAATTTGGCAATGTGGGAAGGACAAAAAGATTATTATCAGGGAGTGCCCGGGTGGCTCAATAGGTGGTTGAGTGTCTGACTCGGGTTTGGCTCAGGGCATGATTTTACAGTTCATGAAATCAAGCCCCACATTGGGCTCCATGTTCTTAGTGCATATTCTCTCTCTACTTAGGGTTTCTCTCTCCCTCTCTCTCTGCCCCTGCCCCCTTCTCTCTTTCAAAATAAATAAACATTAAAAAAAGAAGATTAATTATCAGGCCTGGAGTGCAGGAAGAAGAAGATAGAGCTTTCTGGGTGATAAGACAGCACCAAGCAAAAGTAGAGAGAAGCCTGTTTGTGGTAGCATGAGGAGCATGGTCCCATTTGGCAGGAATTTAGGATTTGTGAAGAGAAATTGTGGCAGATAAGTGGGAAAAGCAAGTTGCGGCAAGCCTGTATAGGGACTTGAATGCCAATGTAAATCAAGTGGAAATAATTCAGGAAATAATCAAGAGCTTTGATTGTATAGTAGCAGCCTAAGACAACCACAAGTACAACCACAACCACTTGCCACTTTGGAAATCTTTGGAAAAGTTGGGGCCAGTTTTGCACTATCATAAGGTTGAACCCAGAATGCTAAAGGACTTGGAAACATTTGGGTTAAATATAAGTATGTATTAAGATTCTTATCAAATCCAAAGTAGGCAATTATAATGAGTTTTGCATTGCTGCTATAAAACATTACTACAAATATAGTGGCCTAAAAAAAAATAGAAATTTACTATCTGACGTTTCTGTAGGTTGGAGGTCCAACATAAGTCTCAATGAGCTAAAATCAAGGTGGCAGCAGGGCTACATTCTTCTCTAGAGGGTTGAGGGGAAGGCCCATTTCCTTGTCTTCTCCAGCTTCTAGAGGCTATTCACATTCCTTGGCTCATAGCCCCGTTGCTCTGTCCACAAAAGTAACAATGGTAGTTGGAGTCCTTCTAACACTGCATCACTTTACCTCCTCTGCCTCTTTCTTACACTTTTAAAGATACTAGTAATTATATTTGGCTCATCTGAATAATCCAGGAGGATCTCCCTATCTGTTAATTAGCAACTACTTTTTTTTTTCTGAGAGAGAGAGAGAGAGAGAGAGAGAGACTATCCTAAGCAGGCTCCATGCTCATCCCAGAGCCCAATCCCACCACCCTGGGATCATGACCTGAGCCGAAATCAAGAGTCAGATGCTCAATGAACTGAGCCACCCAGATAGACTAGTTAGCAAGCAGTTTAATTCTCCTTTGCCATGTAAGTAACATACTCACAGGTTCCTGGGATTAGGACATGGACATGTTTGGGGAGTTATTATTGTGCTTAGCACAGTAATGTAACAGGACCTTCCATGATGTTTTTATTCTCCCCAGTCCCCTTTGCCCAGGCATAGGCGAATGGCGTCATCCTTTATTTCTCAAAGCAGCTCTAATACTCATTGTGTACATAACAGACTTTTACTGAAGATCTGTGGATCGCAACAGGTGATCACAGTACAGTATAGAAAAGCACTTAAATTTGAATATAAAATTTCTTTGCTTCTCATGTTTTTGACCATAGAGAGTTTCTTTTTAGCTGTTTTCTCCTTTGGTCTGCCCACTCTCCTCATCTCCAGGGACCCTCTCCCTCCTTATTCTCTCTTCTATGAGTCTCAGGCCTGCCAAAATACCTCCCTCTGAATCCTCACTGGAAATGGAAAATTCCTGTTACTTTTATTATTTAAAGCAATTTGGCTTGTTTGGCTCAGCCTTTCCCCTCCAGGATATGTCCTCGGCCTTCCCTTTCATTACCAAAAAGATCCATCAGCATCTTTTTTGAGACAGATTCTGTGTCTGCAGTCCATTTTAGTTATTTTTAATAGTAATTATTATCTTCCCCTTCATGCTATTAGAGAAAGCTTTAATACCAATTTTAGAAAGAATGTACCCTTTCCATTATTGGTGGGTTACCTTCTGCAGTACAAGGAGTCATTGGACCAGTGGTTTACAAAGAAATGAAACAAAGTGGCGAGCTGTCACCTGGGATGCCACAATCAACCTGACTCTAGGAATCAGGAGACCTGGATGCTCGTTCTAGGTTCTCAAATGACCTGGTGACTTTGAGCAAGTTACAACCTCTCTGAGTCACCATTTTGTTAGTATAAAACAGGAAGGTTGAGTTAGATGTTCTCTCCAAAATTCTGTAAATACCTCATTGAATTAGTGGAGTTTATGTTTGTGGCCTAGGAGCTTATTTGACATAATAAACAGTTAAAAGCAAACCAGTGTCACAGGAGATTTTGGGACTCCCAGAAATTTTACTCCTGTGGTATCTGGGTTAAACATCCGGGATTACATTCAGTTTAGAGACCTTAAGCTTTGGGTTTTTTTTTTGTTTTTTGGGTTTTTTTGAAAGGGCTGATGGGGTGTAGACAACCCATGCCAGCTACAATGATGGACCGAAAAGAAAAACATGACAGGAATCAGTGTGTTTTGAGAAAGATTAATATAGCAGTTAGGTATGGGATGGAATGATATAGCAGGCGATGGGCAGCAGGAAAACCAATTAAGAGATTGTTGTAAAAGTTCTGGCATAATAAAAATGTAACAGGATGCTAGATGGGACTTTTCCTGTTGTCTCAGGGTTTCCGCCAAAGCTCCACAGCTGAGGACAATAGGCAATAAGAGTTCACACATGCTAAAGAAAGTTGCTAAACACATCCATGCATGATTTGCTGATTCTTTGACTGCCCATTCTATCATGGCCCCATCGTATATAAGAGAGGTTACTGAATCATTAAAGAGAAGAGTCTGCGAAATAAGGGGATTTGCAAAAGTTGGAAGTACATTGGTTTTTCACTCTTCTCAAATACATGTTCTCTAGAGTTTGGGAAACAGAGAGGCTGATAACTGACCTTACCTGATGGTGGGTAAGGACAGAGAGAATAGCAATGGAGAGTCTGACCTTCTGGAATTTGACCAGAAAAGGGGAATGAATTTCCCCCCAAGCCAAATATATAGCATGGGAGGGAGCTGGGTTCCAGGGTTGCAATCTGGGCCAGAATATCACTTTTTTTTGGAGAGCAGAACAGTGTTTGGCATTCTTGACAGCAGGGAGGTGGAGGGGTGACTGTTGCTAAAGAACACACAAAAATACTCCATGAAAGAAAGGGCCAGTATTGGAGAGCTGCTAGGACTGAGACCATTTGAGAGAGTATACCATGAGAGAACCAGGAAGGAAGTACAAGAAGCGGTAGGTACCATCTCCTCTAGTCCCCTCCATCCCTATCCAGTAGAAGCAGGTGATGGGGAAAGTAGAGTAAGGAGGGCCAAGGAACAGACTCTGTTTTACTCCCACCAGTGATCTGGGGACTCCCTGGCCAGGCCTAAGCTGGAGTGAGGGGAGAAGCTTTAAACTGGATTGGAAATGGAAGTTTTGATTTAGATTGGACTAGGCTTTTTAAATTCTGAAAATGAGACTGTTGTCTAATATGCTAAGTAACAAAAAAGTACACAGTATCTGCTTGAGATATCATCCAGGGGCAGAAAAGGAAGATAAGACAAACATGTTTGAAGGCAATGAAATTTAAAAATAATGCTTTTTCCTGTTTGCAACTCATAGAGCCCAGCTCCTATAATAAATTAGTATGACAGCAATAATAAATAATAATGATGATAATGACAATAATAATAACAACCATTTGTTAATTATTGGCATAGTGTGCCAGACTTATGTTAGATGCTGAAGATACATTATTTCATTTAATCTTTACAACAATCTCATGAGGTAGAAACTCTGAAATTTAACCCCATTTAACAGAGGTTTACTTTCAGATGTTAAATAATTTGCCACAAAATACAGGTAATAAGTAGCTCATTTCAGACCCCACAATCCATTTAGGACTAGAATAAAGTAACAGTTATAAAAGAGGAAAGAAGCAAGGAATTAATGAATGAGATATCTGTGTTTATCATTTTAATCCAAGAGTGGATGAAGTAATTGATAAAAAGCAATGACACAATTTATTTACATTGATAGAACTTCAATTATCATGCAACCCACAAATAGCATTTGTTGCTAACTTTAAAACTAGTAAATGCATTTATTAAATAATTTGCTTTCCTTGGGTTGTTTTGGGTTTTTGTTTATTTGTTTTTTAAGAAGTGTTGTCTGGTCACTTTACAATTAGTTCCCTGGAATATAACTAATATGCTAATTTGTGATTTCTACTATATAAATGTTTTATTATGCCTAAAATATTAGATGGAAATAACTGGGTTCACAGGGTACACAGGTTCATTACTTGAGTGGTGAAGTAGATCCTTAACAGACACCTAAATTCAAGAATAACTTCTTCACTGTGAACACCTTGAAGCAGGGATCTTATCTTACTTAAAATTGGGGTCTAACCCCCAAGGTCATGAGACAAGTATTTGACATATTGTAGATGCTTACTAATTTAGAAGTTTTTATTGAGCACCATCTGGGTTCCAGACACTGAATTAAGTGTTATATGTATATGACAAGAGTGAATTTCCTTATAGTGTGTGCTCACAGCCCTTGCCACACCCCTTCTACCTTCTAAATAGAATTCTGGATTTTGTTCTATATAGCTTCTATTATCTGCCCTCTGAGGAGAATCAGACTTTGTTGCCAGATTCCTGGACATGTATGATAAAGAATTGAGAGACTGGGAGTCAGAGAAACAGAACTAATGAGATAGGGGGAAGAGAGAGAGAAAGAAAGGATAGCCCTATGAAGGAAGGACTTTGGGGAGGATAATGGGGGAGAGGTTAATTTAGGGAATACCGTGGTCGATTACAAATGAGACCGCCTTTGTTGTGCTCTGAGAAACCCAAGTAAAGGATATGATTTATTTCTTACTGCTTCTAACCTCTTTTTGGTCCCCAAGATAGGAACATGCGGTCCCAGATTACATATATATTATTTCTAATCCTTGGACCACCCTGCCAATGGAAGCATTACTGTCTTTAATTTCCAGGTAAAGTAAGAGCCATGAAGCAGATAACTAATTCTCTCAGGGCTCCACAACTAAAGCTAGGATTTGAATCCAGTTCTGGTGGGCACCCAGCCTGCTGTCTTTCCATGATGTTGGAACTGAACCATCATGTTGAACTGAACCATAACCATAACCATCTGTTGAACTGAACTCATTCAAAAGGCTTTCCTTGTGAGGGACCTCTATTTATTTTGGTATCATACATAAATGGGAAAGGCTTATTTCTGATATTTGATTCAGAAGAGAAAAGCTTAACTTCTAGCCTGGAAAGCAGGCCTGCTTGCTGTACTAAGCTTGCCTGTGGGCTTGATGGTTCATTTTGAAATCCAATCACTCTGCACCTAGGAAATGGCATTGTTTACTGCAAAAGTTCAGCTAAAACTGTTGCTAAAATTGGTCTGTGGCCATTCATGTTTCTGGAAATCAATTTTCTGACCAGGTAGCTACCTGGTACAAAAAAGTGTGGAATAAAAGGTTTCTTCAAACTGCCAACAAAGTTACCTTAGACCTTTCAATGGCCAGGTAGTAAACTAAATTGTATGCACTTGTTTGGGTGAATTATCATTTTAAATGGTTTGAGGTAAAGTTCTCATCTTCTGTCACCATAGAAACTGTTATAAAATTTCATATGAATACCTCAGAAACAGGGCTACCTACTCCCATGGACATAGATAGTGGGTATAATGGACCCCCAAGGAAATAAATGGCTGCTTGTCAGAAAATAATACAACCCATTAAAAGAAGTCTCTTTATGATCCAAGTCCTTCCAATTGGACAAACTAGGTATATGGACAGGTAGGGAGAAAAAGGGGTCTGAAGTAGTATGAGGTGCTTTTGGAGTAGTTTGCAAATGCCACTTTCCAAAGTTAAATAAACTTCCTCTCTTGTTGAGGGAACATTCCGTTGAGGTGTTAACACTGGAGTGATTTCATCTATATTCAGGGAGTACATGCTACAGAGCCATTATGGACCAGACGGGGATGTATAAAAATGATTTGACAAAAAGAAATAGCCAGTCTGCTATGCCAAAATCCAGAGTGCTCTTCTTCAAGGTGAATCGTATTCCATTCCAAAATGTCAAGTAGATTTAGTCATTTTAATCTTTTTATTAGATTAAAACTTGATACCTTTATAAAAGCTAAAGGAAATGGCTGGAATATAGGATACACCACTGATAAATTGTGTGATCTTGGGAAAGTTGCTTGGCCTCTCTCAGCCTTAGTCTCTCCATTTCTAAACTGAAGGTGGTGTTTATTTTTATGTCAAGATAAAATAACCCATGCAAAGCACTTAACTTCAGTACTGAAGTGATTGTAGAAATTATTACTTATCAAAAGGAATAATAAATGTAATAACTAATAATAAGTGTGTTCAAGTCATCAACATATATTGTTATTTTTTTACATTTTTCTCTTTCCCTTGAACCCATAACAATATCTGATCTTAAGTAATTAAAAAGAGTGTGCTGAGGATTAAAGAAAACACAGAGTCGCTGCAATTTCTGACTGTTCTGGTATTGGTGAATCTGGAAGTTTTCAAGTGCCATGGGCATCTTTTTATTTCTTCCTGGTGCTTGAAAAGAAAGTCTGTTTTCATAAGACCTTGGGTCTGATTTCCAGTGGGAAAAAGGCTGAAGAAATTTGGCTTCATTTCCAAGTATCTTTGCACTTTTCCCAATTGCATAGAACCTCCAAGCTTCCCCAGATTACCTCGTTTCAATGACATCGAATCTTTCAAAGGGAATGTAATAATTCCGCAGAGAACTTAGCATTTCTGACAGCCTACCTCCCACTGTCCTCAGTGCTTCATAAATTATGCTGCCTCTGAATGTGAGCTGGGCAGCACCATTTTCCTGGCCCCTCGTGATTCATGGTTTCTCTTAACTATGTCAGTGCCTCGTCAGCAAAGCTGTTCCTTTTGGACAGAGTGTGATGTGATCTGCTTCTTGGAGGGCAGCTTGCTAATTATGTACTGATTTTATATACTGATTTAATTTTTTATATTTCAAGGTAACTAATAACTATTAACTTTAGGAATTACTTCAAAATTCAGAAAACATTACCATTTAATTAAAAATCTGCTCTCTGCAATACACTGTGACCTGAGAAACCACTCTAATGGTAATATGCTGTTATCATTAAAATTAACTAACAAACCAGAAGAATAGTGCTGTTCAGGTCAGATATAGAGAGACCATAATTAAAAGAAAGTGAAACTAAAAACAAGTATCAGACCAAAGATCAACACAGTGTGGATGGCCACTGTGCCAGCTTCCCTGTTTTGCATTGCCAAAGCAGCTCCCTCCTGACCTGTGTCTGCATGACTCCTCAGGAATTCCAAACAGAGGCCCTCCTTGAGAACAAGCCTGAGCCAATGTGTTGGGTGGTTAAACAATAGAGGCTCAAAGGGAATAGGATAAAAAGTTTCTGAAAATGACTTGCTTCTAGAGTACCTTCTTATGTGTCTGTTATCTTTACATGTAAGAATAAAAACCCATCCTTATGAATGTCTTATCTTTTCCCAGCCTCCAGGACTTTCCAGATATCTTCCCAGTGACATGGGCTCTTCCTGACTTAGAAAACTTCTGTTCAGAGAGATGCAATAGAGGATGTAATGTGGAGTCCTTTCCAGCATTTTCCTTAACCCTGTCTATTCAGAAAGTATTCTGCCATTACCAGGATGCTTCTTTGGGCTTAGGGAATACAGACCTGAGAGAAAGAGGATTGGAGAAGAAAAAAGTCTTCTGGGATGTGGCTAGGAAAAAGTTTTACGTAACTGGGAGAAGAGAATTCTGGAAAACCTACAGGATGATGCCAATAGGAATGCAAAAGATTTAAACAAAAATAGTTCTGTAGGCTATGTATTGATAGCACGGTGTTTGAGAGAGGCAGTATTTAAATTATTTTGAGATTACCTTTGTCACTGGGTCAGGTTTCTTGGACAAGATGACACCCTGAGAGTGGACCCCCTGAGTTTCAGCCTCAGTACAATTACTTTGGGGATGATGAATACAGATAAATTTGTCTTACTACACAGTTCTCCTGCTGCCAGAGCCCAACTGACTTCTGAAGCTTATATCCAGGAGCCCCAGAGTCATTGTTGATACAGGACTCCTTGTATGACTCTGATCTCCTGCTCTTGGTAAAACGTCTTCACCCTTGTCTACCAGCTCCATCCTGCATCTCTTTCCTTATAGGGTTTTAGGAGATTCATAAAGCCCTTTTAGGGCTTTTTTAAAGCCCTTTTAGGAGGCTAAAAGCCATTATGGAGTAAGTAGGAGTTTGTTTGCTTTTTTTTTTCTTTTTGGCCTGAATTGTTAATCTGTCATTTACACATTGTTTCTATGGGAAAAATGTGTTCTCATTTCCAAACAATGAATGTATATAAAGATTTTTAAAAGACAACCCAATTTAGGTCTACGGCTGCCTTTTAATGCCTCTTGGGTTATACTGGTGTTGGCTTGACTTCATTTTTATTTCTAAAGAACAGACTTACTATTTATAGTTTTTTAAATATGCGTATGTAGATATGCATATAAATAAGACTATTGAATATGCACAAAGATGCTAATAATAATTATCTTTGGGTGGTCATATTATAACTGGTAGTTTCTTCTCTATATCTTTATTTTTTTTCCCTAATGAGAAAACAGTGAGGATTTTTTTCATTTTTTAAGCAAATAGGGTTGGAAAATAAAATTTATAACAGCATCCAAAAACATTGTAAACATTTGGAGATAATTTAATAAAAGAAGTACAAAATTTCTGTGCTGAAAAAATATACAATACTGCTGAAAAAATTGAAAAAAAAAAAAAAAAAAGACCTAACTAGAGATTAACATGTTTAGGGATTACATTCAATATTGTCAAGATGTCAGTTCTCACCAAAGTGATCCATAGACTCAGTGCAACCCCAATCAAAATTCCATGGGGCTTTTTTGTAGAAATTGGCATGCTAATTCTAAAATATATATAGAAAACCAAAGGACCTAGAATAGACAAAGCAATTTTGGGCAGGAAAAATAACAAAGTTGGAAGACTTAATCTACTGGATTTTTATTTCAAAACTTACTTTAAAGTTATAATAATCAAAATGGAGTAGTAATGACAAAAGGTAAAACAGATAAATCTTCAGAAGACAATAGAGAAGTTCAGAAATAGACTCACAATTATAGGGTCAAATGATTTTCAACAAGCGTGCCAAAGATATACAGTGGTATGGTTAAAAGGCTGGTTTTGTTCAGCGAATAATTCTGAGACAATTGGATACCTGTATATGCAAAAAAACAAAAAAACAAAAAAACCTGTACCCCTATCTCACATCATACACAAAAAACTAATTCAAGATGCATCATAGACCTAAACATATAAGGGAAAATCTTTGCAATGATGGGTGGGCAAAGATAGGCCAGGGAAAGCACTAATTGTTAAAGGGAAATATCGATAAGTTTGACTTTATCAAAGTCAAAAACAAACCCCTCTGCTCATCAGAAAACACTGTTAGGAAAACAAATAGTCTACAGAATAAAAGAAAATATTCACAACACATGTATTTGGCTGAAGGCTTACATGCATAATACATAAAGCATATCTACAACTTAATAATAAAAAGACAACACACTTAAAGAATAGGCAAAAGACTTGGACATGTCACAAAGATGACTTATAAATGGCCAATAAGTACATGAAAATATGGTCAACATCATTAATAAAATGCCAAGTAAAATCCACTGATATACTGGTATGGATCCACTAAAATATCTTAAGATTTAAAAGATTGACAACATTCAGTTTCAGCCATGATAGGGAGTAGCAGGAATTGCCATGAGTGCTGGTAAGAGTATAGAGTGGTACAACTACTCTGAAAAATTGTATGGTATCTCTTATGAAGTTAAATATATATCGTCTCTGTGATACAGCAGTTCTACTCCTGAGTGTGTTTATCCAAGAGAATTTTTTTTTAAATATGTTCACAAAAGACTTGTGCTATATTCATAGCAGCTTTATTCATTAAAGCCAAAAAAAGTGGAAACAACTCAAAGGGGAAGCTCTTCCTGATGAGATCTCTCTGTTGTCATGTCATCTTGCATGACTCGCCTTGCCCTTACCATCCTTCAATTTATACTCTCAGAACACACTAGTCTCTGTCACGTTATGCTTCTGAAAGTGCAATTCCATCTGCCCAGAATTCCCCCTCCCTCTACTCTGGTTTTCCTAGTCTATTCCCTCAGGATCAGCTGAGTTGTCTTCTGTCCCTCCTCTTTGCAGTCTTTTTTTTTTTTTTTAATTTTTTTTAACGTTTATTCATTTTTGAGAGACAGAGACAGAGCGTGAGTGGGGGAGGGGCAGAGAGAGAGAGAGAGAGAGAGAGAGAGAGAGAGAGAGAGAATCTGAAGAAGGCTCCAGGCTCTGAGCTGTCAGCACGACGGCTCGAACCCACAAACTGTGAGATCATGACTTGAGCTAAAGTCAGACACTTAACTGACTGAGCCACCCAGGTGCCCCCTCTTTGCAGTCTTAAGCTTGCTTTCTGTTAGGATCATGGAATGATCATGTTGCATTATAATCTGTTATGTGCATATTCATCTTCTCTACTAGTTCATAAACTTCTATCTTCATATATCCCTAGCACCTAGCATTACATCTAGCACACAATAGTTGTTACAAGAAAATTTGTTACATATATGTCAGAATCTAACTTATTCTGTCTCTAATGCTGAAATATATACTTCTCATCTACCTTTATTGCCAAATGCTGGTAAGTTTCATAATAATGTTGCCAATTGAATACTTTCCTTGGCATGACCTCCTATCCCCTAAGTAGTGCCTGTGGGAAAGTTGAATAAATACTACTGTGATGATATTAGTCAAAATGCTGTGCCAATTATCACAAGTTCTCACTGCATTTTACCAGTTGTTCTTAGTCCTTTCAATTCTTTAATGATTTACATGCTAGTGGAAGATTCTTCTCTGAAAAGTGTGCTTTTTGCTTTTTAGAGTGGCTTTGGCATGTGGGTTCTCAGTTGTTTATATCCTATACATGTCCAAAGGAAGTATCAGCTTTTAAGAGCAGAAACTTTTCAAAAAGTAGGTGATTTCCTTGTTGTGGGGGCTGTCCTTTGCATTGTATGATGTTCAGCAGGATCCCTAGCTTCTATCCATTAGAAGCTAGAAATACTCTCAAATTGTGACTACCAAAAATGTCTTCAGGCATTGCCAGATATACTGAGACATATACTCACCATCGGGTAAGAACTACTGCCCTGTAGGTTAAAAGAGTGTCCCTGATCTTGGTTCCCATTCATGCTCTATCACTCAGGGATCCAGGTTAGGCTATTGCCTCTCTGTGGTCAGTTACTTAATCTGTAAAATGTGAGTTGAAGGGAAAATTGTCAAAGAATTTTGGTAGGCCCAAAGATTACTGAATGTTTTCAGTTGAAAAAAAGGCATATATGTCTAGCATATTCTTCTACATTATTTGATTTATAATCTCTCACTTTTCATTGTCTTTGAGCTACTTTATAATTCTATAACTTGTAGAAAACTGATAAAAATATAATTCTTGGTGACAAAAGTTCAACTTGTATCTGGTAGAATGAAATCAATTATTTGCTTGTGAACCTTAGTACAGTTTTCTTCTTTTTGCATCTATTTTAAACTTCATTTCACCATACCTTATGTGGCCACATATAAGTGGTATTATGAATTTCCTTTGAATCCATTGTAACATCTTAGCGGTTGCCTTATTTTTAAAAAATTTTTAAATGTTTTTTTATTTTATATTTGAGAGAGAGAATGAAAGCGTGAGCAGGGGAGGGGCAGAGAGACAGAGGCAGAATCTGAGCCAGGCTCCAGGCTCTGAGCTGTCAGCACAGAGCTCATCACAGGGCTCGAACTCACGAGCAGTGAGATCATGACCTGAGCCGAAGTCAGACACTCAACCAACTAAGCCACCCAGGTGCCCTGTGGTTCCCTTATTAATTAACAAATTAAATGAAATCTTTGACATGTGTTAAAAAAAAAAAAAGTGGTTGCCTCTACAGTGATCCATTTGTTCTTTTAGGGATAAAAACATGATACTTGCCTAAAGACCTCCAGAGCAAAAGTTTTTAATATGCAAGCTACTTCAGCCAAACCACTCTTCTGATATCTTACAACTCTTACAGTTTTTGTATGCATTAATAAAATAAATTAGGGGAATAAAGTGACGGTTTTGGAAGCAATGGTACTGTTTATACTGCTGCTCGGATTCTCTGGATTCCTTGTTTCACTTTAGAAATTTACAGGTGCAAATGTCAGTCTGTGCTAATCCAGTTGGTGACAAGAACTAGAAAAGGATCCCTGACACAATTACCTCATCATTTGCAAAACCAAAATGCAGGTCATATCTTAATTGATAGGGGTCATATTTCCTATAGAGGTCATTATTTATAAAAATGAGTTTTATTGTTAACTATCCCAGAGTGTTTGATTTCAGTCTACTTATTGAAATGAAGTGTTCCAACGTGAGCCCATAGCTAAAAGGGCTTCAGAAGTGTGGGAGGTTTACTGGAACTCCAAAAGCACTGTCCTAAGCTTTAGGAGAAATTGATTTTGGTTCTTTCTAGCTCACTGCCCCTGATTTGTATGTGACCTTGAGGAAGCTCTTGAATCCTCCTGAATCTCCCTTTCCCTGTCTAGAAAGGCATTTGATCTAGAAAGCCTTAGCTTACTGTCAGGTTCAAGATTCTATGACATTGTGATTCTTTATGAGTGTTCTTGAGAATCGAGTGTAGTCAATAATTTTCAGAGGAGCACAAGTACAGAAAACCTGTGTTGGCATTCTTTCACTTTCCACTGTCCCCAGTTTATGACTCCTACTGCTTTCGACTGGGCCCTACCTTCCCTCTTTGGTTTAGTGACAGGGCTGCCACTTGGGAACTGATAACCAGGAACACCCTTAGCAAGTCACCTTACCCTTTGCTTCTCACTCCACATGGGTGAGAACATCTTAAGGAATTATTTCCTCATCATTATGGACAAAGGGATTTTGCTGTTGGGGTTCCCAATTATTTTCAAGTCCAGAGATTCTTCCTTTATAATTTCCATTTCCTCTGATCCCTTGTCCACCATCTGCTTCTCTTTCATGGCTGCTTGTTTCTTCACTTAGTGTTGAGGGCTAGGTCAGCAGCTGCAGGAGAACTTGATTAGTGCCTTGCCTCTGTGCAGACACATTTCCCTGACAGCATCGATCCTGGGCGGTTTCGCTTTGCAGGCAGCTCCACAGAGGAGGAGCTTATGCTGCAAAGGAGGTGGACTGTTGTCTGGTCAAGGTGAGTTTGGGGCAGGCTCCTAATTCACTCCTCTTTGCTCAGCTGTTAATTTTGCTTAAATAGGAACTGCTTGCAGATTTTTATTTAAAAATCCACTGCCTGACTGAGACCTTGTGATGTCAAGATTCAAAGACAATTTTTTATTGCTATTAGTCCTTTGAAAGAAGGAAAATTTGGTGTTTAATATTTAAACAGTTTCTATTTTGCTGAATTCTTTGATATTTGAATGTTAACTGTGTAACCATTTAAGGTCCATTTCTAGAGACTTTTCTAGACATTTAAAGCACTACAGGCATTTATTTGTAATACTCTCGCATGAAAAATTACCATCCATTTCTTGCCATCCTGGTTCATTGCCAGCAGATATGTCTATTAGCAATGAAATAAAGAAATGTTTTATATTTTGATGCATTTCAATATGTCTGTTACACTAGATTTTTTTTGAGAACAGGAATAAATTCCTTTCATCTTTAAAATGTTATCCCTTCTTCAAATTTTGGAAAAATTATTTGAATTTAGCATAGGGAAATTGCATTATCTCTGTGGCCAAGAGGATAACTCCAAGCATTTTCTTTCATTTTTTTTTTTTTTCCTGGATTTCTGGTTTGAGCTTCAGGAGTCATTGATAAAAACTACTGCAAGTGTGTCTGGGTGTAGATCTGACTAAGGATTCATTTATCTATGCTCTTTAAAGGCATCCCCACCTTTATGGAGCCTGCACCTCCATAAAATGTTCCAGCTCCACAAAACTGTCACATGACATTTCAAAGACATCTTCTATTTCCCGTAAAATATTGAACTACAATTACTCTACAGCCCCAAACTATCTATTCACCTTATTCTTTTCATGGTCTCCATAATTCCTGCAAGTTCATCTATGCCAATATAAGAATATGCATTTATAAGCTTTTGATAGAGTACAGTACCAATCTTAGGTACAACAAAAAATGTAGTACTACAAAGGGAAGCTCAAACCCATTGTAGTTTCAGATTAGCAGATTCATTTATGAATGTTAATTATGAATTAAACAGTAGATTTAAAACCACACCACACCTTTCTTCTGAAAATTGTGTTCATTTTCATGGACAAAGAGGCAGCTGAATTTGGTGGAAAGACACAGGCTTTGGTCTCTAGCCTGGGTACCCCCATTTACTTTGCTAAACGACCTTCAACAGATCAAAAACCATAGTTTTGGTAAGGATCAAATGAGGATAAATAATTTCAGATCAAAGGAGACTATATGAAAACACTCCAAAAACTGTAAAGTCGTAGTGACACTTTTTGTTTACAGGTAGAGATGTATTTGGAGTGCCAGCTTCACTCAGAGTCCCCTTCTCTAGGAAATGCCCATACTTGTAACCCTTACTAAAGAGCAAACATGTTTGCCTTTCCTTCCCTGGTGACACTGTTGGACACCTGACAAAGGACACCCAATGGCAATGACAAATCAGATCTTCTCTTAAAATTAAAGAGACTTAAATGTGTCCTTTAATGGCACATTAATACCAGATGGCAGTCTGGTGATCATGAGAATTTGGGATCTATGGTGGCCATTTTCAACCACAAGCATGCTGAAGTAGGCAGAGAACGCTAGAGAATGGAGTGGATGTACAGAGATAAGCAAAAAGGAAATTATGAGGTAACAGGGGAGGCAGAGGAAAGTACCTTGGATCTAGGTCTATTTCTTAGTCTATCCATGGACTGTGCATTGATTTTATTTTCTAGGATGGCCACCTCACAATAAACTCCCCTGGAGTGGCTTTCTCTTCCTGGCAATGAATAGAACTTTGGCTAAAACATTAATACCACAATTGAAAAGGTCATTACCAAGAACACTGTAGATTTTATTGTATGAAAACCAAAAGTTTCCAACTGTCCTTTGTAGCTACCAACATGAAACTCTTTCCAGATTATGCTTTTCCAATTGTAAAAGGCAAACTGGACCGCAGAAGATTCAATAACAGGCCTAACTTGCAGCATCGACTTACCCACTGGGTTTGAAAATACATTTCACATATTCTGAGAAGTTACCCTCCAAATGAAGTCTCTCCTACTGGTCTTCCTTAAATGAAGTTTCAGAATCCAAAGAAGGCAGCACAGTATAGTGGAAATAACATAAACTTTAGAGTTAGATCCAGATGGCAGTTGTGGCTCCTTTAGAGCTGCATGAGTTTGATCAAATTATTTAATGTCTCGTAGCCTCAGTTTCTTCATCTATACATTGAGAATAATAATATTTTTCTTTCAGTTTGTTGTAAGGAATAAATGAAATAAATTATGGAAAGAGCTTGACATATTTCAGATCCTCCGCAAATGTTCATCTCCTTCCCTTCATTCACAATGTGAGTCTTTTTTTTTTTTTTTTCACAACCAACCACATAATACTACTGCAAATTAATAAGCAGTGTATGGAAACTAGAAAGGAAAAAAAAAACCTATTTTTGACTTCTTTACTTAGCCAGCAAGTTTCTTACATTTGTGTAAAAAAGGAAATACGTAGGGCTTAAAATCAGATTTTAGGCAGAGTGACTGGAACTGAAGAGAGAACCACAGAGACCTCCTTGATTTCAGAAGTGCGTATTTGGTCAACAAATTACTTTCTCACTGCAATACATCTGATGCTAATACATGTCCAAGCTGGCGTGAGCTTGTGTCTACATGTACTAAGAGGGCACAGCCGACAAAGTGGTTTTTTTTCATCACATAAATTCAAGATTGACTTGTTAAGCATACCTGCTCATTTGCATGAAGAAAGCTAGAATGCTTCACATACTGGGCATACTACTTCATTGTTCAGTAATAAAATCTATTCAGCTCCATAAGTTATTATTTAGCTTAAAACAGGAATGTTCTTTGACAAGGAAGCCCTATGAGAAATGTACTACATGATATCACAGGAAATGATTTCTGGAGGATGGTGATGAGTCTAACCGAATCAGTTCAGACATCTCCAGCCCTGTCAGTCCATGAAACACTATAGAAAAACATGTGTGATCATTAAAATGTCTGATTTCCTATGCGATAGCTATAGCGAATAATCTCCTAGAAGCGAGACTTCAGAAGCTATGACCAATTTGCTGCCTAAGATTCACATTGCATGTTTTCAATGGAAGGACACAAAAAGAAAAGAGGGCAAAAAGATCATGCACTATTAGCTATATACATTAATAATTATTCCTCAAACAACCTGATAGAAAACATGCAAAAATGATGAAATACTTTTCTAAGGGTACCCTCCAGACTCTCTCCATTCATGTGTAGTCCTGATGTCAGGCTCAAATAATCTTAAAGTGGGTGTAAAATATAGAGTGGCACCTGGGTGGCTCAGTCCAGTAAGTGTCCAACTCTTGATTTCGGCTCAGGTCATGATCTCACACTTCATGAGTTCAAGCCCCACATTGGGCTCTGCGCTGACAGCATGGAACCTGCTTGGGAATTTTTTTGTCTCTTTTTCTCTTTCTGTCTCTCATAAAAATAAGTAAACTTAAAGAGTAAAATAAAATATAGACATTTATATCCTAAAAGAAGAACTTTATTAAAAATGAGTCAAAATACTCTAATATATTCTTATGTTAATGTTCTTTTGTGCTTATGGAAAACCATAACTCCATAAATAATAAGAACAATGCCCTTTTATTTATATTATTTTTCCTACACTGTGTACATTACATGCTAATCCAGCATTGTAAGGAAAGGTATCAACAATGACAAATCAAGTTTAAGCAGGTTATTTAAATTGGGAAATTTGATAGCATACCCAAATTAATAAACCATAATCCCCTGGCCCATAGTTTTATACCAGCCTCTGTCTATTTAAGGTCAATTTAGAAAAGTTTTCAAGCAACTACCCTAAACCTAACCCCCCCCCTTCCATTTTGCTATTTGATCAGTGTTTAACTAAATAAGTTCATGATATAAGCATTATGACTCTCTAAAAAAGCATTCCTTCTCCATCCCCCCCCCCCACCCAAACCCTCACTAATTTAGGTTAAAAACAAAGTAATGGCAGCAAAAGTGTCTTTAAGTTTTGCAATAATCCTTCCAGTACTTTTGCATCCCAAAAGGCTCCAGATGTGACCAGCCACTGCAAAATGGTAAGTTGTTTATCAGCATTCTACACTGGGAACTGGCACCTGTAATTTTACTCTTATTTTGCATCAGCATTATTAAAACATCTAAAAAATGACCAAGTGAAGGTTTTGTGTAATCACACATACACCTTCGGGGTGAAATGCCCTGTTGGCTGTCTGTCGTCCTGAAGGTGCCGGCTGCAGCCAGCAGCTTCCTTCTCTGTTGTCTGTGTAGCTGCTGTGAGCTTCCTTCTATACAGAGTTTATGCTGGTCGCTGGAGCTGGAAAATAATGGTAAAATGTTGTGCTGACAGCCTTTAAAGAATCGCTTGTTGATCACTTTTGATAATGCAAATAATCGCAATCCTTTTCTTCTTTTCATTCATTGTTTTCTTTCTTTCCCCCTTGTTTTTTGTTAATAGTCGTCTGTAGCTAAAAAGTTCTCTTACCCACTTCAGTCTGGGGTGAAAGTTTAAGAAATAAACATATCTGAATCATATAATGACAGTTAACCACTTTGTTAAACCATATATCGCATTTCATCTTTACCTCCTCTTTTTAACCCTGGGGCTCTGTTACATCCTGCCTAGTTTTCCTAGCTGCTTGCTTCAGCCTGCTCCCATCTTGCTGGCTGTTTAGAAACATGACAAGCTACCTTTGCTTGCTGGCACTTTAACAATGCAGATTCTTGGAACTTCACTTTTGCTTGACCACTGATTTCTAACCCTGTATGGCAACAGACTGTAATTTAGTTCTGATGTAAAATCAACCCGGCTGGAAGTTGCTTTAAAAAAAAAAAAAAAAAGAAAAAGAAAGAAAAGTTTCTTTTCTTTGTTCCTGTAAAATGATTTCCCACTCACATGCTTGAAAACAGGTCATTTTTAAAATGTCTTCTTCTGCAAGGTCTTTGCATACATGTTAAAGGTTGATGAGTGGGGAGACTGAGGAGCAGAGGGTTTAAGTGATTCACCTGAGATCATCACCAAGCTGAAGCTGGGACTCTGCTCCTGACAGTTGATGGTCAGCACAATACATTTGATTATATTTCCTTTAGAGTTAGAACTCCACAAAATTCTCCTTTCTGGTTTAACTTGGGCTTTGACTAGTTCTGTTTCAACTTCTTATTGATGGTGATTAAACCTGTATGGATACATTAAAACAATCCCAAGACCAAGGGCAGTTTAAGTAAGGTCATACAGGAACTTCTAATTGCTGCTCGTTGTGCATTAGCATTCTGAAGCTTTGAATGCTGAGTACCCAGCAAAACCTAGTGTTACCTTTATTTCCCTGAGTTAGGTGTTAAATTATCTTTCATGACAATGATGGTCAAAACATTTACAGCCACCCAAATAACTTACTTTTTTAAACAATTTTTTTTAATGTTTATTTACATTTGAAACAGAGAGTGTGTGTCAGAGGGTAAGCAGGGGAGGGGCAGAAAGAGAGGGAGACACAGAATCTGAAGCAGGTTCCAGGCTCTGAGCTGTCAGCACAGGGCCCGAGGCAGGGCTCGAGGCAGGGCTCGAACTCTTGAACTGTGAGATCATGACCTGAGATGAAGTCAGACACTTAACCCACTGAGCCACCCAGGCACCCCATGAATAACTTACTATTAAACAGATTTTATACTCAGCAGTTCAGCCATAGGTCAATGTTAGGAGAGTCTCTTTATCAAAATGCAAGGTTGTGAAATGTGTTAGGTGTATGGGAAGACAAAAAGATGTGGAGTGATTATATCTCTACTCTAAGTAATATGCATGAGAGTGACCATGGTGCCCGAGTGAGGGCCATGTCAGGATCTATTTATGTTTCATAACTTTAGGGTCCATCATGAAGCATGCCTTCCTCAACAGAGTTGGGGGATTTAAACCCAGTCTTCTGCATGTAGCTTCATTTCAAAAGGCTATTATTATTCAACATTGGAGGAAACTTCTGTAACCAGAGGTCTCAAAGATAAGTTTTTAAATGGTTAATAGAATATTTTCTAATAATATTATTTTAAAGAAATAAGGTGAGACTCTTAAAAGCTCAAGCCAAAGATCCTTCTGATTTGGGTGCAAATGCAAAGATCTTTATATTCTTCATCATAAGCACTCAGTGTAGTAGGGTCCCTTGGGAGCAAAGAGAAGTCTAGAGAGAACCAGGATCTCCCCTGAATCAATCAGAAGCCCTTTGAGGAGTCCTAGAACCACCTGTCTCTAATTAATCTTTTCTACTGTATTCCCTCAGCACTTACACACTCATAATTATATTTATGATTGTAATTGTATTATATTACAGTTCAGATCCCCTTACAATAAATATCATCATAATGAAAACCTCACTATTATAAAAAGATTTCCCAGCCTTAGCCAGTAACTTATTTCAAGCATACACAATACGATACAATTCTAGTGAAATAAATAATTTGGAGGTTCCTTCAATTCTGTAGTAATGGAATTTGACCTTATAACTATAACTGTTGTGTAAAGGTGTATGGGCTCTTCCACTGGATGTCAGATCCTTAACAAAATAGTCTACAACACAAAGCTTTATACATAGTAGATGTTTAATAAACACTAGAACAAGTGAATAATTTGCAATAGAATTAGATGTGAAATATAATCTAATTGTCCTAGTATATAGCAATGGCACCATTAGAATTGTTGAACTGCAATTAACATGGCTTTTATCCTTCATCACCATTTTTTATCATCATTTGAAGGAATCAAGTGTGAAACTGAAGCCTATCTTGTGAAATCTTCTAGCCTCTTTTGTTCATCCCTGATGCTTTCTTCAAAAAGCAACCAGCTTAGGGATGCCTAGGTGGCTTAGTCAGTAAAGTGTCCTACTCTTGATTTCGGCTCAGGTCATGATCTCATGGTGCATGAAGTTGGAGCACACATTGGACTCCACGCTGAGTGTATGGAGCCTACTTGGGATTCTCTCTCCTCTCTCTGCCCTTCCCCCACTTGAGCTCTCTCTCTCTCTCTCTCTCTCTCAAAATAAGTAAATAAATAAAACTTTTTAAAAAAGCAACCAACTTAATATCAACCAATAACGGAAAGGTTATTTGTGCCAACATGATGCTAACTGCAATGGCATAACTGGCTGATACTCTTCTGGCCTGGGATATTTATGTTTCCCTATAAAAGTATCATTGATGTAAATCCATTACAAGTGGAAAACAATTCTACATGGATACCAACGGTCCATAGTATCATTTTTATATGTAAAACATAGTATATATTTGTCTACTCTTTCAAAAATTCACATTTTAGGGGCGCCTGGGTAGCTCAGTCGGTTAAGCATATGACTTTGGCTCAGGTCATGATCTCACGGTTCATGAGTTCGAGCCCTGCCTCGGGCTCTGTGCTGACAGCTCAGAGCCTGGAGCCTGCTTCAGATTCTGTGTCTCCCTCTCTCTCTGCCCCTCCCCAACTTGTGCTCTCTCTCTCTCTCTCTCTCTCTCTCAAAAATAAACATTAAAAAAAATTTTTTTTTAAATCCACATTTTAGGGGCACTGGGCTGGCTTAGTCAGTAGAGATTAGAACTCTTGATCTTGAGGTTTTAAGTTCGAGCCCAACATTAGGTATAGAGATTACTTTAAAAAATTCTTTAAAAAAATCCACATCTTAAAAAAAGATAGTGTCATTTAATTTTGAAAAAATAAGAGAAGCAAAAAGAAATTATTTTTTTTCTTTTTTTGTTTGTTTTTTACCATATATGAGTGGGATCACTGAAATAAGGAAGCAATATGAGTCTTAATGTGTCTACCTCTACTTGATAAGAAAAGACAATATTAGCAGGTAATGGAAATGGGAGACTAGAGTGTTATCCTATGGAAGGATGTTTTTCTGGGTGTATGTTATACATACTCAGGAAGAAAAGTAATTCAATGTATGAAAAGAGAAGAAATGTGTAGACTCTATACTTCAAAATCATGTCTTTCATCGTTGGAAGTGGAGAAGACATCTAAATAAAAAGGAATATGCCCGTAATTTGTATCAATGAACTTAACTTTAATATACAAACTAAAGTGACCTGAGAGCAAATCCCTGTAGTCAGAAATCTGGATTTTTGGGGGTTTTTTGCACCAGCAACTTATGTAAAGGTACATAGATAGTAAGCAAAAATGTTGTTTTTCCATCAGATCTAGTGGTAATAGTTGCACAACCTTGAGGATATACTAATAACCACTAAATTATATTTTTTAAAATAATTAGTTTTATGGCATGTGAGTTATATGTAAAAGAAGAAGGGAATCACTGAGTCTTTTACACATAGGCCCAACACTGTGCATGGGCAGGAATAGTCACCCGTTCCAGACTGCCACTGAGGGAGCCTGGCTGGTTTTGAGAGAAGCCGTGTGTTCTCAAAATCAATCAGTGGATAAACCAGCAAACAAGGGGATAAACTTGTCATTTGTCTGAGTTCAAGTGTGTATTACACTCGGAGCTTTTGGCACTGTGCCTAAAAACCAACCCATTTCCTGAGCTATAAAGGCAAATATAACCTTTGAGTCTATGGCACAGGTTCAAGCCCACAGTGAGACCTGTGAACAGAAGAGTGAATGGACAGAGTCGAGGGTTCTAGCAAATGATATATTACTAAAAAATCACCTAGTTTTGAGCATGAAACAGAGCTAAGTGGACATTTGATTCTTATAGACACATTTTATAGATGACAGCTTGAGACAGTGAACCTAACCCCTTAATCACCACCACAAGAATCACTGCAACAAACAATAAAAGGTAACCTCTGGAGACAGACTTCATCAAAATCCCAGCTCTTCTAGTTAGTAACTGCATAACTTTAGGCAAGTTATATATCCTTTCTGAGCCAATGTTCCTTGTTAGTAAAACAGGGATGCTGGTACTACTGGTATGTAGCTCATGGGACTGTTCTGAAGATTAAGTGACAAAATACAAACATCATACTTGGCACCAAGTAATGTTCAACATTATTATTCCTTTTAAAAGCTCTTTGTTGACAAATTAAAATTTGACATCCATTTTTTCAAAATTATTTTTTTAGATGCCCAAATCTCTCTTAATAGATTCAATTTTTTATTATATTTCTCTCATTAGAGGGGAGAAGCTACTTTCTCTTTTAAAGAGATAAATTAATGATCATGCAAACTTCATTCTTCAGTGTTTTTGTAGGATTTGGGGATTTTGTAGATCATTCAGGAAATAACACCAAAATTAGATTAAGGCTCCTAACGTTGTTTCTATAGTTGATAATTTTCCTCAGAGTTGAAATTTTTATAATAATTTATTCAAGGAAGTTATCATCTGGGTTCTAAAATTCCTTCAGATTCATACCCCTGACAAGAAAGAAAGCCATCAGGAGCTTCAGATAAATAATAAATGGGACTGTGACTTTAGGAGATGCTTGAGTAATACTGTCTTCAAAGTTCTCAAGAAGAAAGGATGTGCTTTGGAATAAAACCAATACATTTTGGAGGCGGGGCATTTACACTGCTGACATCCCCCCTCACTACCAGACCACCTGCTCCAGAAGGCCTTCCTGAGCCCCCCTCCCCCTGCCCCAGCCACAGGATTTACCTAGCCCCTCACAGCTTTTTCATGGCACATTGTACACAATTCAGAGGTAGCAGCTATCACACGTATACCTTGGTTTGGTTTGGCTTGGCTTCATTTGGCTTGTATTTCATCCACTGAGATTGTTTTCTAAGGGATTGAAATCTAAATATGCTTCCTTGTCTGCTCAGAACCTCTCCCACTAACTTCAGGCAACGAAAAAAGAAAAAGAAAAGCACAAACTCTTTGATGTGGCATCCCAGGCCATTTATGATCATCCATACTTCCTTTTGCACACTTATCTTTTTGCACTCTTCCTCTGCTAGCCCTTTGAGCTGCAGCCACAGCCTGGGGCAGACTGTTCCCTCTCCTCCTGGGTTTTGGGCCTGTTGTTTGATTAATGGAATGCGGCCTTCACCCTCTTCCTTTGCTAAACACTGTTCATTTGGCTGGTTGGTGCTAATGTCACTTTTTCTGGAAAGCCTTCCTAGACTTTCTCCCTCAAAATGGGGTGGTAGGACTCTTGAAAGTGTTCTCTTTTTTTGTTTGTTTGTTTTTAATGTTTATTTATTTTGAGAGAGAGAGAGAGAGAGAGGCAGAGGGAGAGGGAGAGAATCCCAAACAGGCCCCACACCAACCAGTGTAAAGCCCAACTGAGCAACCCAGGTGCCCCTTGAAAGTGTTCTCATAACAACCAATATATCCCCCAATATCACACTTACCACTCTGAGTTGAAATATGTATTTTCTTTTCCTTCTTCCATAATAGACAATAATCTCATTGAGGGCAGGTACTGTGACTTGCTCATTGCTAAAGCCCCAGCTTCTAGCCCATTGCTTGGTAGGTAAGAGACCCTTATTAATTGTCTGTTGAAAAGATGAATCTGAATCTACATGCTTAATTTCAATAAACATGATACTACCTTTCAAATAATATAGGATGTGAAACACGGAGAAAACACTATCTTCTTGCCAGCTGGTAAGAGTTCCTTTGTACAAAGAGGTTTGCTTTGCTATACACACTCTTTCAAGCCTGATAAGGGGTAGGTGCAAGGTCCCTGCTGGAGAGTATGCAGGGCTTCCTGAGGAAGGGGTCAAAGAAAAGATTTCAGCTGATGGTCCACTCATAAAGGGACTTTGGGAGAAAATGCATAATGGGGGCTTTATTAAGTTGTTTCGTAGGTGGTGCTTTTGTGTAAAGAGTTTTGTGACTTAGGAAGTTCAAAGAGAACAAAAGGGAAATCAACATATGGTTATTATACATTTTTTTAAAGTATACATCTTCCCGAGTCTCTCTATTGACTTCCAAGCAAGTTAGGCTCCTAAGAGCCTGTAATTTGAAGGTACTAGTAACCCAAAGTTGTCTTTAGATCATGTAGATCTATCCTCCCTGAGGAGACAGGATTCAGCAAGGATCAGCTGGCTCACTTGATTACATCTTGAGAGATAAACCCACCCAGCCTATCATACAACCATACATAGCTCAGCGTTTTTTTGAAGACTTATGTTGTGCTAAGTACTGCATGTGGCTAGGCAAGATTGGAGAAAGTGGAAAAATTTGGTGAAATGGCTATTTCTAAAGCAATTATGAGATTGGGAAAGGAAGGGTGGAGTTTGGAAGCCTGAGCATTATATTACATTGGGACAGTAGGTCAGAAAAGAAAAGGAGGTCTGCTATGGTGTGGGTCTAGTGCATCATGGGTCATGCCACCCAGATGCAGGCAGAGAGGCTCTCTGGGAAAAAGGGTTTATGACAGTGTATAATGTGCAAGGTACAGTGTAAAACCTTCCTTGATCTCCCTTCCAAACTAATAAATTCTATATGACTGATTAATATATTTGTTTTGAGTGGATTTTATCTCACACCATCAATGTTTATAAATGACTTGAAAGTAACTGTAAGGACTATGCAGAAGGCTTTATGCGGGGGCAATTGTAGCAGTATTTATTCCTCAATTCCTTTTGTTCTCAGACTGCATAAAATTACTGTTCAGAATCACACACTTCCGACTTTTTTTGTTGTTGTTTTGCAGGATTTCTGATCTTCAGTACCCCAGACTTTGCACTGGGGCAGTTTTATACTCAGTATTGTTCTTCTTCCCACATCTAGTATAGCACAGTTGGGTGACAGCTAGCAGATATGTATGTTGGGATTCTTCTGCTCTCTGAGGGAAAATGAAGCTAAATACCTTTTGCCTGATGTGGGGTCTATTGGCCATGTTCCTGCCACATATTCCCTAGCTTTCTTATACTCCAAATCCTCTCAAAAGAAGGAACAAAAGAAAACACTAATATGTGTTAAGCATTTTCAAGCCATCTATCATGCTAAATACTTAATATTAGTTAACCTCAGACACATGCATTTCCATAGTTATCTAGCAAAGAGACAATGGACCAAGGAACCTTACCTGGTTATGGGCCATTCAGACTTTTGCTTAAATCTATAGCATCCCAGCCATAAAGATTTACAGGGAGATTATTTGAGGCATGAAATCAATTTTGTTTAGACTGAGTTTGAACTACCATCTTGATTTAGAGATATCCTAGAGAACCTAGTTCAAGTTTGTACCAATCCCAGAGATTCAGAGAAGGGGGGCTATTACTTATTAAGACCTTACTAATTGACGGTTGTAGACTAAATACCTTAAATATCATTATAAAATACACTCCCAGGATTTTAATCAATTTAGCATGGTACCTGGTAAACAGGATGAGTTTCGTAGAGGAGAGCTCGTACCTTTCCCTGAGTTCTTTGGAACTTCTCATTTTAAGATGGGGGAGGGATAATCTAGAACCCTTTTTTTTTTTTTTTTTTTTTTTTTTGGCCCAATGATCTTCTCGAGTCAAAAGAAATCAGTGGTGGTTCCCATCTGCAATGAATTGCCTGGATCCAAAGCCAAATGGGTTTAAATTCAAGGTATCCCAAAGCCATAAAGTTAGTAAATAGGCCACAGGAGGTCAGGACATACTCTGACCCACTGTGTAGGTAATTTTTTTTGGCACTTAGAAATGGACAAATTGATACTCCAGGTTATATAATATATGTATGGCTTCAGCAACTAACAGTATTTGGAAAGTAACAGATTTAGATTCAAGGAGTGTTGAAAAATCTTCTACTTTTCAAGAGAAAAAAAGCCTCTACACGGGTTAAAAGGCTTATAATTGGGGAAATAGCATTAAAACAAGTCAGCGTTAAAACCAGGTGAATATTTACTTATGACAAAATTAAAAGCATGAATAGGTTTGTAGTTCATTACCATTTTGGCTAATAGTATTCAAAATAATTTTAATTAAGAACAAGGAACATCGTAAGTCCAGTATAAAAATAAAATATAATTTACTATAATAGTGACTTAATGAAAGGTTATTTGTTTTTATTTTAAAATCTTAAAGAACATAGTAGCATTACCTTGAATAAACTTGCTGTTAACCTTCAGCTGTAAAATGATTTTCAATAATGAGGCATAATATCAAAGAAAATTTTCAAATACAAATAAGAGTGTTTAGAGAGACTAAATAAAAAGTAAGACTTCTTCATTGAAAGTGACCAAAGGAAGATCCAAATTAAGAATTTACCCAAAATAGAGTAGGAACCCATTTTATTAGAAGTAAAGCAGAATGAAGGCTTCAGCCACCCAAAGTCTCACACCAGTGATTTAATTGGAAAGGTCTTTCCTTATAAACAGGATTAATTCCAATTAGTGGAAAATTCAAATTATGTTTATAAACACTAACAAAATGCTATCATTCCATAGCATATTACTTGCACAGCACCTATCCTATAAGACATTTTATGAAAGACAAAGGTTCATTAATTTTGCTAATTCTCCATTTTATAGATGAAGAAACTGAAGCATAAAGTATTTAAAAGACAAGCCATAGCAAGTTTCCAGAAAAGCTGAAGAATTTCCTTCCTTCTTAGTCCTTTGTTCATGATATTCCCACAAGAAAAATAAATAAAAGCAAGTCCCAAGTAGCACAAAATGAAAAGGGGAAAGTGTTATAATGGTCTATAGTGGCAATCCAGAAGAGACATGGGATGAAAAGTAAGAAATAAATGTTAACTTGCAGAAACTTAAATTCCCCTTTTCTCTGGCCCTTCTAATAAGGCATGAATTAAAGGTGCTGATTTTTTCCAGAGGAAAAGCTTCTTTGTAACAAAGCTCTTAGGTTTGTAACTCCTGGAATTCTCTTCTTTAGCACTTGGTAGACATTTAGTATCCTTGGAGCAAGTGAAGTTCATGCCATTTTTGACACCACCAGCCACAGAGTGACCTGGCAAAGTGGAATTCCTTTACGGAGATCTGCCCTAGAGTTATAGGGCCAACTCAACCCCTGACCTGCTGCTCTGGGACCGAGATCTCAATTAGAAAAATCTCACAGCCTGGCAGGTAGGAGCAAAAGGCTGTCTGACCCAACAAGCAGAGAAATATACCTGCTGAGATTCTCCATGAGCTACCTAGAACCCATTGTTGTAGGTGATTGTCCCAGGCCTTGTGTGCATGGAGGGGTGAGGGGATGGGTGGCTAGAGAAAGAGCAAGAGAGAAGTAGAAAAAGCAAGCCCAGGGGATCTTTGTTGTTGCTACCTGTTTTCCTTCCAGAGGAGCTCCTGTAGTTAGTTTACCACGAGCCTAGGGCAGGAGACAACACCAAAAGATGTATTTGGGGAGGAGAGAGAGGTCAGGTCACAGAAGACCTGAACTGCTGGATCAGATTTCATCCAGAAGGCGTGTGGAAGCTGATGAAGATTTTTAGCAGAGAAATGCACTTGAAAATGAGCATTGTGGCTAGTGTAGCGTGGAGAAATGAGCAAGAACCGCCGTGTCCATCACTGTCGCAGTGTCTGCAGTAAAGTAAGTAGGAGCTCAGTAAATATCTGTTGACTGGATGAGTGAATGAATGAGTGAATGGATGCGTTTAGTTGGGGAGAAAGAAGAGCCTGGCAAAGAGCTCACTTTGTTGAAGGTTGCCAACACTATCTTCACTGCAAGACAAATGAGATTTCCTAATGTATGTGTGTGGGAGTGGGGCAGGAGGGGATGGGGTCTACTTCATAGAATTGGTTATGTCTTTGGACACTTTTATTATAGTGGAGGAGGAAGACACAAAGACAATTAAGTAAACTATTAACAAATTATGATTGGTATCATGAAACCAAGGGCCAGGATAGGGAAGAACAAAGGAGACCTATTTTATTTTATTTTTTTTCTTTATTTTTTTTAAATCACTTTTTTTTTAATACATGAAATTTATTGTCAGATTGGTTTCCATACAACACCCAGTGCTCATCCCAAAAGATGCCCTCTTCAATACCCATCACCCACCCTCCCTGCCCTCCCACCCCCCATCAACCCTCAGTTTGTTCTCAGTTTTTAAGAGTCTCTTATGCTTTGGCTCTCTCCCACTCTAACCTCTTTTTTTTTTTTTTTTCCTTTCCCTCCCCCCATGGGTTTCTGTTAAGTTTCTCAGGGTCCACATAAGAGTGAAAACATATGGTATCTGTCTTTCTCTGTATGGCTTATTTCACTTAGCATCACACTCTCCAGTTCCATCCACGTTGCTACAAAGGGCCATATTTTGTTCTTTCTCATTGCCACGTAGTACTCCATTGTGTATATAAACCACAATTTCTTTATCCATTCATCAGTTGATGGACATTTAGGTTCTTTCCACAATTTGGCTATTGTTGAGAGTGTTGCTATAAACATTGGGGTACAGGTGCCCCTATGCATCATTACTCCTGTATCCCTTGGATAAATTCCTAGCAGTGCTATTGCTGGGTCATAGGGTAGGTCTATTTTTAATTTTCTGAGGAACCTCCACACTGGTTTCCAGAGCGGCTGCACCAATTTGCATTCCCACCAACAGTGCAAGAGGGTTCCCGTTTCTCCACATCCTCTCCAGCATCTATAGTCTCCTGATTTGTTCATTTTAGCCACTCTGACTGGCGTGAGGTGATATCTGAGTGTGGTTTTGATTTGTATTTCCCTGATGAGAAGCGATGTTGAGCATCTTTTCATGTGCCTGTTGGCCATCTGGATGTCTTCTTTAGAGAAGTGAGGAGACCTATTTTAGAGGAGATGATAGAGGAAACTCTGAGAATGTGATATTTAAGCTGAGCCCCAAAGGAGGATAAGGAGCTATCTATGTGAAGAACCAGTGTATGGGCTTTACAAGAAGTGGAACTTACGCAAAGCCTCTGAGGCAGAAAAGGGCTCATTTTGTTCCAAACACTACTGGAAGACCAGAGTGACTAGCTCAAAGCCTGAGCAAGAAAGCAACAGGCAGGGCCAGATCACTCAGGGCTTGGCATATTAGGAGCTGACAGCTTTGTCCAGCCAGCCCCAGCCCCTATTCCAGCAGGAGGAATGAAAGGAATCTAAGAGAGGTAGCAGAACAGATGAGAACTGAAAGTATGAGGAGGATTTCAGATCAGGCTTATTCTAGATCTTCCCCAAAAGAATCACCATAGCCTAGAAATACTCTACAGGAAAAAGAATGTGTACATTGAGAATAAAGACTTCAACTTGGGCAAAGGAGATGCTTGGGAAGTCACATTCCTGGGCAACCAGGCTTTCTCCCTAAGAAGTATCATTCACCTGCCTCATGGAAAGAGAGGGTTTTTGGTTTTCATTTTTTCCTTCAACATTATAGACTACCCCAAAGTAAAATTTACAAGTTCAAAAATGTGAAAGAAATAAAGAAAGAGGGGGAAAAAGCTGCCAAGAAGGTACAGAGCTTAGAAGGGAAGATTGCCCCTTTTTTGTCAGTGCTTCCCATCATCCATCATCCTTATCCTAATGGAGACTGGACTGGCTGGGTGTGGAATTTGGTGGCTCAGAGGGAAGAGTTTACCTCCTATCCTCCTTCAACTTGGTTAATGTTATATTTTACTCCTCAACAAAGGCACAACTACATGGGAAGTTCCCTTTGCAATGGGGAAAATGTCCTTTTATTTTATTCTGTTTGATAATTCCTGATTAAAGTTCTTCATATTTTGCTTGCAGCTCTGTAGTTCCCTAATTTGTCTAGGAAGAAACATTTTGTAGCTAAAAGCAGATGGGATCCTAGTAGTGAGAGGATAAAGTGTATAACCCCTACGAACTGGGAAAGTCTGTGAGATGAGGAACTGGTTGTGTCTTGGATATCTCTGAATGCCAGGTGGGACTTCTCCCTGAGGCTCATTCACACTCAGCATAATAAACGTGGAGAATATCCCAGATCTACCATTTACACTACATGGCCTTGAGCAAATTGCTTAAGTTGGTCAAAAAATAACTTTTCTATAACTGTGTTTTTCTAAGATTGGTGATCATTAATGGGTCATGAAATCAATTTATAGGCTTGACAATCATTTTTTAAAAAAAGAATTGAATAGAAAATAACAGTTTTTTTGTTTTGTTTTGCATATGGTAAGGGTTAAGTGTTGTTGCATGAGACTTGTTTCAGATAGGTTTACTGTCACAATGTCAAATATATTGCTTATTGTGGGTAGTGTAGTAATCAAAGAAGTTTGAAAAATACTGATGACTTAGTTTCTAGCTCCCATTCCCACTCAAAAGTAGGGAAAAAGTTAAAATAGTACATTAAACCCTACTCAGCATTTTCAGTTTCAAAGTGTCTATTTGGGGGGGTTTATGTCCCCTCTTCCCTCCTCTTTTACCTGCTTCTCCCTTTCTTGTGCTCCTCCTGCCTTCCTTAGGCTGGACATCCTCAGTCTCATCTCTCATCTCTCGATGGCATTAGAGCTTCCAGAAGACAGACCAAGCAACAGTAAACCCCTAACTTACCAAGAAATAGAGACAGCAGGAAATGCTTTTTATTCTTGTATTTATTTTAAACGTTTATTTATTTATTTTGAGAGAGAGAGAGAGAACTGCGGAGGGGCAGAGAGACAGGAGAGAGAGAGAACCCCAGCAGGCTCCAGGCTGTCAGCACAGAGGCCAGCACGGGGCTCTATCTCACAAACAGTGAAACCATACCTCAACAGAAATCAGGAGTTGGATGTTCAACCAAGTGAGCCACCCACACGCCCCAGGAAATGCTTTTTAAAATAACATTCTACATTAAACATGTAATCTGTCAGAGCCTCAGTTTCCATATCTATTAAACATGCTGAATATGCTTAATATTTAAATTGTCTGCCACATTTTAGGTACTGGATAAATATGAAGTCTTTCCCATTTTGGGTTCTTAATATTGCGCAAAGAATTGCTCTAAGCTAGCCCTTTGTCTCTGGGAACGTAGGCTGGGTTATGGATGTATATGGTACATAGAGACAGCAAAATGAAAACAAATCAATACATCAATGGGGTGGAAGGTATTTATATCATACTCAGGTCAAGTGTGTTTTATGGCTCATGACCAAGAGTCTAAGATATCTCAACTGATGAATCCTCCAGGAAACTAGCTCCAGCATATTCAGATGAAAAACAAAACAAAACACAAGTATACCATACCAAATTAATCTGCATGGGCGCAGGCAGGGCTAACCAACTGTAAGCATGATTGAAAAGGGTAAAAAAAAAAATGTCTGTTCCTAAGCCCCCTGCCTCCCTGCTCTGCTCCCTTGTCAGAACCTGGTAACAGTCCTCTCTTTGAGCATGTGGTTGTCCTTATGTTCCTTTCTCAACCCAACCCCCCAACCCCCCTGACAAGATTCTGATAGCATGTAAAATAAGTGACACCGCACATAAAACCCATTCTCACAGAAGTGTTCCTGTGGGGGATATATAATATATATATATCATATTATATACATTATATATAATATATAAAATTATATATATTATGCAATATATAAAATATATTATACATAATTTAATTTAGTTTATTATATATATTTAATGTATAATATTTTTTAGTGTAATTTTTTTCTTTAAGAAATTTCCAACAGGATCAAGGGACTTCAAGGAACCTTAATTTAATCCCTTAATGTGGCATAGCAATTGGTGGGGGAGTGGTAGGGGTAAAGGACCCTTAGTCTGGCTTGCCTACAGGGCACACCTGACCCTGAAGCAACTGAGATAAAGATGCCTCTATCCTCTCAGCACCGAAGCTTGCCTGCCTAACAGGAACTGACAGGCCTCAACCCACTAGGTCATTATGCTTCAATCTGTCCCCCACTTTACTGTTGTATTGGTCAGAGTTATTAAAAAAAGAAAAATTCAACTGAGTAAATTTTAAGATCTCACTGCCTTTATTAAATGATTTATGAATCTGGCGGCACCCCATCTAGCAAGTAGAAGGGAGCTCTGAGCAGTTGTATAAAATGGAAGGTTTTTATAGAAGGAGGGTGGGCCAAGAAGGATTGTTCCAGGCCAGGTCCCATTCCCTTAGAGGAAAGAGGGGAATCTTATCATGCAGATTTCCTTTGGGGGGTTGACTACGCCCTGCTGATCAGAAAATTCTTGACTGACCAGTTAAGAGTACATTTCTAGGGGAGGTTGAAACTGCAATTAGGTTAGGTATGAAGCCCCAGTTTGGGGCCTTGGCCCAAATGAAGCCATTTGCAGCCTGAGGTTTTCTTTTTATCAGGTTCTCCAGAGAAATAGAACTGATAGGAGAGAGAGAGGAAAGAGAGAGAAGAGAAGAGAAGAGAAGAGAAGAGAAGAGAAGAGAAGAGAAGAGAAGAGAGGAGAGGAGAGGAGAAGAGAAGAGAAGAGAAGAGAAGAGAAGAGAAGAGAAGAGAGATTGAGATTGAGATTTTAAGGAATTTGTTTACATGATTATGGAGGCGGGCATGTCCAAAATCTGTAAGGTGGACCACTGGGCTGGAGACCTGGGGAACAGCCAATGTTATAGTTGAAGGCTGTGTGCTGGCAGAATTCCTTCTTGCTCTTGGGAGATCAGTCTTTCATTCTGTTCAGGCTTTCAACTGATTGTTGGGTTGTGCGATGCAGATGAGGTCTACCCATATTATGGAGGGCAATTGCTTTACTCAAAGTCCGGCAATCTAAACGTAATTTTCATCCAAAAACACCCTCACAGAATCGTCTTGAATAACGTTTGAGTAAATATCTGGGTACGCTATGGCCCAGCCATGGTTAATTCATCATATCTTCTATACAGCCAGAGGTGGCCTTCCCCAACATACCAACCTTAATCCAACTGTTTCCCAATTCTGGCATTCTTCCAGAATTCCCAGATTCAAAATGTTATATTCTAACACATTTCAAGTTATTCAAGTGTTTAAAGATTGATCATGGTTGTAATTCCCTCCCCTTATTAGACACACAGAAACATTGTAATGTTTTGGGGGGAGAGGGTAGTTTCATATGGTTGTTCTCAATTTGTTTGCATTCAGGACCTGTTTACACTCTTAAAAATTAAGAATGTAAAAAAGCTTGTTTGCAGGGCCATATCTCTTGGTGCTATACCTTACAGAAATATGTGTATCATATTAGAAGTGAAAATGAGATATTAAAAATATATTTTTGAATTTATTTCAAAATAATAATGCTAACAAATGTGTTAGCCATAGATAACATATTATGAAAAACAACCGTTTTCCAAAACAAAAATAATTGGTGAGAAGAGTGGCACTCCTTTACATTTTTGCAAGTCGCTTTAATGCTTGAGTTAATAGAAGATGGTAGGATTATCATATCTGCTTCTGCATTTGACCTGCTGTGCTATGTTTTGATTAAAGTATATAAAGAAAACCTAACCTCACACTAATATGTAGCTGGAAAAGGGAAGACTTGCACAGGACTCTTTGGATCACATTTTGAGAACTACTGGTTTTATAGAAGTACTTCTACCTGTGAGTCAGAGGCCCTAGACCCTCATCTCTGCTTTGTCAGTAACCAGCTGTGCCTCACCTAAACGGTAAAGAAATTAACATATTGTTGAACACCTCCTGTGTGTCAGGCACGGTGTATATAGCATTTAATAGAATCTTCCTAACAACTTATAACGTAAGCAGTTGCACAATGGCAAATGCTTAACAACCAGAGAGGAATTCGTCCAGGCAAGTCACATGGATGTGACTTATATTGTAGAACAGGACATCAAGCCCCAGGATAACTACACCACTTTAATCTACTGCCTGTGCGAACCAGTGTACACCCTAATTACTTCTTTTCTATGAAGAATGGTGATTTGATGATCCAAGTACCTGCTTTTCTCATAAACACCTCTATTGGATTAATAGAGGGTTTTGCTTAATTCACATTGTAAAATATATTCAATCAAGTGTGGTTGGCATTACATTACAGGTTTCTGTTTCCATTTCTCTTCTTTCCCTACCCCAGGGCATTTGGGAAGGTGAGGGAAAAAAGCAGGTATCTGAGGAGATCAGGGCAGGTGGGGGAGGGGAAGAGATGTAGTGGAAGGGGAAGAACCAAATTTGAATTTGAATAGTAATGTAGTGTTCATCAGAAGTGGAGAGGGAGGGATTAGCGTTAGCCATGCTCAAGAACGTCAGGAGGTTAAGGTTGGCATGTTGGCCTAGGGGAACCCTAATTTGTAGTATTTGCCGATATCCATGGTGTAAATGCTTCAGCCAAGGTCAACTTCAGGCTTCCAACCTGACATGTGAACAAGGAGTTGGGAATAGATGTACACAATTAGCTTTCAAGAGCCGTTGCCAATGTGAGCCTGTCCTTTTTACAGCAGACAGAAGGAAGAAACTGAGGCTTAAGAGATTAAAAGACTTGACTGAGAACATACAAGCATGAATACACTGATACACTAAACAAAGTAAATTTCAGATTATATTTAGTATAAATTCAGTCACATAAAAAGAAATACATCTGTGTATAAATTAACTGCACATAAATGATAGAAAAATGTCCAGACAGACTATATACCAAACTATGCATACTGATTTATTTGGGGGAAAGCAATGAAATAGGAATGAAGATGACAAATAATTTTTATTTTTAATTCTCTATATTTCTGTATTTTAGGTTGTTTTTTTTTTTAACAGAGCCTGTATTTATGTATTCCTTGTGTAATTTAAAGTAAAAGTTTTCAAAGAGATATAGGATATGATCAGATTCTAATTATATAGCCTTAACATATATGATTTCAAAAATTTCAAAGGGCTTCAGAGGGGTCTGGCAAGTGTCACAGAAAGGGAGAGAGAGACATGGGAAAAAAAGACCATCTATTGATGCGGTACCTCTTCTGCCAGGTCGCTCAGCAGTTCTCTTTTCAAATAATTTCTCTCTAGTGGCTAAAATTGTAGTATTGAACATAAAATGTCTTATAGTCTCTGGTTAATTGGAAATGCCAGTAGCTTTTTGAGTTAGACTAATATTAAAATGAACCTTGAATTCCATGTATAAGCCAGGGCTCAGATCTTAGTTTGTCAATACATACGGAACTACTTAACTCAATTGGCTAAATCTTGGGTCAACACAAAACAAGCTTCAAATTGTTAACCTCTTGTTCTCCAGGTGTGTGTGTGTGTGTGTGTGTGTGTGTGTGTGCACACGCGCGCACACGCGCGCGAGCTTGAGCATATGCAAATGTTGGGTGGAGGTGCTTTTGGTGACTTGCGCTGTGTAAAGTAGGACAGAAAGGCACTACACCAAGATAATTTTCTCACATGTTCCACAAATTAATGATTAACTTACCTGACAAATTCTTCTAAGGGTAAGAGTCATCAATACCTTAGCATAAATTAATTTGGATGGGCAGTTGTCTTACTTTCTTCCTTACAATAAAAACTATAAAGAATAGGAAAACTAGGGAGGAGGAAAAAGGTTTTTGTGGTTTGGGGCACCAAATTTGGTTGGAGAGGAGGGGTCTCTAAGTGTTTTGGTAGAAAAGGCAGCCTGGATATGAATCTATTCTTTGCCTTTCTTTTTTTCCCTTCCTAGTGCAAATTTCTTAGCCTCTCAGATACCAAATTTCCTGTACCATAAAATAGGGATTGAATAAATGACAGGATTGTTGTAAAGACATATATGTAAAACATCTGGCATAGAGCCTCTTACATAGTTACTATGCAATAAATAGTAGTTATCATTCGGACAGCAAGAAAAGATAGCTAAAAAGACTTGGGGGAAATTCTGAATTGCAATACATTTAAATAAGCTTCAACTCTGCAAATAACTTTTAAGCACCTACAGTTTAGATTATCAGAGGACAAAAGTTGGAGCCAGCCACCTTCTGAAAAATGGGGTATTTAGTATAGGCATTCCAGGAGCTGAGAGGTACGGAAAGGGGTGTGAAAAGAAGCCGAAGGGAAACTATCCCACAGTGACAGAGGGAACCTACACTCCTGTTTCTTAAATGTGTGCTTATGGGCAAGAGGAGATAGAGCGAGGGTGATGGCTCATCGCCATTTCTCTTTAACTGAGAAAACAACCCCAGTGGGCAGCCAGGGAATCTGGTCCTCAATACCATCTTTCTAGAGCAAAAACATGACATGTTGACGAGTACCGTGCCTCACCCATAAGTAGCAATGATACTACTGATAATGAATTAGATGAGGGAGGCCAGTCCTCCTCTGGAATTCTCAATGCAAATAGCATTTGTGCTGAGAAGAATGGGATGTGTGAAAGGCAAAGCCAACAGACAGAGAGATTAGTTTCTGCCATCAGTCATCGCTGACAGTGGGCATTTTTGAGATTGTTGTGATGGTCAAGGAAAAAGCCTTATAATGGGGAAAATGAATCTTTTGGAAAGATGTGAGGTTGCTTAATCTGGAAGACAGAGGAGGGCTTTGAAAGAGGAGATAAGACTGGAGTGAGGGGAGAGAAAGATTACTCACAGAGGATTTTGAACTGACTGAAGCAAAGAGAGGAAGGAAAATGAGTTGGCAATAGGGAAGGTGCAACTTGACACTGGTGATGATGACAGTGATTTCCAAGATTATAAAGAGTATAACGTTAAACTACCCTCATAACTTATAAATTACTTTCATTTTCGTCCTTTCACTTTTTTTCCCTGTAATACTCTGGGGGTACATAGGGATGGTAAACAAATCATTAGAACTCAACAACCCAATTCATTCAAAAAGCTGTCAGTATTAGAACCAAGGGAGAAGAGAGGATGTCAAATACCAATTTTCCAAACTCTTTCAGATTATCACAACTTTAAATGTACTTAAATATCTGAGGAACAAAGATTTTGCTATTAAAAAGTACAGTTAACTTTTTTTTTTTTTTAATTTTTTTTCAACGTTTTTTATTTATTTTTGGGACAGATGGCTCTGAGCCATCAGCCCAGAGCCTGACGCGGGGCTTGAACTCACGGACCGCGAGATCGTGACCTGGCTGAAGTCGGACGCTTAACCGACTGCACCACCCAGGCGCCCCAACCGTATTATTTTTGTAAGACTATGAATTATCCATCACAGAAAGTGTCTCTTAATATTAGTCACCTAGAAGCTCCACATTCCAGGTAGCAGTGGTGACAATGCAACCCACTCAACAATGTTCAACCAATGTAGGTAACTGGATTGTCCCTGTACACTGGCTGTTTCCCCCTCTCTACTTAACATTACTGTAAAATACTTGAAAATCTAAATTAAAATAGTTGCTGTAAAAGCACATAAAGGATTAAAATGAAAATGGCAAGGACAACTGCTAGAAAAAGCATTGTAGAGTCGGCAAATATTACATTTAACTTCACATTAATTCTCTGAAGGAATTTAACACAATTTCTCCCATTCTAACTCAAAAATTAATTTCTGTATATTGTCCTTGAGGTTTGGATTGGGAATGAAAAGGAGAAAACTGTTGAAAGTGTGAAGATTTTATATGAATTAATCAACCAAGAGTTCAGACACTGGGGACTGAAGATTAAACTTTATAGTTTAGAAACCCAAGGACAGTACTTTTTCTTATGAGTGTACCTCACATCAAAAAAATCTCTGCTGATATATACGTCTCATTTACCACATTCAAGTAAAGAGGTAATCTTTATGACATTGCAATGAGAAGGTGCAAAGAGGTTAAACAATTTATAAAAAAGTCAAGGAGGAGTCAAAATTAGAAAAAGATGGCCTCAGCCCTGGCATTATCTGTATTCTGGATGCAAAGATAATTTTGTTTCTCTATCCATTCATGTTAAAGCCTATGGTGGATGAGATATTTCAGTCTTAAAGACTCAGAGAAACTAAGTTTAAATTGTCCATGGAGTATTGGTATTAAGAAAGAAACTTTGAAGGCCGTAATCACTGCTGTGTTCCAATAGTAATCGTGATTCCAGAGACCTACGACCATCTCTGTCCACTTCAGACAGCCTGTTGAAGCTGTTAGTCACTGCTTGAAAGAATTCAGTCTTCTAGATAATATACAAGTGCAAAGTTTTCATATAGGTGCATCTGCCCTGGTCTTTCTCAGGGCTAGTCAGAAGTATTCTATGGAACTAACATCTGGATTAGCCTACACATATACCTCACTGTGTGGTAAAGAGCTAACTTTGTAAGGATTGCCTATTCCAGATTTCACAGAGTATCTGAGCCTTTTCCAGAGCAAAAACTAAAAAAGAAATGGGTGAGCAAATGAAACTATAAGATCTACCAGACTTGATCATTTTCAAGCACCAGTCAACTTATAAACAGTCCAGAATAGCACATGGTATGATAGGGGTTGGGTTCCATGTCCTGTACAGTGACCAAACTTTTCATTTCTGTCATACAAAATTAAGTTGGTGGATCTGACATAAAAGATATGCCAGGGGTAATTCATTCTGTGCTAGACTGTAAGGTCCTTGAGTACATGGTGATTTTTTTTTCCTGTACACTTCTCTAAGACTCCCATATTGCTAGTTCTGTGGTAGATACTCTTATTATGTATTCAATCAACAATTATTAGACACCTCCTATGTGGTTAACCAGGTTGAAAAAAAGAAATAGAAGATGTATTCTTTGCCAAAGACTTAACAGTGAAATCAGGCTTACAAGAAATAGCTAAAAATATGTGCAAACATAATGTTATACAAGGAAACTATGCATGAAGTATTAAGAGAGGGTCAGCATGACTATAGGACTGGAAAGCTTAAAAAGAAGTAGCTTTCTCTGCTTTTTGGAGCTTTCCAAATGTTTTATTCCTTCATTCTTTCTATACATGGAAAACCCCAAATAAAATAGAGCTTGTTCACACTCAGAGATACTGAGAATTTAGGGTGCCTTGCTGGCTCAACTGGTTAAGCGTCTGACTCTTGCTTTTGGCTCAGGTCATAATCTCATGACTGTGAGATCAAGCCCTGCGTTGGGCTCTGCACTGGGCATAGAACCTGGTTAAGACTCTCTCTCTTTGTCTGCCCCACCCTGCTAGCTCTCTCTTTGTTTCTCTCTCTCTCTCTCTCTAAAAAAAAAAAAAAAAAGATTTAAAAATAAAATCTATTTTAAAAAAAGATACTGAGAATTTTCCACTGCTGGGAAGCTGGAGTAGCTGTAGTTTTCCCTATTCCTCCAACTAAATACAGTTGAAAACACCGGATATTATATATAAAAATAAGAAGACTCTAAAAGACAGAGAGAATGTAGACTTGATAGGGACCTCAGGATCTGAGGAACAATGTGGTGAGTGCCTTGGGTTTCTTATGCACATGTATCCTAGGCTTGTAACTGAAGAAGCCAGCAACCCCCAAACACTAATGAGCACAGATGAAGAGAACTCCACAAAAAGCCTACTGTCTGTTGCCGAAGGACAAGGAAAGGGGCAGCCAGGAAAGCAAAACTTTTACACAATAACTGTTCTACTCTAGCCAAACATGGAAGAAAAACTGTAGCCTACCTATACCCACACCAACAACAGCCAAAGCAGTGTTAAAGAAGGCAAAATACGGAGTCAGGATATTCATTAGTGCTGGACTTTACTGTGAAAATAGAATAAGATGTTCCCCTATATGCTGTGTAAGAGATACACAAAATCTCTCTGTATTATTTTGTACTGCTGCATATGAAGCTACAATTATCTCAAAATAAAAAGTTTAAAAAATTAAAGGAGTTGAGGCATTTTTGACACTTGAGTTGTCTATACTGGGAGAAAGAATTTCATTCCTTGGACAATCCAAAATAGTAATTTAAACGTTGGGGGGAGGCACCTGGCTGGCTCAGTCAGCTGAGTGTCTAGCTCTTGATTTTGGCTCAGGTCATGATCCCAGAATCCTAGGATTGAGCCCCATGTCAGGCTCCATGCTCAGCATGGAGCCTGCTTAAGATTCTCTCTCTCTCTCTCTCTCTCTCTCTCTCTCTCTCTCTCTCTCACGCTCCTTCCCCCTCTTGCATGCTCTCTCTTAAAAAAGTAAATTAAATTAAATTAAAATAAAAGTTAAGAGTATGTATTGGTTTTCTGTGGTCACTCTAACAAGTTACCACAAATAGGCTAACTCAAAGCAGCATCGATACATGCTCTCACAATGCTGGAGGCCAGAAAGCCAAAATCAGTATCACTGGGTGGAAATCAGGGTGTCAACAGTTTCTGGTGGCTGCTGGCATTCCTTGGCTTGTGGCCACACCACTCCAATCTTCAGATCTCTGCTTTGCCTTCATGTTACCTTCTTCTCTGTGTGTATGTTTATTCCCCCTCTGTCTCTCTCCTGTAAAGCCACTATGTGTGATAGCATGTAGGCCCCACTGAGTAATCCTGAATAATCTCTCCTTCTCAAATTCCTTAAGGTTATCACACATTCAAGATCCTCTCCAAATGAGGTTACATTAACAGTCTAGAAATTAGGGCCAGATATCTTATTATCAGGTATCTTATTATCAGAATACAACGTTATTCTGCCTACCACAGTGTGCTAAGCAACCCATTGTGTAAACATTAGTGTTTTTCTTTAGTATAAATGTTAACAAATATTTTTCAAGCATCTGGTATGTGTGTGTCAACTTCTCTTCTAGGCACTAGGGATAAAGCACTGAACAAAACAGGCAAAAATATTTCCCTCAGGGAGATTATATTCTAGTGGGTAAGGAGGGACATGGGCAATGAATGAATGAGTAAAATGTATAGAATGTTAGTTTATAAGTGCCACGGAGAAAAATAAAGCCAGGAAGGAGGATAGAAAGTACTGAGGAGACACGTGTTGCGATTTTAAATAGGATGTCCGTGTCCAGGGCAGATCGGTGACATCTGAGTAAAGACCTGACTGGGACGGGAGGTCAAGCAAGCCCTATTTATTTATCTAGAATTGCAGTGTGGTCAGAGCAACAGCAGTGCAAAGGCCTGAAGAACAGTGAGCAGTCAGGGTGGCTAGCATGGAGTGAGAGGGAGGATGATAGGGGTTGAGATACAGTTCTTGAAACTCTTCTCTACTTAATGGTAGGTGGGGTTAAAACAAGGATTATCAATTTGTGAATGTTACCATTCTTTACCTCTTTCCTTCCATATCTCCTGGTCCTTTGCCATGGAAGAAGACACATTCTTGGTCTTCTCGGTCCAGAGGAAGAGAGGAGAGTTACTTGGGGTGGAGGCAGGAGGAGTACTTTAGGGCAGAGTATTTGAGGAGTGCAGCTTCAAAGCACAGGGATAGTGATTGGGGAAGAGGACGAAAAGGGATCTACTATATAATTCTGTGAGCCCATCCTTTCCATGGTGTTTGACGCCAATAAGTAAACAACAAGTGTGAGTTATTTTGAAATTACTTTGAACTATGAATTTACTTTGAGTTTATGAACTATATATTAAAAACTTTTTTTAATGTTTATTTTTGAGAGAGAGACAGAAAGAAAGAGAGAGGGACAGAACAAGAGCAGGGGAGGGGCAGAGAGAGAGGGAGACAGAATTCAAAGACTCCAGGCTCTGAGTTGTCAGCAAAGAGCCTGATGCAGGGCTCAAACTCACGAACCTCAAGATCATGACCTGAGCCAAAGTCAGAGGCTTAACCGACTGAGGCACCCAGGCACACCTGAACTATATATTTTAATACACCTGAGATTTAGGACCTGAGATTCATGGGTCAAAGCCCTTTTTTCAGAATAGATTCTTACAAGCAAAATTGCTGGGCCAAAAGGAACCCTTTAAATTTTGATACCTGAGCAGGGGTGGTGGTGAGGGGGTGCTGGGTGGCTCAGTCATTTGGGCTTAGGTTATGATCTCATATTTGTGAGTTCAAGCCCTCAATTGGGTCTTCTGTCTCCCTCTCTCTCTGTCCCTCCGATGTGCACTCTCTCTCTCTCTGTCAAAAATAAATAAATATTGCATAAGAGACTGTTAAAAACTGAGAACAAACTGAGGGTTGATGGGGGGTGGGAGGGAGGGTAGGGTGGGTGATGGGTATTGAGGAGGGCACCTTTTGGGATGAGCACTGGGTGTTGTATGGAAACCAATTTGACAGTAAATTTCATATATTAAATAAATATTATAAAAATAATAAAATAAATTTTGATACACAATATCAGATGTCTCCCCTCCCCACAGAACAGTTATGTCAGTATATACCCCAAACCACTTGTTACCCACAAGCTCACCATGCTGAGTATTGGCACTCTTAATCTTTGCCAATATGATATGGGAAGAATGATTTCTCAACAGTATTTGGAAAATATTCATCTTGGAAATGGGAGGGTAAATGTCTTTTCCTATGTTTTTTGGCCACTCGTATTTCCTTTCTGGTGAATTCTCTTTGCCCTGTTTTCTATTGGAATACTCATCTTTCCTTAGTGGCTTGATAGAACCATGTGTATTTTCAGGATATTTTGCTCTTGCCCTTCAAACACTACAGGTAGGTTTCCCACTGTATTGTCAGGGGTTCTGGAGAGTGTGCAACAGAAGGTAACTAGCTTATTCTGGCAGAAAATGAATGTTTTGAGAGGATATTTGGTAGATCACAGAATCACTGGAAAACCTAGGAAAGTGGATTCTGAAAATAGAGCAGCACCAAGGGAGGCAGGGTGAACTGTGGCCCAAACCACACTTACGAATTGCCTGGTAAGGACCCTGCTGACACTGACACTAGACACTGAAAGCCACTCTGAGCACTTCTGCCCTCACTGGCCCTGGAGACTTGTAGCTACTACCACCAAAATGGATTGTCCTGTGTCTCTGATTCAGAGTCCTGGGCCAGTGTCTGGTTGCCAAACTTTTGTCACAGCCAGCATCCTAGTTGCCTAGGAGTTGAAAAGTTGACTATAGGGACTTTTTGTCTCCTGCAGTGGTAAGGAGGTCCTGGTTTAATCTAGAGTCATACAGTGGACAGTTCTGCTAACATAGGAAGGGGAAGTCAGAGGCCAGGCAGAGAGAGGGGGCAGGGTAGAGAGGCCCTTATAACTAGCTTGTTGTTTAACTTTTTTTTTTCTCTGTAGTGCTCTTAGCTTTACAGAGAATTTAATTTTTTGGTGAGTATAATTTTCTAAAAATATCTTCTTTTATGATTTCCAATCTTAACAACTCTGCCATGACCTTTACCTTCTCTACCTTCCTGCAACCTCCCTGCTGAATGAACTAGGCCTGCATTTTTTCTTTTTAAGGACTTTCCGTGCCTTTACCAAGGGTTTTACAGACTATCCTTTGAGTTTTTAGGCAGCTTCTGATGTCCCAGATCTTCCTCTCATGTCAGAGATGTGCTTGACCCTGAGACATGTGTGGTTCTGCTCTGGAGGCTAATTATCTTAGGTGGTGACCCTTTCACCTTCTAGGTTGGGAATCTATTACCTCTCAAAATGTTTAACATTCTGCCTTTTAGACAGGAGAATTTTTTGACCTGTTCATCAAATATGTGCTTTCATGACTCAGGAGTCCCCTAACTCTCCTACTGCTTTCGGTATATTTTATTGCTCAGTTAGTTTCAATTGGCCTAGCAAAACGTTGTGGGATACTTGACATTTTGATATCTTAGGTATTAAATTGAAAAGCATCTAGTGGATCATTTTCATATGGTAATCCTAAATTCCCCTTTCCTACTCAGAGGAATATGGTACAGTCTTCAGGTCATCTTGAATATTTTTTTTTATTGATCTTTGAGGGGCTTAGTCATCTTTGCTCTTCTTGTCTACAAAGTTAGAAACCTGTCCACACCTGTTGGACAGACCAATAACCTTAACATGTGCTAGTACAGAGAAGCTTTTAGGGGATTCTCACCTCATTCCGTATATCTTAAGAAAGCTCAAATGCTGGCTCTTTATAAGGCCCTCTCCAGACTCAGCTGTGGAAGGAGGGAGAAGAATTAGCAGGTGTGCAAATGATGTGGCCACTTTCTTTCACAGCACTCCTTGCAAAAACTACCCTAGTGTGGCACATCAGGCACAGAGCTTGGCCCTTTAGATCTATGCCTGGAGGAGCTTCCGCCCCAGATGTGAGACATCCAATGTAGATAAGCAGAGGCTTAGAGACCAAAGTCCCAGTGGATGATGGAGAGAGCCCTGCCAGAAAGGTGGCATCTCAGATGTTTGGAGATAGACTTGAGGTAGAATCCCAAGCAGGGATCTAGGGCAGAGAGGCCTAAAATTGGGTAGAAGGAGCAAAGTTACTGGCTTAGGGCTCAGGGGCAGGGCTTTAGCCCCCAGCGGTTTGTGGTGAGGACCTAAGACACCAGGTGGCTCATCACCACAGCCCTTAGGCAGATAGAACAAACTGGAGACTTGATCTTTGTAATGGAATAAAAAGGAAGCTTGTTAAGGAGGAAGTGATTGAGTGGTGGGGCTGTACAGCCAGCCTGCCTGGGTTCAAAGTTCCATTCTGTCCCTTACTACCTGTATGACCTTGGTCAAGTTACTTATGCCTACCTCATAGGGTTTTTGTGCGAAGCAAATGAACTGATATATGTGAAGTGCTGAGAACAGGGCTAGCACAGACTAAGTTAAGTGTTAAAAAAAGTTAATTATTGTTATTATTAGAAGTGGCACAAATAAACAAATCAATCACAAATCAACAGGGTGGTCCTGATGTCAAATCATCAAAGTTATCCTTATTCTTCACTTCCCTCTGAGTAAGGACAAGATTGGTCACAGATCTGGGGTAAGGCTAAGGTTCCGGATGGGGGTCTTGGTGTGGAAAAGAGCAGTAGAGGGAAGGAACTAGGCAAATTCTTGCAAGTACAGTTGGGAGAATGACTTTTTTTGGAGGATGGGGTGCGGGGGTGGGGGTGGGGCAAATTCTGACACATGGTCATTGTGTCCTGTAACCAGTCTAGAATCTCTGGGCTCCCTGGGACCCATACTAGAAATGTGAATAGTGAGAGATGAGTCTGAAAGGCTCTCTGGTATAGGCTGATTCCTCTAAACCTCCAGGTTGTACAGTGGCTACAAGAGAGGTCATGCACCTCTGGCCTTTATGCTGGCTCTATTCTGGAACTTAGAACATTAAAATACAGACCCTGTTTCACAAGTCATGTCTTCATGGTTCTGTTCCTCACACATGCAGACAAAACAGGACTTTAAAAAGAGTTTATGGGGTGCCTGGGTGGCTCAGTTGGTTAAGCTGCTGAATTTGGCTCAGGTCGTGATCTCGCAGTTCGTGGATTTGAGCCCTGTGTCATGCTCTGTGCTGACAGCTCAAAGCCTGGAGCCTGCTTCAGATTCTGTGTCTCCCTCTCTCTCTGCCCCTCTTCCCTGCTCATTCTCTCTCTCTCTCTCTCTCTCTCTCGCTCCCTCTCTCTCTCCGTCTCTCAAAAATAAACGTTAGAAAAAATTTTAAAGAATTTATTTACAATAATAATAATGACTACCATTGTTGGAGACTTTAATCATGTGCCAAGGCTCTGTGTATATACCTGTGTGCCACATAGTGAGTGCCTCATTCAGTCCTCATAACAACTCTGTGAAGGCACATCTTATTATCGTTTGTATTTTACAGATGAGGAAATAGGCTCCAGAGCATCCAGTAACTTTCTAAGATCAAATAGCCAGCAAATGGTAGAGCCAGAATTCCAGTTCAAGTAGCTCTGTGTTAGAGCCTGAGATTTTAATGTGAAGAGACAAAGAATGCTTTGGAGTTTCTATCTGGAAGGAAATACAGCATTTTTGACAGAAGTGAAATATGTGCTGTTTGCTCCCTTCCTTGGTGAGCTGACACCAACCTGAAACATTTGCTCCCCTCCCTGGGCGGCATCTATTTTGTTTCTCCAAGGACACAGATTCACTCTGTGGAGACTGTGCCAGAGGCCAAAGTTCCTTATAGCTTCTGAGACCACAAAACCCTTTTCAACAAGATCCCTCAGGCCCAGGCCCTAAAAACCGTGTAATAAATTTACCATCAAAATAATCTCACTTGGCCCCTCTGAGACCATTATGCTACAAACAAAGGTAACGTGATATTCCAATAAATATTTCTCCTGTGAAGTCATTAGGGTTTTTATCCCCCCCTACACAAAACTGTATTTTTCAAATTTAATATAATTTCATAGTTCCCCTAAATCATTCATGGGTATATATACAACATTCAACAGTTCCACATCCTGTCATTTGAATAAGAATGATTATTAAAGTTTAGTCTGAGACTAAAATGCAAAAGCATTTTACTGTTTTTATTATTAAAAATGCAATAATGAAATATTTTAAAATGTTATAGCAATTATCTTTTCATTGCACAAACCTGCGTTGTCAACTATGTCACATTAAAATGTTAAATCACTATTTTAATATCAAATTACAAAAAGATAGAAAATGCTAAAATTTGTCTTCTGTGCAGTGTATTTCACTCAGCATTTTATTTATTTTTTTTTTAATTTTTTTTTAATGTTTATTTATTTTTGAGACAGAGAGAGACAGAGCATGAACGGGGGAGGGGCAGAGAGAGAGGGAGACACAGAATCGGAAACAGGCTCCAGGCTCCGAGCCATCAGCCCAGAGCCCGACGCGGGGCTTGAACTCACGGACCGCGAGATCGTGACCTGGCTGAAGTCGGACGCTTAACCGACTGCGCCACCCAGGCGCCCCTCACTCAGCATTTTAGTACATGTGATCTGTCATGGTTGAGAGGTGCTGCATTATACAGGAAACACCACAGATTTTGAAGGTCCCAGAGTTGAAATAATGACAAGTTCTAGGAAATATGTACATCTTCATCACTTTAAAAAGTTGGGATAATTAGCTATTTTTCTGGGTTCCTAAACCCACGCCTGCAGGACATCACTGGAAAGTGAGCAAATCCTGAACATCTGGGCTTACAAAAATGAAATGAATCACAGAAGCCATTCTGTACATTGTATGTTGTGGGCGTCAATGTTGTGGTCTCCCCTAGACCTGCTGGGCCACCTGCATTGGGTTCTCACTGGCATAGGTAACAGTAGAAAATAGGGCAGCTCTTGTTGCCCTGGAATGAGTGTTAATGAGGAAGAAGCATGGGGATGAGGGGTACTGTATTCAGACACTTGCCTTTCAATGAATCCAACTTGGTTCTCACAATATTATCTATAAAACTGAACTACATGTCTTCATCACACTGGATGTAATCATTACACGGAGGACTTCGACCTTGGACTTTGTCCCATTATATTGTTAAAAAACAAAAAATATATATATATTTTAATAGATTTCATGAGGAGTTAATTGTGCATAGCTTTGATTGCTTATGGGGAACTATCAGATGAGGTCCACACTGGGTCAGCAATTTATATTTATGCTCTTTGAATCACAAGGTCTTATAATCTATGCAGTTTTTTTTTTTTTTAATGAGCTTACTTGCTTTCAACAAACAATAGCCAAATTATGGAAAGAGTCCAAATGTCCATTAACTGATGAATAGATAAAGAAGATGTGGTTTATATATACAATGGAATACTACTTGGCAATGAGGAAGAATGAAATCCTGCCATTTGTAGCAATGTGGATGGAACTGGAGGGTATTTTGCTAAGTGAAATAAGTCAGTCAGAGAAAGACAGATATCATATGTTTTCACTCATATGTGGAACTTGAGAAACTTAGCAGAAGACCATGGGGGAAGGGAAAGGGGAAAAAATAAACAGAGTGGGAGGGAGGTAAACCATAAGAGACTCTTAAATATAGAGAACAAACTGAGGGTTGATAGGGGTGGGGGTCAGAGAGAAGGGAAAATGGGTGATGGTGGGCATTGAGGAGGGCACTTGTTGGGATGAGCACTGGATGTTGTATGTAAGCGATGAATCATGGGAATGTACCCCCAAAACCAAGAGCACACTGTATATACTGTTAGCCAACTTGATAATAAATTATATTAAAAAATAATAATAAAATAAAAAATAAAATGAGCTTATAATCAAAACTGAAAAATCATCTGAATAGTACCAATTATATTATATTGTATTATAGGCAAATTACACTGCTATATTACAGTGTTAATGGAGATTGCCAGTCAGAAACTACTTATCTTATGGGTGGTTAGTAAACACTTGACTGATTTACACTGGTGTTATTCACATTAATACATCAAATCAGTCCTAAGGGATGCTACAAATTGAAAGCTTATAACTTAAAAGAACTTTACTTTATTAAAATTGAAGGAGTAACTCCTTATACTTGCCCCCTCCTCCTATATTAACATCTTTGTTTAGTTCTTGGGTATCATAGATTTGATTCCTCTGGAGATACAAATGAAAATAAGTGTGCGAGAATTTTTATCAGTATGTGCTTTGGAAAACAACACTTATAAGTGGGTGAGGGAAGCAGGATGGAGCAGAAGGCAAAGTTGAACTGTGATTCTGTTGCGACAAGCCTGCAGCCAATCCCTGAAGTCTGAATGTGGACTGCCCCTGAGAGAGATCCCCAGATTGAGGCAAGGGAGCCTGGACTTGCTGCCTGTCATCGACCAGTCATGGGATGTGGGCTACCTCTGCAGAAAGAAACATAACATTGGGCAAGACAGTTCTTTTTGGCTGAGGGCCATTTCTAGAGAGGGACTCAGCTCTGAGTCATCAACAGGTAACATCCTAATAGCTGGGAGAATAAGTGCCTAGGTCCTGAAGGTGGAATTTAGGTGGCACACCATAGAGCCCACTACCCTGAATTATACCACAAATTCACCACGTGGGAGTTAAACTCAGTCTCTTCTTAACAAGTTAAATTTTTCTTCTGACTTTCCTCTCTTTGTAATCAGCATCACCATTTTTCCTTACCTAAGGTAGTAGAGTAGAAATCTGAAGATTTCTAAAAATTGCCTTGGGCGATTTTTAACAGTCTGTCACATTTAATTTCCAGCATATTTATCCTTTTAAACAATTTTAAATAATTCACTACAAAATGAAATCTGGCATAAATCCTATCTGTCTTTTACTCCCTGAATTAACTGAAGAAGCCAAGACAACAGATTTCTAGGCAGTTTGGAAACTGGTGATATAACTAAGGAATGAGGAGGTGCTGGGTTGTTTTTTTTTTTTCTCTTTTAGAGAAGAAAGGTTGAGTCAGTGGTCGTCAGGCAAATAAATTCTCAACTATTTTCTGGAAGTCTAACTCTGTTTATAAGAATGAAAATGAATGACCTTGAAAAATAATGTTGTTATTTTATGTTAAAAAAATTAGTTAACATGAGCTAGATGTTTTCAGAGATTGAGATTAAAAAAAAACAAACCTAGCTAGGAATTGTGGGTACAATCTCACCTTCGACTCATGTAACTATGCTGTCAGAGACCTAGCTGCCACTCCAAACACTGTCCTCAAAGTACTCACAGGGAAACACGGGGGATATTAAATTATCATGTAATTAAATTAAATTATCACTTTGCAGTCCCACCAATAAGGCTGAAATGGCACTTCGGTTATGAATCCTTGCTTGCAAATCCTTTTACTCTGGGATGAGAACTCCTTCCTGGCAGAAGCAGTTTTGGCTTAAAGGTGAAATTGTGGATTAGATGTTTGTACAAGAATTCTTGCACCCTAAGGACAAAAATTAAAACTCATTTGTTTTTTGTACTTACGATCGTTGGGTTTTTGAATAATTTTACTTGCTCAAAACATGGGTCTATATTGTACATATTGATAACGTCATGTTCTAAATATAAAACTGTTTTAAATCTTAGCAATATTTTCTAGTTAAGTAGTAAGTAGGGACATTTTAATGTTAGGAACTTTAAAATGTGCAAATAGCTATTTCCAAATGAAGAGGCCAGAAACCAGCAGAATTGGTTTGAAGCAAGAGCAGTGGGGGCCACCAGAGTTTATCTCCTTCACACTCATTGTATGCATAGCACTTACAAGATACTATAATGATGTTCACAGTGCAGAAAAAACATTCTCTCAGGTTTCTAATAATATGAAAAGGAAAATAGGGCAGGAAGACTGTTGGTGTTCAGTTTTCTTCTTTAAGCCTGTGAGGTTTCTTAAGCAAGTCCTATTAGATGCATGAGATGATGATGACGTTTCTCCAAGAAACCACCCTTAAAGTCTCGGGGCCCATAATGAGCCTGTGTAGCTGACACAAAGTAGTGCCCCCAAGTATACTTTAGATGTATGTGTTTGTATCCACACAGGAAAGTGCACATCCTCACTGCAAGTGTACCTTTCCACGAATGAGCCATATGAGAGAACCCTATAGAATGTTATTATATGCCCTCCCTGTATCCTTCAAATTCTCTTTGGGATCTATGTGGATGACCCAGGTGGCAATGAATGGATGAATAGTAGTAGCTTAGTGCCTAGTGGCACCACACAGTGGACACACAGAGATCTGCTGAAATACATGTGGTGATGGATGATAGGCCAACATTTTTGGACCCAACAGTCTTCACTCAGGAATGCTTTGGATAAACCGTCTGAACAAGGGGCTGTTGAAAGGATAGCTTAAAGCAGAAATCCTCAACCTTCAGCCTGTTTCAGGATCACTTAAGGGCTTATTAAAACACAGATTCCTGGACCCCATCCCCAGAGTTTCTGATTTGGCATGCCTGGGGTGAAGTCTGAAAATCTGCATTTCTAACAAATTCCCAGGTACTACTGCTAGTCCAGGGATCACACGCTAAGAGCCTAAAGGAAAGAGACCCTTCACTGTTCTCTTCTGAGGTCCTCAAATTCATTCAAGTTGCTGGGCCCAGTGGTGAGTTTGACTGCAAGGTGGAGATGAGTGAATGCCTTCAAGTAATGAAGATGAGCCAGCGATCTGAGATGGGGCAGGGAGTGTGGAATAGGTCTGCAAGAAGACCTTGGGAAATTAGACAAAGAGAGCAGTGTACTCTCCTCCTTCTTTGTAAATGGTACAGTAAAGTTGTATAGCTACCCCTCTTTTCTTTTCATACATCCTGTTTGTTTTGTCCGCACAAGCAACATTCCTGCTGCCTTGCAGATCCATTCTTCCTCCACTCCAGTCACTCATTTCTGGTGGGCTTAGAATCAGAGCATTAGGCTCTTGGGCCATAAATGTGGGTGCATAACCTTCTTCCCTTAGTAAATATTCCTGTGGGACATGACCAAAGCCTAGCCAATCAGAGTTCTTCCTCAGGAATTTGTACATTTTACTAGTCAGGAAAGTTCTAACTCGATTTCTGCACAGAACTCTGCAAATATGTTCAAATGTGTTAGCCATATGGCCCACCATGGAGAATATTCAAGAGAATGAAAAAGACAAAAGTCAAAAAGAAAGAAGAGAAGTGAACCATGTCAGCATTAAATCTCTGCACCTAGTCAGTCACTAAGGGCTCAGAGCTATTTGGGTTCTGCAACAATTTCTTCATCAGTGTCTCTCTAACTCTCATCTCCTTACTGTCACCCTGGTTTATTGTCTGTTTCTTTCTGAGAGTGATTTTAATTGGTTTTCTGTCACTTGCAAAGGGGAGAATCCTGACTATTATCCCTCTTAATTAAACTCTGAAGGACAGAGGTGTAAGAGGCACAGAAGGGTGTTAGTGATAGGATGCTCACACAGACTGCCAGGCTCTTGCAGCTACAAGGAGCAGAGCCTCACCAAGGTCTCCTTAAGAGAAAGTCCACTGACACATATGCAGAGACTGAAAGAGGAATGCCACCAAAAAGCTGAGACAGGTTTAGGGCCAGCTACTCTCTAGGTCTCTTTCTTCTAGCCTTTCCTGCATGTCATTGCTGCTTCTCAGAGTGTCTGTTCCATTCTCCATTTACTCCTCTTGAGCCGTACTCTGCCAGTTTTCCAGTCCAAATCCCAGGAGGTCGGCTAATGACACTGCTATTCATATTGCGCAGGGCCCCTTGTTCCTGACCACTTGTGGGTGGCCAGCCAACCTCTCTGGGTGAGGCACAGCCTCTAGTCCCATCAGAACCTTCCTCTGAACAATAATAAAAAAGCTGGGGAATTTAGGAGGAGGCAGACACTCCATTTTGTCCATTGTAGGAGATGTGTGTTCCAGAACAGGAGGAATGAAGAATCATGGCATGCAACATCAAGCAAATATTAAATAAACACATTTGCAACAGAACATTGAAAGTGCACCAGAGAGGTGGGTATGGGGAAGATACAGGTCAAGGACTTGCTAAAGTGATCTGGGTCAGAGCCAAAGGCTTCAGGTCCTAGAAAAAGCAAGACCAGGGTGGACACTTCTAAGCGCAGAAGGCTGAGACTGCTCACAGCCACAGCAAAGTCTCTGGCCTCTACTTGGCTTGACTTCTACTCTCTGACTGGTGGAAAATGGGGATAGCCTCCACATGTTCTTCCCTTTCCCCCGTCTCTCCAAAAGACTGGCGTTGTGGCGGGGAGGGCGGGGGGAGTCATACCGATCTAGAGTGGGGTTCTAGGAATTGACCGTGGGCAAGTTTCTCAGATTCTGAAACCTTAGTTTCCTCATCTAAAGATGACATTATTGGCTTTCAAAGGGTTTTTATGAAGAACAAATAAGACAATGCCTGTGAAACACTTAGCCTAGTTGCAGGCACAAAGTGTTCATTGGATGCTAGTTATCATTGCTATATCATCATCATCATCATTATCATTTTCATTACAATATTTTCAAGGTGAATGAGTGTAATATGACTCCAGGGATACATTTGTGAACAAAGCTTATCTCTCTACCTGTTTCTGATACTAGTCATTTTCTAACAAACATCTCCCACTTAGAAGTAAAATTAAAATCCTAATATATTTAAACTATACAGTTATATGTGCCAAGTGAATACTACTTTACACAATTTAGAAGATTTTTATTTTAAAAAAGAAAGAGAGGAAGGAGGAAAGGAAGGAAAGCAAAAAGGGGTATGGAGGGAGGGAGGAAGGGAAGAAGGAAGGACTTGTGAAAGTCTTTTCCTTTTAAGATTTTATACTTCGTTATAAAAGAGATTGATTCCTATTGTTAATTGATGTATCAGTGCAATAACAACAACAAAAAGCCAGAAAAAGATACCTAAAAATCTTTTCATTTTGTAATGCAGAATATCTGGGTATATTTATGTAAGATATATACTTTATGCAAGATAGTATAAAATCATACCTTGCAGAGACCTTATGTAAGATAATGTAAAATCATTCATTTGGTCCAGCATGCCTCTAGCATTATCAAAAGTTCACTTGAAAAATATATGAAAAGGTTGGGAGGATGTGGCTTAAATATAATCTTCAAGTTTAAAATTTAATTTTACATACTGCCATGCTGTTTCATTAAATATGCAGGAGAGGGAAGAGTAGTATTTTTCAGACTTGAAAAAATTAATCCATGTTTCTTGGCATGGACAACCAATGTTATATTTAAAATATACATATATAATGTGAGACCCATTATCTAATAAAAGTCATGAAATCTATCTTACTCACTTTGTAACTTACACTGACTGGAAGTTGATCAAAGAAAACTATTTCCCTTTTTACTTTTTATTACATTGTTACTATTTTTATGGACAAAATTTAAAATGTATGATAAAAATCCAATATACAGTAATTGAAACATACAGTCTGACCTCACATTGTTCTGATAAATCTGTTCATTTCTGGCCATTTTCAGTGTTGCTATAGTGAACAGTGTTGACAAGTGGATGAAAAAAGCTTATAAATGGAATTCTGATCATAGATAAGACTGAACATAAACTGTCTCCCCACATTTCTGCATGTTAGGAGGCCCGGCTTGTGCCCCAGATGGCCATCTCCCAATAATACATAAAACATTTCTTGCTAGAGCTCGGCACACGTTGAATGCACAGGTCATTTGAACAGAACAATAATTCAATTCAGTTAATAATGACCTCACTGGGAACAAACACAGACACAGGATGATGCTGTTAGAAGAACAAAATCGTATTAGAGTTTTAAAAATGAAATTCTTAAAAAGCCGCCATGCTCTCTTGTCAAAATAGCACTTAAATGTATTCAGTGTTTAGCGACCAGGCAGGCTCACTGAGTTTATTTTAGTCTCTTGAATTTTACTGCTGTGTTTCTGTGCCATGTTTCTTCAGTTTTCATGCTGGTAGCTTTCCTGGGAAGGTCAGTGTTGCCTACTGAACTCTCTATTGGCTTACTGGCTGAGCTCTTTGATGAAGAAGCCTTGAGTTTTTCACTTTTTCTTTTCTTCTGGCTGAGATGGCAGTCAATGAGGAATGACTGCAGAAAGTTTCAGAAGGATGCATGGGAATCATTTAATCAGACCAATAAAATAAGCTATTTATGTATATAACAGTTATAGTAACCTCAACCACCAAGGCCATATTTCTCTACAATAATTTTTAGGTTTAAGGATAATTTTATTTCTAGCTTATAAGGCTTAAAATTCAGGATTCCCTTCTTTGGCAGAAATGAATGAACTCAGCCAGAAGAAATCAGAATCTAGAATGACCCCTTTCTGGCATCTACATACTTGCTAACAAGATAGCTTCATGTTTTGACACCACTGATGTACATGAGATCAGGCCCCACCTACATGGAATTTTTAGCCATGATGTTCATTTCTGTATTTTAAAACTAAGCTCAAGTGCTATTGAAATTAGGCCCTTTATTGTCATAATTTTAACTGTTAAAACCATGTTATCTAACTTAATAAACAGCAGGAGCTTTTAATATGCTTTAAAAAAAACTTTTTAATGTTTATTATTTTTGACAGAGAGAGAGACAGAGCATGAGCAGCGGAGGGGCAGAGAGAGAGGGAGACCCAGAATCCGAAGCAGGCTCCAGGCTCTGAGCTGTCAGCACAGAGCCTGACACAGGGCTTGAACTCACAAACCGTGACATCATGACCCAAGCCAAAGTCGGATGCTTAAGCAGCTGAGCCCCAAATATGTTTTTTCTTAATACATTTTATTAAAAAGATCTTTAACTTTTGGGATGCAAATTATAAACTTGCAGAAAATATGGGTAAAAAGAAAAAAGATAGAGTCTGTTCAGATCATTGTAACTTTTTTGAAGTTTGCGTGGTTCTCTCTCTCTGTCTCTGTCTCGTCTCTAGTGGGGAAGAAGCAGAGAGAGAGGGGGAGAGAGAGAGAGAGAGAGAGAGAGAGAGAGAGAGAGAGAGAGAGAGAATCCCAAGCAGGCTCTGAGCTGTCAGCACAGGGCTTGATCTCATGAACCCTGAGATCATAACCTGAGCTGAAATCAAGAGTCAGCTTCTTACGTGACTGAGCCACCTGGGTGCCCCACATCATTATTATTTTAATGTTGGAAAACAGGGAGAAAACTTTGTAGAAATTTTGTCAGCAATTGTTTTATAGTTTATTTTATTTATTGTATGCCCCCTCCCCATCCCGTCTATCCTAGTAAGCTTAAAAAAGCTAAATCTACAGAGTTGTGCATTTATGCTTGGGAAACACATTTCTTTTTTGTTTTGTTTTGGTTTTTTGTTTTTTTTTTTTTTACTGAGGTTTTCTTTTTTATTCAAGTATAATTAACACATAGTGTTATATTAGTTCCAAGTGTATAACATCATGATTCAACAATTTTATACATTTCTCAGTGCTTATCAAGATAAGTGTACTCTTAATCTTTATTTCACCCATCCCCTCACCCATCTCCCCTCTGGCAGCCCCCAGTTTGTTCTCCGTATTTAAAAGTCTGGGGGGTGGCAGGAAACACATTTCTTTATAGGAACTAACTCATTAACTTATTTCTGTACCTGCATCACCAATATCAACTGGAATACCCTGTAATAGTGGCAGTTTATTAACCTCTGCTGTAAAAGCAGAAGTAACACTCATGCTCTTCTGTCATGAAAATGGTGGTTAGGGTTAGGGGTGTTTTAGGGAGAAAGTAATCTGGGGGAGAGGGGGAGGCAGTTAAAGAAGCAGAGTCATTTTCTACTACACATATATACATTTTTAAGGATTAAAGTGGTATCTATAATCCAAACAAGATATCCCTTATTCCTTCATTTTCCTCTCCTTGCTTTTACTGATACTTCTCCCAGAAGATACAGTCCTTGCCTCTAAAAGAACTTACTATCTGAAGGAGAGGAAACATAGAGGGTAAATAAATAAATATACAAGGCAGCAGGTAATTTAGGGACCATGTTCATAGTATAGGAGTTCGGAGAAATAGATAAGGAAAGGCTTCTTGAAGGAATTGCAACGCGTATGTGCAGATTCTGCTCCTTTGATATATATGAGGTTGTCTCTCATTTCTCTCTGAGGCTGAAGGGGGATTTCCCTTCCTGTCACTACCCCCAGGTGCTATTCTGTCTCACCACCTCTAAAGATGCAGAAGATCCTTCTGCAGCTATACCCATTGTGTCAGTGGCAACAGCTCAGCTTCTCAGTTTATCTGCCTTAAGGCTGGCAAGGCTTGTGGAGACTGAGAAGAGTGTTGAAGAGTACCCTTCTCAAGGGAAAAGGGAGGGAGGTGGAGCACAGGAAGCCACACTCCTATCCTGGCTTAGGCACTTGGAAAGGGGCAGCAGGAGGGAGGAAAAGTCCAGCAGTGCCGCTCATCATCACAACAGTAACATTTACGCAGCACTTACTGTGCAGAGAACTGTTCAAAGCAGTTTACATGGGCTATTAACTCAGGTGACTCTCCCAACAACCCTATAAGGAAGTACTATTAATACCCCCATTTTACAGATGAAGCACAGAAAAGCTAATTAAGTTGCCTAAGATCACACAGCTACTTAATTGACATAGTTGGGACTTGAGCCCAGGCACGGCTGGACTCCAGCACCTCTACTCTTATATGGTTCACAACTCAGGCTGCACATTAGAATCATTTGGAGAGCTGTTAAGCAATATTGATACCTGGGCCTCAATCCCAGAAATACTGATTTAATTGATCTGTAGTGGGGCCTGGGGGCAGGAGTACTTTTTAAATTTCCCCAGGTGATTCTAATGTGCAGCCAGGATTGCCAACCCAGCTCTTCTACCTCTCACTATCCTGTTAACTCATTATCTCTGCACCTCTCCCCTCCGCCCTGTTACTGAGACTATTTTGCTCTGATCTTAGACTCTGCCATGCTCATTTTTCTTCCCACACAAAATGGCTCTAGTAGTGGTGTTAAAATATGTCCACAAATCCTGTGACACTCCTCTCTTCAAAAGGTGAAGCCTAACTGCCCCCACCCTTGGGATGTGGGCCGGATGTAGTGACTTGCTCCTATTAAATAGAATTTGGTGGAAGAGATGGTCTGGGACTTCCAAGACTAGGTCCTAAAAGAGGTTGCAGCTTCCTCCCTGTCCTGTCTTGTGAATCATGGACTTGCCCGCTCTGGGGGAAACTAGCTGCTATGCCATAAGAACACTCCAACAGCCCTATGGGGAAGATCTCATGGCAAGGAAATGTGGTTTCCTGCCAACAGCCAGTGAAGAACTAAGGCCTTCCAGCAAGTAATGAAACGAGTGAGCCAAACTGGGAGTGAATCTTCCAGCCCCAGTGAATCCTCAAAATGACTACAGTCCCAGCTGATGTCTTGAATGCCACTTCATGAGAGATCCTGACCTCAAGCCATCCTCCTAAGCTGCTCCCAGATTCCTGACCCTCAGAAACCATGTGAGCTAATAAATGTTCATTGTTTTACACCGATAAATTGTGGGGTAGTTTGTCATGTAGCAACAGATAACTAATAAAGCTGCCTTCATCCCCACCCTCCCACATTGGCTTGGAGCTGGGGAAGTTGCCGGGGCTGCAACAGAAAAGTGTTCTGACATCCCAAGGTGGAATTTTGAATGTATTTACCATAGAAACATAGTTCCATGCATATTTATGTATGTACATATATGTATGTAAATGCATAGGAAAAGTCTGGAAGGAACAAGCCATACTGTTGATAGTGGTAGAACCAGAAATAGGAGAGGGAGTGGGATTAGGAGTGGGGGAGGAAGCCTAGGGGAATTTTCCTTCCTGCCCTGTAGACTACTGTGTTGTTAGGATATTTCACACTGAGAACGTATCTATGTATCACCTGGGTAATTAAACGTATTTTCCCACGTAAAAGCAAGAGGGGTAAAAAAGAAGCATAATTGTACCTGAGTGTGGGTTCTTTTGAAGCAGAGTATTAGGAATATAGTTCTACAAGTACATTATGGATACAACAGTATTTCATAGTCTGTCCTGACAGCCTTAACATCAGGCCCAGCACTGCATTGAGGGCGCTGTACTGATGAATGAACAAAAACAGGCCTTGGAGCTTGACCCGCACGTGTGTGTGATTTCCATCTCTGACAGTCACTAGCTTGGCAAGTCGTGCACCTGTTCCCAGCCTGTTTTCCTCATCTGTACAGTCAAGATAATGATAGAGAATTAAACAGGGCTTTACACAGTGCATGATCCAGAGGTGGCACTCATTAACTGTCATTGTATGGAAAAATATGTTCCTAGTTCCAAACATATATATTTTGGGATCATTACAATGTAAATAAATTGAGGGCTCCATGAATTCTATGTTTTTGTTGTTTTACCTTTTCTTTGCAAAAGGTCCACGACCCAAAACAGACTTTTAAAACACACTTAGTGCATGAATATTGCAAACATTGCAGTGATCAAATATTTGTTTTTTGTTTAAAGTGATAAAGACCTGAACATATTTCATACTTACAGGGGAGAAACTGGGGACAGTGGAGATGCGCATGTAATCCCAAAGAGTTGAAACAATGCTAAATCTGAATTGTACTGGACGTTAACATCAAAGAAAGCTGGACCATTGCATCCTGCACACAGACATTAGAGGTCACACATAGGGATCCTATAGACCCCAGAATATCAACAAAGGTATTTCCTTTAACCCATACAGTGTTTTTGAAAAACATTTGAATTTGTTGCCCATATTTAAACTTGGAAGATTTTATATAAAAATACAGGTCTCAGACTGCTCTTAGAAAACTGACATATCTGGCTATCTTGTGTCACTTGGCTTGGACAGTGTTATGGACTCCTTTTTCTGTCAGGATAAGGGTTTTCCAAGAGGCCACAATTCCTACTTGGACTTGCTTGTGTTACTCACTAGGGCTACTTCCTTGCCCCTGGGTGCATTCAGTTTGCACCTCTGAAACTCTGGATGTTTATTCCAGTGCAATAAGAGTGTTATTGGTATAGGATGATCATGTGCTTTGACAATTATAAAAAACTGCCTAAGCATGCCTACAATGTAGAGGTCCCAGAAATGAAGGCCATCTCTCTCTGTTTACCTTTTAATGAACTGAAGGAAAAAATGTAAAGCTCTCTGAAATGTTTCTATGAGGACATGAAGAGCTGCTATTTATAGTCTACTTCTGCAATGAGGTGATATTTATTAGGAGGATCTCCCATCTCTCCAGTGCTCTAAAGTTATATGTCATCATAGCCGGTCTATTTGTGTCATTTTTTCATTGGATTGAGTAGGCTGGGACTCTTCCCCTCTACACATGCTCCAATCCTACCAATGGAAGAAAAGGCTGAACCATGACACTGGCCTTTGATATATATAGAGAGATACTTATCAACTTTGGTGATACTGAGTTCATTTTTAATATCATGGAGTCACTTGTAAATTAATACCTATTCGATACTTGTGAAATCAATGTTCTTATCTGGTCATTATTAAAAACAAACAAAAAATCAGTCCTATTTCCTTAACTCTGCTTGAAAATCTCTTCACAGCACAATTATTCCCCGTAATTAACAAAAGCTAAAAGATGAATTTGTGGTAAAAAGAGTCTCTCATTTGCTAGTAATATTTCTAGCCTGGGTCATTTCCCCCCAACATTTTATTAAGTAAATTTTCTTTTCTTTTCTTATCTTTTCTTTTTTAAAGATTTTACTTTTAAGTAATCTCTACACCCAACATGGGGAGATCAAGAGTCACATGCTGTACTGACCAAGCCAGCCAGGTGCCCAAGAAAACATACAGAAAAGTTGAAAGAATGACACAATGAATACCCGTACCTTTACCATCCAGATTATATGATTTACATTTGCTATATTTACTTAACACATACACATTTATTCCTCTATCAACCTATCACTTCACATTCATTTTTTGATACATTTCAAAAGAAGCTGCAGACATCAGTGCATCTGACCCCCCAAACACTTCAGCATGCATATCATTAGAGTTCAATATTTGCTTATGGGTTTAAAAATGTTTTTAGTGTGGTACAATATGTGTAACATAAAAAAATTACATTCAAATCATTTGTAAATATGCGGTTCTGTGGCATTAAGTACATTCACATTGTTGTACAACCATCACCACTGTCCATCTCCAGAACTTGCCATTTTCCTTCACTGAAACTCTGTATCTATTAAACAAGAACCCCCCCCCACTCCCCTCTCACCTCAGCCCCTGGCAACCACCATTCTCCTTTCTGTCCCTGTGAATCTGACCACTCAAGGTACCCATATAAATGAGATCATACAATACTTATTCTTTTGTGACTGGCTAATTTCATTTAGCATAATGTCTTCAAGGTTCATCCACGTTGTAGCGTATGTCAAAATTGCCTTCCTTTTTCAGGCCAAATAGTATTCCCTTGTATGTGCAAAGTATATGTTGTTTATCCATTCATCCACTGATGGACACTTGAGTTGCTTCCACCTTTTACCTATTGTGAATAATGCTCTTATGAACATGGGTGTACACATGTCTTTTCAAGTCCCTGCTTTCACTTCTTTTGGGTATATTCCCAGAAGTGGAATTGCTAGATCATATGGTAATTCTATATATAATTTTTTGAGGACTCTATGGTTTCTTTTTTATGTAAAATTTACACACAGTGAAATACACACATCTTAATCTACAGTTTGATGGGTTGCGGCAAATGCATACTCTAGTGGATATTTTTTTGTTTCTTTTTTAGGTCCTTAATATATGTAAGAATTTTTCAGTTAGAATGCTGACATTTTCTGTGACCAGAATCCTGATGGAAAGAGTGTGGTGTTATATGACACCAGGCATTCATTTTCAGGATCTACTGACCTTACTAATTCTCATATTTTGAAATCTGTAAAAGATCTCACAGTCCTGAAATTAGGAATTTGCAAAAACAATGATCTCCATCTTCCACTACCAACTATAAACACTTAAGCTTGTGTAAGCAATGACTATAGTTGTTTCAAAGAGGGATTTTTAAGCAGAAGAATGAATGTTGAGCTAAGTTGCATTCTTACCCTACCCATTACAGGGGATGAGATGATCTCCCCCTGTATCTATCATGCAGATTTTCCAGAGTCTGTAATGAGGCTCTTCCTAAAGATTCTAAGCAGGCAGTGAACAATATTTATCTTGTGTATCAAGAATTTATGTTATTGAAAATGAAAACAACAATGTATACAGCAATCAGATTGGTAAGGTAGTAGTCTCATTGTGAAGGATGTGGGAAAATAGGCATTCTCAGATACTGTAGGTGGCATGATAGGAGGGTTTTACTTACTGCTTGTTAACATTTTTAATATACCTTTTTCCAACCTCAGGAGTTTCACTTCTAGGGATTTTTTTTACAGAGTTGCTTGTACAAGTGCACCAAGATATATATTTGTACACTGTTGTGCACTGCTACATGGCTTATAGTAGCAAAAAACTGGAAACAACCCAAATAACAGTCAGTAGGTAACTGGTAAAAATAATTCCTGATATACCCACGTTTAACTGGTGTAATTTGCTTTAACAGCTTGGACACAAATAAGGTTACATCGTTTCTCTTTTTTTCAAATTTTATTAGGCCTGAACATCTATGTGCCCGATTAGTGCCAGAGGAAGTCCACTGCCTGTCTCCTTTCTTAAGGCCTCTTCCCTCCCTTTAATTATACAGCCACCCTGAGGCTTTACTCTTTGCAAAGTGGCCAGTCCTGCTTCTAAATGCCTCATGGAGAGAGAACTAGGGAATCTGATTAGTTTATTACAAGCCTTATTTTCAGCTTCTGTTGCTTCTGTTTGCCATAATATGACTGTTGAAAGCTGCAAAAGTAATAAATAGGGTCTAGCATTGTAAAATAAAGATTAAAAAAAAAGGTTTGATTGAAACTTGTTTTAAAAAAGTAAAAGTAAAGATTATCTTATCTTTAAATGTGATTTATCTTTGAAGACATACAGATAACAACTCTAATTGCAACAATGCTCTAATTTTTAGAATAAACAAAAAAATGAATCAAGTATTGATTTGGTTAGGGGGATAATTTTTCCAGCAAAATTGTATGATAGCAAATTTTGACACTCTTCACTTCATGCTGACTTTTAGAGCAGAATCATACAAAGGTCATTTTGAAAAAAGATGTGAAGTCTTCATCAGTTTTCCTGAGAGCTTCTCTTAATCCTTTGATATTCAAATAATTCTCCTTTTGAAGAATTTATCCTCTTATCATCCTTGTTGTTTTTCTCATCTTTAATTGTTAACTGGTCTAACACTGCCAGATACTCATTTGCTTATGGAACAGTTCTCCAAAATCACTTTCAATGACTTCATAAAATTCTGCATCTTTTGCAAGATTAGCAATCTTACATGGCCACTGAAATGCATTTTATTTACATTGTATTGTTAGATGTTTATAACATCTACCATCAGTAAAATGACTGACTGGGTGGGGATAGATGCTGGTATTAAGTCAGGAGGACTATTTAAGTAGAGACTAATTTAGTAAGTGGTCAGTTTATTAATGGAAATTTTCTGTTATGACCAATTTTTGCTTTCCTACACAACTTAGCAACTAGTGATTCAGATAATGATAATGAATAGCCGGATAACAAGAAATTACTATGCAGCACTAAAAAGGAATGAGTTGTGTGTTGACATGGAAAAATGTTTCACAATGCATGGTTAAATGAAAAGAGCAAGTTCCAAGGATACGAATAGCATAACAATGTTTCCATGAAATAGTAATAGTAAAGATTAGCGTATGCATCAAAAATATAAATAAATAAGACAACTTAGAAAAGTATACTGTATTAGCAGTCATTTCCAAGAGGTGTGGGGCAGGGAGGAAAGCTCATCTTGGTGGCCTTATTTTTAATGAGTAATTTATTACACTTTTAAATCTGTTAAAAGCCAATTAAAAATATTTTTAACTAATACAGCTTAGAAATGTCCAGAGGTTAAAAAAGAAAAAACGAAAAAGAAAAGAAAGATGGGCTGCCACTACATTAATGTCCAAAGAGTATAGTCTTAGAAAGAGCTTTTACGGACCCATTTTGAAGGGGCATAATGGGATCTTCAATATAAACCTGTTTTGTTATAAACACCCCAGAACTCATTCTCACAATAGTCAAGCCACAAACATTTACTGAGAATCTGTTATTTTCATGATACTGCGTTGCACTTAACCGCTCAGAGGAATACAAAGATCTATAAGACTACCAGAGCCTGTCCTCAAAAAGCTAACAGCTTTTTGGTAAGAGGCTCCTGACTGAACAAAGTAGGCAACAGCACCTGATCACCAGGACCCAAGGTCTCAGCAAGATGGTACACCTGTGCCAAGGTGGAGACAGTGATTAGTTGAGTTTTCAGAGCCTTTGCTGCTGCCTAAAATTCTGGGCGCCCAAGCATTGGGTGAGTGTCAGAACTGAGCATAGATATTCATCTTCAGAGAAGAATGCAGTTTCTTCATTCTCCATGGGAAGAGAAATTCATAGATTTGTTAAAGACCAGTTAGAGCTCCATTCAGATCTTGTGAAGGCTTCAGGGGGCTTTTGATGGGGATACTGAAATGAGGTGGTAAACAGGGGCAGGGGATTTATTTTTTTACTCTTCTGCCCTATTTTATGAATGAGAAACCTGAGGCTGACTCAAGGTTACACTGCTGCTAAGGACAGAATCAGGATTTGAGCCTAGCACTTGTGACTCTAGAGCCTGCTGTCTTAATTTTTATAATCCATTCCTTTCTCATTGCAGGTTATAGTCTAATTGTCACCTGCTACTTGTGGAAGGAAGAGATGTTTGGCATGGCACTGATCAATGTGTATATTTACTGGGAAGTTTACCCCAGGAGAAAAGAGAAAACCAGCTGTGTGAATGGAATTTGGAGAAAGGTAAAACCTCCTTGTAAACAACAAGATCCATGAAATCTCTATAGTCTTCCTGGATCAGAAGTTGGCAAGATTTCTGTAGACTTGGTCTTCCTTTTCACTCCTGGAAATAATCCATTTAGGGCAGAGTTGAAGCACATAAACAGAGCAATACTTTCTCTTCTGCCTCTCTTCTGCTTAAGCAGTAGACAATCCGCAGTTCTTTGGATTCTCAACTTAGTTGCAACAAAATTCACTTTGAAAAATATGCTGTTGAGACACTTCAATTACAGACTCACTTTGTATGGCATATTCAATATATAGGATAAAAGTGCTTTATATGTGCTATATAACATATAGCGATAATGTAGTGTGCTGTAGTATTTACCACTTAATTGTACCAACTTGTTCTTTACAGCTCTTCAAAATACAGGGAAAGTATGACCTTATTAGAGTGAGAGTTAAAAACTTTAAAAAACCATATATTTTTAAAAAAATCCTTTGTGGAACGCCTGGGTGTCTCTGCCAGTTAAGTGTCTGACTCTTGATTTCAACTCAGGTCATGATCTCATGGTTTGTGAGATGGACCCCAGCATCAGGCACTCTGATGACAGAGTGGGAACTGCTTTGGATTGTCTCCCTCACTCTCTCTCTGCCTCTCTCTCTCTCTCTCTCAAAAATAAATAAGTAAATAAATAAATAAACTTTAAAAAAATTTTAAAAATCATTTGATCTTTTAGGAAAAGTTTATTATATGTATTACCTTGCAAAATAGTATCATAGAAGAATTGGATATAGAAAAAAAAGGTTTTAGTTCGCTACTGTGATCATTATAAAATAGAAGACAAATTATATAGGTCGCTTCCCTTGTTGCAGAGTGAAAACAAACTAGTATGTGAAATGCAAAAATACCCCCTTCTAATGGAAAATGTCTGGGAGTCACTGCCTTGAAAAATTTCTAAAAAGTACTCAACATCCTAAACAATAGGAAAATAACTTGTGTATAATGAGCTACACATTCTCTTCTTCTTTGCCCTCTTTATCTCTGAGAATGTGAGGAGTTGGCATTGAACATAGCAATGACTTATGGACAACCTCAAAGGTCTATGAAAAAAAAAAAACAATCTGCAGTTTTGCTGAGGCAAGCATCAGAATCCCAAACATTATTGTCTGAGAACAAATCACTTGATTAGTGAGTGGGCTCAGCCATCCACCTGGTATTCACATCTTAAGCAAGATCTTATGGTTCTCTATAATCGCCACATCTGCAATAAATCCTGAGAAGAGATAATAACTTTGTTTCTTTGTAAAAATGGCCCTGAAAAGAAAGTCAACTGCCAGTGCAGTGCTAAAAAATGATGGCATTTATTAATTTTCATTATCATATTTTTTATATTTAAAAATATATTTATATTTAGATTATGTTTATATTGTAATTAGATGCATGACATTGGAGGCCTCTTGATATACTTATAAATTTGAAGTCTCCCTGCGTATACAGGCATTTCTCTGCAGACTGGCACATGACTTCTGTAAATAGAGATGGGAAGACACCTTCTGGTTTCACCTGTTGGTTAGAAAAAAAAAGAAAATATTGTATTACTGTGATCTTTTGGGGGATAAGCTCCTTGAGAACCTAAATGTACTATGTAACTGCCAGGGTCTGAGATTGCTGTTTGTCAACAAAAGCTCTCTTAGGTCCATGAAGTAGTTGCTTTCCTCTAAATTTTGCTTTTAAAAAACCCTCTGTAATTGACCTTGTTCACCATTCTGCAGCTGAGAAAGGGCTCATTGTTTTTAACTGAGAGTTCCACATAGCAATCACAATAATCCTAGAATTTTATAAACCACAGAAATTAAGATGGCTCTCCAAGCAGATATCACCAGGCTGTTGATAGGTGAAGAGCTTATATTTTATGCCATCCTTGATATATATACCTAGGCCCCTCTTCCCCAGAATGTTATTAGGTATGTTAGGTTCTAACTGGAGACTGAAGTTGAATCACTTATTATTCTGCACATGCCCCTTACTGGTAGTCGGTGAAACTCAGATGAGAATACCCTGTCCAGGATTTGATTATGATGATACATGGCAAGATGTCAAGCATCTTCAGAGGTCTTAGATTTCTGGCCTAATGCCATTTGAGAGATGACCTCTGATTTTCATTTGGCCTTCATGAGGATGTTGCAAAACATTATTCTCATAACTGGTTTTAGCTGTAATTCCTTTTTTTTTTTTTTAAGTTTTTATTTAACTGTAATTCCTAATGGTTGTTGTGGAAAGGTGGTAGCATCATATAGTTGGACTTGTAGATTCTGAAGAATCTTTGTTGTCTCGGAAGAACTCAAGGAAATGTAATTTCCAAACCTGGAAAAGATTCATATCTTTGAATCACTTGTTTAGTCTTATTGCCTTGAGTTAGATAAAGTGAGTTACTCTTTATGAAGCCTGAACAATGCCAGAAACACATCATTAAAATGTTAATTTAATTTGGCATGTTGAGGTAAGAATCCAGACAGTTTGGTTCACCTAAAAGTGAGTGGGATTAATGATACTGTTTTTGATCTAGAATAATTCTGGTCACATGAATGAGAGTTCCAAGGCAAGGAGATGGAGGTTAGTTATGAAGATGCACTCACCACCTTTGCAGTAGGTTCAGGACTAAAGTATAAAGTTTGCTTTCTTCAGAGTTGTTGATTGCATACTTTTGGAAAACATTAAATTCACTTTTAAGAGGAAGGCAAACGTTAAAATTTATTTGGCTAATAAGTTTAATTTTGTGATCATGGGTTTTTCTTTTGTTCTTCACTTCCCTGCCAACTCCTTTGAACTAAAATGGAAGATCCCTTTTTCATATGCTGCCACCTTGTTTTGCAAATCACCAGCAGGCCCATAGTAGAAGTTAAAACTTTGCAGGCCCAGATATCACAAGAGTATTCTTTTTCTATTTGCCAAGATAAAATCCCAACTTATGGCTTAGGACCATACTGTAAAATGTAAATAGCATTTTAATGAGCCCTATAGAGGAAGACTGGGCTGGGCCAGTTGCCCGCCACTGAAAGGCTGGATTTAAGGGTACCTTGGGTCATAATGAAACTAGTTTGGTGGTCTTAGCCTCCCTAGTAGACATTTTCCCACATTAGAAACCCAGCACAGGAGATCATGCAATTCCTTACAAAGGACAATTGTAGTTCTGCCCAAAACCAGAACTGGAGTGTGGATGGGATAACTAGAGGAGAAGCTAGATCAGTTAAGCTTTTAATTCTAAATTAAAATACTGCCTAAATTTAGGAGGAAAATGGAAAGGGGAAAATAACTGCATTGTGTATTTTTATTTCTGTCCACATTCTGTAATCTCAGACACTATCTAAGGACATCTCTTTTTTTCCATTTCCTTCACTATCCATGTTTTTGACTCTGTGAGAATATATTTTTCAAAAACATTGACTAAAACCATTGTGTTAAACTCTCAATCCTAATAACTCCAGCTCCTGGGGCTACAGGACTGAACATCTCAACTAGATTCCATATGAACTATACTGGTATTTTTCCAACCTCTCCCTGATTCCAAATTCATCTTCTCTAACTAGCTATATCTTACCTGTCCCTTAATCCAAGCACTGTCCCAGTTCCTACAGGGAACCCTCTGTAATGACAAGTGCACACCTTCATCTCACCTTTTTAGTACTTGTCTATATGGAATAGTTAATGCCTAATCATATGCATTTGATAATCAAGTTGACTGAAAACATAAGTGAACATTTAAAAGGTAGATTTAAAAAAAAAAAAACCTCCAAAAATAAGATGCTACATTCCTGACTTTACTTCAACAAAGAGGATTCTTTACTCCTTTTACCTCTTTGGAAAAAGACTGGGGCTCTAAATCCCTTAATAATTCTACTTGATTTAAATCTGACTTTAATCCTGCATGATAAATTAAGATTCTGTATCTTTTCACCCTTGCTTTTTGGAGTAATTTGTCTAACCCAGCACCTGCATAAATAGATCAGATTCTCTAAGCAATCCAAAGGCATTCCATTTAGGCAAGGTAGAGCAAATGGTGCTATCTGCCACCCCACCAGAGGACATCCTGACCTGGATAGTGTGTGGGTCCTTGAGGAGTGGTTGTATTTAGAGACCCACTGACTGAAGGAAAGACATCTGACTTCTCTGATTGCATGTAGAGTTCCCTGGACAGCCACTACAGGTCTCCACTTACAGTACTTCCAATCCCCACCCCCCAGCCCCAACTTAAAAAAAAAAAAAAAAAAAAAAAAAAAAAAAATTGTCCCTGAGAGGCTGCCAGTAGCCATCCAGAAGGAGAAATCTGGCATTTTCCCAGCACAGTGCTGCCCTGTAGCAGGATAATGTGCCTTTCCTGGAGTTGGGCAGACTTTGCCCTAAGGTTACATTTCCACACAAAGAAGTCTTTAAGGGTGCTGTTGCAGGCCTCTACACTGGAGGTTTACGTCTGTCAATCTCAGAAAAAAAGGAGGCCGTAATAAAACTGCAGGAGCCAGCAGTGGGGAATTACAACTCCAGGATCAGCGGAGGTCTGCCTCACAGCCTTGCTCTATGCTGAGAGTTGGCCTCTCTGAGGACAGAGAACAATAAAGCAGAAGGAATTTAAGTCAATTGGCTGCTGGATTGCATTAGCAGGACTAGAGAAGGGGGCACTTGCTGAGGGTGGTGCACTGACTCTTGGCTGCTGCCATTGTGCCAACCCAGCTGGGGTATCCAGAGTCTGAGAAAATGAGAAAAGTTCACCCAAGTCAAACAAGCCACAGGAAGGATTGCAGACCCCCAAGTTGGAGGCTGTGTGTGTAGCAGCCAGTGCCACTCCATGTGTAATTCAGTTGATCTATAGTGAGTAAGAACAGATACAAATTAAGATCTCAGTGAATGACCATGATAGACAGAAAAACAGGAAATGCATCAGAAAGTGGACCTGAATACTTTGTAAAGAGAGAGAGAGGGAAAACAAAGGTGGCGGCATTTGGGACTTAGGCAAAGAGAGGGGTGAGGAAGCCACCAAGTGGATCTGATTGGTTTGGAGGATGGAGGAGCAAGTGGGTAATGGAGCTTAGAATAGAGGGGGCATCACTGCCACCTGTCCGTCAGCTCCACAGCCCTGATTTTGGCAGTGTGGCCCTGATGCCTGCATGGAAGGCTTGTTAGACTTAGCTTGAGAGCTTCCTAAAATATCCACGGGCCTGATGCAATATTACTTTGTGATGGCATTGCATTGCGATGTGGTGACAGGATAACCTGATGGTGAGGAAGGAGGGTCTTTTATGTCTTCATAGGATTGTGTCTGAGAGAGGCCAGGTGATCGGAGCATTCCCAAAGGAAGATGGGTCAGCTGGAACAGTGGTTAAGCTTTCTGATGTGGAAGAACAGAGTTCCCATCCACCCACTCCCACTGCAGAGCCTGGATACCTGGGGAGGGCTCAGTCAGGGGCTGAAGTCTCGGGAGGACAGCCCCAAGGGGCCCCTCAGCAGTCCACAGGGCATTCTAAAAAGCAGAGCAAGCAGGGAAAGGGCTGTGCTAACCAATCTTCATGAAGCAAGCAGCAGAAAGAAGGTAGCTTTCCCCAGAGTAAGTCCTCTGGGCAAAGGCACAGCATTTGGGTTGGAGAAGGGGAGAGGAGGCAGGCCAAATCTGGAGAAAGACACCAAGCTAGTAGCACCAGCCAGGTTTGGCCTAGGTCCCCAAATAAAAACAATTTGCCTAGCTCTAGGCAAGCCCTTGTTCTGCATAATGACTTGAATTCTGAAATGTGAATTAAACCCTGCAAAGGAATGCAACTCTTTCTCCCTCCCGCAGGCCATTCTACTATTCTTAGGGGGTGCGAGGTGGGTTTCAGGAAGGTTTAAAATTTTTACCCCTTTATCAAAACATGGCAAGTGTCAGCCCCATCTCCCGCCATCCCTGCCCCCACTGCTCAAAGTGTTCAAAACTACAAGCTGCAACATCTTTTCAGCAAGTAATCAGCACAAGTTGAAAGGCACATGCTGTCGCATTTCTGATCAGATTGTATGTTAAGCAGGAAAATATACCCCCTCAACAACTTTCCCCCACCCTTTTTTGGCTAAATGCATGTCTGTTTAAAGAGCCACCAGGCAGTGCCTCTCACTTTGTCTTGGCAGGGCACAACCATCAGACGAAGTGGGAGGAAGAAACATTAACTTCAACAGCTGTTTCTTGACCCCGGCTGTCAGTCTTCCCAAGAATAAATTTTGGAGAGTCCTATTTGAAACAAAGAGGGAGTTTTTGAGGAGAGAAAAGTTGGTTGGTTCCAGGGAGGCCGCCCAAAGAAGCAGGGAACAAGATGTTTGCAGTTACTACGCAGCCTGCAAGCCTCTGCCGGGTGCAGGGATGGAGCAAAGTAACTTGAAAGCTCCCCTCTCGGCGCCCTGTGCCTGCAGCTTCCCCCCCTAACGCGCGCCCAGATCCAGCGCCGGTGGTAAGAGCCGTAGCTCGACTACAGTAATTCCCCAGCTCGGGCGGCTTGAAACTGCTCGGGCTGAATAGCATTTGCTGTTCCGTCCTGCGGCCGCCTCCCGCCGCCGCTGCCGTGCTCCCTGCAAAGCAGCTCTCATTATCCCGGAAGTTGTGCTGACACAGTCTCGCTGCCACCAGAAGTTTGTCAACATCAAACTTCTCCTGTGTGGGGTACGTTCACCTTCCACGAGTATTTAATCGAGCCAACAGGCAAACAAACAAACCCAAATAAACCTGCCCGTGATGTCATGGTCTTTTTTTTTTTTTTCCCCCTTCCTGGAAGGCTGGGGCTGTTAGAAATTTGCTGGTGGGTGCTAAGAGCGCTTGCGGATTTCTGGGGGAGATAAGGGGCGGCCCCCAGGGTGGGGAGTGGGGAAGGGGCTGCGGAGGGGCTTGCGGGACGGTTGGAGCTGAGCGCTGTGTAGGTCGGTGGAGGGCTGGGGCTGGGGCTGGGGCTGGGGCTGGGGCTGGAGAACTGGTCCTGCAGTCTCTCGACTGCCGTTGTTTTTGGAGATTACACCGACTGGGGCCAAGGTTGTTGCATTGCGTCCCCAGACCCGGCAACAAAGGTTACCTGGAATCTCTGGACAAGTAAAGACGCTGGGGGAGGGGAGCTTTCTACACTCTCACTGCTCTTTCTACACTCCTGTAGGACATTTTTGTAGACACCTCTTGGGATCTTTCAGAATAAAGGGCATTAGGGTCATAAAATGTATTTTGAGGCTTCAACTGCTACATAAAAGAAATCCTTGAGATTTGAGGGCAGGGGTGTACTACCTTTTCTGTCTTTAATAGGTCTCTTCTGATATCTTGATTAAACCATTCGGTCTAAACTAACTCCTTTCCCTAAGCCAGGTCTCCAGGTTTAGTTCAAGTTGCTGCTACCCAGTTTGGGTGTTTGTGGTTTCCAGTTGCTCCCCGCTGAGGTGTTCCTGGCGCGTGTGTCCCCCACCCCTCCAGCCCAGCTTTGGGGAGGAGGGGAAGAAGGGGATGCTGATTAACCCTTTCCATTCCATACTTTTATCTGGACTGATCAATCCTTCACAGACTGCTGGAGAGGACAAGGCCTGACTTGCAGAGTTGTGACCCTACGCATTCACGAAGCAGTGCCACTTGAGGACCACAGGTTTTCGAGGAGGAGCTGGAACCTCAGGCAGTGATAGTAACTTTGTATCTGGTTTGAAAGATCACATAAGGGGCATTCAGTGCTGAGAGATCAGAAAGAGAATTGCTGTATTCCCGACCTAACCTAAAGTCTGCAATGGGTGGCTGAGAGGGTTCGGTATACCCAAAGTAGGCAACCCCAACCTTGCTCCCTTGAATTGGAAATCTGTCCATTTATGGGTGCAGGACAATTCTTTTCTACTCTTCAAAAATAAGTCAAAGTGAATGCCTCTGAAGAGATTATTACCCATTATCCCACTAGGATATTGTGGGGGAGTGGGGAGGCAAGTTAGATCCATTTAGGAAGCTAAACACTTGATTTACTCTTCTTGTTCGTTGGCTGTTATTAACCATGTTTTTAGAAAAATTATATCTACAGTCATGTATCTATGATAATAAGAAGGAAGGCAGTTTTTCTTTTTTTTCAAAATGTCCTTAACAGGGGGAAAAAAAAAAAAAAAAAAAATTGTACCCTTCCCAAGGGACCAGCTTACCTTAAACACAAAACAAAAACAGAAGGCCAAAAACAAAATCTAAAGAAAATGCAATTCACGTGTTTCTCAGGGACTGGAAGATACTTTTGACAAACACAAATCAAACTGATTCAAATACACTTATGAAGCAGGCAGTTCTTAAAAATAAAATAAAATAAAATGTAATAAAAACCCACACAAAGAAATGTGTTTTCTTGAAAGTTCATTCCCTACAGTGAATTTTCCTGTTGGCCATGCCTCAAAATTTCCCCTGCATTATTTAGACTTCTTTTCTTCCAGTGGCATTTTAATTTTAATTTATTCATTTTTTTGTAATCCACAAAGTGCTCCTCAACATTGTTATACCTCTGTGTGGACATGAATCAACAAGGACACGTGGAGGATTCCATTCCCAACTCCACATGCATGAATTATTTGCCCTGGTTGTTAATCTGTCATAGTGTAAAAAACCTGATTTACAAAGGCTAGAGGACTTTTGCAGAACAAGGTAGTATATGGTTTCTATGGTTGGACTTCTTTACAAATAAAAACTATTTTCCATTTCTGTTCATAATTTCCTGGTTGCACAAAGATAATTTTCAGAGTTTTCAGATTCTAGTTCCCCAATGGGAGCCGTAAGCATGAGGAAACAATTTCTTTTTACAGTGATGTGAGCGCTATGCTCATCTGGATTTAGTTACTTCATAAGGTAAATATCACTAAATGTGCACTGGGATCTTTGGGGATCTAAGGTGCTGGACGGGTGAAAATACTCTACTGTGAAATGCTAAAGAATGTCAAACAACTGATTTTGAATTGGTTTGCAGAGCTAATTGGGTCAACTATGGTATTCTTTAAAGAGGGAATTAATTTGAATAATTTTAAAAAGTATTTCCAGTTTACTTTTGGTTACATTTAGGTTATTTTGTTCACTATGATTTTTAGAATTTACCCCAGGAATTCATTTAAAACATATCCTTCTGAAAAGTATATTCCCTTCAATATATAATATATGCCAATGAAAACATACGTTTCAAATTTCATGCTAATTACATTTTTAAATAATGATGTTCTTGAAATTATTTTTATTTAAAGGCAAACTATCTGCATAGATAATGGCCAAAGCTAACCAAACTGCTTTAAAAATTAATGAATATTAATGAAGTTCATGAATAGCACAATACTGCCCCTGCCTGCCTTAGGAAAAACAAATGTATTGACTCCATTTTCCTAAAATAACAGCCCTTAGTTTCTGATGGTTAAAATAGTTTTGTTGCTAAAAAGCTTGTACATAATGCAATTTTTGCAATTAATAAGACTTGGCCTTGTTTACTAGACTTAGATCTCTTCCCCAAAACTAAACATATTTTATCTTTTTACATGTCTGAATGCTATTTCTTTTTATTAATTTGCCATCTCATGATATTTTGTTATCATTTTTCTAAGTTCCCCTCCTCTGTCATTTTAGTAGTTCACATGAATGACTCAGGATATTCAGGCCTTCATATATATTTGGTATATAGAAAATGGCATCATTAGTCAGCACTTCCATTCATCTAAATTTGTCCAAGCATATTGAAAGCTGCTCACAGCATTTTGCAATGAAAGTGACAAATGGGTGTCAGTCCAGTGGCCCTACCCATTTCAACCTTATTTTGTATGATGTGTAAATGTTTGCGTACATTTCTTCCATAAGATAGGCTATTTTTTGATCTGGACATGTGCCTACTAAGGCAAGTGCCCAGGCAGATTACTGATTGGCATTAGACTAAAATTACAAAATTTAACAAATGAATGACAAAAAGAAAAGAAATAGTATATAAAAATTAAATAATGATGGCATCCATTCAGTAAGATAAATAATTTTTGATGCTCTAAATTTCTAAGATTCAACAGTTTTACTTCAAATGAATTTGTAATGCAAAAGGTAGAATCATTTCAAGCAAGCCAGCAAATTTGGGTCAAAATGAAAGCAGTTCTGAGAGAGAGAGAGAGAGAGAGAGAGAGAGAGAGATGTTCCTGCTTCCCCATAGGGCTGGTTGGAATTTTCTACTAAAAAAAAAAAAAAAATATATATATATATATATATATATATATATATATGCATATATGTGTGTGTATGTATATATATATATACATACACACACATATATATGTACACACATACATATATATACACATACATATATATACACACACATATATATGAACACACATATACATGTATAAATATACATATATGCATGTTTAAATGCACACACACACACTATACTCAAGTGTCCTACTTCTCTTTTCCTTCGTTGTTTTTAATAGCCAGTCCAATCTCTAGTGTTATATGGTAAGTGAATGTGCTTATAAGAACTTAATGCCAGTTTTAATCTAAGATTACTTTGACTACACTTGAAATCTTTTGCTGTTTTATAACCTGTAACATGTTTTTACATGTTTAGGAGTGTTGTTGTTACTGTTGTAAAAATTCTGTGTTGATATTATGAAGTTATGTGTTTAGCCAAAAAGTTATGCTAAATTAGACAGTAAAGACTCTAAAATTCTAATGGTTTAGTAAACCCCTGATAATAATTGTAGTTTTATGGATAAAAATATTTTTAATATTTTAATACTGCATGGAAGTATAATTTTTTTCTAAAGTTATTATGGAATTTCTTTGTCCATAAGGAATATTAAAGAAAAATTTATCATTTGAAGTTATTTTACCTGGAAATGCTTTGGAGTGAAGCTAATCTTTACACCTAAGACTACAGATTGCAATTTCACTTGCCATTATCCATGGCAGGATGTTTAGTTTTACTCCTGTGAGCCAAAGAATTTTTAGTGACTTTTTAAAAGTGGAATGTAGAAAGTAGGTCCAGCTATTGGGAATGTGGGAATTTGATAAATAGTGCTTGAAATGACCATTTACTCTATGACTTGTTATATAATGGGTAGATATGAAAAAGAAGCGATCAACTAAACTGTGAGCTTAAAGTTTAGAATATCTTTCAATTGTGGGTATAGTCAGGGTCATCATGACAATCACATTTAGCATTCAATATGAATTTTGGTCCACCGGTGCTTTTCTTTCCAAATTTTCTGTATATAAAGGTACAAATGAGATTTTTCCAACTGCCTTTTCTGCAAACTCAACTTGCTTTCTAAAAATCAAGATAGTCATCTTTTTCTGTTTACACGTGGAAACAAAGAATCTTGAATTAGAAAAAAAAAATTGGCTCTCTTCCTTACGATTCTGGAAACCAAGGGTTATTTTTTTTATATATAGATTTATATCAAAGGGCTGCCTTTTGTAGGAGGAAAGAAGAAGCCTTGGTTTTGTTAATAAACAAGACTAACTCAGCTAAACTACTATTGGGAATTAGATATGGAAAGGTTCAAGCTGTTCTGACTTAAATTTTCAGATATGTAACATATGTGATGACCACCCACCTAGTGGTTAAATAATATGTTTACTTTCCTACAATTTCCTGAACCCATTTGACTTTGGAGATTTAAATATGGCATAAATCTCTGTGCTCAGGAACCTGGTGTGGAAACTCTGAAGGCACAAGAGCCTCCAGCCTTGACTCCAGTTCATGTCAGTCTTTGTTCCAAGTCCATGTTTTGTTCTCCATCCCACACACTTGACTCTTCTCTCCCTCTAGGCCATCCCCTCCCAGTGTGCACCCACTGGGCCTGTCTGGGGCACCCAGAAGGCAGCTGTTGAATGGCTGTATAACATCCTAGGGGTATAGCTTGACAGGTTTAACCTCACATACAAGGCTAAAATTAGCCAGGGTCCACTCCCCCTCCCTTCTTCTAAAAGGCTATGTTTAGCCCAAGGATCTGAAGGATGAAGAAGTTCTACAAGAGACCTGTAAGCTGAGGCTGCGTTCAGGTTCTGGTTCCTGAAGAATCCACAGTCCAGGGCCCAAAGGCCCTTTAAAATGTTTTGTGATCCCTGGGGTCTGTGGAGGAATCCCCAAATGCCTTTAAAAATCCAGCACCCTCCCTTCTCATTTAGCCAGTGCTTGCAACCACACTGGGCCCATTCCCTTAACAAGGGCATGAAGTAGCTTTTGGGTAGGCTTGGAAAAATGACAAGAATGGATGTTTCTCATCCCACTGTTCCAAGGAGAAGATTGGAGGACAGGCGACTGAAGGGACAGATAACCGGTGCAGACACTTGACAACTCCTGGGCAGAGGGCCAAGCACTGGGCCAAGCACTGGGCGAGGCTCCAGAGGCCGGGCCCATGCCCAGGGCACTCAGTGGTTTAAAGCTGGCACAAAAAGAACACTCCTGCCGGCAGGAAACTGAGTTGAACAGATTGGGAAAGAGCAAAAACAGGCTGCCCAGGAGGCTGTCTCCCAGGCCTACAGTTTCTAGTTGTCAGTGGCAACCCAGGATAGAGCAGATTCTGGCTTTCCTCCTGCCTGGGGGGCTGGTGGAGGTGGGACTGAGTCCAGGGAGTATGCAGTGCACAAGGACCCAGCTCAGGAAGGCACAGAGGCGAGGTCTGGCATATCCCCGCTGGAGAGAAACCCTTCATCAACTTAAATTCCCAGGCCAGCTTTGTCTTGGCTGTGAGAGTGAGTCCTAACACTTTATAATTTCTGTAAAATATTAGAACTTCCTTGCCCCGGGATTTATTTCAAGAAGTTTCTTTGAAAGGGTAAGGTGAAGAGCAAAATTTTCTTAGCCTCTTATTTCATTCCTTCTATTTAGTGCTTACCGTGTTTATAAGAAAAATAAACATTGAGGACTGTGATCAATTCCCATCCTGTTACGATAGTAGACTGATATTTTGATGTGTTAAACCACGACAGCTATTTCTTAAGGGCTGAAAGTTGGTAAATTAGTGCCACTTCCATACTCCTAGAGGAAAGCAAAATAGTTCTGAGCTTTATTAAAGAATTCTGGACGCTGGGGAGTCCAGGCATTGTGTTGGGGCCAAAAGAACAAGAAAGAGAATGAAGCCTTGGATTTGCAGAAATCCAAATGGGCTTCAGGTTAATAACAGGGGATTTCAGCTAGTGGCTTATATAATTAACAGAAAAAAAAACACAAAAATACAAAAGCATATTTTTTTTCTCTCCTTAAGTAAGACATGACAGTGAAATGCACTAGTCACTTCAGACCTCCTGAACCAGCATCTTTAGGTGGGGAGGGGAGAGTGTGTTTGGGAATCTGAAGCTTCAGCAAGTTTCACTAGTGATTTTTATACATGCTGAATTTTGAGAGCTACAGTCATATAGCTTAAGAATAATGTCATCCTTCCATTATCCTCAGTCATGAAGGTAAATGAAGACGTTAACTTTTCTAAGTGCTTAGGTAAGTATCCCCATTTTACAGATGAGGAAACTTGGCCATAGAGAGGTCAAGCAACTTTCCCAAGGTCAAGATGAGTGGCAGGGCCAGGTTTAAAACACAAACTTGTGGCATTAGAGTCCCTCCTCCTAATCATTCTGCTCTGAGCAAGCTATATAATCTTTATAAATTTTAGTTTTCTTGTGTCTATCATGGGGACAAAACCTACCTCAAGAAGGTATGTGTGTTACATATTAACATAAATAAAGCTCCTGACACATTAATAGTCACTCAATAAATTATCGCTTTTACTATTACCAAGTAATGGAGTAAATCTAATAATGGATAATCCACACAGAGATAACCAGTAATTGACTGGACTTTCTGAATCAGCTTCATGATTACATTTAATTTCACCTGCATACCTACTGCATCCTTATTTTGTACAAGAAAGTGATTTCCTAGTCTGTCCAGTGCTCTGATTTGGGACTACAGTAAATGGGAGGTGAACAAACCACAGAGAGGCTAGAAATCTATTGCTGGCTTTTCTAATGCCAATCTGGATAGAATCTAAAAATATTTTCTAAACACCCAGGATAACTGGCTGAATTTTTCTTGACTAATGTATACAACATCTAAGGAAAATTTCTTAAAGCAGCTATGATGCCACATGGCATTTCCAGAGCTTTGAAGTCCATTTTAAGAAATTGATTTGGTTACATCATTGCTTTATTAAGGCCATAAAGTCTGTCTACCTCGCCTGGTTCATCTCCCTAGACAGACTTTCCAACACATCCAGTACGCCTTCCCACATGTTCTTTGTGATGGAATATACCTTCTCTCTCTTCCTGGAATGCTCCAATGCATTTTTCAAGGCCACATCTCAAATGTTGCTGTCTGCATGAAGTCCCCCCATCCCACTTCCCCAGAGATAATCATTCTCCTGGGTGCTTACACAACACAGAGTTAAACCTCCATTATAGCACCATCGTAAGATATTATATTGAAATGATTTGTCTTGTGACCACTTCCAGGCCAAGGACCACGATTTATGCATCTTTGTGTATGTCAGAAACTGGCACATTTGGTGGCACATTTTAGGTGCTGTATAAATGCTTGTTAAATGAATGGAAAGTTGTAAGTGGAGCAGGTTGGGGTTTTTTTGGTGTGTTTTGTTTTGTGTTTTGTTTTTTGTTTTGTTAAAGGGAATTTGCTTGTACAAAGTCATCCGACTGGTTTTCAGTGTGCTAACCTAGGAGTTCTTGGTTATTCACTGTGATGGAAGAAATAAACTCAAAGAAATGAACCTTCCTTCACGAATGTACATACTGTCTCTTCTCATCTATAGTGGTGGAAGTCAGACTTTGGAGAGGTTGAAGAGAACAAACACCTGCAGAAACAATGGCCGCAATTGCATTGCTAGGAGCCTGACTTTGGAGAGGTTGAAGAGAACAAACACCAGCAGAAACAATGGCCGCAATTGCATTGCTAGGAGTAGGAACCCAGAGTAGATGGCCTTGAATTACCATCCTAGCTGAGTTTGAAGTCAAAGATGGCCTTGGAACACTTTAAGACTAATAATGTCTATCCAGTTTTCAGTTGTCCTCTATTCTAAGCTATATCATGTTACCCCCTCCTTTACTTCCAAACTTTGTATAAAAATTCTACTCTTCAGAGGAGTCTTGGGCTAGTGGTGAATGGAAAATTAAGGGAAAGAGTATAGTGAAGTAAGACATTTTCTTCATTTTTAAATGGCGTCCTATAATTCCATGTGGTCACCAGTGAGAGAATGAATGGAAATACCACTTTTCCTTTCCAGCATTATCTAACACAACATATCCTCTGTTTCTCTCTGCTCCAATCACACAGGGCTTATTCTTCATCTCCTCCTTATTACAGAAATTACGCTGTTTTCTTTGTGTAAAGGAGCTCTTCCATTCCCTTTCATCAAATTCTTTCTCATCTTCAACTCGAGTTTCATTTACATTGGGAAACTTTCCCCAACCTCCCTGACTAGGTCAATCTCCTAGGCTATCGATAGCCTCCCCTTAAGAGCACATATCATAGTTATAATTTTACATTTATATGTAAGATTATCTCAGTAATGTCTGCCTCCCCTGTGGTCAGAAACTTTATGAGAGCTGTTTTGCAGCATCATATTCCTAGTGCCAGATGCAAAGTGGGTTTCAACAAATAATTGTTCAATAAAATCAGGCAGAAAGCAAGTTTTGGTGTGGACTGAATCAGAAGCAGATATGAGAATAAACTATTTTTCTTCAAAGGCATTAGAGGTAGGTGATCCTTGAAATGGAAGGCAGCAGATAACTTGGGTTCCATATCCATTCATTGAGTCCATCCTGTGTGCCAGACACTGTGCTAAGTCTTAAGAATACATGATGAATAAGACACTGACTGTTGCTCTTATGAATTCTTTAAAGCTTCTCTTAACTATGTATAAGCTGATGACAATGATGATAATGTAAAAGGGATAGTAAATGTTCACAGTAGATTTAGCATCTATGGCAAATCAGATACAATAAAATGTAGGTATATTTATCAGTTCACTTGACTTTCACACAACTTATGAGGTAAGAATTTTATCACCTCTGGTTTATGGTTGAAAAATGGGAGTTTCAGAAAATTTAAATTTCTTTTCTTTTTCTTCTCTCTCTTTGTTTTTTTTTTTTTTTTTTTTTTTTTTGAGTCCTCTGTTTCTTTCTTGAATCTGGCTAAAGGTTTATCCATTTTGTTGATCTTTTCAAAGAACCAGCTCCTGGTTTCATTGATCTTTTCTAGTGTGAGTGTGTGTGTGTGTGTGTGTGTGTGTGTGTGTGTGTTTGGTCTCTATTTCACATTTATTTTGACTCTAATCTTTATTATTTCCTTCTTTCTACTAGCTTTGGGATTTTTTCCCCTTCTTTTTCTAGCTCCTTTAGGTGTAAGGTTAGGTTGTTATATTTGAGATTTGTTTTGTTTCTTGAGGTAGGCCTGTATTGCTATAAACTTGCCTCTTAGAACTGCTTTTGCCGCAACCTAAAGATTTTGGACCATTGTGTTTTTGTTTTCATTTGTCCTCATATATTTTTTTGGTTTCCTCCTTGATTTCTTGGTTTACTCACTCGTTTTTTAGTAGCATATTGTTTACCCTTTATGTATTTGTGTTCTTTGCAGAATTTTTCTTGTAGTTGATTTTCAGTTTCATACTATTGTCAGAAAAGATACCTGATATGATTTCAGTCTTCTTGAATGTTTTGAGACTTTTTTGTGGCCTAACATGTGAACTCTACTGGAGAATATTCCATCTGTACTTGAAAAGAATGTGGATTCCTCTGTTTAGGGATGGAATTTCTGTATATATCAGTTAGATCTTTCTGGTCTGTTGTATCATTCAAAGCCACTGTTTCCTTATTGATTTTCTGTCTGGGTATTCTATCCATTAATGTAAGTGGGGTGTTTAAGTCCCCTACTCTTATTATATTACTGTAAATTTCTCCCTTTATGTCTGTTAATAATTGCTTTATGCAGTTACATGCTCCTGTGTTATGTGCATAGATGTTTACAATTGTTATATCCTCTTGTTGGATTGTTCCTTTATCATTATGTGATGCTCTTTTTTATCTCTTGCAACACTCTTATTTAAAGTCTATTTTGTCTGATATAAGTATTGCTACCTTGGCTTTTTTTCCACTTCTATTTGCATGGTGTATGTTTTTCCATCTCTTCACTTTCAGTCTACATGTACCGTTGGGTCTGAAGTGAGTCTGTTGTTGGCAGCATACAGATGGATCTTGTTTTTTTATCCATTCATTCATCCTATACCTTAATTGGAGCATTTGGTCCTTTTACATTTAAAGTAATTATTGATAGATATGTATTTATTGCCACTTTATTTCTTGTTTTCAGTTGTTTTTGTAGTTCTTCTTTGTTCCTTTCTTCTTCTATTTCTCTCTTTTTATTTGGTGGCTTTCTTTAGTATTATGTTTGTATTCCTTTCTCTTTACTTTTTGTGTAGAAAAGTTAAATTTCTTGTTCAAGCTTACTCATTTAAAGCCAGGACTCAATCAGACATAGGTATAGATGATTTTTAAGCCTCTCCTTTTGTAGATTAGAGATATAAATGAAAGGCAGAAATGAATCTGAAATCCCCCTAAAATCTCAAACTCTAATGTTCTGCTCTCTGACCACAATTTCTTGTTCTTCCAAGTCTGTCTTTCTCTCACTCCCAATCCCAATCAGCCTCACAGAGACTGTCAACTTCTTACTCTCTTTATCCACTGGCCTCCTTCCAGCCCCACTTCTGTCCTTAGCTTTCACAAAGGATTGATTCCCTCAGAGCCTTCTACTTTCACTGCATCCATCAGTGAAATCTCAGTGTTATGATCAGCCTCCTCTACTCACATACAACCTGATTCCTACATCACTCTCAGAGAGTTGTTATAAAGATTTAATAAGTCAGTACATGCACTTTCTGAGAAATGCCTCACACATACATAGTATTATTGTTTTTGTTTATCCCTGAGAGCTAAGCACTATTGGAGAAAATCTTGTCTGTACTGACTTAATCAACTTCAGGTGGATCCTCAATGTTTCTTGCCTGTCAGTCTTATTACTTGGCAAAGTTAAGCCCACATCTATTTTTTTAGGACTATTCCAAATCTCTATTCTTTAGAAGTGTTCTGCTCAACTCCTAATACCCTTATCATTGGCAAATGACCTTGATAGTGGACATCTTTTGTTGCTTGCTCACTGTCCAAGCCCCTTTTACTCTGCTAATTACCACTCCCCATCCCCCCCATTCACCATTCTCATGTCTGGTTTATGTGGATGGCCATATCCTCTTAGCCATGGTGATTGTTTCAAGGGTAGGCATTTTACCCAATATAAGCCAATTAAAATTTTCCTAAGACCTCAGAAGCATGAATGTAAAAGAGACATTTTCTTTTCTTGATGTTATTGCTGCTAAGTAGTGCTAAGTAGACATAGCCTGCCTGGAAATGAAATATAATCAACAGAGGACAAGGGAGCCAAGAAAAAGACAGATCTTGATTCTACTACTTGAGTATCTAGTTCTAACTACACGTGATGATCGTATACTCCTTTTAAGTTATGTGAACTAATGTATGTCCTTCTTTTCTTAAATTCTTTGAGATTGGTTTGTATCATTTGCAGTTGAAAAGGTCCTGACTACGATACTTCCTAATCACTGATAAAATGAAGGACAGTGAACTTCTTTCCTTGATATTTTCTTCATCAGTACATTTCTCAATATTATGTCATTTCTTCTTGGCCCAGAAAATGAATGCCACCCCCTGGTTCAAGGCTCACTCCCTACCCTTTTGCCCCCCTCCTGTATCCCCAACTGCTCTCTTCCTTCTGTTCTTTACTCTTAGCCTAAAATGCACTAATTTCCAACTCTTCTCTAACATGTTCCATCTTTATGTTTCCTTTTTCACCAAAACTTTTCAAAGGGTTAGTTTACATCACTTTCTCTACTTCCACTTCCATTCCCTTCTCTGCATACTGTTTTCATATTCCAGTCACTTTAGGTCACTAGTGGTTTCATATTGGCAAGTCCATTAACATCTTTGGACCTCTCTTTTACATTTGACAATGTCTCTCACTTTACTTCTCAAAGCCGTCTCTCTGGCCTAGGTTCTGAGATGAGACACTGCTCTCTCCTAGTCCCCCTAAAACCTTCCTAGCCACTCCTTTTCTATTCTCTTATAAGTTATTCTTCGGTCCACTGCTTTTTTCATGCTACATACTCTCTTGGGTAATCTAACTGCTTCATGATTTTCATTTTTACCATATACTGATGACACTGAAATGAATTTCAAATATTTGCTATATATTTATATCTTGATGTTCTAAGGGCATCTCAAATTCAACTTAACAAAAACAGAACCCATTATCTTACTCCTAAGTCTGCTTTCCCTGCTATATTCTCTATCTCAGTTCATAGTGCCATGATTTTCCAGAGATGCAAGCCTAAAGTCTTGAGTACCATTTTTGTCTTCTGACCTTCACCTCCCAACACTTTGTTGGTCTTCCAAAATATTTACCGAATTGATTTGCTCCTTGTAGTAGACACTGATGGCCACCTGTCCAACAAATGTTCTCCCCGTCTTCTTCCTTAGTAACAGAATTCCAATTTTGCTCAGGTATCCACATGATTCTGTAAAGATATATGCTTGAAGGAAAGCTGGCATCCATCTTTGTTCCAGTTCCAAAGGATGAGTCTTGATTTGTCTGTTCTACGCTAACCATTATAATTCTTGTCAAAGAATAACTCAAAAATATTTGGGTACTAGATGATGCTTTCTATAGTTATTTGTACAGTTTAGGGGGAGAAATACTTGTTACATGCTAAATGTAGACCTATTTGGGTATGGTGGGATTTTTTTAAAAGGGAAGAAAAGGCCATATTCATTGCCTCTGATTAGTTGTGACTGAGGAATGTTGGTGATCTGCAATTCCAGAAGTTGGATTTTCTTATCTACATCATTTCTGAAATGCATGGTTACTAAATTTGAACTCCTATAACTGGAGAGAGACTCTCTTAAGGAAATATACACAACTAGATCTGTCATTTATTTAGCATGTTATCAAGTATTATAAAGTGCTTCATCATAGCCTTGTTAATAGATGCTTGCCCAGGGCAAGTAATAATTTACTGGACAAGGTATAAAGGTTCTAATTTTATTCATTTCCTACTATATATTTTGTATAAAGGAAAACAGCTTACAGAGCCTTCAATTCCCCCCCCCCAACTTTTTTATTTTGAAAATTTTCAAGTACAGTGAAAACTCACCATACCCTTCACCTAAGATCACCAATCATTAACATTCTGCCACATATACTCTCTATCTTTCCCCAACATGAACACACGCACACACACAGACACACACACTTTTTTATAGCTGAACAGTTTGAAAGTTAGTTGCAGACATCATCCCTTCATCCCTTCATCCTTCCACATGTATCTCCTAAGAATAGAGACATTCTCCTACACAGCCACAATATCATTGTCATATTCAAGGAATTTAGCATTGATACAATAAAAGTATCTAATATAAAGTCTATATTCAAATTTCCCTAATTGTCCTAAGTCTAATTTAGCTTTTTTTTTTTCTCACTGGGATCTTATCAAGAATCGTGCATTGTACTTAGTTATGTCTCTCTAGTCTTCTTTTCTCTAAAACAGTCCCTTTGCTTTTTAAAAACTTTCATGACATTGGTATTTCTGAAGAATCCAGACCCATCATTTTGTAAAATGTCCCACAGTATATATCTGATAGTTGCCTTATGGTTGGATTCAGGTTAAACATTTTTGGCAAGAATACTACATGAGATATTTTCCTAGTACAGAACATGAAAAACTTGTTCCATTAATGGTGATGCTAAATTTGATCAATTCTCTCCCTCTTCCTCTCTCTCTTTCTGTCTCTATCTACCTCCCTTTTAGTGCACTTCTCAAATGAATCATTTATTATGGGAATTTCAGAGAGATGAGACCAATATCTCCATTCATTGAGCATTTAGTAAAGTGAAATGGACAATAGGGTATTTATTTTTAAAAATACTTTTAAAATAAAATGGTCAGGTTTCAATTATCTGGATATTTTCATTAAAACATTTATAACATCTTGGGAAACAAAATTATCTGCATAGTTGTCTCAGATCTTCAATTCTCTTTGTTCAAAGAGATCTGGCCAGCTAATGGCATCTATTATCTTCAATTCACAAATCAGCACAAAAAAGCAACATGATATAGTGGAAAAAAAGAGATTAATCCAGAGTCTAGAGTCATCAAACCTGTCTAATGACCTTAAGCAAATCATGTGTTCTTCCTGGACCTCAGTATTCTCTTCTGTGTAATGGAGAAACAGGACTTTAGGATCTCTCAGCTTCTATCAATTTAAAGGTTTATTTATATCTCTAGTTAACTGCCATATATGCTGAATAATTTGACTCATAAATGCTTATCTTTGAGCAAGATCAGTTTAACTTATTATTTTATTTATTTATTTATTTATTTATTTATTTATTTATTTATTTATTTTGCTGGTGGAAATAATGGAATATTAGGGCTAAGAAAGAGCTATGGGAATTATCCTTTCAACCTCCCACATGATGTGAAAAACACATCCTATTGGTGGCCATCTGGACGTGCTTGAACACTTTGGGTGATGTGGTAGTAACTATAGAGGCAATGTTTCCATGTATGGACTCTGAGGTTATGCCTCAACCATTTTAGATCCTTCCTGATGATCTATGACACCCCCAGACTCACTATCTTAGTCTGTTGAGGCTGCTACATCAAAATACCATAGGCTGGGTGGCTTATAAACAATAGACATTTATTCCTCACACTTTGGGAGGCTGGGAAGTCCAAGATCAGGCACCAAGATCAGGGTGGTTGTGGCCTGATATGAGCTCTCTTTCCTGTTTATAGCTTGAGCCGGCACTGTATCCTTACATGGGGGAAGGAAGGGTCTCTTTTATGAGGGCATTAATCGCATTCAATACATAAAGCTCCACCATCATGACCTAATCACCCCAAAAGCCCACCTCTTAATACCACCACATTGGGCATTCGGATTTCAACATATGCATTTGGAGGGAGAGGAAGGATACAAATATTCAGTCTCTAGCATTCACCTTCTCTTGACCTCAGATGTCTCTTCCTTCTCTCCCTTTCAACAATGCACCTGTGAATCTATACCTGGAACTCATAGCTCAGCTCTTCTCTGCCTTTGAGAACCAGACATTTGGTTTTCTCTCCTTTGACCATTCCTTCTACCCTCCTCCTTGCTCTTGAATAACACTAGGATGTAAAATCCCTTGATACTTTCCTTCCTCTCTATCTAGCCTACCAATTCCTTATGACTATATTTATCTTCTACCCAGCCTGGGCAATCACTTCAGCATTGCCCTTACAACTTCCTCGACACCCACAGCATTTCTAATTTTACCAGGTGTACTTGAACATTTATTTATATGTGAAATACTGCACAACATAGTTGCATAATATAGAACAGCTGTGCAGAGAAACAAAAAATCAACTTGTGAAGAAAGCTATAAGGTGAGTGTAGACTTTTTGAATAAAAATATGTGATTACCTTGGTGACCAATCAAGCAAATACCACTGACCAAATTATATGCTGTTCATATAGAATAATAATGGCAACTTTTCCAAGTGAAAATGAGATACTTGCCAACTTGCTAATGTGAAATTGAAAATATTACATGTGTAATCTTAAAGGCCGTAAGACATTAAGGGCTGTAGACATGTGAGGTAACAAATATTTTCTCTGATGTGTAGTGATGTGCTATGGTTTAAGCTGGAGATGGAACATAATGATTGTAGATCAAGAAATGTGACCCTAAGGGTTTGGATGACTTTTTGTTGTATTTTTCAAGAGTAAATAAGTACACCATATTTCAGAACAACATGCTTTTAATGCTAATGTAAATCATGGGTGCCTTTCTTCCTGTATTACTTCCAATAGATTTCTTTGCAAGTTTTTAATGTGAATAGTTATATTTAGTAATCAGAAAAAAATACTGGCTCTGGAAGGACTCTTAGAGATCATTCATTCTGTGAGAGAATTGAGGCCCAAAGGAGCAAAAAAATTTTTTCAAAGTCCTATAGCTCTGGTGATTGAGCCAGATATAGGGTCTGGCTTTAAAGTCTAGCTACTTTCCCAGTGATTTTCCAACTGTCTATCTGGGAGCTTTAGGGGTCTCTGGAGGTGTGTTAAAACTACTGGGGGGAGAGAGTTGATTGTTCCTTATCTTCTTCAATTAGAACGATACTACTTTTGAACATCTTAAATATTGCAGTTCTACTTAAAAATTTAAACTAAGGAAAAGGATCCCAGTGTTAAAACATACGTACTTAAAAAATTGATAACCATGACTTATCCATCCAATGGTGGTTGAATTGTTTTTCTCTGTAGCACTACTCAATACTAGTATGAAGTTATAAATTATGTGCATTTCATATATTTTTATTTAAATTAGTTCTTTAAGGAAACACATCATACATGTTGCTCCAGATAAAGATGGAGATATAGATAAACTGAATCAAATCCTTTTTTTTTTTTCTGTCTTCACCATCAGCAGCCTTCTCATTGACTTTGCCACCATGCTACATAGCTATTTCAAAATGAAGAGAAATAAAATATGGTGGATGTCTTGAGATGAAATAAAAAACAAGCAAAAAAAAAAAAAAACAAAAAAAACAAGCAAGTTTAGGTTTCTAATAACTGACACCCTACTCACCTTGTGGGAACCTGATGTATTGGTACATAAATGGCTAGAAACCTGTGAGATTCATACTGTTATGTAGCAGGAACATTTATTTTCACAGTTTATTTCTTCTCAAGAATTTCTTCTCTAGGAATGCAAATGTTGATTGATAGCTAATTAATGACAGCACACATTTTCCTCAGTTTCCTTGCATATTGCTATTAATAGTAAGAGTCACCGTTCTAATATTATGGTGACTATAGCTACCCATGTCTTCCTGGGGTCATGGAATGGTATATATTTTAGTCCCTATAGGCTTTCTGACTTTCTAGTCAACTGATATTTTCAAAGTTAATTTAGACTATTTGGTGTGTGAAAATTTTCATTGAAAAATTCATTTCATTTAATCTGTCCTTAATTCGAAAAAGACTTTGATTGCCAAGATAAATTTGAGTAGACTATTAAAAAAACAAAATCCTGAGGCACCTGGGTGGCTCAGTCAGTTAGGCGTCCAACTTCGGCTCAGGTCATGATCTCACGGTCCGTGAGTTCCAGCCCCATGTTGGGCTCTGTGCTGACAGCTCAGAGCCTGGAGCCCATTTCAGATTCTGTGTCTCCCTCTCTCTCTGCCCCTCCCCTGTTCATGCTCTGTCTCTCTCTGTCTCAAAAATAAATAAACATTAAAAAAAATTTAAAAACAAAAAACAAAAAACAAAATCCAAGTGTGAATATTTCTTGGAGTGGTTGTTCTCCCCATTGGGACAAACTCAGTTTGCACAGTGATAATTCACATTTTGAATTCCAGTTATGAACTTCCCTTTATTAGAGCAATTAAGTTCTATGAAAACAGAAGCGCATTTCAAAAATACCATTCATTTCCCTTAAAACTTAAAAAAAGAAAATTTAAGTGTTTTTATTTATTTTTGAGAGAAAGAGACTGAGCACAGGCAGGGAAGGGGCAGAGGGAGGTGACACAGAATCCGAAGCAGGCTCCAGGTTCTGAGCTGTCAGCACAGAGTCTGATGTGGGGCTCGAATTCGTGAACCACAAGATCATGACCTGTGCCAAAGTCAGACGCTCAACAGACTGAGCAACTCAGGTGCCCCATTCCTTAAAATTTTTTTAACTTTCACAGAGAATTGAGATTTTCTGGAGCTATAAATGCGCTCCATTGACACTTTAAGAGATGTATAACTTTCCTCAATCCAGCTGTTTTACTTCACTACCTGTGGTGATGTGGTTGCAATATTAAAAACCAAAGGCGTGGACTAAACTCTGGCAATGACGTTTCTAAACTAATCCACCATGAGAAGAAAGTGATTAGAAAGAAGACAGGTCCCAATGGAAGATGGATAAGCTATTTCTAGAAACTACCATTACTACTGGAAAAAACTAATTGCTTTCCTCTTGTTTTTGGATATTTGCACCAGTTCAAGAAGGACAAAGTGTGAAGAAACTTCACCTTGCTTCTATTTATAATGGTTTCTTTCCTGAAACTGCTGAGAGCTTTGTATTTCCAAAGTAAATTTTTGAGACAATACACTAACATGCTTAAGAAAGAAAAGATGAAAGTATTTCACTGTCTATGCATAATTAGATTAGTAATTCATTGTTGATTAAATAAATATTATGGAGGGGGTGCATGTGTGGCTCAGTCAGTTACACGTCCAACTTCAGCTCAGGTCATGATCTCACGGTTTGTGGGTTCCAGCCTCGCATTGGGCTCTGCCTGACAATGTGAAGCCTGCTTTAGATCCTCTATTTCCCTGTTTCTGTGCCCCTCCCCTATGTGTATGCAATTTCTCTCTCTCAATAAACATTAAAAAAAATAAATAAACATTAAAAAATAAATATTATGGAGTTCTTATTATGTGGCAGGCACTATGCTAGACAAAAACAACCAGTCGAGAGTCTTTGCCCTGGATGGGCTTACATATTAATTGTAATTTGACCTAAGATTATAATAGCAAGAAAAATTACTATGAAAGTGTCAGGAGAAGGAATGCTTGTAAATACAGATGGTCCCTGACTTACAATGGTTCAGCTTATAATTTTTCAACTCTAGGATGGGATACTCAGTATCAGTAGAAACCATACTTTGAATTTTGAATTTTAATCTTTTCCTGGGCTGGCAATAGGTGACACAATACTTGCTCTCTCACGATGCTGGGCAGTGGCAGGGAGCCACAGCTTCCCATCAGCCATGCAATCAGGAGAGTAAACAACCAATACACTTACAACCATCTGTACCCATACAGTCATTCTGGTTTTCGCTTTCAGTACAGTATTCAATAAATTACATGAGCTATTCAACACTTTATAATAAAATGGGCTTTGTGTTATATGACTTTGCCCAACTGTAGGCTAATGTAAGTGTTCTGAGCATGTTTAAAGTACATTAGTCTAAGCTATGATGTTTAGTAGTTGGGCATATTAAATGCATTTTCACTTATGATGTTTTCAACTTAAAATGGGTTTATTGGATGTAACCCCATTGTGAACCGAAGAAGATATCACCCTGGTACCCTCTTGGGACTTTGCAAAATTTGTTTTAAGCCAACTTTGGTAAGTTCTACCAAAACTTACATTAGACTAGCAATTATATGGGTATGGCAGATATATATCTATTCTTAAGTTCTATAAAGTTCAATATAAATACTAATAACACATCATGAGATCTGGGAATATTTGGGCTGATGGCTGAGAGCCCCAGAACTGTCCAAGTGACTGTTCCCCATGGCATGGTATTGTGGAAAACATAGTCTTTGCTCTAAATCCAAGTTCTTCCAGGTATTAGTTGAGTTAGCAGGAACAGTTCTCTTAGTTTTTCTGTCTTGGTGTCCTTATGTGTAAAACTAAGCTAAAAATAATGCCTGCCTTGGGAGGTTTTTGTGAAAATCAATTGAGCTAATATGTGAAATATGAACTAGTCTGTAAACTTTGAAATCTAACCAAAAATTACTTTTTGAAATGCCTGAGTGGCTCTGTCATTTTAGTGTCCAACTCTTGATTTTGTCTCAGGTCGTGATCCCAGGCTCATGGGATTGAGCCCTGCATTGGGCTCTGTGTTGAGCATGGAGTCTGCTTGAGATTCTCTTTCTCTCCCTCTGCTCCTCTCCCCAGCTCATGTGCACTCTCTCTCAAATGAAAAATAAAGTTAAAAAATTGCTTCTTTATGGCAAATACACAACAATGTCCATTCAACATGGAAACAGTACTATTGTAGTCATAGTACTAACCTTTCAGATGAATGCTTGTCAAATTTGTCAGAATTCTCAACAGAAAATGATTGCAATTCTGTGTATTAATGGTTAATATTACCATATAGCTAGTTAATATTTTTAAGTAATAATTATTTGATTTCAGGGAAAGAACGATTCTCTTTCTTTTCTTGAGGTTACTGGTTATATGAAATTTGGATTAATAAACCAAAAAGGGAAACTAATGAAGAATCATCTCCATAACTATATGACAAAGTAATAAAACCTCATGACCTGAAAGAAGAAGAACTGTGTTGGTTGGGATGTTTTTGATTGCAAATATCAGAAGACCCAATACACATGGGTTTATCAAAGGGATATTTATTGTTTATTTAATAAGAGCCTAATTTTAGGCAATTCCAGAGTTTATTCAGTGGCTCAACAATATTAAAGTTCAAAAAACAACAACAACAGTAACAATAAAGCAGTGTTAGGGCTTGGTTCAGTATCTTTGACATTATCTTCATCTTCTGTCATGCTCTTGCCTCGTGGGCAGTCAGTAATTAGATGTATGTTTCAGTGCCAAGCATCAGGCCTTTACATCCATATCGCAGACAGGAAGAATAGCAACATTCCAAGAAAATCTCCTTAAATATCCATCCCTTTTGTCAGAAAGCAAAATATTACCCGGAAGGCCCCTGGAGATTCCCTCTTACATCTGATTGACAAGAGTTGGATCACATGGTCACCACCTACTGCTGAGAAAATAAATAGCCAGCAAAAGAGGTCCTTGCTGTACCATAAGAATCTTAGACCAATCATGGTTCATTTCATGTGGCCAAACAAAATCAGCATTTTAAAAATTAGAATAAAGGAGGATGGGAAGACTGTTGGAAAATTCCCTGATGGTATCGCTCTGAGATATTCGAATGTATATATACAAATGTTAATGAGAGGCGCTTGTGTGGCTCAGTCTGTCTGACTTTGGCTTGGGTCATGATCTCATGGTTCATAGGTTCAAGCCCCATATCAGGCTCATTGCTGTCAGCACAGAGCCGCTTTGGATCTTCTATTTCCCTCTCTGTCTGCCCCTACCCCACATGTGTTCTCTCAAAAATAATTAAAACATTAAAAAAATAGTTCACGAGCTAGACTTTATACAAAAGAAATATTATCCTTGATTTTTAAAAGAGAGATTCTAAAAACTATAGTCTGAATTGTAAGGTTATGGTAAAACAAACAAACCAAAAAACCCAGTAGGTCAGCAAATAAACTATTATATAGTATAGCAAAAAAAAATGTCACATTAAAAGCCAATTGCCTCTATCCCCTCTGAAGAATGTCCAATCTATGACTCAGTGGTTGTTTTCTCTTTTGTGAAGTACTGATCCTCTGAAATGATTATTTTAATGTTTTAGTCAACAAGTTCTTATCCACCCAAGTATAAATTCTGTGATTAATTGCAAGGTATACAGCTCTTGTCAAGTTATCAGCCTTTTCTCTTAAGCCACTTAAAAATTAGTTTCCTAACCTAAGCTGGGCTTTGATGATACAAACAGAGACAGTTAAGAACCAACTCCTACTTTCTAACTCAAATGAAGGCTATTGCAAATTGCCTTCTTTCCATGTTATATCTCATTGATAGCTGACTTTATGTCATTCTCTGTTTCATTAAAACTAGGTCTAAGTTGTGACAAATTGCTTTTTTATAAATGACATCTTTTGAGCCACCACTAGATCTAGGCAGAGACACACTATTTCATGTTCCCACTGAATATCCTCTTAGAAGGAACATTAGTTTCAAAAGGAACATTAGCCAAGGACAGTCTAGAAAGGTGATGACAATGTGTATTAGTTCAGACTTTGGATCTCCACTAAATTTTAAAAAGTGATCAAGTCCTACGGGCTATTTCCTTGGCACTTAAAATAAAAAATCTTGCCTTTCCCTCCTTCATAGTTTAAGTAAATTACAATGGTATTTTTGCCATACCAAATATCAGATTAAATGAGCCCCATTGGCAAAAGAAAGAAAGAAAGAGAAAGAAAGAAAGAAAGAAAGAAAGAAAGAAAGAAAGAAAGATCCAAAAGAATAATTCATACAATTATGACTTCTCCCCCACCCTCTCTTCCCATTCAGCTTATACCATCTTTCAGTCTGGTTTCAGATATTAGTAAGTAATGGAATAATACACAGGAAATGAATAACCCCTTCCCTGCCCTGTAAATCAGAAAAGTCATTTACAGGAGCTGAGTGAATGGAGGGAGAGGTGTGTGGCAAGGGAATTGAACCTTAATGGCCCCTCAAGAGCTATAACTGTCTGTCTCTCTGCCACTATCTCTGTCTTTTCTCTCCCTCCCACCCCATCTTTCTCAGTCTCTCTCCCCTCACCACATTCCCCTTCTCTTCTCTCTCTCTCTCTCTCTCTGTCTGTCTTTCTGATTACAAATCTCTCAGGCCTGGTGACTGTTGGGTCTGTGTATTTTGTAAATTTAGTTTTTATTTTTAATTTTTATTAAGTTTTTTATTTTAATTTCAGTATAGTTAACATACAGTGCTGTGTTTATATAATTTCAGGTGTACAATATAGTAAGTGGTCTGTGTATTTTAAACATTGAATGAAAAATTCTCCCAAGTACCTAAGTCATTCCTTGGGCTAAACTTTTCTTTTTTTATACAGTGGGGTGTTTGCTGATTGGTGCTCCCCTGTGGCTCCTGTTTTCTCTCTGTGAACTTTTCTGCAAGATGTTAATTTGGGGTTCAATTCTATATTACTAATGAAAGAAAAAAATGGAAAAAAATCAAGGTTAGTAAATAAAAGAGTTATCAAAACACTGCTTTGGAATGTATTTCCTTTTTTTATTGAACTGAATGATTTTTTTTAACATATAATTTTTTGTCAAATTTGTTTCCGTACAACACCCAGTGCTCATCCCAACAGGTGCCTTCCTCAATGTCCATCACCCACTTTCCCCTCTCCCCCATCCCGCCAACCCCCAGTTTGTTCTCAGTTTTTAAGAGTCTCTTATGGTTTGCCTCCTTCCCTCTCTGTAACTTTTTTTTCTCCCTTTCCCTCCCTCCTGGTCTTCTGTTAAGTTTCTCAAGCTCCACATATGAGTGAAAACATATGGTATCTGTCTTTCTCTGCCTGACTTATTTCACTTAGCATGATACTCTCCAGTTCCATCCACGTTGCTACAAATGGCCAGATTTCATTCTTTCTCATTGCCAAGTAGTATTACATTGTATATATAAACCACATCTTCTTTATCCATTCGTCAGTTGATGGACATTTAGGCTCTTTCCATAATTTGGCTATTGTTGAAAGTGTTGCTATAAACATGGGGGCACAAGTCCCCCTATGAATCAGCACTCCTGTATCCCTTGGGTAAATTCCTAGCAGTGCTATTGCTGGGTCATAGAGTAGATCTATTTTTAATTGGATTGTATTTCCTACTTAGTTCCCATTGTGGTAAACTGAGAGTTTTCAAAACTTCCAGCAAGATAATGGGTAGCTCTATCAAGTTTTTCAGCAAAAGATATAAGGAGGGGTGCCTGAGTGGGTCAGTTGGTTAAGTATCAGACTCTTGATTTCAGCTCAGGTCATGATCTCACAGTTTGTGCAATTGAGCCCCACATAGGACTCTGCACTGACAGCACAGATCTTGCTTGGGATTCTCCCCACCCACTCTCTCTCTTAAAATAAATAAATAAACATTTAAAAAAATAAGATGAATCCTCATTCTATATACTTTCTACTACCTTCTTTACTTTTTCCAACTTCAAAGATACCAGCTTCCAACTTCTCAAGATACCAGTAGATCATCTAAAGTATCTAAACCTTGGTTGTACATTAGAATCACCTGGATAACATCAAAAATACTGATGCTTGAGTCTTTCCCAGAAATTCTGATGTCATTGATCTAGAAGTAAGCCCTGGGTATCAAGATTTTTGAAAAATGTCCCAGGTAATTACAATATGCAGCCAACATTGAGAACTACCAATGGTTATGGAAAACTTTGTAAAACAAGGGTGGAAAAATGTGTTTCGTGGACAGGTCAGTTTGTGAAGGATTGTACTAGTTGGGCTCTAAGTTGACTGCTATGACAGAGGTCCCAAATACCAATGGCTTAAACACAGTAAAAGTTATTTCTATTTTATATTATACACTGAGCTTATGGCATCTTTGCTCTGAAAAGTTGTTAGAATCCCAAGGTCCTTTCATCCTGTTGCTTTGCTCTCATTCACATGCTTCAGAATAACTCACCATTATGTCCATATTCTAGTTAGCAAGATGGCACGCTCTCTCCCTTTTAAGGATCAACTTAGAGATTGCCCCTGTCACTTCTGTTACCATTCTCTTGACCAGCACTTAGTCACAAGGCTACATCTAATTGCATGGAAAGCAAGAAAAGGTAGCCTTTATTGTGAACAATTGTGTGCCCTGATAAAATTTGGGGCTTCTATTATTTTGAGGGTAGAGGAGGGAGTATTGGAGGAAAACTGGCATTCTTATTGTCTTTCCAAAGTGAGGTTCAAGAGGTCCTGAAGAGGATGGGTTCAGTAGGAGGGAAGGCATGATAGAAGAAAAGAGATAGAACTCTGTGGTTAGAGAGAGTGATTTTGATGTTCAAGGTATTATTGTAGGATTTGGGCAGGAATTGGCTTGGTGAGTCGAGTAATGATAGATGAGATTCCCAGAATAAAAGAGACATAGAAAACACAGGGCTATAAGTCCTATATGTAGAAACCACTGGTACAGAAGGCTGTTGTCACCTGATCCTGCACTGTAGATGCTATTGCTTTTCCCATCCCATGTATTTTATAACTAAAATAAAATGAAGCTGCTTATCAGGTCATATTCTGATCCCTGGATGGGTTTAGAAAGAGTGTTTTTTACAGTTTAGGATTGCAAAACTTAGTGCTGGGTGAGGGATTTACACTTTTCTTTCAAATACAGGCCACTGCTGGTGGACATAGAACACTGGGTGTGTTGATTGCTAACGTGATTTATGGCCGTATTCAGCTACATTCTATGACCTTTCTTCCACAGTGTCCTCTGCCTTGATAAAATCGCTCTATTCTATGTCAAGTCCTTTTAATCCTTTTTTGGAATCAAGTATAAAACAATTTCCAATGCATTCAACTCTAACTTTCTTTGCTCATTGTTTATTCCCCAAAGACTGAATAATACATTTAGAAGTTGAAAAATTGCAAGCTGCTGTTTTGTACACAGTACCTTTAACTTTTTTGTCCAGGTTTTCAGCCTGGCCTCAGATGAACCTTTTTTTTTTTTTTTAACATATATTTTAGGTCTCCAAAGTGAATTATTTGAGATTGCAATTAATCATTTATATCCCTGCAATATGTGGAATCATCTGATTGGGCACATATGAAAAGAATGGTAATGAAGTGGTTATGAAGAAAAGTAGTATTGCAAAAAACAAAAACAAAAACTATAAGGTCATAGAAAGGACCTGAAACTTTGGCCTCTGGAGGCCCATTTGTTTATCCATCAATCCATCATCAATTTATCCATCCTTCCTTCCATCCATCCTTCCATCCATCCATATTCCATTCAAAAATCTTGTAAAATGCCAGTTTCTGTAGAACTCACTAGGGTTCAAAGATTATTATACAATGTTTACAGTTCTTGAAGACTCTATATGTCATGTTAAGCAGACTCAGTTTTGAGGCATGGTTGGGAAGAAAGAAATGAAGAGAGATTAAACACCAACTGCATTTTAACTAGTCTGCAAAGCTTTACATATATAATCTTATTAATGACTGAGACTAAGAAAGACAAAAGCTAATATCACACTTTAATAGAAGAACACAGATGTATAAATAATTGTAACCTCATGTCATTGGTGCTATAATAAATGTAGGAAACCAGGTAAGAGACAAGCTGATTCTGCCTGGAATAGATGAGGGAAGCTTCCTAGAGGAGCCCCAATTTCAACTGGATCCTGATGAATGATTAAGAGTTGTCCAAATAGGAAAGTGGGAAAGGCATTGTAGATGAAAAGAACAGTGTGTACAAAAGCTTGGAGATATAAGGGTCAAGGCAGGTTTGGGGAATCTTGAGTGGTTAAGTGCTAAGAGGAAAAATTGGAGAGTTGGGTTGGAATTCTTTATGCCAAGGAAAGGCATTGGAATTGTATTCTGTAGGTAATGAGGAACTATTGAAAGTTTATAAGAATGGGAGTAACATGATTGGATTTATGTTCTGGCAAGGTGATATTAAAATAATGAAAGGGAGAAAAGACTAAATTTACTCACTGTTACTTTGCAAATATTTATTGCGTACTTATTATATGCCAGGCTTTTTCTTGGGACTGGGGATACGACACTGCAGTAGTCAAAGATTCTTGCCCTTCCAATGGTGGAGGGAGACAGACAGCCTATAAACAAAATTGTGTATAATCATTCAGGTGGTGGTAAGTGCTATATGGAGAAAGTACAACAGGGAAGGAAGAGAGGTATAATCTTTGCAACATATAACATAAGCTCCCACTGAGAAGGAATAGAACATTTGAGCACAGACGTGAAGGAGATGAGAGAACAAGACATGTGCATGTTTGCAGGAAGAGACTTTTAGGCAAAAGGAACAGCAAATACAAAGCCTCTGTCTTATATGAAAGCTCTGGAAACCCTGAGATGACAAAAGAGAGGGGTTTAAGACTTAAACTCCCATATTTATATGAAAAGGGGCACTTAGCCAAAAAATGACTGATCATCTCTTATACATCATTCAGAACCTCTAGTCGTTTATCTGTAAGTATTGAGTTTGACCAAAACATGATCTCCTTTTATAGATCATTGTGGGGCCAGAATTTTGGACAGAGGTTACTAAACTATTTTCTGCTATCACTCAGAGACTGGCAGTTTTGCATTTATGCAATGAAGCCTAGTCATCATGCTAAAGCCAAGAGAATATAATTCTTTTTCTCTTTTGTAGTTTTAATCCATTTATTTCATTTTCAGATGCTCCAAATCTGTACTTGGTGACCACATTTAAGGGAACTTGCCCCCAAATCTAAGAAATACAGTGGTGTGGATGGCACATGTGGAAACCCTTTAGCAAATAAGCAAGATGAGTGGAATTGGGACTGTGTCTGGCTGATCATGATCTAGCTGAGTGCATTGCACACAGAGAGATAAAAATGAAGCCAGAATCTGGAATGAAATCATTAGTGTATACCATCCTGGTACTGTATAAGACCACACACATATTTAATGCACTGAACCCACCTTGAAATGCCCCACAGCCCCAAGAGAACAAAGTACTAGAAAAAAATAAAGGGGAGGAGAGGATGCTGAGTGATCCATAATGCTGTCAATGTCACAATCCATCCTGAACAGCAGAATAAAGTTAATAGGGAAAGTTCTTTAGTGCTTGTTCAGCTGCCTGCCACCCAACTCTGTGGCAGAAAAGCAGGGAGGAAACAGATATGTCATTATAGAATATATCAATAATAAATTATAAAGATGACATATATATATAAGAAGCAGTTCCCTGTATTTATTTGAAGTATCAGTCTTTAGGATTGTATATTTGACCACTCAATGCCAAAAAAAAGTAGACAGTCTTAAATCATTTTTTAAGGCTATTGATATTTTGATAATTAATAATCAAACTTGTAAAAAATATTGAAGACAAGAACTTAGAAGTGTCAAGAAAATAGAAGTAATATTTTTCCTAGTGTTCAATAAATAAAAATTGCCTTAGAATAAACACAATCTATTTATAGCATAGGTAAAGGAACATCTCTGGAAGTCAAATATTCTATCTGAATTCTAAGTATTATTTTTCACCTCAGAGGATTTCATGGTTTGAGTAGACTATTTTCATTCCAAATCTATGTGCCTTTTACCTCCTAAAAATATGTCCTAAACTTTTGCAGCACCACACTCCTTGGTTATAGAGTCAAGAACTTATACAATTCAACTAACAGCTATCAAACATTTATTTAGAGGTTAAACAACTCTATGTGCAAGACTCCGATTGGGCAATGTCCTGCAGGAAATGCAAGCTTGTAAAACCTAGTGTCTTCTCCCAAGGAGCATAGCAGGTAAAGTAAAAAAAATGATCACAAGATGATGCAAAATATGCTCAGTGGCCTAAAGGTTCACAGATAACCATGAGTAGAGAAATCAAGGAAGGCTTCAAGGAAAAGTGACTTGCGACCAGGGATCTTGATGGATGGGTGGAATTTCAATAGGCAGAAATGGGTTGGTTTGAATAGGGTGGGGAAAGCAATTCAAGTAAAGACAGGGCTCATTTGAGAAGAGAGTTTCCTGTTTTGCTGGAACATGGTGTATGTACACCATGGGAGTTGAGGGACTAAAGTTGGGAAGGTGGGATGTCAGCCTGAGGAGTCTGGACTAGACTCAGTCAGCAGTGGGGCTCTATCCAAATCAATGTGACATGATGTGACATGACACTGCTCTGTTTATGCTCTAATGCCCATGCTTTTGTATTCATCTCATTCTGTTTCTGAAAGGGTGAGGCTGGTTCTCCAGCCCTTGTGGGAGAGATTGGTTCTGTACTACAGATTTATTTAGAGGGCAGAGCACAGTAAGGGTCATTTGGGTGTCTTCCTCCTTCCCCCCAGGGATAGTGTAGCTGCTGAGTGTGGCCTTTGTGTCCTGGCTATTTAGGCATCATTTGAGCTCCTGGATATTTTCAGATGTGAAAGACAGAAACACTATCTTTCATAAATATTTGTTAAGGGCCTCCTACATGACCAGCAGTAGTTTTGCCCTGCTCTAGATTGGTAATAAATTAGCAATCAAAGCCAGAAGTCAAATAAAATCTTGAACTCACATCAAAATAGGAAAGGGCTAATTTTAATGATGGTCCACCCAGTAGATAGACCATTTCCAGTACTGCCTTTGAATGTTGTACTATTATATAATATCTTCTCTGTAGAGGCTGCTTTTAGGCAAATAGGCTTGAACAATGGAACATAGAAAGGGCCACAGCAACCACCTGGCTGAATATAAACAGGCCCATCAGGTGACCCACCTCAAAATATCCATAGGCCTTAACAAACCAATGGGCTACTGACAACTAGGCATGGTTACCAAAAAAGGGAACACTGCCATACCTCCTCATGTTCCCCCTTTAAAAACAGCCCTCTCCCACTACCTCATGGCACACAGCCTCTTCTCTGCTATCCTGCCTGCCACTCCCTTGCAGTGTATTCTATAAACTTCTCTCCTCTGTTCTGCATCAGATGAATTCTTTCACCTCCCATGCCTTTGAGTTCCATGCAGTTGTTGCCCCACATTTGGAGGCTCCCATCTGATCAAGAGACACCCCCTTTAGACATTATATTCTCAGCTAATTTTTCTGAAGATCTGATTTAGGAAAAGGAGGAACAGCCTTAGGTGTTTAGGGAGATTCAAAAGAAGTGATAGCCATTCCTGAAAGACAGATGTTCAGTAGAAACTTTAACCTATAAAAAATATACAACATATAATGTGGTATTTAGATAGTATATAAAGACTCCATAGGTTTTCTGCTTGGTTATGTTCAGTAGACATAAATGTTGTTTAGACGCCACCTTACTGGGGGATCCATTCTGAGCATCAGAGGCTAGGCTGCAGTGGTCATTTGGGTCCCTGTAGTCCTAATAGATTTCTTTCTCTCTCTCTCTTTCTTTCTTTCTTTCTTTCTTTCCTTTCCTCTTCTCTTCTCTTCTCTTCTCTTCTCTTCTCTTCTCTTCTCTTCTTTCCTTTTCAACTTAAGTAATCGCTATACCTGACATGGAGCTTAAACTCACAATCCTTAGATCAAGAGTTGCATACTCTTCCGACGGAGTCAGCCAGGCACCCTGACCAAATACTGATTTTTAACAGAACCTAAAATGGTTCTTTAACTTGAGACTTTTTAAGGACATAGAAATCTTAAATAAAAATGACTGAAACCCTTGTAGAATGTAGAAACTCTTATTTGGTAAGACCAAAAGCAGTAATGAGTCAATTAATCAAAAAATTCAGTTAAAGCCTGAAATCCTAAAAAATGCAATAATAAAGCATGATTCCTCATTTGACAATATTTTGATGTAGAGTCCAGATCTTCCCCCCTCCCCCCCCCCCCCCAGTGTAGATCTGTATTTTGGAGACTTTCTTGCATAAATCATATTTATACTGCATCTATTTCTAGTTTCAATTTATTTAAGCTAAAGCAGACATTTCTGAGGCAACCTAAATCTGGAACCTGATAGGCCTTTCATGATTCCTACTGTAGTCTTTGAAACTTTTCTCTCTTTTTTTTTTAATGTTTATTTACTTTTGAGACAATGCGAGAGACAGAGTGCAAGGGGCAGACAGAGGGAGACACAGAATCTGAAGCGGGCTCCAGGCTCCGAGCTGTCAGCATTGAGTCCGATGCTGGGCTCGAACTCACAAACTGTGAGATCATGACCTGAGCCGAAGTCAGACGCTTACCCGACTGAGCCACTCAGGCGCCCAAAACTTTTCTTGCTCATACCCATGGTGCTAGTAATTTGTTTTAAAAGTGACTTGGAATCATTGAGTCCCAAGCACTCAGCTTCATTTTCAGAATAACAAGTACTCTCTTCTTTGCTCTCCTTGTTTGTCAATTTTCATAATATTTAATTAAAATATGCTTAATTTAATTAAAATATTACAATCACAAGTCTAATGAACCCAAGCAGGCTTGGGAACAAATACAACTAACTCTGGGGTAGTAAACTACAGCAGAGTGGGAACAGAAATCCTTGGTATAGGGGTGCCTGGGTGGTTCAGTCAGTGAAGTGTCAGACTCTTGGATCAGGTGATGATCTCACAGTTGTGGGATCGAGACCCATGCTGGGCTTTGCACTGACAGCTTGGAGTCTGCTTGGGATTCTTTCTCTTCCTTTCTCTTTGCCCTACTCCAATGCATGCACATGTGTGTTCTCTCTCTTTCAAAATAAATAAACTTAAAAAAGGAAAGAAGTCCTTGTATATTGAAGAGTAGTTACTGCCCTCAAGTGCTCAACATGTTGTGTGTAGCAGAAAATTCAGTTTGCAGGGAATGGAAGAGCATCTGTGGATCTGGCAAGTTAGTTAAGTGTAAGTAGTTAAGAGCTTGTACTGTATAAAGTTAGCTAAGGAGTTAGATTATGTGTTTTTAACTACCCAGAATATGCTATGTGATTCTGAATTAATATCACTGGAGAACTGGTTAAACACACACAAACACATACCTAAAAGCAAAAATATTTCCATCAGTTGTGGATAAAGGCATTGTTCTGGCTCTGTTGAGAGTTTCCATTTGTTTACCTGTTTATATCCTTGAGTTTTATCCTGAATGTCCATCTGTGCTGTAATATCTATGTATCAGGACTTTTATGTTAATTACAGAACTTTAAAATATCTCAGTAAATTATAGATAGTACTTACTTCATAGGCTTTTGTAAGAATTAGTGAAACAATATGTGTAGAGTGTTTACCATAGAGCTGATTAGTTTTAGTCCCCTCTATCCCTTGTGCTCCTGAGTATAATTGTCCAAAATTCAGACTTTGAGTACAGTCTTCATAAAAAACATATTGACCAACTTGAAGGGGTTCCCTCTGGCCAAATTTGGAATAACCCATGCATCAGAATGAACAATGACAGGAATTGAGTGAACATTGAATTTTTAAAATATCTATGAATTCATACAGGTTAGGAAATAAATTTAAGAAGAGGAGAAGGGAAAGCTCTTCTTTGGGAAAGATGCCAATTAATATATGTATAACGTATAATATACATAGGAGATTATCATTTTACAGCCACCATAGTAATTATAATTATTTAGTCAATAATTATCGACAGATACTAAAACCATTGGATGAAAGAACATTGGGGAATATGATATTCAAATAATTTAATCCCATGCATTTATATTTACCACAAAAGGTAAATACACTTTTGGGGCACCTGGGTGGCTCAGTCGGTTAAGTGGCCGACTTTGGCTCAGTTCATGATCTCACGGTTTGTGGCTTCGAGCCCCATGTCTGGATCTGTGCTGACAGTTCAGAGACTGGAGCCTGCTTCGGATTCTGTATCTCCCTCTCTCTGCCCCTCCCCTGCTTGCACTCTATCTCTCAAAAAATATTGAATACATGTTAAAAAAATTTAAAAATAAGGAAAATACACTTTTAACAATACAGAAATCTCATGAATATCACCTTAACCAAGAGACCACACTTAGCACCACCAGTGAGATACCAAACTGACATCATGAGGTTTTTATTTGATGTACACCAGGTCATGTGTGTAGTATTTCTGTCCCACCTCCCCAAATCCCAGTTTAACCTGAATCTAATTATAAGAAAGCAATCAAAGCAATCCAAATTGAAAAACATTCTGTAAAACAAAACATCATCATCAACAACAAAATATGCCTATCAATATTGCAAAAGAGAAAGAAGGGCTGGGAACTAATTTAGGTTAAAACACACTACAGAGATATTTGGGGAATTTGGCCTGTGTAACACATAATGGTATTTTATCAATATTAAATGTTTTCAGTCTTATGGTTATGTAAGAGTATATCTTTATTAGTAGGGGTATGATGTCCGCAAAATAGTAATGGTAAAAATAATATATTTATGTGTGTATATATATATAAACACATATATATTTATTTAACTCACATATATAAACAAATACACACATATCCTGACAGACAAAGCAAATGTGGTAAAATATTAATAATCAGGGAACCTAGATAAATGTTATATGTGTGTTCATTGTACTCTTCTTAGAAACTCTCTGCAGGTTTGTAATTTTTTTAGATAAAACCTGAGGGAAGTAAAGGTATATCCAGAGCTCTAGGTATTGCTCTTCCCAATTTGCTGTTACACAGATCTATGCAATATAGGACCATTCAGTGCGGACTGCACAATTGTCCTCTGTCATCTAGAAATAAGTTTGCTTTGTGATTTTCATTCTCTCACAAAGCCACTACCTATAGCAAAACACTAAGATTATTTGTGTATTACATAATGGTATCTAAGGATTTTCTCTTGCAAAATAAAGCAGAAGCAGCCACAATATCTTTAAGTAAATTAGATTGTAATGAAACTTGGTCATGGCGGGAGGACATGGAGAAGAGCAGAATTTTGACAGGGCCTGAAGGGTGCTTGCTAGAATCCCCACTAACCATTAAGGTACAGTCCAAACCACAAGCCAGAACATTCACAAAGGAGAGAAGGTATAACAGAGAGGCTAAGGCTGATTTTCTGTTTACAAGGTTGATTGAGACACATCCAGCTCTTAAGCCGAATAACTGAGAATGACTGTTTTAGAGATTGACTAGGTTTGTGTGTAGTAAGTCTCTTCTTCAAACACATAGCTTTCTTTGCTGTTAGTCAAAGAGAAAATGCAGAAACAAATTATATTCGAGACAATAATCCCCCCATGTTGGTTTATCCTGTAGTCACAGGATCAAAGTAATAAGAACTGTATATGATGGCAACAGAGCCACCTACCTGTGGTGTGAAAGAATGGTCATATTTGCTTAAACCTAGAAGGGGAAGACATTTTGAATATGCAGAAAAAGTCAGTGTTAGGAGAAGTGTAAAAACCAAAGAGCCAAAGTAGACAGGCCATGGAAATTCATGAGCATATGAGCTGTTGCTCCACCTACATTAGTATATATTGGTTTTGTGACCCTAGGATTAGGGCCTATAAGAATCACAAACATTCTAAAGGATATAAAACATCAAAAAAAAATACAGAAATGCTTTAAATATGGTAATACACGTAGGTTAATAATATCTAAACTGTTCAAGTATTGTTGTGTTCTAAGTATTCTATCTCATTTACTTCAATTCTGTGAGTTAGGTGTGCTATTATTCCCTTATCATTAATGGCAAAACAAAGGCATAGAACCGTTGAATGGTGTACCCAAGGTAGAACCAGAGTTTGAAGCCAGGCAGGTTGGCCCACGTGCTCTTGACTACTCCATGCTGGAATGTTATTAAACCATTACAATAATCTTTTTGGAGACTATTTAATGGCACAGCAAAGAGTTAAAAAAAAATTAAGAAGAGTGGCAGATCTGTATGTGCAGCATGTCCCCAATTTTAAAAGCTTGAAGAATAAAAGATTGAGAAAGAGAGACTGAGCAAGACTGAGAGAGAGAAAGCAAGCATGAGCAAGCCCGAGAGAGGAAAGACAGGAAGGCAGTTTCAAGATGTAAGTGGTAATCTCTCAATGGCAGTAATTGTTACTTTCTTCTGCCTATTTTTGTGAAGTTTTCAAACTTTCTGTAGTGAAAATGTAGCTTTTATAATAAAAAAAAAAGTACATGCTATATATCAAAGAAATATCCTGGAAGTTTAAAAAATAACCATGTTGAGGGTTCAGAGAAGCAGTCCTAATCCTTGACACAGTGTTTCTCTGGCTTCATCATGTGCCACTTCCACATTTCTTGCCACATGAGTTCTACTCATTATTTACTAATAATCCTTTAAATTAACTCATTGTTTTTACTTAGCCTCCTAGGTAGTGACTATGAAATCATGTTTTTACTATTCTATGGATTTTTAAAAATGTAAATTAAACACATAACTATTAAAATGTCTTGGGCCACCACAGTATGAATGGCCCACTTTGGGAAAGAATATGTTCCTCCTATACTGGCTTCACAATCACTTAGGTGTAGTAGAGGAAGAGGCAGCTTCCTGGATCTACTCGAGCAGAATTGCAGAGGGGCCTGGACACCTGCCTTTTAAACACACTCTCCAGGAAATTCTTGTGCAGCCTAACGTTTTAGAACAATCGCACTGTGGCTTCTTAGGATGTATAATGGTCAAGGATTCAGTTGAATCTGAGGTAATTAAAGAATCTAACCAGATAACCAGGATGAAATCTAGAACTATACCAGACCACCCCAGAAGATAGCTTAAGGAGAACATTAGAGATAACCTGGATGATGGTGGAGTGGAAAAGCTAATTGTTGCAAAATAAATGAAACAGTTTCTTTTGTTACCAAGAATGACACCCCTGGAGAATTGCTTTGCTGTCCTGTTTGAGTGATAGTTCTTAATGCTGATAACTCCTGTAGCAGAATGTGTTAAAGTAGCAGTATGTGGTAGGTTGGGTTGAGGTCACGGTAGGCCTATAAAGACAGCTGCCAAAAATCAGAAGTCTGAAAAGAAGATGGGTTGCTGCAGCAGAGGGAGCAACAGAACCTCATTTCAGGCATCCATCAAGAGTTGTGGGCAAAGCAGAAGTTGGGCAACCAGTGAGAATCAGAGGTATGAAGTTTTCAATTTTGTTTCTCCCATAGTAGCTGCCAGGAGAGGATTGCCTTGTAGAAAGAGACCAGCCTTTGTTGAGAAGATGTTTTAAGACCACAGTAGGGTAGAAAGCAGCCTCAAGGCCTGGTTGTAAGCTGGGGAAAATAGCTCCTGGTTGCAAGCTGGAGAAAATAACTAGAGGATAGAGCTAGTAAAGGCCTGGGCGTAGAGGCAGTGTATGAGGAGGGAACTCTATGCTGGCTTCCAGACTCCTGGAAGCTACTGGGGGAAGGGTTGACCATTGCATCAGTGTAATCTGTGCTAAATTATCCCATGCACAGAAAGGGACAGTTGCTATATGGATTATGCAATTAGTGGGGAATTTGTAGGTATGTAAGACTGGGATAGAGAATGGAAATTACTTTGTTCAAACATGTCACAGAGGTATGCTGGCAATGCAGGTTTAGGAGAGTCCTCAAAAGACACCAGATGAGGCCCAAGGAGTCTAGTCCAGCTCAAGGTAGGCTAGAAGGGAAATATTGTGTGAAGGAACATTTTTGGAGGGATTTCACTCAGGGACAAAGGTAAAACCTTTAGGAACATTAGGGCTAGGGAGGTTGTAGCTTGTTAGTATCAAAACGATCCAGAGGAAGAAATGGTTGCCCTTAGAAGGACAAGTACCTGAACATTTGGGGGGAGTATTCTCTGGGAACATAAGAGATGTGTATGAGTACAAATCCAATGTAGTGTTACCTTTTTGGGGACAATATAGAAATCATGCTGTAATTTGAAAAGGGTTTGATAAAGTTGACAAAGGGAAAACATAGAAAGAGGACCTGAAGCCTTGAAAGAAGGCTAACCTATAACCTTCTGTGGATATCTGTGGATGGTTTGGCCACATAGCTCTGTAACAGAGCTAACTTATAACCTAACCTATAACCTGAAAGCTGTTCTCTTTATGTCACCATGGAGGATGGGGCCCTCAGGATCCATTGACTTGGTTATCTGCCTAGTAACCCTTCCTTTTTTTGTTTAATTATTTCATAGACATTTTCCAAATGTTACTTTCTCAAAGTCTGTTATTTCTTCTCTGAAATTCTGAAATGGATAACTCCTATGTATGTGTAACCTCTTTTCTACTATACATACATCACTTTGAATTTTGATTCCATTTTTAGTATTAGTGATTCTCAAGAATTTTCTGGCCCAACACATCCTTTGATTTCCCATTTCCCTTAGTGTTCACATTAAACCTTTAAAAAACTGTATTCCCATCTTTTACCCTACCACCTCCACCCCTAAAAAAAATCTAGGATAGCTGACCAGCAAGATGATTAGGAAAGGAAGGAAAAAGAAATTAGTATTCTGTGGAATTGGTTATCCCAGGGTTTCAGGGTGGTTGAGGCCATACACTCTGTCACATAACACTATGCAAATTGACTTCACCCTTCCAAATTTAAATGATACAGTTGTCAACGAAGATAAGAGATGATATCAGGTTTGTCATGATTCAATGAATGTGCATCTATTTTCCCTAGTTCCACCACAGAAGATGTATTAGGGTGCTGATGAGGGTCAGCTCTACAGGATGTGAAGTCTGCTAGGCAGGGGGAGCATCAAAAGAAGGCTTTCATTGCATTTTGTACCCTCTACCATGTCCTCTTGAGACTCCAACCAAATTACTTTATATGGTGGCTAAACCTGCTCTGGGCTTGTGGGACCATTCAGATTTCAGAAACAGTTTCTTCTGTTACAGAGCTATGTGGCCAAACCATCCACAGATAATATATTAACATCTGGGTATGTACGTGAACTGTCATACCACAACACCATGATGATGACCAGCAAATGGACACATGCTGTCATATACTCCGTAGGCCTTGATCTTGAGGAGGCACTGAGCATGGCAGGTCTGGCCATCTCTAAGGCATTTGAGGAGGTCCCTGAGCTTGCAGATGAACTTTAAGTAGTGAGGAAGAGGGAGGTAGTGGGGCAGGGCAGAGGTGGTGGTGTAGAGCAGCTCCACTTGTCCCTGAGACATATTACTGAGTGTTCCCCATGTTGCAGGGAAACATACCAACTGATAGCTGCCACAGCCAGAAGGCCATTCTCTAGAACCCCCATGCCCTTCAGCTACTATTTGTCAAGTTCTGTACCTACCCAGACCCAAGTTATTTGTTCCTCAGCCTGCCTTGTGCCAGTTAAACTTGTCATTATTATTAATAGTCTAAATTAAATGTTACATAAACATACAACATGTGAGTGCAAAAAGGAGTTTTTTCTATGAATTTGGTTGAATATTTTGAAAAGATTCAATGAAAATAAGTTGCTGAGCAATGGTTAAAGTAGAAAAGCAATTATAAAAATCTAGAAGGACTCTGCACTCAGTTTGCCTAACAAAATGTTTTTGCTTCCTTTTAAAGAAATTATCATTGGAAATAGTAAAGGATGTATAATGGGCATGGTTCATGACAGAAAGATTAGGCCAAACTCCAATCAACTGACCAACTTTCAAAGAAAAAGCCTGGGTTTTATATCAAAAACTCGGCAAAAGAATGCAGTTACTTTAATTTAAAATAAAAATTTCAATGTATGTGTCTACAATTTTTTTTATGATTCATTTCTTTAACCAATGTCTTCCATTAGCCAACCAATTCCCTGTCCTTATTGCATTTGATAAAAGGGTCTCTGTGGAACTTCCTCTTTCATCATTATTCTGTTGAGATCCAAGAGTTTAGAATTCCCATGATTAGTCTCTTGTTTGAGGTATCAGGCAGTAGCATTTCAGGAAGGAAGAACTTCTAAAGATCTTATAATAATAATCCAATGCTCCTTTAATTCTAGCCTAATTATGACAAAAAGGGACAGGTATTCCTACTTATCAGCTCAAGGTAGCACCACTATAGTGATAGCCTAAACCCAGTTTATAAATCTCATACATACTAGCTTTGCAAATGAGATTCTTAAAAAAAAAAAAAAAAAGAAAAGAAAAGAAAAGAAAGAAAAAGAAAAATTGAGGTTCTTGATAAATGTACAAGCAGTTTCAGAATTTGTATTCTCTCCATTTGGGGCATGAAAGTTTGCTTATTTTATATCACATAATTTCAAATTGCCTTAATTCTAATTTGCAAAAAATCAAGATTGCCCTATATCAGAAGTAAGTCTCTACTGCTGGGGCAGTAGAAGCAAGCATCCAGAAGAAGACCTTTAAACATCTCTCTTCTTTTTTTTTTTTTTTTTTTTTAGTTTCAATCTATTTATTTATTTATGTATTTATTTATTTTAATATGAAATTTATTGTCAAATTGGTTTCCATACAACACCCAGTGCTCATCCCAACAGGTGCCCTCCTCAATACCCATCACCCACCCTCCTCTCCCTCCCCCCCCCCCCCATCAACCCCCAGTTTATTCTCAGTTTTTAAGAGTCTCTTATGGTTTGGCTCTCTCCCTCTCTAACTTTTTTTTTTTCTTCCCCTCCTCCCTTCTTGATGACACAAGTCTCTCTCCTTGACCTTGGTTTGGTGTAGAAGATTTTGCTTATTACAAGCTTTTCTGAGCTTTTTTATGGAATGAAAAAAGAGCTTTTCTGTTTCCTCACTTGCTATGAGTCTCTAGCAATATCACTGGGCTTCAGTTCATTCAAGTTTCTCTGTAAAGCTTGTGAATGACTGCAAGTTGTTTTATTTTTAAAGTGTAGAACCAAGATACTTATCTACAAAAGCATTTAACACCTCTAGGCAACTAGATTTCTTCAACGTGTCTTTCTGTATCACTAGGCTTCTAACAAGAGTGTCAAAGCACTCCAGACCCTTTCTAATACTTTCAGATGACCCGTTACAGTCCTTCGGATTAAATATGAGGCACTGATACGCATTATCTTGGCTTTACCAAAGAGCTTTGACTAGTGCTTCTCAAATTGAATTTAAGACTTGGAAAGGTCATTAGAGAAATCAGAGGAGCAGAGACAAGGACTCCAGCATAAGGAACTGTTCTCCTCTTCCCTTGCCCCTTCTGTCTGAATTTCCTGCTTTTATTCTGAAAGAATTTGTTTATCTGGAGCCCCCTTACGTGGTTACATCAATCAATTGGCTTATTTGTTGTACTCAGAAGTTGAGCAATAAAAAGGCTTCTAAACTCCCAAATTTATCAAAATGTTTAGGCCCTTGACTCTTCTTTATAGCAGCTTTACTGAAATATAATTCACATATCATAAAATCTGATCTTTCAAGTGTACAATGCAGTGAATTTTAGTTTATATACATTGTTGTGCACCCATCAGCACTATGTAATTCCAGAGCATTTTCATCACCCCAAAAATAAATCCCAAAGTCATTAGCTGTTACTCTCCTTACTCCCCTCCCTTCATCTCTAGGCAGCTACTAATCTACTTTCTGTCTCTATGAATTTGCCTATTGTGGATATTTCATATAAATGGAATCAAACAATATGTGACCTTTTGTGTCAGGTTTGTTTCACTTAGCATAATGTTTTCAAGGTTTCCCCATGTTGTACCTTGCATCAGTACATCATTTTTTAAAATAGATAAATAATCTTCCATTGTCTGAGTATATTGCATTTTGTTTATCTGATCATCTGTTGATGGACAGTTGGGTCATTTCCACCTATTGGCTATTGTGAATAGAGCTGCTCTGAACATTTGTGTACAAGTTTTTATTTGAACATCTGTTTTCACTTCTTGTAGGTATATGCCTAGAAGTGAAATTGCTGGATCATATGGTCTTTCTATATATAGCTAGCTTGTTGAGAAATTGCCAAACTGTTTTCGAAAGTGGTGGCATGATTTAACATTCCCATCACCATTGTATGAGGTTTCCAATTTATTCACATCGTCTACAGTACTTGCTATTTTCCTTAAACAACAACAACAACAACAAAACAAGTATGGCTGTCCTAGTGGTTGTGACTTGGTACCTCATTGTAGTTTTGATTTGCATTCCCTGATGGCTAACAATATTAAGCATCTTTTTTACATGGTAAACATTCTTTGGAGAAATGTCTATTGCCAAGTCATCTGTCATTTTTTAAATTGGGTTGTCTTTTTGTTATTGAATTGTGGATCGTGAATTATATATGCCAACATGGACAGGCTATGGTGCCCAATTGTTCACTCAAACACTTGTCTACATATTGCTGTAAAGAAACTTTGTAGACATAATTACCATTTATAGTTGACTTTTTTTAAGTTTATGTATTTATTTTGAGAGAGAGAGAGAGAGAGAGAGAGAGAGAGAGAGAATATGTGCATGAATAGGTGAGGGGCAGAGAGAGAGAATCCTAAGCAGACCTCACATTATGAACATGGAGTCTGACGTGGTGCTTAATCCCACAAACTGAACCATGATATCATGACCTGAGCTGAAATCAAGAATCAGATGCTTAGCCTACTGAGCCACCCAGGAGCCCCCCATTTACAGGTGACTTTAAGTAGGAGACTACCCTTGATAATAGTAGTGGTGGACTTCAATCCCATCAGTTGAAGGTCCTAAGAGCAAAAGCTGAGGTTTCCTGAAGAAGAAAGAATTCTGCCTCAAGGCTAGAAGTACTGCTTGAGTTTCTAGCCTGTAGGCCAGACCCATAATCATGTGAGCCAGTTCCTTAAAATAAATCTCTTTATATGTATGTGTGTGTTTGTATATATGTATATACATGTATTATATATACGTATTATATATATAACACATGTGTATATATGTAAGTACGTTTGTATATTACATACAAGCACATATGTATATACATTATACACATACACTGTGTATGTGTGTGTATATATATATGTATATGTATATATGTACACACATATATGTATATATATATATACACACATATATATTCTATTGATTTTGTTTCTCTGGAGAACCATGACTTATATAAATTGTTAAAGTTCTTTGTATATTTATATATTCTGGATACTAGATCCTTATTAAATATATGAAAATAGAACTAATTTTGTTAAGCCGCTCCAGTTGTGTTCGTTACATGCAGCCATAAAATCCTAAATGAATCTCAAGGTTTTCTGGGGATCAGATAGAAAAAGAAATGTAAAACACTTAGCATGATGCTTGACACATACCTCAATTAATGTTATTACTATTTTATCACATTTGGATTCATTTAGAGCAATGAGCCCTATACCACTCAGTAGACCCTAAAGGTATTATTCATTATTCAGTAGATGCTTATGAATCCCTATTATGTATAAGATACTATGTGGGGTATGATGCAGGACCAGCTTCGTGGTGTGCATCCTGTGCAGTCGTACAGGGCCCTGTATTTAATGTTCTGTTGCCGTCGTTTTCAAATACTTATTAAGTCTTAAACAAGAGGCTCTGCATTTGTATTTTGCACTGGGCTCTGCACATTATGTAGCCAATTCTGTTCTGATGACTAGAAAATTCTTTTTGTTCAGAATAATAACTGATATTTCTAAAAATTACTATGTGTTATTCAGAAAACATTAAATCTTGCTAAATATTCTCTAAGAAGACTGAGAAATATACAGTACCTTTAGAAACATCTTGCCAAACCTGATGTAAATAAATGAGATTTTGATATTTAAAAGGTAAGCTTTAGTTATCTGACAAATTCACTTGTTTAGAACAGTCAAGAGCCTTGTAAGTGAAATATCAATATATTTTGCAATAGCAATAAAGAGTGAAACTGCAGGCTTTGTTGTGGTAGTAGTTGTTAGGAGTTGGAGAGTTTACACTGCTAAGGTTTGGGGGGGGCTAGGAAGTAAAACTTTTGAAATAGCTGTATCTTCTCCCCAGTTATTATGGGTATAACACACAGGAACTCACTGTGGGCCATTAGACAAGTTGCTTAACCTCTCTAAATCTTAGTTTTCCTTTCTATAAAATGAGAATCCTCTATGCAAAGGATCAGATTTTTAGCACTGTATCATAGGAGGTACAGTAAATATCCTTTTCTCTGAATCTTCCCTTTCAGAGATGTATTGAGGACCTACAATGTGCTGTGCTTCATTCTAAGCACTATGGACACATTGTTGAGTAAGGGTCCTTATTCTCAAGAAGATTATACTCTTGTAAAGAAAGAGAGATGATAAACCGCTAGGGTAAATATGATCACTTCAGGCTGCAATAGATGCAAATGAAGAGGATTAAATGGGTAGAGTTGTCAGGGGGAAGCTTTCTGAGTAGCTGACTTGTAAGTTGATATCTGAATGATGAACATGAGGAAGTTAGGTGAGGATCCAGAGAAAACTATTCTTTCTTTTTTTAATGTTTATTTACTTATTTTGAGAGAGTGAGAGAGAGAGAGAGAGATCACAAGCAGGGGAGGCGGAGAGAGAGGGAGAGAGAGAATCCCAAGCAGGCTTCACTCTGCCAATGCAGAGCCTGATGTGGGGCTTGAACTCAGGAACTGAGATCATGACCTGAGCCCAAATCAAGAGCTGGATGCTTAACCAACTAAGCCCCCAGGCTCCTCCCAGAGAAACGTATTGCTTTTAAAAATGTTTATTTATTTATTTTGAGAGAGAGTGCCCAGGTTGGGGGGCAGGAAGAGGGAGAGGGAGAGGGAGAGAGGGAGAGAGAGACAAAGAGAGAATCCAAAGCAGGCTCTGCACCAGTAGTATGGAGCCTGATGTGGGGCTCAAACTCACAAACCATGAGATCATGACCTGAGCTGAAACCAAGAATTAGGCTCATAACCGACTAAGCCACACAGGGCGCCCCCCAAAAACATATTCTTAGTAAAAAGGCACTGCAGGAACAAAGGCTTCAAGAGTGGAATGGGCTTGGTTTGTATGAAGACAGGGAGAATCCCTTGTGACTATAGTACAGGAGCAAGGGAGCAGGGTGAGCTGTGAGTACAGAAAGACAGACTGGTGCCAGATCGGTAAGGCTTTGTGGACCCAGTTTGGATTTTATTCTGGTTCAGGGAGAGGTCTTTGGAGGGGTGTAAGCAGGAGAAAAGTAGTCTGATTTATGCTTCAGGAATACTCCTCTAGCTGGCTGCTCTGTGGAGGAATCAGATGGACTGAAGGTTGACAAAGTGGTGGCAGTGACCACATCAGGGGGATGCTCCATCAATCGAGGAGAAAGAAGATGGGGTTTGACTAGGGTTGTGCTCTTGTGAGCTAGTAAGCAGTAGTTAGAGTCAGGATACACTTTGGAGGTAGAGCTGACAGGACTTACTGTTGGATTGAATATCAGAATGAGGAAAGGAGAGAGTTTTTTAGTTTGCCTTAATGAAAACTTTAATACATGTTCACTATAGAAAGCTTGGGAAATTCAGGGAAATGTTCAGCAGGCTACCTGCTTTATTTTGTAATATGATTTACATTTAATATGTTAACCTAGCTTTTTCTTGCACAAGGAGAACTTTACCATTATTGAGTATTGTTGCTACCCTTTTGAAAATTTCAGTGCATCTTTACTTATTAGAAGCTTAGAAGATTATTGAAATTAGAAACAAACAAAAAACAGGAGAGGAAAAACCTGCTGCACCCTATTTAACAGTTTCCTAACCTTAGTTGTAGTTGACCTTTTCCTCTTTTTTTTTAAATGTATGTTTACTTTTGAGAGAAAGCGAGTGAGCAGGGGAGGGGCAGAGACAGAGGGGGACAGAGGATCTGAAGCAGGCTCCAGGGTCTGTCTTGACAGCAGAGACCCTGATGCAAGGCTCAAACTCATGAACGATGAGATCATGACCTGAGCCAAAGTCAGATGCTCAATTGACTGAGCCACCCAGGCACCCCTGAGCTTCTTCCTTTTTGATGGTTCTTTTGTATAATATCTATTACCATCTCTATCACTTATCCCCAGAAAACATGATCTAATACTATATTAGATCTTTCCCTCTCATTCCTATTTCCCTTACATAAAAATTAGATTTTCAGGTTCTAAGCCCAGATCATTTACTGAGTGCACCAACACAGTTCTTCATGAGGACTTCATGAGGACTTAACCTAACACTGTCTTTTATCCCTTCTGTTATCATTCTAGGAGGCAAATATTGCCTAGATTACATTGTTCTATAGTGTTTTTAATGGTTTTCCTAATCCAGAGCTGTTCTATCTACCAGTTATTCTTATAAAAAAAAGGTGGGGAACTTGTGTAAAATTATGTTTAAAATTATGTCTCCCAAATACCTTATCTTTCTCTCAACATTGAGGGTGACAACCAGTGGAATATGAATTACGTTGATAACATACAACTAGTAGAGATGAGGGAAACCGAGTTTTAAAAAAAATTTTTTTAACATTTATTTATTTTTGAGAGAGTGAGACAGAGGACGAGTGGGGGAGGGGACAAAGTGAGAGGGAGACACAGAATCCAAAGCAGGCTCCAGGCTCTGAGCTGTCAGCACAGAGACCCACGTGGGGCTCGAACTCATGGACTACGAGATCATGACCTGAGCCAAAGTCGGATGGTTAACCGACTGAGCCACCCAGGTGCCCCGAGGGAAATTGAGTTTTAAACCTGAGAATGCGTATGTAGGTGTTTGTAAGTATATACAGTCAAAACTCCTTAATTTAAGTCTCTAATTTGTATTTTGGGAGTAACAACAGTGGGCATTTAGTGATATCCCAGGGGGATAGAGCAAAAATATATTTTCTTTGTCTCTGTATGACTTGCAATTGTCTAAAATGTCAAGAAGAAAAAAAATATCTCATTTAAAAAATATTTTGGGTAGGTATTGCTAATAATAATAATAATAATAATAATAATATTGAATACTTATGCCCCAGCAGCAGTTGATGCCTTATACTTAGTTTAATTTTAAGATTTTAATAAATGAAAATATCTATAGGAAGTATGGTATATTACCACACTTAAAGCAGCCAATTAAATTAGTCTCTTGATATAGGCTACTTTATAAACTCATTTATCATGCAAGTTAGCTTAGTCTGACCTTTCCACTCCTTCTTGGATAAGGATGGTAGCAATTTCTCAGTAGCAAAATTATTGATTTTTTTTTTTTTTTGTACAGAGCTTCTTTTCTAGTTTGGTTTTCCATTGTTTTATGCACTTCTATTCTTGAGTCACCTTCTCAGAGAATGGAGTCCCATTTACATGTTGGCAAGAAAATCCTGTTTGGAAGAGTATGGGAAGCTGTATCTTAATGTCCCAAGCTAATTAGCCACACCTAAACAATTTATGAAGGCATTTTGCTCAATATGGAGTATTTATCTTCTTCAATAAGCAGAAGAACATGTTGATTATCTATTGAAGCTTGGCATGCTTGCCACGCAAATTCAATTCTTCTTTTGTTACACTATTTAACCTTGTGTGCTCTAATACCTTTTTCCTGAATTTTCGTTCTGATTCCTACATGCTAAATGATGATCCATTTGTCACATGTGATATTGGCATAGGTAATTTACTCAGCTAATTGAGAATGTTTCCCTTTACCAATAACTTCTCATGGTTTGGCAAGGTATCTGCTTCCAAGGAATAATCAAAAAGTAACCATAGCCTTTACCACATTTGGGAGATTTAAAGAAAATAACTTTCTTAATGCAAAAATTACATCTGAACTCAGTCTTTGTAAATTTGTAAAAAGGTAAAGATTTTCCCAGAAAAATAAGGAGGGCAAGTTCTTAGATAGAAGAGAACTTATATTTGCTGGTACCAATTATAAGCCAGAAACTGTGCTGGGAGTTTAATGTACATTATTTCCTTTAACACCACGAGATATTTCTCCTATCTGCATTCTGTGGTGAAACTGAGGCTGAGAGAGGTCAAATAACTCATGCAATCAACTAATGGAAGTTTGGCCTGAGATCTAATGCCAAGTCTGTTGGACTAAATTTTATCCCTTTCACTCTACTGTGTGTTGCTGCTTCAGTTGACATGATCAGTACATCTGACCCTAACTTGTTCAGATTCACAGAGTTCTCTTGACTCGTTTCTCAGTAATGTTGATGGAAGGGCAAGAGACCCTTATCCCATGTAATTCTGATCTTTTACTCATGGTCCAAAGCAGGCAGTCTCTAGTGTGAGGGGTACTGAAAACTTCTGTGTGCCCTTACGTGGAGGAATGAGACTATCATTGCTTCCTAACAATGGTGGTCTGTGTTTTCTCTTGGTAGCTTGGATTTTGTTCTAAGGAAGGACACTATTATATATTTTCCTCTGTGCTACTCACACAATTGCTGGTAAACACTGCATAAATTACTGATAGGTCCAGTAACCTTGTATTCTAGACTGTTATTCTTAGTATTCATAAAACTGTTGGGGTGTCTGTTTAACGGAAATCAACAAAGAATCATAAGAGTGGCATTTCTGGGCTTATACACACTTTTGTGAACATCATTGCTAAAAAGAAATTCCTTTTGGCTTCTGATTATATTAAAGTTCCCTAAACACAGTCCATTTTTCTTAGGCCACCCTCCAGAGGATTGTTGAATTCTAAAACAAATAAGCCAAACAATGTGTAGATCAAAACTGAGAAATAAGAACTGGTCTCAGGAATTTTTCTTAATAAAATATATTGGCATTTCTCTTACCCCAGTACCTATGATTTGCCGCAGTCAATGTGGAAGTCATCAGGTACCTTATTCTTTTTTATTTAAAAAAAATTTTTTATAGTTTATTCATTTTTTTTAAATGTTTATTTATTTTTGAGACAGAGAGAGACAGAGCATGAACAGGGGAGGGTCAGAGAGAGGGAGACACAGAATCTGAAACAGGCTCCAGGCTCTGAGCGGTCAGCACAGAGCCTGACGCGGGGCTCGAACTCACGGACTGCGAGATCACGACCTGAGCCGAAGTCGGACGCTTAACCAACTGAGCCACCCAGGCGCCCCTAGTTTATTCATTTTTGAGAGACAGAGACAGAGTGTGAGTGGGGGAGGGGTAGAGAGAGAGAGAGAGAGAGAGAGACCGAGAGAGGGAGACACAGAATCGGAAGCAGGCTCCAGGCTACGAGCTGCCAGAACAGAGCCTGACACGGGGCTCGAACTCACAAACCACGAGATCATGACCTGAGCCAAAGTCAAATGCCCAACCAACTGAGCCACCCAGGTGCCCTGGGTGCCCTGACAGAAGCAAAATGGATTCCATCTGAGTAATCAAGTTAAGTGCTTTCTACCAATTAAAGACATAAGAGATCGAAAGCAATCTCAAATTTTAAAATTTACTTATTTTCTTACTACTAAGGTAATACCATTTTACTAATATTTTTAGAAAATGTACATGAAAGAAGAAAATTAAAATGATCAGTGATCGCGTACACCTAAAGATAACCATTATTAACATTTGGTGTACATCTTTTTGTTGTTGTTGTATTTTAAATAACATTGGTATACTAATCAGAATTCTTAGCCTGCAAGCAACAGAAAGAGTGGTCACTCCTTTAAGTAGAAAGGAATTTATTGAAAAGATATTTGGTAGCTCAGAAATTCACAAGAAAGCCTGGAGGACCAGTCCTGGAAAAGAGTAGGAGGAGAAGTGACCAAGGGAGGTTGATAACCAGAAAATACCATAGAATTATTCTGGGGAGGCTCTCATGCTGCCATGATAAAGATCTTTTCCTGAAGCCAATATTTCTGTTACTGCCAGTCGAGACACTGATGGGGGTCCTGCTGTCCCTCCTGCCCCAGAAAGTGTTTTGTCTCACTGATGGAATGGAGTTTTTGCCATCCTTGCTCCTGGGGTCACTGGCCCCCAATTCCAAGTCTGGGTCAGTCTGGGTGCTTGATCAAGTTCAGGTTATATGCCTACTCCAGCTATCAGGGAATAATGACATGCAGGTTCTTAATCCTTTGCTTCTGTAAAGGTAAGAGGCCTTCACTGAAGGCATCTTCTTCTTCACAAGAAGAATCACATGGTGGGAAATTCCCCAAACTTGGGATGGGAGTTTAGATGCTGAGCAGCCAAAATCACACATGATGTCTGCCACAATGAGCTCATACAGCTTTATATAGCTCTGTATCCTGCTTTTCTCTCAAACATTAAATCATGACTATTTTCCTAAAACATGAAGTATTTTCCAAAATTAAGACTTTCCAGTGACTCTATAATAACAGTCTTGATTTGATCAGTAAATAACATATGTGATATTAGCTATCCTAAATAAGGCTTGAAAAGCATGGCAGTTACAAAGGTAGAAGCATCAATCTTAGTACAGAGCTACCTGAATTATTTTTCTACCTTTAGTTAGCACTCTGCAGGGAGAAGTCAGCCTCTTGAGCTGACTTCATATCTTGGGGCACTGCCTGAAATGACCTAGTTAACCTGAATGAGGCAGGACTGATTGGAAGGGACAGGTTCAGAGGCTGCCTCTGCCTTGCTAGGCTGGGGCAGGCAGTGGGGGCACAGGCCCAACAGCAGGAGCTGGATGGGAGTTCAGTCCAAAAGGAAGAGAACTCTATATCTGACCTGGTGGTAGTTCAGTCAGGAGACTGCCAGCTTTGGAGCATGTTGGGAAGGAAGAATCCATCTGGAAGCTGTTGATAGTCTTGGATTGAGAATTCTAGCCTTTGGCCTGAGATTCAGGAGCAGCCTGGGGCTGCAAGCAAGATGGGTTTTAGTTCTAGAAAAACTCATAATAGATAAGTGACCAAAAGGGGGACAAGAAACATAGCAGGGCCCAGTTACAAGACCGGTGAATAGGGTAGGACCAGGTCTTACAAGCCTGGGTATCAGAAGTAAAGCAGACATCCTGTGCTAGCTGGCCAGCAGCATGATATCGAATTCTGGGCTCAGTTACCTTAAGTCACAGACAGAGCCCGGGGATTCCCAGTAAGAACAGCTTCAGGGGCTCAGAACAAGGCCATGGAAGACAAGCCCTGTTAGTTGAGGTTGTGCATCTGTGTGTCAGGAAGTCAGACTGGAAAGAAAGCACACAGGTATTCCATATGGAGGCTCTGAGAAAAACTTGCCTTCTCTCTGTCATTGTTGGCTCTTCAGAGGCTGTGGAAGCTTACCTCTTTTGTTCTCCTTGTGACCACATAAAAAAGTCAGATTCTCTTCCTGTTCAATTTGTATATTTGTATACAGTGTCTTTTTTTTTTTTTTTTTTTTTTTTTTAGAGAGAGGGAGCATGAGTGGGGGAGAGACAAAGGGAGAGGGAGAGAGAATCCCAAGCAGGCTCCACGCTGTCAGCGCAGAACCTTACACAGGGCTGGAGCCCACAACCCATGAGATCATGACCTAATCTGAAATCAAGAGTCGGACACTCAACTGACTGAGCCATCCAGGCACCCCTATATAAGGTGTCTTGATCCCCATGGGTTTTTTGAAAATTCTAATACAGTTTTTACATGCCCAAGTAATAATTTACAGATACCATGTCTCAATGACTTTGCTGCAGATTCTTATCCTTTAGATGGTGTGCAACTTGTTGAATGTTTGAAGGATCCAGCACAGCAACACAGAACAAAAGTACATGTGGAGTTAGAGCCCCCAGGTACTAGAGTGGAGTTCATTGGAGTAGCATTTGTCATTCTACTTCATGTAGCTTTGTTTTCACTTCATGGAATTTTATCCACAAGAACGTTGCTCAGAGTGTGTTTGTGGCATGTTTTGCACTGACTACCAAGAGAGAACACTGCATTGACCACGACGTAATTAGACTTCCTTCTGCATGACTTCATTCACGACTGACACGTGGAATCTTCCCAGGACTGGTTGTGAACCCTGTAAAACCACAGTACGATAAATTATCGTCATCATTCCTCAGAAGACTGTGTCACATTTGCCCACAACCATTGGATGAACCTACCTTTTAAAAATAGATGTGTTTTTGCACTCTTGAAACTACTTATTTTCTTACTCTTTGTCACAGCCAGCCTAGTTTAAGCTGACGGTAAAAAGAGGTTTTGGAGGTTTTCCACCACAAGGTTATTTAAAGTTCTTTGAGCTGCCGCCAGACCTTCATTTAGCATTTTAATAAACTTCCTGGGCCAAGGAGTAATTTTCCTGTATCCTCTTTGTCCTCAGCATGAAGTAATAGTACAAAAGAGGGTCATCATTTTTAGGCCAGTCATCTGCATTAATTATAAAATTATCCTTATGAATAACCAGATATAAGGTCTGGGATAGAGAAAAGGGGGAGCAGGCTTCTTTCTGTGGTTAACATTTAAAAGGGGAGTCATAGACACATCAAGGATTTAAGAAAGTGCCAACAGAAATATTTTTTTCACACAGAGTTAGAAAGGACATTAAAAGAAACTGCACATACAGTCAAGTTATCACAAGATAACTAGAATTAAATTGCCTAAACATTTGCTTACTTGTGGTATCCTTATCTGGAGACTCTCTAAAGGCAGAAGTACCAATAGACTCCCATGTTTACATGGTGATATGGAAATAGGCCTCCAAAACAGTTAGTTGTGAGGATCCCCAGAGAATTGTTTGGAACCTACATCTCTGGGTACAGTGTGATGTCACTTTTCAGTGTTTCTAGGCTTTGGGCCAAAACTCAGTTTCAGGAAAATAATTGCAAAAATGTTTAAATAATTTGCATGAGGTTTGTGAAAGCAAAGGAAAAGCTGCCTGTTCCATTCCCAAAGGAGATTTCAAGACACAATCAATGTTAGGCCGCAAAACACTGTTTAGACAGAATAATTATCAGCCCTTTCCCTTCTCTTTCATTATTAAACTGAGGCCTATTCCCTCTGAGGGTTTCACCTGGCATATGGAAATACTGTTGTTGCTAAGTCCTCTTTATGGATGTTCAAATAGGCTAAGTAAATTCAGAGTTTACTAAATTGGCTCATTCATGGATATTATTTGATATGAAGTTGCTTCTATGTCATGATTAGCTTTTTTATTTCCATTCATGTTATAATCAAGTATGATGGAATTATATAGGAAGGTTTCAAACTATGTGGAGAATTCTTAAAAATGTATCCCAATGCTGAATTCATTTCATTCATTGTTGACTCCTTAAGACTTAGCTCAAAGAGCCTTAAGTGACAGGATCATCAAAACAACGCACAGAAGGATGCAGTGGGTGGAATCGTATTAAGACAAAAAAGTAAAGCCGTGTTTAAATCGTGTTACAGCTATCAATGCCCAAATTACAGTACAGTTATTTCTTTAGGGAACTACTTAAAGTATTGTTTGAATGGAAACAAGGTTTTGTTTGTTTGTTTGTTTGTTTTTACAGAGATTCTTAAAATGACATTATCTGATTTAAAGAGACATGGCTACTTTTCATATTGTAGTCTATTGATTCTGAAAGTTCAGGAATGAATACATTGAATGAGTGGCACTGTTAGAGTGCACACAAATACAATTTTACTTCTCCTCCCTCCTCCCACACTGCCTATTCAAATCCACTCTGTGAAAGTAGTTTTCCCCTTGCCTTTGGAGAGGGACCATAAGGGATGGGTTATATACACATATAATATATATATATATATATACACACACACACACACATAAATACATACATACATACACATTTAGCTAACAAAATGTCTTTTGGACACTTTTAACCTAAAGCAAGCCTTACGTTAATAATTAATTCTAATCCCATGTAATAGTTAAAACATTGACTTGAAGTTAAGTATCTTTTCCTACTTTGAGCCACCAGTGGGAAATGGGGACAAGTTGACTTCTCTCTTTATTCTGCCTTTTCTTTTCTGCCACACACTATGACTTCTGACCCCTCCAGGGTTGGGATGTGAGTGAGGGAGAAAATAAGAGGTAAGGAAACAGGCAAAGGTTTACTTGACTGGTACCCTCCTGAGCTAGTGTTGGCCCTCTTCAGAATTGGTGAATGTTTAAGCCCAACTTTTTCTCTCATGGGCACATCTACTGGTTGATTGATTGATTGATTGATTTCTCCCAAATCATTGGGGATCTCTTACTTGGAAGGGACTTTTTAACAATAGAAAGATGTCTTCTCCAGTTGGTCTTTTATGGTGCATCCATTAGCTCTGGAGTATCTAGAAAAAACCTTTACCCCTTTATGCTTGTCCTCACCTTTCCAGGTGGTCCTTCTGGGAAGATCCTTAGACAGCTCTGGCCTGACTCGTTCATTCGTGGCTTAATCTGGTCTACAAAATGCTGATCTGATGTCAGTTATACTACTATAGTGATTCCCCTCTACTCTGTAGCTAACAGAATCTTGGGCCAGTACATATTTTTCCAGTCTGTGTCAGACATGCAGTTCCCATACTATTAAGAATACATGGGATACTTTCTGGGTGGTCCCAGAAGGGGCCCTCTCACATTTGAAGTGAGGAGGTATCTCCCACCCCACCTAACCTTTAAGGGAGTTAGAGTCTCAGCACAACTGTCTCCAAAGATACCTTGTCTGTTGGCCTCTCTAACCTCTTTTTTGAGGGTGGAGTTAGCAGTTTTGACGAACTCTTCTGTAAGTCCTGCTTAGATGGTCTTGAAACTCACTTTGGAAAGTTGCTGTAGATAAAATCCAAGACAACTGCAAGTGATTATGCAGTTTGTATCCTACACAAAGGTATTAAGTTAAGAGGATGGGTAAATGCCGAATTTCAGCTCTTGCTCCTCTAGCAACACAGGATACCAGAAGGAGCACTTTATTATAATTCACCTACCACTGGGATTGCTTTTTTGCTGATTTGCACAGGCACCTATTGTCTTGTAGCCCTGGTTGAAACTGAGATAGAGTCCCATTTAAAATCCCCTTTTTAGTTAGATGAGTTGTAGGATTGGCAGTCTCTCTAGATGAAAACCATCTACAGATATTGATGACACCTGTGACAAGTGTTCAACTGAATGTCACAAGTCACCAAGAGGCCAAAGAACACCCATTTGTTATCCTACTACTTTTTATTAAAACAAAATATCATATTTTTTAAAGTGGAGATTTTTAACAAGAGTGCCAAGGCACTTCAATGGGAAAAGAAGTCTTTTCAGCAAAAGGTGTTTAGGCAACTAGGTATCCACATGCAAAATAAATAAATAAAATATGACTCCTAATTCACATCATGTACAAAAATTAACTTAAAATGGGTTATAGATCTAAATATAAGAGTAAGAGCAAAATGTCTTAGAAGAAAACATAGGAACAAATCTTTGTGACCTTAGATTAGGTAATGGTTTCTTAGATATGACACCAAAAGCACAAGCTACCAAAGAAAAATTGATCAGTTAGATTTAATCAAAATTTTAAAAAATTGGCTCATCAAAGGATATCAAGAAAGTGAAAAGTGACACCTGAAACTAATATAACACTGTATGTTAATTATACTTGAATTTTTAAAAAATGGTAAAAAAAAATAACTATCACATCAGATAAATAAAGTTCTTTATCAGAAGACCAAAAAAAAAAAAAAAAAGGAAGTGAAAAGACAACCCACAGAAGGGGAGAAAATGTTAGTAGATTATATAGGTGATAAAATAGAGAACTGACAATGACAAAAAAGACAACGTAAAAGTGAACAAAGTTTCTAAATAAGTGTTTCTTCAAAGAAGATATTCAAATGGCCAATAAGCAGGTGAAAAGGGGATCAACATCATGAGCCATTAGGAAATACAATTAAAACCACAGTGAGATCCATGTCACACCCACTAAGATGGGTTTAATAAAAAAGATAATAGCAAGTTTTGGTTACCTCACTGGAAACCTCACACACTGCTGCTAGAAATGTAAAATGGTGTAGCCACTTTGGAAAACAATTTGGCAGTTCTTCACAAAGTTAAGCATAAAGTTACCATATCACTCAGAAAGTCCACTTCCAGGTATAAACACAAAAGAGTTGAAAATGTGTGTCTACTCAAAAACTTGTATAGGGATTTTCATAACAGTATCACTCATAGTAGCCAAAAAGTGGAAAAAACCCAAAGTCTATCAGCTCATGAACTATTAAACAAAATGTGCTATATCCATACAATATAATATTATTCAGGAATAAAAAGAATTGAAGAACTGATTCATGCTACAAAACTGGAAAAACTTGAAAACATTATCCCAAGTCAAAGAAATCAGTCACAAAGCACCATATACAGTATAATTCCATTTATATGAAATGTCCAGAATAGGTAAATCCTTAGAGACAGTAAGTAGATTTGTGGTTGCCTAGGCCAATTTTATTTGGGGCAGTTCATTGTCAGTGTATAGACATAAAATTGATTTTTATATTGATCTTATATCCTGAAAATTTGCTGAACATTTTTTGTTTATTGGTCTTTTAGTGGATTTCTTAGGATTTTCTGTAGATCAGATGTTTCAGCTATAACAGAGCTAATTTTACTTCTTTTCAATCTGGATGACTTTGATTGATTGATTAATTTTTTTTGCCTGATTTCACTGGCTAGAACCTCCCATACTATGCTGAACAGAAGAAGTGAATGCAGTCATCTTTGTCTTATTCCTCATTATAGGGAAAAGTGTTCAGTCTTTTATCATAAAGAATGATTTTGCTGTAGATTTTTTGTAGAGGCCCTTTGTCAGGTTGCAGAAATTTTCTTCTATTCCAAGATGGTTAATAGATTTTGTATTTTCTAAAATCATGAATATGTATAGAATTTTGTCAAATGTCTAATTAGTTGAATGCATGTTTATTGTTTTTTATCCTCTTAATATTGCATGTTATACTGAATGATTTTCATATGTTAAACCAATCTTGTATTCCTAGGGTATATTCCATTTGGTCATGGTATATAATCTTTTTTATATATTGCTAGATTTGGTTTGTTAGTATTTTGAGGATTATTGCATCTACATCTTAATGCCTCTTATATTTTGGTTTCTCTCAGCCTTTTTTGTCTGTTTAACTTTGCCAATTATGTCTTTAGCAGTGCAAAGTTTTCTAGCTTTTATGCAACTGAACTGGTCAGTACTTCCTTATGGATTCATAGTATTTTTTTTCTTGTTGGGAAAGATCATTCCTACTCCAAGAACATAAAACTCTTTGCCTATAGTTTTCTTTAATATAATAATAATTTTTTTTATGCATAGAGAGTTAATCAATTGGGAATTTATCTTTATACAAGCTATAAGGTAAAGACCCAATGGTCTGTTTTTTAAAAGTCATTTAGTAATTCAACAATTTATTAAAATTCATTCAACCAAATTACTAAACATCTGCAAAATGCTAAACACCATTCCAAGCATTATAAATGTAACTTTTAAAAAACAGACAAGGTCCCTGTTCTAACTTATGTGAAAGAAAAAGTTAACAAAAAATTAAATAATACAATAAATAAGGTAATTTCAGATAGCTAGAAGTGCAATGAAGGAAATAAAGCAGGCTGATATAATGGAGAATAATAGAGCTTTGTTAGATGCTATGGTAAGGGAAGGCTCCTCTAAGATAGTACATTTGTGTTGAAGATCCAGCCATTGGAAGATCCAAGAAAAGTGTTCTAGGTAGAGGAGCAAGCAAGCACAGACAAGGGTTCTGAGGCTGGAGTAAGCTTAGTGTATTCAGGCAACAGAATGAAACTCCCCTATGGATGGAATGAAGTGAGTGAGATATAGAATTTCACCAAATGAGGCAGAGAGTTAGATTAGGGCTAGTTCATGCAGGGACTTTCAGGCCACATTAAAGAAAGCAGTGAAAGTTATTAAGTAATAGAACATCTGGTCCAATGTATATTTGAAAATATGTAAGCTGTGACTATATGACTATGATGTGGAGAACAGATTATAGTAGGGCAGTAGATAAAGGATAATAGTGGCTTGAACTCAGGAGGTACACATGAATATGGAGAGAATTGTACAGATTTAAGGTATATTTTGGAGACAATAATAATAATGGACATTTATTGAACACATACAATGCATTAGCTACTGTGCTAATCTCCTAAGAATTTATTATCCCAACCATTACCCAATGACTTAGGTAATGGTGTTATCCTTGTTTTACAGATGATAACTTGATCAAGTGTAGGTACGTTGCCCAAGGTTATAGAATTGGTCAATGATAGAGCCAGGATCTGAACCCAGATAGCTTGGTTCCAGGGCTCATGTGCTTAAGCAATATTTTTATTCTCTCTCAAGCAGAAACCATTGGATGTGGTGGTAGAATGAATGTTGGAGGTTGAAAGAAAAGCAGAAATCAGAGATGGTTCAGGCTTTTGCACTGATGACCTTGGTAGATAGTGGTTTCTTTATTAAGATAGGAAATATTAGGGGAACTATAACCTATACTATAATCTATGTTTATATGTTTGGTAATGGTGGTGGGGAAGGGGGTAGTTTAGAAATATTAAATTTTAGATATCTTAAGTGGAATGTCAAATAGGCAGTTTAGGAGTTAGGTAAGGGCTAGAGAGACTAATTTATGACTCATAGGTACAGAGTTGGTATTTAAACTCAGATTTTCAGGTAAGGTAGATCTAAAAAAGAAAATAATGAGGTCCGTGTTCAAGTTCTGGTGTACAAAGTTGGAGAAGGAGAAGCCAGGAAATGAGACAGAAAGGACCAGCCAATTATGTACAGGGAAAGCTTCGAGAGTGTGGTGTCTTGGAAGTCATGAGGCACCAATTCCAAAATACAGTTTATTGAATAACCCATCCCTTTCCCCACTGATCTGAAATTCCACTTTTATCATATTAAAAAAAGAAATGTTTAGCCAGGTTTATCTCCAGAGTCTTCTACTCTACCTGCCTATTCTGCCCTAAGCACAAACAAGGTGCTGTATTAACCATTGCCTTATATTAGGTTGTAATTTTCAAAAAGTTTCTGGATACTCTCACATATTAGTTTTTTAAGATCTACACTAACTTGTCATATTCCAAATAATCCCATTGGAATGGCATTGAATTTACACAACCTTTTGGGGGAATATTGATGTCTTCATAACAATCAGTTCTCACCAGGAAGAGAATTTGCTCCTCTTCCATTCAGATTTTTTCCTATGTCCTCAGCAAAGATTTATGGTTTTCTTCCTGGAGGTCTAACATGCTTGCTCGTAAATTTATTCCTGGATATTTTATGGTTCTGGTTGCTAACATATATCAGCTTCTTTTTATTGCAGTCCTTAATTGATTATTGCTGGGTTTATTAGAGTTCTTTGTTGTAACCCACAGACACCAACTCTGACCAACTTGAGCCAAAAGGGAACTGAATAGAAGTAAATGGGGGAATTCATTTGATTAAAGGGAGATTGATGAACCAGGCTCAGAATACAACTTTTTATAATAAGAAGAAAAGGTATTTTAATTAATAAATTTTATAAAACTAATGATTAAAGTTAAAATCTAGTAGTTAAGATGTTTAAAATGGAAACCTATTAATATCTTTATTATACAAATAACTCCTAAAATTTTAAAACACTATGAACCTAAAAGATAAATGTAAAAAGGACAAAAATAAACACTTCACAAAGTAGGAGAAAAAACCACAGATATGAAAAATTAATCAGCTTCACTATTAGTAAAGAAATGTCATATAATAAGTACTACTTTTTCATCTATCAAATTAACAGAGTGTTTTGTTTTTGTTTTTGTTTTTGTTTTGTAAATGGTTAATTCTGGCAAGGGATTAGGAAAATTGAGTATTCTTACCCAATGTTGGCAAAATGTAAAATGGTATAAGAAGTGTCAGATGCCTTAAAGATGTTTGCATTTATATGAATGTCATTGATTTAGTAGCTATACTTTTAGGGTTCTATCTTTTGTAAATGATTTTAAACATAGAATACATTTTATGTGCAAAGGTGTTCAGTGCAGCTTTATTTATAAAATAATAACATATTGGAAGCAGCTAACATGGGGGAAATGATTAAGGATTTTATAGTACATCCACTTGGTAAAATATTAAATGACCTTTAAATGTGAGCTTTATGAAAGCTAAATAATAACTAGAATTGCTAATGTTAATATGTGGAGGAGAAAAAAGCACCCAGTTGTCTGGAAATATACTCTAGTGATATCTTTGTTTCCCAGGACTTAGGTGATGTTTCCTTCTATTTTTTCTGCAATTTTCATAAATTTTCTACAGTGAGTACATTTTACTTCTATAATAATAAAATATGAAAAAAAATCCAGCAGAGCCTATGTCTACTTTTAGCTGATTGTTCTTTTAATCCTTATTTCCTTAAGGCAAGGACATCAGATTTGAAATTTCCCATCTTTCCCATTCCCTGCCTCTAAATGCTGGTCTCTCTATGCCATCTTGGATGTTCTCTCCCTTTTCAAGGCTAACTTGTCTTCTCTAGACTGCTGCTCTGTCATTCTTCTTCAGTCTCCAGCATTTTCAATCTCTTCCTCTTCATTAGTTCCTTTCCCTCAAGCAACACTGTACACAGGTCTCATCTTTCTTGAAACAATTGTTACTTGACCCTGTTGCTTTTAATGCTCGAAATCCTTTTTCTCTCCTTTTTATCACCACACATCCTTTATTTCATTATCATTGTGCTTTTTTTTCTCTCTCTCTCTCACCTCTGTTCAGAACACATCCTGGAAGGTCACTAGGAACCTTCTAGTTTGTATATATTAGATAGAAGATCCTCCTCCACCTGGCCAAGCCATCTTATTTTTCCGATTATGGCACTGCCATTTTCTGGCTGTGTCACTTTAGGCTTTATTTCAGTGCTCTCTGTGCATCAGGTTTTTTACTTGCAAAATGGGGGTAATATCAGAAACCTACGACAAGGTGTTGTGGGGAATAAATGCGTTAATATGGACACTGCTTATAGCAGTGCCTGGCACATAGAAACATTCAATTGAAGATTGTTGGGTTTTTAAAATGTTTATTTATTTATTTTGGGAGATTCTCTCCTCTCTCTGCCCTGCCCCTATTATTATTTTTATAACAAAAAAAATTTAAGTAGTTTTTTTAATGTTTACTTATTTATTTTGCGAGACAGAGAGACAGAGAGAGAGAGAGACAGAGACAGAGAGAGAGAGATAGAGAATCCCAGGCAGGCTCCGCATTGTCAGCACAGACACCAATGTGGGCCTCAAACTCACTCAATGGTGAGATCATGACCAGAGCCAAAATCAAGAGCCCCATGCTTAACCTACTGAGCCACCCAGGAGCCCCAGAATATTATTATTTTATCCATAACAACCCACCGACAAGAAAAGTTCTCACTGATGTGAGGATCCCTACCTAAGGCACGACGTGCCAAGACTGGAAGCCTGATTCCTCACTTCCAGGTCAGTCCTCTTCACCACATTGCAGTCTTCCCCACCTGCCTGCAGTTTCACCTTCCACAGGGTAGTTACTTATGGCGAACACCTGTGTGGAAGCAGATGCTCCTCCTTGTGACTAGTTGGAAGGTAAATAGCAGCCTACCGCTATGTTACAGTGCCTTTGTCATTCACCTCGTGTCATTTTATCAGGCAGGCATTTTATCATCTCACTCATCACAAGGAGGTGATTACAGTACAATATGACAAGATATTTTGTGTGTGAGAGAGAGACCACATTGACGTCACTTACCTTATAGTATCTTGTTATAATTGTTCTATTGCTAGTTATTTTTGTTTGTTTATTTACTATTTTTGAGAGAGAGAGAGAGAGCATGTGAGCAGGGAAGCATCAGACAGAGCAGGGATAGAGGATCCAAAGCAGGCTCTGTGATGACAGCAGAGGGCTCAAACTAACGAACCATGAGATCATGACCTGGGTGGAAGCCAGACACTTAACCACTGAGCCGTCCAGGCACCCCATGTTGTTCATCTCTTTGCCTAATTTGTAAGTTCAACTTTGTCATAGGTATACATGTATAGGAAAAACATTGTCTATATAGAGTTCAGTACTATTGGCCATTTCTGGCATTCACTGAGGATCTTGGACATATCCTGGCAGATGGGGACTACTGTATACTTTTTCTTAAATTCTTTTCTATGTTTTCTTTTCTGCAGCCTTCCTGTGGCGTTTGCAATTATTATTTCCTCCTTGGAATCCTCCTAACTCATGATACTACTTCATTTTTCTATATCCTTTTACATAGTTTCTCTTTTGCCTCCTACATTTTTCCCAAAATGCAATCCTTGTGTTGTGCTTTTCTCTTGGTTTGCTCTCTCCCTTTAGTGTTATTATGTCCTGGCTTCATCAATTTCGTCCATGTGGTAATTCCTTGCCATGACCAAGATCGTGGCTTTGTACAACTCTAGGGGGTGCCATGTACATCCTAGTCTTTGTGAATGCCACTCCTTGGAGTAGGCAATGTGGAGCTTGAGTGTATGCTATGACTCCAGTCCTGACTTCTCTCCTTAGTGACTACCCAGTAAGTCAGACTGCTTGTCATACATTTCCATTTGAATGTCCCATTATCACCTCTAATTTGTGTGTGAAAAATGATTGCCTCACTTTATCTCCAGGACAAGGGGCTTTTCCTTCCCTTTCTACTTCTATATAAAGAAATTCCATTCAACCAATCCTCCGCCTCAGATCCTAAATTCCAGGATTATAGCCTCCCTACTAATGTCTTATCACTCATGCCCGACCAGTTTGTCAGACAACTGAGTTCTGGTTTTGAAGTCAGCACAGACCCAGAGAGAATGCTTGTCACAGTAACCTGAGCTGAGGCTGTTCAGCAGTAGCCTCGCTGTTCTGGAGAAGATGCTCAGCTGAGTAAGGCATGGGGACCAATGTGAACTGATGGAGAGAGTCAGAGATCAGGATCAGAGCAAAATGTGAGAAAGAGGTATACAAAGACAATGAGGCAAGGAGTTGTTGCTGAAGACATCAGGAATAAGTGAGAACACAGTGTGCAAGGCTGATTGAAAACTCAGACTGTAAGAAAGTTGAGGTCTAACCCTGAAAGGTACTGCTTTTGTAGCATGGGACTCATCCCTAGGGTCTCTTTTTAAAATGTGCCTACAATTCCCACTGCCCTTATCTTAATTCACTGCCTTGGTGCTTTTATCTACTGTTGAATCTCCTTACTTCTGATTCTACCTCTCCCCCAACATTAGGTTAATTTTCTGAATCCTCTGCCTTGAGCATCCATCTTAGTCTGTGGTAGCTTAAAAATAACATTTATTTCTTATAGTTTTGGGGGCTGTGAAGTCCAAGATCAAGGTGCCGGCAGATTTGGTGTCTGGTAAGAGCAAGCTTCCTGGTTCATAGATAGCATATAAATGTCATATCCAGGAGCAAATAAACCCAGAAGAAATGAAGCCCGCTGAGTGGATGAAGGTAGTATGTTTTTCCTCTTGAAGCTATGTTTGAGAATTGGGTATCACCAGCTGAGGCAAACAGTGGGGGCCTGGGTGGGTATTCATGTAAGAAGGTCTCCTAAGTCATCCCAGATGGGGGTCTGAAAGGGGAAACCAAATAAAGAACCAGAGGGTTTATTTAAAGAGAAGCCAGTCTGAAGAACTGATATCCAAGATCAGAACAGTGGGTGATCAAAAGTGGGACAGAAAGATCTGGTACCCCAGTGACGGATTTCAGGATGCCACTGCTGCTGTCTTAGCTGGCTTGCACGATCACTGCAAAACACGCAGTGACCTTCAACATGAATGGCACATAAGTCTGTGCCTCGCTGTAAAGCAAGGCACAAAAATGCTCAGCTTTGAGCTTTTTGTGCTGTTCTTTAGGCCATTTCTCCCCCAAAGCACGACTTATCAATACCTGCATGCCACAGGATGAATGCTCGTGGAGGTCAGGATCTGAAATCTTTTAAGTAATCATGAGGCATATGAAAGAAGCAGTATCATCACTGTCCAGGTAATGCTTTGTTGGATGTTTCCCTTTCACCATGTCCCTGCAGCACAGTTTCCTGCCTTGGACGTTCCCGGCCCAACTGTGGTCTTGGGCGGAAGCCAAGCAGCTGAGGGTGAGTCTAGGTAAGATGGAAGGTGATGTTGCTCATGGGAAAACAGGTGGCTAATGTTGTTCAGTTCATCCTGGCTCTTCTACCTGGGTAATTTTCCATTTTTATCAAATTTCAGAGTCTGATATTTCAATATCTGGGATGGCTTTTTTAGATCTCAAACAGTAGCTCAAAAGGTCAGAAAGTGATGTCATGATGAGGAATTATATTAGAAGCAACACATGCATGATTTATGCTTATGAGAAAATGTTGGTGTATATATAGATACACAGACAACTGTGTATACTTCAGGTCACCAAAGCTTAAAAAAGACAGTACGGATAAAACAAAAGAATATCCTTGTAAGGATAATGAAAATGACCAAAAGGCAACGGTGGTTTTTATTACAAGAATAGACTGAAAAGATTACGGCTCTTCTTTCTGCAAGGGGCTCACTGCAGCCTGTAAATCAAGAAGCAATGGGAAGGCTAGGGCAAGTACTATTTTGTCCCTCGTGTCCCGTGGCATAGCCACTAAGAGTGCTACTTAGAGCTTGACAAAGCTCCTCTCAGCACACAGAAAAGTAGGTGAAAATGTACACATTAAGTAATAAACAATACCTGTATTGTTTCATGGGTTGTATAGACTTAGAACATAAATATGTTTGATGAGAGTTTATAAACATTGATCAATGATCCATAATGGACAAATTAGGGATACTCTTGATATTGACTTTTAGGATCATAGAGGGAGATAAATCTGACATTTTGGGTTGAACAGATCAGACATATGACCTAGTATGGCATTTCCTACATCATTTTGAGGCACCTCTTCTTATCTCTGACTTGAAGTTGTGACCTTTCTTCTGTATTTTCATTCTCACATTTTGATTCTAAAACAGAAAAGCAGTTAGGAACTGGTGTGCTGGCTCTTTTCTTTTATAGTAAAATGGTTTAAAATATATATAGTTCTTTATGTCATTATGATTTGTTGAAGGAAGATGAGGCCACTGAAATGTAAGTGAAAAGCTGTGTTTAAATGTGAGGATTGCTTGATGGGAGTTTGTTTAAAATGCTGATTCCAAGGCCCTTCTCAGTAGTCTGAAGTGAGATCCAGAAATCTTTATTTTTAAGTCAGTTCCTGAAGGATTCTAATGCAGTTAGTCCTAAGATCATGGTTTGAGAAACATTGACAAAAGAGGATTTCTTTAGCATTGTTTCTCGCCTATAGTGCCTTAGTGAGAATTGGATAAAGGCAGCCCTCCCTCAAACATTTGATTTCCATCTGCTGGAAATTAAATATACAAATCTTCAGAGGTGAACAGAGCTCCAGAGCTGTGCAGTGCACAGCCTGCACACATGTATGTGGCCTTGTTTTCTTTCAAGCTTTCAGTTTAAAGCTTAAGCATCCTTTGTGCACAGGAAGCAACAGAGAGCGAGTGCATCTGTTCCTGGCAGGAGGCCCTGGCAAGATGCTTCTTACTCCCTTTTCACCCTTGTTATCATAATTGACTTCCAACCAAAGCGTGGGCATGAGGAGAGGTACCTCGACAAGGCAAGGGATAGAGGAACAGAGAGGTAGTTTTAGGTTTTTAATGAAAAAAAATTAATCTATAAATAGTAATCATTTATATTAATAATTTAAAAACAGTAGCAAGATTGCAGGTATAGTATTTATTTTTAAAGTAATAACAATAATAAACCTCAAGTCTGAGTCTCAAAAGAAGTTGCCACCTTTGCTTGACATTTTGGAATATTTGTCATTTTATGCTTCAGTTTTCCATCTGTGAAGTGGCAACTTTCAGTAAAGTTTCAGATACCTTACATTAAAGGTTGTGTACAAACAGCTAGCAGTTTACATCTCTAGACCCAAATATCTTTTCTGCAACCCAAGTTTCATCACTATCTGGTCCACTTTCTTTTGATCAGGCTTATTTCTTTCTCCCACTTTTTTGTGTTTTCTTCGTTTCTCACTAGTGACATATTACAAATCATGTGGCAGTTTCCAAGCACTGTCACTCATTTCATCCACTTTTCTTTATCACTTCTGTTGTTACCTTAGCCATCTGCCATAATCCTATGCTTAGATTACTGGGATCAGCAGTTCTTGGGTCTCTGCCTCCAGTTTCTTCTTCTAATCTATTCTGGACATCACAGACAAAACAATTTCCTAAAATAACTTTTTCAGACTGTCTTTTCCTTGTTCAAGAAGTAAGTGACCCAATCAATTGACCTCTACCTTACCTGTCCAGCTTCCCTCTCGCTGCCTCCTGTTGATTTCAGCAACATCTGCCACGTAAGTGATTTTATCACTAGCTCAGTTCCTTTGCTCAAATGCTCTTCCTGTGAAGACACCTTAGGGCAAAGAGTTTTTCATATATGTATTTAAATACCCACTTTAATGGTGGTTGCCTAAATTGGCTATGCATCACAATCATTGAGAGAGATTTTCAATAGCACAATACTGTTCACCAGCCCTGGGGGTTCCAACTGGGTGGGTCTGAATGTGGTCTGGGCCCACAGACGGTTTAAAACTTCACAGGCGACTCTGGTTGGCAGTTTCACTCAGTGCTGGATATGTAGCAGGTGTTCAGTAATTACTGGAGAAGTGAACACGTTATTCCTTTCCTTTAAATCTACTGATGGCTCCTCATATCTCTTAGGATAAATATCAGCCCTTAGTTTAGCACACAAGACTCTTCATGATCTGTCTCTTGCCCATCACTCTCTTGCTTCATCTTTCACCATTTCTCAACATCAGCTTTTGTTGCAATCATACTGAATATGCCTTCCCCTAAATTCCCATAGTGTTTCATTTGTACTTCTTACGTGATAGTACTTATCTTCCGTGTCAGTACCTGTGCCCACGCCTGAGCTCTCCTACTAGACTGTAAGCCCGTTGAGGACAGATCTCTCTCCGATGCATCTTTGCCTCTCCCCCAGTGCTAGCACAAAGCACACATGTATTTGTGGCCTAAATGGATACATATTACTGATATTGTCACCAATATATACTTGTATGAATAAATATATTTCTTTTCCTTTCATTGTTCATTTTAGATCAAAACTTTATTGTGGAATGCAAATATTCTTTACACCTTTTTAAAAATGCCCCTTCAGATGGGAGTGTTGACATGATTTTTAGCTCATAGTTTGTGTGTGAAACAGTAAGTGAAACTAATGCACAAAATCCTTTCATTAAAATTGCCATTGTTGAGGATATAACTGAGAGTGAAACAATGAGGACCCATATGCATTTCAAAGTATAATTATACTCATGGCAAGCATGCAGAAAACATTATGTGTATTTCCATTTAAATTTAGGGTAAGTTGTTCAAATTTGCTTGACACCTAGAATGGTGTTTCTCAAAGTGTCCTCTAGGGACTACCTAAGTCAGTATCCCCTGGGGTGTATTTTAAATGTAAACGTAAATGTCTGGCCACACCCTCAAAACCTCCCTGGTGAAAATCTCCAGAGAATGGAAACCCAGAATCTGTATTTTTAACAAACTTCACACATGATTCTTAAGGCCCGAAAAGTTTGATACGCACCTGTCTAGAATTAAAATAAATGTTCCATTGCATTAATTTAGTATAGATAATGGCCTGATTTTAGAGCATATTCTTATTAATGAGAACTACTTAGGTGAAGATGTCTTAAATTAAGGGCTAGTTTGAATACAAGATAAAAGAACAAGATAAAAATCTCTTTGGTATTCATTAGCATGACATCTACAGCAAGGATTTTATGCTTCTCTTGAAATTTCTGAGGTACTTTCTCAGCAAGAAAATTTTTAGAAAGGTCCCATGGAACATAAAGATATTTCAGCCGTCTTTCTGCAGAATTTAAAATTTTCAAAATATACTCTCAGGGATGGGAAAGTTACCACTCTTGAACCTTTGACCGTGTTGCTGACTTCTTCAGTAATGATGTGTCACTGTTAAGGCATCAGGACCCAATCTACATTATGTGGCGTCACACCAGCAACAAAAGAAGGCAGTAAAAGGCCCACTAAAGTGGTTTTATAAACTTTTTCTCCAGAATTCCCATTAAGGGTTGTGTTAGTCTGCTCTGACTGCCATAATGAAATACCACAGACTGTGGTATTTCACAGTCTGGTTTAAACAACAGACATTTATTTTCTCCCTGTTCCGAAAGCTTGTCCATAATCAAGGTGTTGGCAAATTCAGTTTCTGGTGAGGACTCTCTTCCTGGCCTGTGGATTGACACTTTCTCACTGTGTCTTCACATGGCCTTTCTTCTGTACTCCCTTGAGGATCATGGTGGGAAGAGAGAGGTCTGGTCTAGTGTCCCATCTGCTTCTTTTGAGGACACCAGTCCTATCTGATTAGGGCCCATCCTTATGACCTCATTTAACCTTAATTACCCCACAAAGGCCTTATCTTCAAATACAGTCACGCCAAGGGTAAGGGTTTCAATATTTGAATGGAGCCGGACATAATTCAGTCTATACAAGGGTGCTTTCAGTGCCATTGACTTTTCAGTCCCCCAGCTTTGGGAAGCACAAATAAATTCTATTAATTTCCGCAGAAGTTTTCTTTCAAATTGGGCCAAATAATATGAGTTCTTAGTGGCCATAAGGTCTTATTGGGATCATCTCTAGTTTTATCTAATTTTTTTTATGCTAGCTCATGTAGCTGAAGCCATGATATGAAAAGGTCCTGTTTTGTAGGCTTCTTCATGGTGAGCCTTCTTTTGAATTCAGTGAGATAATGTTGATCTTATCTAAGGCACAAGTTACTGTTCATCTGTCTCAGAGAATACTGAGCAGTGACATTTGCTTATGAGAATAACCCCGTCGGAAGTGGTATTAGTGGACATTTTATCTAAACACCAAAGGGCCAGCTCTAAGTTATTATCTCCATACAGTAAATACAGCTATGTCAAAAGCAGTGTTATCCAATGGAATTATAATGCCAGCTATAATGTAATTTACAGTTTTCTAGTGATCACACTTAAAAATGAAAAAGAAACAAGTTAAATTATTAAAAATTTTTTTAACATTTATTCATTTTTTTGAGAGACAGAGAGAGACAATGTGAGAGAGGGAAGGACAGAGAGAGAGGGAGACACAGAATCCGAAGCAGGCTCCATGCTCTGAGCTGTCAAAACAGAGCCTGATGTGGGGCTTGAACTCACAAACTCTGAGATCATGATCTGAACCAAAGTTGGATCCCCTACCGACTGAGCCAACCAGGCGTCCCTAAATTACTTTAATATACTTTACTTAAATTAAAATATTTATTTCAACATGTGATAAATATTTTAAAATATTGATGACATATTTTACATTGTTTATTTTTAATAGGTCTTTGAAATATGGCATATATTTTACACTTACAGCACATCTCAAATCAGACTTGCCACCTTTCCAATGCTCAAAAGCTACATGTGGCTGGTGGCTAGTGTATTAGATAGCACAGGTCTAAAATATTCATATCTGGCTATAAGTCCCAGTTTCAGAGGGAAGAGAAATCTGGGATGTAGATTTTTTTTTTATCATATTAAATACATCCATACATTTTTCACGTAGCAGGAAACTACTTCTGTTATATTTTTTCTCCCTGTGGTAGTAAGCATCTCTCAGATGTCATCATTATGACTTAAGTTCCTCCTGACAATTAGTTAGTTAGATGTCTTTTTTGATAGGAATCATTTGTTTTTCCACAGTGATGCAGAACTGCTGCCATCTGCCATTACAGGACAAGGTGATAAGGCATATGCTAATTAGAGGAGCCATGTTTTTCAACCCTAGCCCTTCACTGTCCAAAGAATTAGTACAGCTTCCAAAAATATCTAATGACTTGGTGGGAGCTTCGATACCAGGAGATAATGGCTCTTTATAATCAGGTATGTATTTGATTTAAATTGCTTTGAAGTTTTATTCATTTTCTGAATAATAAAATTCACCATCTTTCATTACTCTTTGGGAGCAATGTAGGCTTTTCTTTATTTGACTTCAACTCCCATTGTCCTAAGTCAGATTTTTAAATGTCAAATTTCAAAATATAGCATGGTTGATATTAGGATTGGTGAGATTCTTTAAGAGGAGACATTACAACTGGACTACTTGGCCATCTGTTTTAGATGGAAACATGTCAGTCTCATGCCCAAGTAGCTGCCTCTACTTCCTCTTTGTGTCTACCACAGCTTCTAGCATAGCACCCTGAACATAATAGGTACTCCATAGATGTTTTATGAATGAATAGGAAAATGTTTTGTAGCTAGATGTCCCAGTTGAGCCTAAACTGGAGTGTGTACATCAATTTATTAAGTGATTGGAGTGGAGAGTAGAGAAGTTTTTTGTGTGTTCGGGGCCAGGGGCCAAAGCAACAATGAGATGGAGGGTATAAGATGGCATCTGATCATCCAGACCTGCCCAGAGGCCAGGACTAATCCCTGTGGAATTCTCATTCTCCCCATTTCCACATCTAAAGGGCATGTAAGGAGCTTGGCTCCAATATAGGCAGGATTGAAGGTGTTACTGTGACACCTTGAAGGCTTTGCTGAAGGAGATGGGGAGATGGCACTCTAGGCAGGTCACCTTCTTTCCCAAGGAGCAAAAGAAGCATCCCAGTGCAGGTTGTGGGACCCACAGGGGTTTGCAGACATGGTGATTGTACAGAGAAGATTGGATGTAAAAGTAGGAGAGCACAGGCTCTTGAATATATTGGAAACACCACCACCACCCCCCCACCACCCCAGGGGCTATCAGAAGGACTTCAGGCAGAGGGAGGTATTGGCAAGATGTTGAGGTCCCACAGTTATAAAAGGCACATAGATGAGGCCTGGGACATTTGGTTTACATTTCCAAAAAATTTCAGGAGCTAAGCTAATGCTTAATACTCAAAACAACCACCTCTCTCTACTTGCATTCATATCCTGAATTCCTCTTTCCTTCTCTTTTTCTAATCACATAGACATTAAATAATTCATCACATAATTCATACTATGCCAGGTATTAAAAGGGGGATCAGATTATAATTTTTTTAAGAACACTAACAGTCATGACAACTTTTATTAGAGGCTAGTAGTTGTTGAGGAAACACTAAAAAGAAGGCTATTATTTTGAATAAAAGAAGCCTTTTAGAAGGATTGGCTATATATGGCTTGGTAAGTATATAATTAAAGATCCAGGGAATTGTATAATTTTATTAAAGTCTAACTATAGACCAAACGACTTAAACATTTAGAATGTCAAACATTGATTATCACAAATGAGGGAGTTCATTGAACATCATATAATGCCTTTATAAAATGTGGAGCAAGAGATTTCAGGAATGTATACCTGAACAAATAGGCTGGCAACTATTGAATTCTAAAAGGAGTTCAATTTTAGCACTAATGATATATTGAGCTGCTTGAATAACAAAGTTCCATAATACACATCAGAAGAGCTATTAACTTACATCAATAAAACACACACACGCACACACACACACACACACACACACACACACAGTCACATTTATATTTTTTGTGGTGGAACTGAATATGGCAAAACCCAAATTGAAGGTACATTTTTTCTAGTGAGGAATTGCCTTTGCTTCTGCTAATGCCTTGGGGCATTACTGAGCCAGAAGCATTTGGAACAAACTTTCCTAGACCACACAAATTAATGTGCATACCAAACCCAGTATGGGCAGGTTTGTGCTTATGAATTCACCAGGTAAATCCCCCCACCTCACTGCATGATGAGGACTGTGCAAGACAGTTTTCCTTTAATGGTTCTTCTTCCCAACAAGAGATTTTTTTTTTCTCTCATCCTCTCACTGTAGCCTTTCCAAGATCTTGGCTAATGTTTGTAAAGGCCTCAATCCTGACTCTCCACCCCGTAGTTCGAGGTATCCTCTCCTGTCTCCTACACTACTATTCACTGTGAAGGTTTAGGTTCCTTTTCTTGACAGATCTCTCAGATTAGCCAATGGTGATTTCCTTATCATTCTGGTTTCAGCTTTCTTTGCACTTTTGGTTACTTTGGATTTCCCTATTTTGTACAGTTGCTTCCTGGCCTTTTGGCTAAGATCAAGTGTGAATTTCTCTATGTCGTACAAAGAGTCTCAAGGTGAACACCAACAGTACTTGGCAAAGGCTTTCAGCAGGTATATAGGTCCCCAGTCTCTTACTATCTGGTGAAGAGCCAAGGTTAGTCTGGGGTGTAGAAGGATACACTGTGGGGCTAGACCTCCCTTTATTTATTTATTTATTTATTTATTTATTTATTCTTTTTTTTTTTTTTTTTTTTTTGGTAAACTCTTTGCCCATTGTGGGGCTTTAACTCACAACTCTGAGATCAAGAGTCACATGCTTTACTGATTGAGCCATTGAGGCACTCCTAACCCTCCCTTTATGATAGTTGAGTGTGAGACTAGACTTTCATGGGGTGGGAATGCAGGTATTGTCTTATTTTTTAGCTGGGTACTGACTCCTTGATGGCAAGGTATTTCATCTCAGGCTTTTAAAACTATTATCATATGGACTTCTATATAATATTCTTATTTTGTCCTGTCAGTCTACATTTTATCCCATTGTAGGTAATCTGTTTTTCTCTGTGGTAACTCTGAATAGTTGCTCTTTGTCTTTTATGTTCTGAGATTTAACTATGATTCATCTGGTTATATTTCTTTTTCTTTCTTTTTTTTTAAATTTTTTTTAATGTTTTTTTTTTTTTTTTGAGACAGAGAGAGACAGAGCATGAACGAGGGAGGGTCAGAGACAGAGGGAGACACAGAATCTGAAGCAGGCTCCAGGCTCTGAGCTGTCAGCACAGAGCCGGACGCGGGGCTCGAACTCACGGACTGAGAGATCATGACCTGAGTCGAAGTTGGCCGCTCAACCGACTGAGCCACCCAGGTGCTCCCCCCCTTTTTTTTTTTTTAAATCTTTCTTGGTATCTGTGATCCCTGGATCTTAGATTCTTATTCCTCTATTCTTAAAACTCATATTCATAAATTATGGAAAACTCACATTCACCTCCTCTTTATGTACTTCCTCTTTCCCACTCTTAATGTTCTTTTTTTTTTTTTTTTTAGTTTATTTATTTATTTTAAGAGAGATGGAGGAGGAGAGAGAGGGAGAGAGAGAGAATCCCAGGCAGATTCCACACTGTCAGCAGAGAGCCTGACACAGGGTCAAACCCATGAATGGTGAGATCATGACCTGAACCGAAACCAAGAGTTGGATGCTTAACAGAACTGAGCCACCCAGGTGACCCTTAGTATCTTGGAATATCTTTCGTCTTGGAATTCCTGTGTTTGGTCCTTCTCATTTATTTCTTTATATCTGATAACTAGAGTGGCCAGGCACCCAGTTTGCTCACAACTGAGTGGTTTCTGAGGATGTGGAATTTTCAGTACTGAAACCAGGAAAGTCCCGGGGCACAACAGGATGGTTTGTCACCCTACTCATAACTTCTCATACTTTCTGTCTCTATAGTAGCTGCATTCTCTGTAATTGTTTGGTATCTTTCTTCTGGTTTACTAATTCTCTCTTTAGCCATCATTGTTAAAAATCATAGTGAGTATTTCTCACTTCTTAAAATACTATTTTTCAAATCAACCTCTTCTTTTCTATAATTTCTCATTCCTGAAAATATGATTTGGATTTTTGATATCTTTAGTATGATCATATTTTTGCAGATTCTTGGCCTTATTTTGTCTTTACTGAATCAGAAACTCTGGGGATGGAGCCCAGTAATCTCTGTTTTAATAATCTGGGTAATTCTGATGCACCCTAACTGAGAACCATTGGTATCAACTATTTAGGATTCAATTTACTGCAAACACCAATGTTTTTTACGGAGTGGGGTGTTGTTTTCCATGTGACCATAGTAAGTTTTCATGCGTCGTAAAGCATTAACCCTCAAGCTTAAATTTATTGCGTCTCCAGCTAGGACAGGAATATTAGATTCCCTTTCAACTTCAACTTCCTATTATGCTGCAGTATGTAGTATTACTTCCCTTTAAAGATCTGGGTTGTTTTTTGTTTGTTTTTTAAAGAACCCCTGTCATTTAATTTAATGGCAAAGGAAAGAGTTTGGAAGTTAACCCTTCTTTTTTATGTAAAAAAAGATGAACACCATTACTCTTAATCTCTTTTGCATTTTTATTTAGTGAGCAGTAGTTGAATCTTTGGATCTTTTACAGCAGATCAAAGATATAACCCTGGATTTATGACTTTGCTTTCATAAGTACTGACTAAAAGTAAGCTATATTCAAGTTGCATCTAAAGTTTAATAGTATCTTAACTAATTGTCAAGAGTGTTTCTTCAGGAATTATCTCTCTATGTAAAATGTTTTGATGTTGTTCTTTCCTTTGGCAAACATATATTTATCTCCCTGGGCCAGGCACTGTGCTGGAAGCCCAAAATGCAGCTATGCCCAGGACCAGCATGGTCCCTGTCACCACAGCACTTAAAGGTTGGTGGAGAGACAGACAAGAGCACAGGTGGTTACAATACAGCATGATAAGTATTATGATAGGTGAAATAAAGGGCACTATTGGAAGTGCTCTCAATAAAAATGCACCATAACTGCTGTCTGAGTGATTTATTGCTCCTGATTATAAAATACGCTCACAAGATAGAAGCTAACTCCTACTCATTCTTCAGGAGATAGCTCAAGTTGTCATGTCCTCACATCCTCCAGGGAGTCTTCCCTGCCACCCTTACCACCCTGTTCCCCACATTTGAGATTAGGGTCATTCCTACATTCTTCCATCAAATTCTGCACATATTTCTATTATAGTACTTTTCACATTACATTCCAAAGGTCTTTTCAAATGTCTGTCACTCTGCTCTACTCTAAGCTTTTGGAGGACAGGGGGTCTCTTGTTTGTTTTTGCAATTCTAACACAATACTAGTACCAGTATCCTTTGATACTCTTTTTATTGTATGATTTTGGGTTTGCCTGTCCACTATGGATCAACACCTTGAAAAAATGCACTTTTTATTTTTATATTTTTATTAAAAAAATAATGTTTATTTTTGAGAGAGAGAAACAATGCGAGTGGGAGAAGGGCAGAGAGAGAGGGGGACACAGAATCCAAAGCAGGCTCCAGGCTCTGAGCTGTCAGCCCAGAGCCTGACGTGGGGCTGGAACCCACAAACCTTGAGATCATGACCTGAGCTGAAGTCAGACACTTAACCGATTTGGCCACCCAGGAGCTCCAAAAAACGCATTAAAAAAATTTTTTTTAAACATTTATTTATTTTTGAAACAGAGAGAGACAGCATGAATGGGGGAGGGTCAGAGAGAGAGAGAGACATAGGATCTGAAACAGGCTCCAGGCTCTGAGCTGTCAGCACAGAGCCCAATGCGGGGCTCGAACTCACGGACCATGAGATCCTGACCTGAGCCGACGTCGGACACTCAACTGACTGAGCCACCAAGGTGCCCCAAAAATGCATTTTTTTAAATTGATCATTTTACTACTAGGAACATGAACTCATTATAATCCCCTCCCCCTCAATAGTGATGCTTCTATAGAAAATGTACTTTAATATTACCTCAAAATCAGGCTCAGTAGTTGTCTCTATGGAGAACAAATTAATTTCTGAGGGTCAGGGGAGGCAATAATGAGATATTGTCTGGTAGATCATCCCTACTTCCCTTGAAAAATATGGCATACTGACAATTTGTAGCAGTGATGCCCACAGCATCTTTTTGGGGAAGTACGGAGGCAAAAGTATATGTTGAATGGTCAAAGTTGTGGATTGAAGTGAGTATTTACAACTCCTTTGGGCATGGAGCATCTAGACTCTCTTCCTATTTGAGGGAAATTCCCCTCTGTGGGTCTTGATGAGCATTAGGGCCCTGACTCGCTCTCTAACAGCCCAATTAGTGAGATCTCCCTTCTTCCCAACCCCAGCAGAGAGGGCATGATCATGAAACCTGGGTTTGGCCAAGCAGATTTGGGAATTTGAATCTCAAGTGAATCATTTAAATGGATAAGGATGGTTAAAGTATGTTCCCAGTGGCCAATGGTTCTGGCATGGTATCTAGTAGTGTCTACCTATGGTGGGGTTAGCAGAAATATCCTAACCAAAGTTGCATGTGACCTTGTGGTTCTTACTATCTGATTGCCCTTGTTAGTTCCTGCTTGTTTTTTCCCCCCAGCCTGGTTCTTCAGTCCTCCTGTTGATTCTATGAGCTGTTTGATATTCTGCCCATAAGTTCCTGCTAAAATTAGCCAGTCAGTTTCTATTGCTTGTGATCAAGAGCTTCTTTTTACGCTTTGTTCAGAGTGTTTTGTGCTTACTGAATCAGTAGTTGAATGACCAGGTGACTCTCATGTTTTACACCTTGCCCAAGCATGTTTTCTGTTTGACCATATCCTGATTTTATTTAACATATGGCAGAAGAACAGTTATTTTATTAAATATCAAGGAACATTTTCTGGAATGTATGTGTTCCATGAGACAAGTGATACCAGTGAAAGATTTGTAGTGTGGCAGAAAGGTAGGGGGCCTCTGGCGCGATCACGTGGAGGTTGGGAAAGCAAACACAGGATTGAAATCCCTAAACCCATCCTAAGCCAAATCCCTCCTCCTAAGGGAAGGTCAGCTTGTGTTTCAGTCTGGTATTTGTTCACTGAGCCTTATCCACAGTGAAACCTGAGATGGCAAGCCTCCCAAAGGCTTTACTCAGCCCTAAAAGCTTATGCTCAAGCCTCAGGTTGTGAGGGTGTGCTGAGAAGGCTAAAGAGTGCTATTGGCTTCAGGATTTGAGGCTTGAACATTTTTGTACTCTAGGAATACGGGTGTATTGTGAAAAGTTTTTGTTGCTTTATGTTCGTTCTTCTTCCTTTGTATTCTCTCCCCTTTTCCACAGCACAAGTCATCTGTTTTTAAATGTTCTGATGATTTTTTTTGTTTTTAATTTTATATCTTATCCTTTTACTACATTTATTTAAAGGAAAGTTTTGTCTCTGATAGCTTGACATTGTTAGTTTACTTTTTATCTTCAAGACACTACTGGTTTTTTTTTAAGTTTATTTATTTATTTTGAGAGAGAGAGAGAAAGCACGAGCCACGCAGGGGAGGGGCAAAGACAGAGGGAGAGAGAAGACCCAACTAGGCTTCATGCTGCCAGTGAGGAGCCTGATATAGGGCCCAAGCTCACAAACTGTGAGATCATGACCTGAGCTGAAATCAAGAGTCAGACGCTTAACCGACTGATCCACCCTCATGCCCCATTATTGGTTTTATTTTAATCAAAAATTATTCATATATTGATTATATTTGTAAATTTGGTGATATAAGAAAATTTATTCAAAGTGGATCTAAAATGGTTGAGTATTTCTGAAATTTGCTGATTGTAATTGAAGTATTATTATTGGGTAAAGCTTGCCAATGTCAAAGGAATAATGATTTTACATGTAATATACATATAAGCCACATATTATCTACCTATAATTCACATGTAGTTCTTTTCACAGCTCTTATCATTTGGTACTCAGAATAGCAATCTATCAGCATGCTTTTAGATGTTTCTAAAAGCATCTAAGAAATGTTCCATCTTGCATGCATAAAACATTTAAATTTAGCTTTCATGTGATTCTTAGGTATTATGTTTTCGAATAAGATTATACAGTTCTGTGGTTGTTTTGCTATTAAAACATTCTTGACTGATTTCCATATCAATTGATTCTATGCCTTGCTGTAATGTAAATAACCCCTAAAGATACAGCAAACTAGTGTTTGCTCTTTAGTAAACAGCTCTATCAGTAACTTTTTCAAAGATGTGGGCAGGCTTATCAATATTATCGATGTCAGTGCCTGACAGATTGTGAGCATATCTTTTTTCTCAGGAATCCTTTGGTTGATTTAGCTTTTAACATTCCTCCACCAGATCTACAGAGCCTCATAACATGGTCAGGCTGAGAAGTTTTTCTGCTTATTTGACTGAGATCTTACGAATTAAAAACTCTAAACTCCTTTAAGGCAGGGGCACTGCTTGTCTTGTTCTTGTATTTCTATAGCACCTAGCACAGTGCCTGGCATACACTAGATTCTCTATAAGTTTGTGAAAAGAATGGATGAATGTTAATAGGCTTAACAGTTTCTATTTTCCACAGAGAGAGAGCCAGTATGAATGTAGACCTACAGGGATGATTAATTTTATATGTCATCTTGACTGATCTAAGAGATGCCCAGATAACTGATAAAAATTATTTCTGGGTGGTTCTGTAAGGGTATTTCCAGAAAAGATTAGCATTTGAATCCATAGACTGCGTAAAAAAGGTCACCCTCATCTATGTGGGTGGGCTTCATACAATCGAGGGCCTGAATAGAACAAAACAGTCAAAGAAGGGTGATGTGCCCTCTCTGCTTGAGCTGGGGCATTCATCTTTATCTTGGTCATCAGCCCTCAGTTCTTGGGCCTTTGGACTCAGACAGGTACTAACATCATTGGTTCTCCTGGTTCTCAGGCTTTGGGTTTGAACTTCAACTACTTCCTGAGCCTCTCGCTGACAGGCGGTAGATCATTGAACATCTCAGCCTTCATAATCCTGTAAGTCAATCCTTCATAATGATTCTCCTTCTGCATATCTATATGTATCCTATGGGTTCTGCTTCTCTAGAGAACCCTGACTAATACATTCACCCATTTGAAACACGTATCTCTTTGAGCCCTCGACTTTTCTTTTTTTTTTTTTTTTTTAATTTTTTTTTCAACGTTTTTTATTTATTTTTGGGACAGAGAGAGACAGAGCATGAATGGGGGAGGGGCAGAGAGAGAGGGAGACACAGAATCGGCAACAGGCTCCAGGCTCCGAGCCATCAGCCCAGAGCCTGACGCGGGGCTCGAACGCACGGACCGCGAGATCATGACCTGGCTGAAGTCGGACGCTTAACCGACTGCGCCACCCAGGCGCCCCAAGCCCTCGACTTTTCTTTAGCCTGGCTCCTTTACCCATAGCCTGCAAGTAATGTAGTATTATCCTAGCTCCAAAGTGCCAAATCCAGATCATTTTACTTTCCTATAAAGCAAAATTTTTCTTGAGTTGGTTCTATACCCACCCATCTGTACCATTTCTTATGCTCCTCATCACCATCTTTTTCTTAATGGTCCACATTTATTTAGATTTTTGGTACCAGGCTCACTATCTTTCTCTCCAACACAACTCCTGCAGAAATTTCCAGGCCTTCATGAATGACCCATTGACTACTATGGTCTATTCAATGCTTAAGGCTTCACTTCCATTCTACTTCAGCAGCCTACCTTTGATTGACCTCAGGGGACTTGTCCTTACCTGGGACTCACTGATACATACACCTGAAACCTTGCACATCCATCTCTTCTTCTCCACACATGCCCTCCTATTCTGCTGGTCATCTTCTGTCTCCACAAGCCTACTCTCTTAATGACACCATGATAATCTTTAGTCCCTTGATTTCTTTCCTTATTCCAACTCTGTTGATGTCCCCTTATCATCATTTATTTCCTTATCATCCTGATCAGACCTCATGGTTCTCACTTCTGCTACTCTTGTACCAGCAGCCTTAATTGATTCTACCCTAATAGATCTCTTCAGCACCCTGCAAGCCTGCAATTCACTCACTCTTCACTCGGCTACTTTTTATACTTCTTCACACAAGCAGGATGAATGGTACTGAAGGAACACAAAAAACAAAAAACAATCACACAAAGTGTAGAAAGTAGTACCTCCACAAATGTAGAATCCAGTCTCAGCTAGACCCTCAAATCATATATATTCTTTCTCACCTTCTCATATTTATTTTAAAGACAATTACAAAATTTTACTTGTGTTTTTAAGCCCCTCTCCTCACTTTCAGAAATGGCTCTGCTAATTTCCCATTTCACAGAGAATGCAGAAGCTATCAGAAATGAACTTTCCTCAAGTCCTACTCCACTGCACTTCTTCTCTCCTAAATAAAAAAGATGTATGTTTTTACTCCTACCATTACATTGTCTCCTTTGTCCTCCTTCCAGATAATACAGATTAGTACTTGGGATTCAACTTCTTTTTTCCTTAGGCACTGTGGTACCTCAATTGTCTCCTCTTTCCTTTTGGTTCTTGTTGCTTGGCCTACAGACTGGATCAAGTCACACACACTTAAAAGTGAAATACTAAGGTACCCTCCCTCGCCTCTGAGTCTCTGCTACCGGCCACTCTATATTTTTTCTTTTCTTCATAGAAAAGCTGGAGTCCTTACTTCCTTGATTCCCTTATTTATTTTTTTAAAGACCCATCCACTTTGTAATCCATCAGAAAGAGACCACTACCATAACATGAAAGCTGCTTTTGCTAAGTTATCAGTGTCTTCTTCCACTGAGCTTAATTTCCAAATCCAATAGTCACTTTTCAGTATTTATATTCCTTAATTTCTTTGCTTTTTATTTGATACTGTTAAGCACTCCTTGGAAACTCTCTTCTTGGTGTTTTATTATCTATTCTTTCTTGTCTTCCTCCTAATTCTCTTAGAATCCTCATGGACTCTCCTACCTGTTTCTAAAATATTCATGTTCTCTAGGATTCCACCCTCAGAACTTTCTTTTCACGGTATCTAGTCTCCCTTGAATAGTGTGTCTTCTGTGACCATAGCTGTAACTATCAGTGACACCCAAATACCGCTTTGGAGGTGATTTTTTCTAAAGGGGTTAGGATCTAAAATCAGTGTGAAAGGCAGAAATAGAGTTAAAATTACATTAAAAAAAAACTCTAGAACACTGTATACATGATTTTGAGTGTGTATACTATCAGTCAAGAAATCGTACACAGCCAGTTTTCCTCTGTTATTGGAACAGAAGGTTGTTTCTTGAGTTGAACACCAGTTGAAGTTGTTGGCTTGCATTTAGGGTCCATGTTATAAGAAAAGTGTGGGGTTTTTTTTTTGTTTTTTGTTTTTTGTTTTTTGTTTTTTTTTTTTTGCCGAACACGTATAGCAGAGTTAATATAAGTTAAGTAGATGTAGGCGATAACTCCATTATATATATTTTCAGCCCGACCTCTCTATCAAATATCCCCTTTTGGATATACCACCAATCCAGATTGTTTTAGTTAGATTTCCGAGAGCTGAAGATATATGACATACTCATATGCTGCTTAGTAAAGGCACCTATTAGAAGGATATAGTGATGTGGCAGGGCTATAGCTCACAGGCAGAGTGTTTTCATCCTCTGGGTTGATGTTCTTATTCCAGGCAGATGTCTTCTAGCATTATACAGCCTCGCTAGAGCCCTAGGCAGCTGCCAATTGGTGGAATCTCCAAGCCAAGTATCACACAAGCCAGTAACCTCCAGCTAAACAGCTTTATTGAAACTAGTAGAATTCATAAGCATCTAGGAAGGCATTGCAATTCTTTACTGGCCTTTTAAAGTGCTGTAATTTACCCGGTGGCGGTTACATCACCCTACAGACCATCCTCATGAGGCTATCATGACCAATCAGCCAAGTGAAATTTCCTCATTGACCATAATGAACATTTGACTATTATAAGTAGGGTGTGTGCTGTGTGTATTAAGAACCAATATCAGAGACAAATCTGTATGGCAGTAAGCTTTACCTCCTCTTTATCACACATACCAAACAGCATAAATAATTAAAAGCATCATAATACAAAGCAGTCAAACATTACATCAAAGATGTGGCAACACTACTCAACTGTGGCCTATTTCATTTGACATTTAACATTTTTCCTCTTTCTTTTTGTCATTATTCATGTTTTGTAATATGCCTCTTGACATGTCTTGAGTACATATAGAATAAGGATGCCTTTTTATATCCTTCTACTATCTCTGCCTATGTATTTATTCCATCAGCTCCTTGATTTGAGGAAGACTGAACGATGAAGGGACATTCTCTGTGGCCAACTCTGGGTTGCAGAAGGTAAGAAATTATACATTTGGAATGTCCCGTTATCGTCTTTTGCTGGTCACCACCTTTTGGCTTTTTGTCCCTTTAAATTTGACCTTTTTGCCTCTAGTGTTATTTCTTTTACAGAACAACAGGATATAATTTATATCAATAACATTCTTTTTTTGTGTGTCATATATATATTCAGTAAAGTTAATATCATTTGCTCTCATCTAAAAATCACAGACATCAATTTTAATTTTTTCATTGGAGGTAGCATTCTTTATTTTTATTATAAAAAGTAACACATTGATGATACATTATTTTTTCTAAATCTGAAATACCAAAAATGTATGACGAAGAAAAATCATTCATAATTCCCTTACCTAGGGATGGCCATTGTTAATTTTTGGTTGTAACCTTTTATCATTTTTCTATAGGACTATAAATGAAGTTATACTTTAACATATTGTTTTGTACCTGGCCTTCTTTGTATGTTAGAAAACATGATTATATTAATTATTGTATTATTCTATTACTCTTATGTATCAATCTCATAAGTTTGAAAATGTATATCTTTTTGTTCTTCACACCCCTGCAAAGGTGGGATTATTGCTAATTCCATTTTGTAGATACATAGATCCTAAGGTTCAGAGAGGATAAGTGACTGCTCGATATCTACATACCAAGTGAGTGCAGAAATAAAGCTTGCTCTATGACTTCTTGATGCCACATTGGTACCCTTTTCACAGTGTGCCTGTCATCTCTCTAATAAGATAATGCAGATGAAGGGGCCGAGGAAACACACATTACTGTTATTTATTTTAAGAGGCAGTCTAAAGAGAATTATTGCCTTGGGAGCAACTTCTGATTTGGTCTGAATCTAGGGCAGCTTCGTGAATTAAAACTGCACAAAGGCTTCCAGGGCTGCAGGCTGAACTTGTCTTAATGCAAAACATCATTATAACACGCCAATATATCAATATGCAATTGAATACTACAATCAGAATATATTCCTGATCTGTAAACATAGCCATAGAACATTAAAAGAAACAGGTCATTATTGAACCAGGACATTCAAGTCCTTGTAAGCAAAAAGGCAGACCCTATGTATGTACATTGATCTTGTCTCATTACCCTCCTGGTATGTTCTTTGCTGGGTGATGTGTGGAAAGTCTAGCAAGGGAGAATATCTTGCTGTGTAGTTCAAAGGAATCTAACCTATGTCCTAGAAGGTAGAAGGAATTTGAACCAAAAATTCTGAAGAATTTGAGATTTTGTAGTTGCTTCTTTATTCTCTACCCATTGCTTTACAAATCAATGCATTCTGGATACAGAGTGCTGCAAATACTGTGTTTGAATCTTTTTTCCCCACGTAGTCTAAAGGTGTGGCACATTCATGGTTTGCTACTTATCTACTTCCTCATTTCTTTCTTCTTCTTCTTTGTAAGTTTATTTATTTATTTTGAAAGAGAGAGAGAGAGAGAGAGTACCAGAGAGTCCGAAGGAGAGGGAAAGAGAGAATCCCAAGCAGGTTCTGCACTGTCAGCATGGAGCTCCAAGGCAGGACTCAATCCTATCTCAAACCTTGAGATCATGATCTGAGCCAAAATCAAGAGCAGGATGCTTAACTGACTGAGCCACCCAGGCGCCCCTCATTTATTTATTCTTGGGCCTCATATTATCTTGGTCAAGGTTTTGGTTTGCTTGGGCAGCTGCCCTGTTATGGACTCTGGACTACTTTTCCCTTCAAAGTTACTGAGCATTTCAGTAAGACTTGGGACTGAAAGTGTACAGTAAGAATTTATTCCTATGGGGTTTGTAGGTACAAATTGCTAGGCCTCTATTAAAATATAACATTTAGAGAAAGATAAAATCATGCCTTTCATGCAGATATAAAAACGAATATATGTTAAAGAATTCATTTTACTCATATGATATCAGGGAACCAGGCAAAATGGGATAGAACTGATTTTTCCATGAGTAACATGGGGAAGCAATTAAAATCACTACCAGGCAGGACAGAAGTTATATATCTATCTATATCTATATAACCTACAATTTACAAAGAACAGCAAAATTGCTTACAGACAATGAACAAGGCTAGAATCTGATAACCCAGAAGGATATGCTAGAGATATGCAGAGTTTTTTCTGACCCCCTCCCCAAATAAAAGAACAAAAGGCGTTGTCAACCAATTTCAGTGGGAAAAAACCAGCAACCTGAGTAATATCAGATCACTGCCAGAGTGATGCTTTTAGAACTCTGAATTCCTCTGACAAATTTGAAACAAATGTATAGTTCTGAAATGTCCTCAAGTGTTTTGAAAGATAGAAATGTCCAAATAAGAATATTATAAAACAAAGACAGACAAATAACAAAATGCACTACAGTATTCCAACCTTTGTTCAGACAGTTCAAATTGGCTTATTTCCTGAAATGTGTTATATATACCTTTCATAATACAAACTAGACCCTCAAAGATAAGATCCTCAAAATATGAGCACAGCTATCCAATCCTACTGCTATCCATTGTTAGCTGTAGTACCTTGTTGCTGTGATTCTGTGTTAACTTTATGCTTTGCTATCGTCAAGACTTTTACAATTAATTTTCAGTAACCTTCAGAAATTTTCTAACAAAGTTTTCTCAGGAAACACAGATATAATTACAGATTGTCATTAAAAAAATGACAATTTTCCATTGCTATTTCCATACAAATGATTGAATCCATGAGTGTCATGCCACAGTCCCCAACTTTAGGTACTCTGAGTACATATGCCTACTACTAAAAATCAAATGAAACATACAGTAACTTAAGTTCAGCAACAAAACTTTCTCTAAATCAGAATATGAAATAAGGCAAGCCCTAAGCTAAGGAATGTCATCAATACAGAATTGTAGTCAAAGAACACAATTTGTATTTCTATACTGAGCCCAAAATATATGTCTACCAGGTATTTACCCAAGAGAAATGAAAATATATGTCCACAAAAATACTTGTACATGATTATTTATAGCAGCTTTATTTATAATAGCCAGAAGCTGAAAACAACCTAAATGTCCTTCCCAGATGACTAGATATACAAACTGTGGTATAGTCATGCAGTGGAATACTGATTAGTAATAAAAAAGAACTGATTACTGATAAATGCATCAATGAATCTCAGATAGATGCCAAGTAAGAGAAGCCAGACACATAGGTACTGTATGTACTGTATGATGCCATTTGCTAGAATTGGCGAAACTAGAGTGACTAATCTAGAGGAAATGAGTGGTTACTAAGGCTTCGAGAGTCAAGGAAGTGATTAACTGCAAAGGAGTAGTAGTTCACTCTTTGGGATGATGAAAGTGTTCTATATTTTGATTGTAGTAATGGTTACATAGATGTATCTGTTTGTCAAAATGTACTAACCTGTAGAGTTAAAATGGGAGTATTTTATTTTATATAAATTACATTCAAAAAGGTTGATAATAAAAATAAAACACAGACCCCCCCCCCCCAAATATGTATGTGCTGTGGGTATACAAAAGGTAACAAATAAGAAGTGGCATGATGGACAGTTGGAATCACCCTGCTGTAATTATTATCAATTCTCTGAAACCCCATTCTTTAATATTGACTATTGTGTTTTTTTTTCAGTATCATTAAAAAAAATTAATAGACTTTATTTCTTAGAAAATATTGTTTACAGAAAACTGAGCAGATAATAGAGAATTCTTATGTATGCCACTCACAGTTTCCCCTTTTATTAACATCTTGCATTAGTGTGGTACATATGTTATAACTGATGAACCAATATTGATAGATTGTTGTTAACTAAAGTCCATAGTTTATATTAGAATTCTTTGTGTTGTATAGATTTATAGGTTTTGACAAGAGCATAATGTCATATAGCCACCATTAGTGTCAAAATGATAATTTTGTTGTCCTAAAAATGCTGTATGCTCCACATATTCATCCCTTCTCTTTTTGCCCTCTTCCCCCAAACTCTGGCAAACACTGATCTTTTTACTGTCTCTATAGTTTTGCCAACTACAGTTTTTTTTCTCTCACTCTTTTGGGTAAGTGCTATGTACACACAGGTTTATGTTTCTTATCTCTGCCATCCAATCAGATTACCTCTCCTAACTCTTTCTTTTATATAATTTATCTTTTCCTGAGGACCTCCTGGAGGGTGGTGGAAGAGATCTGCCTACTACAAGCAGTGGCAGAGAGAGCTATTCTCCCCAGTATCCATTCTGCCCTTCTTTTTTCTAATAATAAAACAATCTCACTCTGTCGAGCTTTGACTGAGCCCTTGGCTACCTAGTGAGAGACTGCATTTTCTACCTTCCTTGTATCTTGGTGTGGCCTGTGGGATATGAACCGAAAGACTATGTACAAGTGATATGATTGTACTTTCTTATAAGATTGAGAAAATAAGACATTTCCCATGCAATTTTATACTTGTGTCTCATTCTTGGGCCATACTACCTTAAGGATATTGTGAATTAATATTACAAGATAATTCCCGTAATGTGAAAGGCACAATTATACTGCATTGTAATTTTTGGTAATAAAAATATTCATTGGTTAAAGGAAAACGCTAAATGCAAAGCTTCGATAAACTTATTTTGAATTTTTTTTTTTTACTTTACAGTGTCTCAATAAAACAAAACAAATAAAAAGCCAGAAGGCTTAACTTCTATGAGGCCCTGTGGGAAACATGGGTTTAAAATGTAGTGGACAACCAGAAGCCTGTGAAGGTAAGTAAGGGAAGGTCAAGGGAGCCGGAGGAGATTCAGGGGATTGTAGTTTTATGGAAGCTAAGGGAAACAAGACTTTCTAGATGTGATCAACATGTCCAAATGAAGTGGAGAAATCCAATGAAATAAGGAATGAAAGGGATTTGATCATTAGTCTCAGTTTTCATGTCTATAAAATGGGTATCTTCGTGTAGTTATCATACAGTTAACTATGTTTCTGGTTTATGGAGGGTTCTCAATGAATTTTAGTTTCCTTCTCTTTGTGATTAATTCATTGTTTTATTCAGCAAATACTTATTACTAGTGAGGAACTCTGTTAGAGGCTGGCTATGCAATGACACACTCCACCCTAAAGCACTCTGTAGTGTTGTAGGGTAAACACAAACAGTTTACCAAGAGTGACAAGAGTCACTTTGCCAAGAGTGACAAGATGAAAGGAAGTATATCAAAGTTAGCTGATTTACTTTGCTTTGTGTTTTTGTTTTTGGCAGATGAACTATGAAACTTAAAAACATGTCAAATGCAGGGGCATATGGGTGGCTCAGTTGGTTATGTGTCCATCTTGTGATTTTGGCTCAGGTTGTGATCTCACGGGCAGGGGATAGAGCACCAAGTGGGGCTCCCATCTGAGCATGGAACTTGATTAAGATTCTCTCTTTCTTTCTCCCTCTGCCTTTCCCCGCTCTTGTGCACCCACTCTCTCTCTCAAAATAAATAAATAAACACTTAAAAGTAGTCTAAAAAATCTCAAATGCATAATTTTTTAACATGGTATTGTTGATGCATGAAAGTGTTTCTAGATTATTGAATACAGTGCCAAGCAATGCATTCTTATTTTTGTATGTGAAAGTTTTATGTTTTTCAAATAACTGCTTAAAGCTGAAGGAGACACCCATCCACTAAAGTTCTCACTCAGAACTCATTGCCCTATACTTAAAAAAAAAAAAAAAAAAGCCAGTGAATACTTTTAATTGGCAGCTATCTTATTCATTTATATCCACAGTTGCTCAAGTATGTTAGGAAATTCATTTACGAGCAGTATCTTTTTTTTTTTTTTTGGCAGTATCTTTTTTTACATTGAGTTTTATTTTACATATAGTAAAATCTATCCCATTTATGCGTCTTGGCAAACAAAACGACAGGTGTAATCACTAACACAATTAAGGTATAGAACAGTTCCATTACCCCCCAAAATTTCCTCAAGCTCCTTTTTAGTCAACTCCTTTTCCTGATCGCTATTGATGGGTGTTCTGTCCCTTTTTAAGAACTGTTTATTTTGAAATGATTATAGAGTAACAAGAAACTGCAAAAATAGTACAGAATCTCATGTACCTATCACCTAGCTTTCTCCAATGGTGATATCTTACATAACTGTAGTACAAGATCATAACCATTCCCTGTACGTTTGAAGGCAGGTTTTCCTTTCACTTCTTTGCCTGTATTTACTCTCTTCTTTTCACACAAATTTAATTCTGTTGTGTTAAAAGGAGCAGATGCTAGTTTTCCCTCAGATGTCTTCTGTTGCATTTTCAGTATTTCAGTTCGATCACCCCTGTTACTCCTACATCTTTCTGTGGTCTTTTCTTTATCCCACCGTCCCCAACCCCCAATTTAATTCTGCTGCTAGATTTTTTTTTTTTTTTCCCCTGAGATATGTATCACAGATGGTACTATTGTCAATTTTCGAATTGCTAACTTCTACTCTGGTCTTCCGTTTTAAAGGAGGTAGTCCTGCCTGTGCTTAATTGTGGCGCTTACAGTAGTTTTACAGTGTGTGTATGTATGTTAGGGTGTTAGCCGGTTTGATTCCCCAACCTCCGTGAAGGTTCTTGCTCGACCCTTTCTCCGTTACCCTTTTATTTTCCAGATATTTGACTATTTGTTGGGAGAAGGGGTGGAACGACCCTTAAAACATGTGGCACCCGTCTCTCAGGTTTGGGTTTGCCTGCCGCACCTCCCCAGTGGGCAGCCTCTGTGGACGCGGAGCGCAAAGCAGCCGTTCGGTTCCCCCGGCCGGTGAGATGAGGGGCGGGGCCTCGGTTCCAGTGGCAGTGGGCTACCGGGAGGTCACGCCCCCTGGCCCGGGCCCTGCGCGCGCGGCTGGCGACGTCAGGCACGGGCGCGAGCTTGGCCCCATGGTGCGCGGGAGGTGCTGGTGCGCATGCTCTGACTCGGTCGCCTCGGTAGCGGTGGCCGAGGGAGGGTTGGGCTTTTTTTTTGGTGTTCCTCTGTGCGCGTGGGCTCTGCTCGTCTGCTACGGTCTCCGTAGCCCTCGGGAGCCCATTATTCTCTTCCTTGAGGCCGCCGGTTGGGCGGCAGCGGGCAGAGCGATGGGCACCTCACCCCGGCTCCCCTCCCCCATGCCCGTTGCCCCGCCCGCCCTGGGCTGGGCGACGGGGTCAGGGGCCGAGCGGAGCTGGGTGAGTATTCCCACAGCATTTGGCTGGCCGCCTCTTCCCGGCTCTGCTTACCGTAGGGTCCTCATCGTACTCTGGGATGGGGTGGAAGGGCGGGTGCGGGTGGGCGGCTAACAGCCCAGCCCTGAACAAAAGACTGGGAAGCGGGGCGCTTGCTAGTGAAATGCAGGCCGCGTCCCATCGGTGGTGGGACGAGCTTCTGTTTGGGCGTGGGGAGTCGCAGTGGGAAGGAGGGGGCGCACCCAGTGTGACCTGCTCTCTTTGGCCACTACAGAGCCTTCACGGACAACGTGGGTGGTTACTACCATGTGTTTAAGCCTGCGCGGGGATAGCAAGTCTTTGTCCGTGTGACCTTGAAACAAAGGGTCTTAAATTACCAGTGATTTCAATGTCCAAGTTCCACTTAACTTGAAGGGGTTTCATATTCATTGAGGATCAGGAGGAATAAGTTAATATTTATAGCCAACAATTTTTCTTTTCCCAAATTATCTGCTTATAATATCAAATCATGAACGGGGTAGTTAACTGGTTTATAGATACACGTTTATGATGGCAAAAATAATAAACATCTAGCAAAAGCAAAAGGATAGCTCAGAATGAAACCTTGTCTAAGAAGCCCACCTGAGGATGAATTAATTATCTAGCGGACTATACCGTTGTTTGACCGTTATTGATTAGGGCCCAGGCTCAGCAGTTATTTTTTTTTATTTTTTATTTTATTTTTTTGTCTAGTGGAGATGCAAATTATTTTTGACTGGTAGAAAAAGTACTCCTGAAGGTTGTGATTTTATTGCCCTATTTCCAAGATTTTTATAATTTTTCCCATTCAGCTTGCTCCTTCATCAGGAGTTCAATAAATCTTTGCCACAGGCTCACTTTGTGTGAATCATGTTTATAACTTTAAAAAGTTACAATTTAATAGTGGCCTCACGAGTTTTTAAATTTAAATTTTATTTTTTAATGTTTTTATTTTTGTGAGAGACAGTGTGAGTGAGGGAGAGGCAGAGAGGGAGAGCAAGAGCTAAGGAGACACAGAATCAGAAGCAGGCTCCAGACTCTGAGCGGTCAGCACCCAGCCTGTGATGGGGTCCTAATGTGAACCTTGAGATGACCTGAGCCAAAGGTGGAGGCTTAACCAACTGAGCCACCCAAGCGCCTCAACAGTGGCCTCACTCTTTAGTGACAAAAGCTTAAGTTTATACTTTCAGAATTGAAAAACATAGTCCCTCAACAACATTATTGGACCCCAAGTAGAATCCTTACTTCTTGCTTCTGAAGAGTTGAATATGGATGAGAGGAAACATTTACAAAATGAAAATTTGATCTAAAAAGAAATGTTGAATATTGAGAAATGCAAATTAAGGGATTGCAATTACAAAAATTAAACATTGTTATTGATATTTTAATTGAGGAAGTTAATGGAAACAGTTTCTGGTTCTACCCTGGTTTCATTTGGATATAGGTAGGCTTACAAGATTGTTTCTCCTTACATTCTTCTCCCTTTGCCAGTTCCTTTCCCCGTTTATTTAGGATTAAATGAGACACTGCTACATGATGAGGCAATCAAGATGGCCATAACGTTTTATGACAAATTCTAAATTGATAGCAGGTCTTTATGCTTATACATTTCTGAGAAAGATAAGCAACTCTTTAAGGAAAAATATGTCTGCTTTATATAAGTAGATTGTTCGAGTATGAGTTTGATTTGATTCTTAATATCTTTGAAGCCTAGAGATGTTTGGGACCCTAGAGGCAGTGTTTGAGTCATAAACACAGTCAGGAACTATAACAACAACAAAGTGCCATAGAGATTATTTAGTGATTATGTGTTGAAAACAAATGTCTTCAGGGGCCAAGCAGACTGGGTATAAAAGGATTGGAAAGTAGGGGAATGAGAATAAATCCTACCTAAAAGCATCCAGAATAGGGAAAGGTTGCTGAAAACTGTAAAACCAGAGGTACCTCTAAAGAGCTTGGTACTAAAGTCCTTGAAGTGCTGATCTTATAGGCTTGCAGAACCCAGGAACATACTTACTAATACAAGTTTATCTTTAAGATTAGGGTTGTCTCATATCACTGTCATGTAATAGCCTTCAGAGAAAACTTTTAAAATAATCTCTATGCTAGCTCAAGAACTTACAGTGGTTTCTTATTGCTCACTGTTTTAAATGGAATTTCTTCATAGAATTTTGGAGTTATCTGTAAACTGCTTTCCTTCCCTTCCTCCCTCCCCCCCACTCCCCTACTGCCTGACCTTCCTATAGACTAAGTTCTCAGCTTCATGGTGGTCAAAGGAAAGAAAGAAGCATACCACTTCTCAGGAAAAACACAGCTTTTTTAGAGGTAAATATTTATTGACAGAAATGCAGGTTGTGATCTCAGATTTCAAAAATATGCTAAGAAACACTATGGTTAGTTTTCTAGATTTCGTTAATTTTTTTTCAAGTTTATTTATGTATTTTGAGAGGTAGGGGAGGGGAAAGAGGTGAAAGGAGAGAGAGAGAGAGAGAGAGAAAGAGAGAATCCCAAGCAGACTCTGCACTGTCAGTGAAGAGCCCACTGCAGGGCTCAAACTCACCAGCTATGAGATCATGACCTGAGCTGAAGTTTGACGCTTAACTGACTGAACCACCCAGGCACCTCAAGGCTTTGTTTACTTTTAACCCACTTCCTAGTGTTTCTTAATGGGGCCTCATCTGGCATTTTTATGGAGCTGCCTCATACCTTGTAGATGCTCTTTGTATCTGTTCCCTGAGCATTAAATTGCAATAGCAAACTACACACCCTCCTATTTGTGACAACTATGTTCTCACTCATTTCCAAACAACTTCTTTGAGAATGGTCCCTCCCAATGTTGGGAACCATTGGACCATATCAGCCTATGCTTTACCCAATCTATGCACATGTATTGGCACTTTATTTTTAAAACTTAGCAAACTTTTCAGGCCCTTTGTTGAAGAGCTCTTCCATTTCTTTGACATGACTTTGTCTCTACTTGGTAAGCCCTCATTCATGTGTCAAAATTCAATTCTTCAAGAACTGGATTCAAGTCTTCTAGACTCCTTCTTTTAGAGTCTTTGATTTTCCCAGGAAACATTTGACATTCCTTTCTATGAGGACACACACAGCAAAGTGCTGGGATATTGCAGGTGCCAGGTGAATGAGTGAAAGCTTGTGGAAGTAAGAAGGTATGCTAATCTAGTTTTTTGTTTTAAGTTTATTTTGGGAGAGAGAGAGCCCATGCAAGTGGGGGAGAGGCAGAGAGAGGGAGTAAGAATCTCAAGCAGGCTCTGCAGTGTTAACACAGAGCCTTACATGGGGTCAAACTCATGAACCTTCCGTGAGATCATGACCCAAGACAAAATTGATAGATGCTTAACCAACTGAGCCACATAGTGCCCCTCTAGTTTTTTTTTTTTTAATATTTATTTTGAGAGAAAGAGCGTTTGAATGAGCATGCATGAGCGGGGGCGGGGCAGACACAGAGAGGTAGAGAGAGAATCCCAAGCAAGCTCCACACTGTCTAGTAGCCCATGCAGGGCTCCATCTCACTAAGTGTGAGATCATGATCTGAGCCGAAATCAAGAGTTGGACATTTAATTGACTGAGCCACCCAGCTACCCCATCTAGTTTTTAATGAAGACTTTGTGAAGAAAAAGGGAATGTTTCTTTCATTAAAAAATGTTGAACACTAATTCTTTTCTTTTTAAGAGAGAGAGAATCCCAAATAGACTCAATGCTCACTGTGGAGCCCCACATGGAGCTCCATCCCGTGACACTGGGATCATGACCTGAATGGAAAGAAATCAAGAGTCAGATGCTCAACCAATTGAGCCACACAGGTGCCCCACCAATTATTTTTTTAATGGCACTTGGTAGTATATTTTAAAAATATATGGCTTTATCATCTATTTTCAGAATAGCAGAGTCTGTAGTTTCTGATACCGACTTTTTCTGTATCTTCTTATTTGTGGAATAACTTTGGTCAAACTCATATACCATTAGTTCCTGGTTCTGGCCTAATTAGCATACATGCAGACAAGTTAGTCTCTACAAGTCCCACTCAGTATTCAAAAGCACAAAGAGCTCAAATCATCACCAATGGTGGATCAATTTCTCTTGTGTGCTTACAGAAAAGTCTTGTTTTATATAAAAATATGATAATCTTCTTATAAAAATAATGACACTGGTATCAGAAAGATTAGATGTCATATAAATCTGTTGTTTGAATGGGAAAAGACCAATTGGTGAATAAACTTGAAAGTAGAAGAAGGGTACAATAGGTAGAGATATATAAAATAAATTCATTAAATTTTTAATTTTCTTATCTTCATTGCAACTTTTATTTGTTTACAGTGTGCCTCACTGTAGGTGAGCACTGTAGGTGCTAAGATGCAACTTGTAAGTCAGAAATTTTCAGATGTTTAGACATTGCTCTATCGACTTTTGGTGTTCCCTGCTGTGGAGGAGATGGCTGAGGCTACTTTAATTTTTGTTCCCGTGTAGATAAACTCTTTTTTCCGCATCTTTGTTTTTTCCTTTATTTATTTATTTATTTATTTATTTATTTATTTATTTATTTATTTATTTATTTATTTTAATGTTTATTTATTTTTGAGAGACAGAGACAGAATGCGAGTGGGTTAGGGGCAGAGAGAGAGGGAGACACAGAATCCAAAGCAGGCTCCAGGCTCTGAGCTGTCAGCACAGAACCCGATGCGGGGCTCGAACCCACGAGTTGTGAGATCATGACCTGAGCCAAAGTCGGACGCTCAACCGACTGAGGCCCCCAGGTGCCCCTCCTTTTTATTTTTTTAAAATAAGATATTCCACTCTGCTACCTCTAGGCATAGATATTTTCCCCCAACAGTTTTCTCAGAAACACAGTGAATCCTCTCACTATTTATAAAAGTAAATATGTTTGATTTTTTTTTTTTTCTAGCTCAGGAGTAATTTTTCAGTGGTATGTTTGCCTATGATTTCAGTTCAGAAATGCCAGTTATTTGTAGGTTGGATTTGTGGTCTTTGTCCTCTAATCTATCAATATGCTTTGTTTACATCTTGGTCCTTTTCCTTCTGTGTTAGGAGATCAACTCACATGTATATGTTAAAATACTAATTAGATTTTTTCCAACTTCTGTACTTCTCTGTATTGCCTCTCATATAGATTTTAAATCTCTACTATTATTATATATTTGAACTCCCAGTTTTTTTCTTATCCACTTTCTTTTACACTCTCAGCTATGGTTCCCCTCCCTCATCTGTTGCTTTTGGAGGCTGTATTTTTCTTTTCCCTTTTTCTTTTTCAATTGGGAATGTAACGTAGATAATTTCCAAGTTTTCTTCTGATTCCCAGTGTAAGCCCAACACAGAAGCAAGCTTTCTCTCTTCCTCTTTTTTTTTTTAACAATCATCTTGATTATTTAAAATGTTTTTATTTTATTTTTGAGACACAGAGAGACAGAGTATGAGTGGGGCAGGGGCGGAGACAGAGAGACACAGACTGAAGCAGGCTCCAGGCTCTGAGCTGTCAGCACAGAGCTTGATGTGGGGCTCGAACCCACAAATTGTGAGATCATGACCTGAGCTGAAGTCAGATGCTTAACTGACTGAACCACTCAGGTGCCCTTCTCTCTTTCTCTTTATGGCAGTGTTCTTTTTTCTTACGGTGCAAGAGCGTCACCTTGGTCCCATACTGTTATTGATTTTTTTGATTTTCTTACCTTGACAGAAGAGGGACTTGTGTAGGGACTGTCTGACTGTGGTCAGAGTGAGCAAGCTCTCTGCACCACTCTCCCTACATCTAGGTAAGGCAGCACTCTTCCTCTACGTGTGAGGTAGGAGAGTGTTCAAAGATACAGTCAAATTAATGAATGACAGATCTTTGTGTACTCAGAAGAGGCCTTCCTTTCCTACTCTTTCATTTTTCTGTCCTCTGTGTATAACAAGGGGAGTGATTTTGTGTGATTTGAAATGGTTTACTGTTTTTTGAGTTTTTGCAGAGGAAGTGGTAGTGGTAAGGTCGCACTCTTCTGAGTGCTCCTCCTGTCCCCACAGCTACCTAGGGCTGACTTTACACCGTAGCATGCAGTGCTCCACTTGGCTTTACCTTCCAGCTCTGGTCATGAGCATTATATTGTTGAGAGAAAACTGCCTTGAGAGAGAATCACCAATGGGCTTGGAAGCCAGTAGTGGAGGAAGCACCTCACGCTCTCTTTTTTTTTTTTTAGGAAATACAGAATGAGGTAGAGTGAGATGCTTTTTTATATTCTTCCTAACTGGACTTCCTGCTGCTAGAGGCCACAGCCAGCATCAGATACCGATTAACATCCTTCAGTTACATTCCAGGTATAATGTTGTATCCCGTTTGAACTTCATTTGGGATACATATTTTAGTGGGATGGCAGGAAGGGAGTGCTGAGCTCACTGGTCAGTGGCTGTCAAGACTGAACCAAACTTTCTCCCTTTTGCTGCTTCCCCATGCTATTTATTGGATTACCAGGGCTATCCCTGCTGTGCTCCAGCCAGGCTGTCAAATGCCTTGAAATCCAGGTCATTCGCTAGCCATATCAAAACAATCTGTCTTTTGTCTCAATTTCCTAATATACTTCTTCCTGGAAACTATCTCTGGTGCTAACTACAAATGTGTGTTTGGAGGCCTTCAGAATCAGGTAATCTCCCTGATCTGGGCCTTAGATTCCACATTTAAATTTGTACCCTGACTGCTTCTTTGCTCTCTGAAATTTGAGGACCACTGCCCAAGAGCCTTGCTAGGTAAGTGATTAGCTAAATGAATTCAAACCAAATTCTTATAATGGTATTGGGTTCAGTTTAACACCCCTATCTAGTAATTACATGTATTTTTTGTTTGGTTTGTTTGTTTTGTTTTTGGAAAGAGTCTAAATATAAATTTATTATAATGTGGTATTGCTGCAGGGAGGGACAAATACAGAGGAAGTTTCCTAGTATTAGTTAAAAATTACCTTTAATGTTTAAAGGTATTCATGGTATATTCTGTTATAATCACGTTTTTTGTAAATGATCTTGAGTTCTGGGGAAACTTAGTTATATTTCTTTAAGTGTTTTAGTCTCACTTTGATTCTAATGTACACTGATTTATAGGTTCATCAAAAGAAATGTCTTTGACATAAACTAAAACTAAAATAAAATAAATTAAAACCAATCAGTTCCCCGCACATTAGATTAAAAAGCACATGAAAAAAGTGGAAAATGGTAGTGAAAAAAATTGTTTCTAACTAAAAAGGATCATTTGAGCAATGATTATACACAGTATTAGAATTCACAGGGGCTGTTTTTCTGAAAAGATATTTAATAGCAGCAGAATAAGCTTCTTCACACTGTCTAGTCTTAGGGCTAACCTCTAGTTTAGAAAGACTGCTTTCACTTGATGGGGAGAAAAATTATTCTACCTTCCCAATCTTTAGCCTCTGCTGAAGCAGTTAAAAAAAAAGGTTTTGATTATTTGAGCTTAAAAAAAAAAAAATCAAATAGCTTTCCAGCAGGAGTAAGACTCCAGCAAAATAGATGTATTAACAACCTACATTTTATGGCACGAAAGAGCTCTGACTCCCTTCTAACTTTTATTTATAGTAAGAAATGAGAGGTTCATTGTTTAGGATGAGATGAGAATTGGAATTAGTCTTTTTACTGAGAGAGAGTTCACTTGTGTTCTGTTGTCACCTCTAGTCTGAATTTATTTATTTATTTATCTTTTTAATTTTTTTTAAACATTTATTCTTGAGAGACAGAGAGAGACAGAGTGTGAGTGGGGGAGGGACAGAGAGAGAGGGAGACACAGAATCTGAAGCAGGATCCAGGCTCTGAGCTGTCAGCACAGAGCCTGATGCATGGCCTGAACCCACAAACTGTGAGATCATGACCTGAGCCGAACTCGGATGCTTAACCGTCTGAGCCACCCAAGCGCCCCAAGTCTGAATTTATTTTTAAGCTTACGTCTGGAAACCGAGGAAGTTCACATGTCTAAGGTTTTATATTTGCAAAATAAATTCTTGCCATTTTTGCTTATTAAGCTGCAGTTGTGGTTATTTCCATTTTTGGCCATAATTTGAGGCATCTCATAGTAGGAAGTTCTAATATTCCCATTTCTGCCTCTACTAGTCTATAAACTTGGTAGAGACCAGTGTATTACAGCTTGAAAAGTGTATATAAAAATGTTGATTGTAAGGGTGCCTGGGTGGCTCAGTCGGTTGAGCGGCCGACTTCGGCTCAGGTCATGATCTCATGGTCCGTGAGTTCCAGCCCCGCGTCGGGCTCTGTGCTGACAGCTCAGAGCCTGGACCCTGTTTTAGAGTCTGTGTCTCCCTCTCTCTCTGCCCCTCCCCCGTTCATGCTCTGTCTCTCTCTGTCTCAAAAATAAATAAATGTTAAAAAAAAATTAAAAAAAAAAGTTGATTGTATTATGTTTTCATTTTTAGAAAGTTGAAATATTCTTACTTGAGCAAAGAGACAATAATTATTCAGTGATATTTCATTATGATATAATGATTCAAATTGAGATGGATATCATTTTAATATAATATAGTTCTTAATTTTGTAATCAAGCCATAAGTGTATGTATTATTATATGTAACATCCTTCAGCAAAGCCCAGTCCTTAGATAATTTTAAAAGTATTCAACCAAATATTAATTGGTGCTTTGATGTGCTGTCATCTTGCTACTGGCACAGAGCTGTTAATTAGATAAACTATGGCTATTGAGTGAAATTTTATGTTTCAACTAACATTTTGAATAGTTAGGTAAACCTCAAGTAACTGGGGAGGGCTTAGGGAATGGAGTGTTTTTACTTTAGTTCAATTTTGTTGTTAAATAAGGGCTTGTTTGGAATTTATAAAATATGCCAAAATATATTAGTATTTTTTTAAATGAATTACATTCAATTTTTGTTTGATTTAGTATCTCAATATATGTCAGGGTCATTATATAGTTAAAAAAACCCCTAATTTTCTGACTGCTCCTTTTTGGTCTCCCTATTCTAGTTCTGTATCCTCTCTCTGAGTCATCATATGTGTTCTCTTGTTTACGTAATGTTGATTTACAATCAATATTTCTGGCCCAGCTCTCTCTTTCCTTCTGAATTCCAGATTCATCTCCAAATGCCTGCTAGATTCCCTTCACGTGGTTATTCCACAGGCTTTTTAAACTCAAGCTCAGTGTGGTTAAATTAAGCCCATCTCAGTCCCCAAACCTGCTCTTGCTCAGTGCACCACTACCTAAGGTGAAGAGCTGGGAATCTCTCTTAAATCTTTTCTCTCATCTATCCCTCACATATCAAGATCACCAGTTGTAATGAGTATACCAGCAAAATGTCTTTTGAATCCCTCCCTCTTCTACTGTACCTCCAGTGTTTGGCTCTGTTTAGCATCGTTTTGTCTTTCCTGGATTATTGCTAGAGACTATCAACTGGTCTTCATTTAGTCAGGCAAAGCCTGTAGTCCCTCCTGGAAGCCAGAATGCAAATATGATCAGATTCCCCCCACTTTCAACACCCTTTTGAGCCCTCAGGGTACCAGGCTCTTCTGTCTTCATCAGCAGTAGTTCTCTCAGTACCTCTCTTCTACCTCTGTATTTCAGTTAAGCAAGAGTTCTTCGATTACCAGACTTTCCCTTACGTTCAGATTTTTGTGCATCCTGTTCCTTTGCCTCCCTCCTTTGCTAAGTTGGCTTCCGTTCTTCCTTTTAGTGTCTTCTTTCTTAGGTATCACTTTCTCAACTTGTGTATGCACTGAAGCTGCTTAACCGGGATTTGGTATGTAACCCGGAGATCTCTCATCCATACCTGAAACATTTGATGACTGCCTCAGTAGAAGTACTGAGTACTGGTACTTTATTGTCTCTTATGTACTTCCATTCCTGTACTTGCTGCTTTCTTTTCCCAAACCTATTCTCCCACTGTTTTCTTACCCTCTCAGATTTTCCATTATGATTTCAGGAGCACACATCTGCAATAAACAAACATATAAATCCTAAACCCATTATTGTCTTTACTACATTCTGTGAAGTAAATTAAGTATTCCCAGAAAAAGAATTTTATGGTTAAAAGCGTCAGGAAACCCCAAGTTAGTAGTTTCCCCACCACAGTGTGTATTGTGAATTTCTAGGGTGGGGGTGCCGAGTGGATGTAGTGTGGATCAGTTTTCACACTTACATATCACATGACGTTAACATCTTCACAGGTCATTGCTTCCACTAACTAGTTTTAAAGGAAACTTGGCTTTGAAACAAAGAACAACAAACAAAAACTGAAGTTCTTTGAGTGGAAGCTGCTGCTTCCTCCACCCTATAAATTTCAGGGTATGGAGACTGCTGGTAACCTCCACTACCTACCCCAGAGCCAATTTTAGGTCACCGCTTCTCTAGCCTCTTGTCAATATCGTTGCTCCTTTGAGGCTCCTTGGAAGCTCTTTTTGAGGACTTTCGTATCCTATGAAATTCAGCTCCACCAGACATAGCAAGCTAGGTTTTTTGTTTGTTTGTTTTTGTTTTTTTCCTTACATACTGTCCCTACTGGCTACTTTTACCACCATCTTGAGGAGGAATCCAAGGCTGTGTTCTTTTTTTTTTTATTTTTTTTATTTTTTAATATATGAAATTTACTGTCAAATTGGTTTCCATACAACACCCAGTGCTCATCCCAAAAGGTACCCTCCTCAATACCCATCACCCACCCTGCCCTCCCTCCCACCCTGCCCTCCCTCCCACCCCCCATCAACCCTCAGTTTGTTCTCAGTTTTTAACAGTCTCTTATGCTTTGGCTCTCTCCCACTCTTCCAAGGCTGTGTTCTAACTCATCAGGATCACATGTATGTTTATTAGTGCTTATTCTTGATGAACTCAGGATTATACACCATGTATCACTTATCATCTCTGTGCTCTTCCATTTCCTACCATTTGTCCCTTGTCATTTATAAATTTTTCATTTGATCTTCCACCTTATTTAAAGAGCTCTCCACCCCCACCAGCTCTCCAAATAATTCTAAGTAACTTCAGTATCCATGTGGAAAACAGCAAACATAAGCCTCATAGTTTTCTTTTTTTAAATGTTTATTAATTTATTTTGAGAGAGTGAGAGAAAGAGAGAGTGAGCATGCAGGGGAGGGACAGAGAGAGAGAAGGAGAGAGAGAATCCCAAGCAGGCTCCATGCTGTCAGCATAGAGCCCGACCTCACAGAGTCATGACCTGAGCCAAAATCAAGAGTCGGATGCATAACCAACTGAGCCACCCAGGCACTTCAAGTCTCATAATTATCTAAACTTACTGAGTTCCAGTGACCTTCTTCTCTAAGTTACTTTATAAACTTGGTAAGCTCTCCTGAAGTTCTAAAGTCTCATAGTCTTCCTAGGCTTCCTTTTCCTTCCTTTCACTATGGTTGTTGTTAGCCCTTTTTGTATTTAATACTCTTTGATACTACCATATTTTCATAGCCCCTTCAGTCTTCTTTTGGTATGTTTCCTACCTAAACTCTGAACTATTCTCACTAGCGTATTCTATTCCTTCTTCTATATGTATCCATACACTGAATCCACCCAGCAAAACCTTAGCTTTGCATGTGTGCCCAATGCAGCTCCCTGCTGGTTCCCATATGTGGTGAACTGATTATTGCTGAAGGTAATCACAACCACCTTGTAGTCCAAACTCTTGCATGGCACACAAACCTCCCTTCAAGAAGTTTAGAACTCTTCCATCTTGTATCTTTGAGGCCTTCACTCTGTCTTTCAGCTCCAGTAGAGGGCAGCCAAGTTTAATTTGCATATGACTAGACTATCTCTATCTCCCTATACCTTCTATACTTCCTGCATCATGTTTCTGAGATCAGTCTTAGTGTTCTCTACACCCTAACTTGCCTTTGTTCATACCATTTTTCCTGCTTAGACTACTGTTCTAACCCTTGTGCTTCACCCACTGACAATCTGCTCTACAAAAACTCTTATATACCTTAAAGATTCATCTTCATGCCCACCCACACACCCTCCCACACTATCCCCTCTTTATAAGGGACTCCATCATTTGTGTGTACTTTAAATAGAAGTCCTGTTTTCCAGTGCTGTGAGAATTAAGAGTTGAGCAATTAATTGAAGACGTTGATTAAAGCTAGAGTTAAAATACTTAAGAAAAGTACTTAGAACAGAAATACATTCATTTGCCAGTTGTCTCATGTATGACTAAGGGATTTTCTTTGAGTATGGGTAATTGGTTGGAATTCATTCTTCCTTCATTAATTTGGAACCCAGAATGCATCCTCTATATTTCCATTTTATTTTTTTCTTTTCAGCACAAGCAGGGGAGAGGGAGAGAGAGAGAGAGGGAGAATTTTAAGCAGGCTCCAAGCTCAGTGCAGAGCCCAGTGCAGGGCTCAATCCTGCAACCCTGGGATCATGACCTGAGCTGAAATCAAGAGTTGGATGCTCAACCGACTGAGCCACCCAGGAGCCCCTCCAATTTTGGTTTAAAAGAAAGAATTCAAGCCATTCATGTAGCAATCTGAGCATGGAATCCTAGATTTGTATGGTTTTCCCCCCACCATTTTTTTTTGGTTTTTCCCCCACCGATTTTTTCGGTTACATTGTCCATACCTACTTCAATGATAGTTTCTTTTTCTTATGGAGACTTACTGTTATAAAGTCTTTCTGAGGCATTAAATCATAGAAATAAGAGTTATTATTTTTTTTACTTATATTTTATTGGTTTGGTTTGTGGAGTATTTAATTAAAGTAGTATTTATAATATACACATGTGGTTTGTTAACATAAACTCAACTGATGGGAAGGAGGTGCTTCATGATCAGAATGTTGTAGATACCAGTCAGTGTTTTACTGAAGGGATGGATACTATTTTGATTAACCTGGAAAGTTAGTTGAATGGAAGTTGGTTAAGGGAGTTTCTACTATAACGATTTTTATTGCTTATCTCCCTTTATTACAGTGTGAGCTCATACAAGGCAGGGGCTGTATATATACATATTTTTCATTTTGTATATCTAACCTTCACCACACACAGTACCTACCATAGATATTAAGTATATATTTGTTGTATGAGTGAACAAATGCTTGTATAGGTCATACTAAATTTGAATAATCAGAAAGAATACTGCACTGAGAATCAGCTAGTATAGACAGATCATTGGCCCTGGAGCCCTCCTGGGGTTTGAATCCTTTCTCATTTGCATTTCTTGAGCAGGTTACTTTCTCCTTTTCATTTGGGGAATGAGGATAACAATAGTCTTTGGGTTGTGTGAGGGTTAAATGGGAATCTAAAGTATTTAGCATTGTGCTTGACAAAGTAAGCAGTCAACAAGTGCTAATTTTCTTGATGGTGCTTTTCACCAAAGAGGAGACCATGGGAATTCACTTGGTCTAATTTTTCTCATTAAGGGACTTGAATTACATAATGTATCAGTTTCTTTCTAGCTTTAAAATTCTCTTTTTATAAATACTTTATGTTTCGGACATACTTATGTAACAAATATATGGCTATTCCTTGATTTGTCACATTTGTAGATTCTATAAAGTAGGTAATTACTAAGGTGATCCTGACTTTACACCTTGAAGAACTAATACTTTCAGGCTTTAGAACATCATTTGTTAGGGAGGTGAACTCTAATAAGTGTGAAGACCAGCTAGCTCTACTAAGCACTGCCGTGCTATCTACGTAAGGGCTAAGTAAGGTAGGAAGTAGAGAAGGAAGCTCTGAAGAGATTGTTTGGAAACATTAGCTTAGAAGAAGTGAGATAAAATTAAGCTCTGGAAACTAAATTTATGGACAGATTAACTTTTTGAACCCTAGATACACATTTGTTATAAATTTAGGTTAAAAAAAATTTTTTTTTTAAATGTTTATTTTTGAAATAGAGCACAAGTGGGGGAGTGGCAGAGAGAGGGAGACACAGAATCCAAAGCAGGCTCCAGGCTCTGAGGTGTCAACACAAAGCCTGATACCGGGCTGGAACTCATGAACCTGAGAGATCATGACCTGAGCTGAAGTTGGACGCTTTTGGATGCATAACCAACTGAGCCACCCAGGTGCCCCATAAATCTAGGTTTTCAGTTTTCATGTTGATCACATTTTCTTCCTGATTAAAAAATGGGGATAGACTGAGAAAGATGGAAATGTGACACTTTTTTGGAATGGCTCTGAGAATATTTTCCGTTCAGTGTCCCAAATTTTGGTTTGAAGAAATAAGTGATTTAGCAGAATTACTTTTAGCATTCATTCCACAGCTGATGCTTATACTTAGTTTTTATATTGCAGTTATCATTTAGTATGGAAGAAGATGAGTTCTTTGGAGAAAAAACATTCCAGCATTGTTGTGCAGAGTTCATTAGACATTCACAGCAGATAGGTGATGGCTGGGAATGGAGAACTTTGAAGGTAAGAACAGAAATTTTTATATTCTATATAAATGAAGGTTTGTTTTTTTTTGACCATGTAAACCTCAGTAATTGAAACTAATATGTGAAAGCTAGTTTGATTTAGTAAAAGGCTTGAATTGAAGATGTTTTAAAACAGATGTCCATTTTATTGCTTCAACTATATATACTCATTATAATTAAGCTAATGAAGTATTATCTAGAAAAGTCCTTAGGTGACCTGCTTTAATTTAATAGATAAGAATGCTTAGCATATTAACTATCTGAATGTAAACAGATGCTTCTGTGGTGCTTCAAACCATTTATTTACACTATTAATTTTCTTAGGAAAGTACTTTTGTCCAGAGAGTGGAAAGATAATCCTGAAACCAAATCATAGTCAAACAATCACAAATTCTGAAATACTGAGAACTGAATTAATTGGGAATTTCTTAATATCGTAAACACATTCCAAAACATTCTTTCTTTTGCTTCTATTTGGTAATAACAGTGTGAAAGGTCTATGTACTTATCTATTTCCACACAGACATTTAGTTAAGATTCTCTGCCACAAGCTTTTAAAGAGTTCATTGAGATAATTTTCAGAGAGGATGTTTCCTTTGCTTGATGTCTTAATCTCGTTCCTAAAAAAGTGGTGATTCCTGTTTTTTTGCTTATTGGCTGTTTTCTGTATGAATTCTGAGAAATGTGAATAGTTTTGAACTGATTCCTATGATTCAGAACTAGGCCAGGGAAATCCAGGTCTTGATTCAGTCTAGAGTGCCACTGGAGAGAGAAACCATGATTTCCTTTGGGTCATATGCCAGCTAAGCTTTCATGGGGGTTGGGGTGGGGAGTGTCAGGGGAGACTCCAGCCCTATTGGACAGTTCTTAAGCCTCTGTGGCATCTCCTGCTCCAGGATAACATGACCTTATTATTAGCACCTATTATTAATCTTTTTCCTGAGTATTTTATAATTTTGTTTGCTATTCTTTTTGAGTTTATTCATCTTATTTCTTCTGTGAGTATTGACATATAAAAGAGTTGCTGTTTTGTATGTCAACTTTGTGACCATACCATCACCTGAGTTCTCCTTTTAGTCTCAGTGATTTCTCTTGTGACTTCTAAGGTAGAGTGAGGTCATCTGCAAATGAGGAATTTTTGTTGCCTTCTTTGTAATATTTCTCTTATTTTATGAATTGAGTAGAAAAATAAGTAATAGTAATAACATATCTCCTTCATTAACTTTAATATCATTGTTTCTGATATATAATGATTTTAGAAAGTGCTGGTTGTTTATTCATTGAATGAGTATAGCTTTCTGACCTCTTTTGACCTGTAATAATTTGATGGTTATTTCTTTGAAAGTTTTTCTTTTTACCAGATTTTTAAAAAAAGTTTATTTATTTATTTTGAGAGAGAGAGAATGAGCGGGAGAGGGGCAGAAAGAGAGAGGGAGAGAGAGCATCCCAAGCAGGCTCCACACTGTCAGTTCAGAGCCTAATGTGGGGACTGAAGTCACCAACAGCAAGATCATGATCAGAGCCCAAATCAAGAGGTCAATGCTTAACCCACTGAGGCACCCAGGTGTCCCTCACCAGATTTTTTAAAAAAGAAATTTTCTTTTGTCTTAAGCTGGAGGTAGAATAATAGATACTCCAGTTATCATTTCAAGGACCTGAATGGGTTAGGGAGGGAGCTGGGACTGTGTTTATGTGTGTGTGTGTGTGTGTTTGCTTGCATGCATGCACATGTCGGGGGGTGCTGGGGTAGGTCTCTAGGAGGGAGATTCGTAAAATAATCCTTAAATACCTGTTCGAAATTTCCTCATTGAATTTGTTGAAACTAGTGCATCAAAAACTAGCTTCCAGGATTTGTTTTTATTCTTGTCTCACCTCTGCTTCAGGGATAGATAGGGATGGCTGTGTTTGGCTCCTTGTTTGTTGCCACTGCCTGCTGAGTTAGGAAAGTTCCCTACCCTTGGAATGAGAATTGCACCTCTAATTAAGGGCAGTTTTCTTTAATGTGGGGGTGAGTCCATAGGTAGTACCAAAAGAAAACAAAACACTGTTTAGAGAAGATCTTTATAGCCTTAGGGCAAGAACTGCAAACTCAAAAGCCTTGGAATCTGGGCATGGTAACATAAAAGGGTCAAGCTGCTAGGTACAAGACAATATGGACACTGAATCCTATGGCCTGTAGCTGACCAGAGTGCTTGTCTTATTGCCAGGTTGGGAACATGGACCCAGGGGTTACCAGATTTTCCAAGAAAAGTGAAAAAGATCTAGGGGGGAGAAATCTCTAAATTTCAAATATTGGTAACTAATTAAAAAAGATTTTTCAAAGTCAAGACCAAATCCAACATGCCGGTGATGTATAGTATGTAGGATATGTGTGGCCAGTTGATGACTTCTGGGATTGGGTGTGTGTGTGGTAGGACTGTGGTTTCTTACCTCGCCCTGCCTCAGTGCATGGTGTTGATCTTAGTAAAGGGGGCTCTAGGCAAAGCACATACCTTTCTTCTGAATTTTGGGATGTTAGTATTTTTGCCACTTAATTTCTGCAGTTTTGTGTTAGTTTTATGAAGTAGATTATGAATCAGTCACTTGGTTATTTCTTTCAAACCTTACATATGTATTATATCTCATTTTTTTTGTGGGACTGTTGAGGAGAATACTTATACTGTTGTTTTACTTTATAGGCTCCAGAAGTTTATTTTTATTTTGTTAAAACATAGTTGTCTTTAAGTATAGGTGGGAAACAGCAAGCTGAACATATTTAAAGTACACAGTTTGATGTTTTGATGTGTATATAAACCTATGAGCCCTCAATACACTGAAGAGAGTGAACATATACATCACCTTGTATATCCTTGTATACCTTCGTAATGCTTCCCTCCACCCCTAAAAACCATTATTTTTTTTCCTGCAAGTTATATTTAAGAAGAATCTTGGTGGGGTGCCTGAGTGGCTCAGTTGGTTAAGTGTCCTACTTCGTTCAGTTCAGGTCATGATCTTGAGGTTCGTGAGTTCGAGCCCTGTGTCGGGCCCTGTGCTGAAAGCTGAGAGTATGGAGCCTGCTTCATTCTGTCTCTCCTTCTCTCTGCCCCTCCCCTGCTCATGCTCTCTCTCTCTCCTTCTCAAAAAAAAAAATATTAAAAAAAAATTTTTTTTAAGAAGAATCCTGTTTATCCCTATATAGAGTGCCTCCTTTAAGGAGTACCCATATTGTTACTCATACCTTCAGGACTGTTTATAAATACATTTGGCACCATCCATTTTATTTCTTAAATTTAAAAGAATCATGACAATATTTAGAGAATTGGTTAAATTCAACTTTACAGATAAGGCAAAACATTACTTCCCCTGAAAAGTTAATGAGAAGGGCAGTGTGAATTAATGAAACATATAAATAATTTAAAAATTTAAAAATAAAACAGTTTCTTAAAGTCATCAAAATAGTTTCAATTTTTATATTTTAAAGGTATGTGGAATATGGAGAATAGTTCTAAGTCATTATTTTTCAGTGGACTGCATGCTCTTGGCATCTGGACAGGACTGTTCTTGTTTCCGTACCCCCAACATTTACAAACCTGTCAGGGAGGTGGTACACTCTTGTTGAGAGCCATTGTTTAACAGAATGGTTTGTCAGATATTAAAGATACAATTTAAGAGCATTAGCTTTAGACTTAAACATGGCTATAAATCCTTCCTTTACCCTTTACTAGCTGGATTTTGGCCAAGTTAGTTAACGTCTCCAAACTTCTTTTCTTTAAAAAAAATTTTTTTTTTAATGTTTATTCATTTTTCAGAGACAAAGAGTGTGAGTGGGGCAGGAACAGAGAGAGAGGGAGACACAGAATCTGAGGTAGGCTCCAGGCTCTGAGCTGTCAGCACAGAGCCCGATGCAGGGCTCAAACACACAAACTGTGAGATCATGACCTGAGCCGAAGTCAGACGCTTAACCAACTGAGCCACATACGCACACTTTATTTTCTTTTTTTGTAAGATAGGAATAAAAATAATACCCACCATACAACCTCGTAGTTGTGTAGATTAAATGAGATTTACATTCAAAGAGTTTAGCACTGTTTCTGGCACATGGAAAACCAAATTATGGTTATAATTTTTAGCTAGTTGTTTGAAATTTTCAGTGTCTTTTATTACAGAAATAATGCTATAAATGAAATTGCAGTTAACTTTTCACAAAGTTCTGTTTAAGTGTATTTAGCACCAACTGTACTGGTCTTGGTATATTATTCTGAGTCTTGTAGGATAAGGAAGAGCAAAAGATGGCAAATAACAATGAATGCAACCGCTTTAAAGACAAGTATTTTCAAAATCCAAGAGTTCATAAAAGAGAAAGAGAGACAGAGAGAGAAAATGATAGAATGAACAGACACAGGAGAGAATAGAGTAGAAGAGTCTCCATTGAACATTATAGGGAGAATCTAGGACATCAAGATTTTTGTTAGAAAATTATTAGTCAAAAGGAAAGAGATAAACATTTATCTTACTTTTTCTGTATGATCTATATTTCATGGTAACTAAATAGACTAATGTGATAAGGGAACTTTTATTTTTTCAAAATTCCATCTAATAAACATAGAAATGATGGTAGAATTAGAAAATCATTACTTTTCAATGTCTAATGAAATGAATTAAGTGATAGTTATCACTGGATGAAACTATTAGGTGAAAAGTTGATGGGGAATTTAGAAAGGAGGGATTGAGCTATCATTACGTGAACCTAGTGATCAATTATGACATTACTAAAAGCAGATATGATATACTTGCTGAAGTTATTTTTTTTTAATGTTTATTTATTTTTGAGAGAGAGAGAGAGCATGCAGGGGAGGGACAAAGAGAGGGGGAGACTAGAATTGGAAGCACACTTCAGGCTCTCAGCTGTCAGCACAGAGCGTGACACAGGGCTCGAACTCACGAGGCTTCGAGCTGTGAGATCATGACCTGAGCTGAAGTTGGCTGCCCAACCAACTGAGCCACCCAGGCGCCCCATACTTGCTGAAGTTTTATAACTTGAATCACAGAGTAAAGTCCATGAAATATTCTTGCTCAAAATGTTGAGCCTGAATAGAAATCAATTAAAGAAGTCAGTTGATCGAGAACCAAGTTAATTGATATCACAGGAAACAAATAGGGAAACACAGAAATCTAAAGGACAGCTGATCCAATTTCCTTAAAAATTTAATGGTTGGATAAAGAAGTGAAGAGAGGATTGCATCTCTATCTAGCAAGTTTGTTATTAAAATATCCTTTCTGGGCAGTGACCAGTAAGTGGTCCCCATGTGTAAGACTAGTATGTAGCTTAGGTCATATGTGAGTTACTATGGGACAGTGAAGACCACCAGCCTGGTTCAGGGTCACAGGTCCAATGACCATGCACTTGGATGTTTTGACAGTGTCAACTTGCTATGAAAGTTTCTAAGTCTTTACTTTTCTTTTCTGAATTTATCGTTTTGACCTATGGGAAAGAGTGTGAGGATTTTGATAATAGTTTTTGGACTAACAACAATCAATACGTGAACAGACACCAGTTCAGATCACACTTGGAGAAGCACTACTCTAGAATTCAAAAATTCAAGACACATAACCTAATGTAATTTGTGATCCTGACTCAAATCAACTGTAAAAGGGCCTTTTTAAAGATAGGGATATTTGATTATGGAATAAAGTATAAAATGATACCAGTTTAGCTTAGCAAAATAAAAAACAAACCAGGGATAGATGAAACAAATGAGGCAAAATCTTAATATGTATTGAGTATGGGTAATGTATATATAGCTTTGAATTTGGTACTATTTTGTCTACTTTTATGTACGTTCCATATATGCTTCCTTTTCTTCTATCTTGTCATAATTTACTCTTTACCCTAAACTTTGTTAGTAATTACTGATGTTCTTAGCCTTATCTTAGATTTAGACCCCCTTTGGGGATTTGTGCAGAGTTTAAAACTTCAAAGCAACTTACCTTCTAAATTTTTTGTTTTTCTGTTTTTACCTGCTAGAGAGGAATACATTAGTTTAGGACCTCAGTTCTGTGATTTGACCTTTCACAGGTTATTGATAAAATAATTTCCTGTGGGTTTCCAACTTTCTTCTCTCACTTTTGTATAACAAAAATAGCAAGAGAGATATTCAGATACTGCAGACAAAATACCATTCTACCTAATCTTGAGATTGGATTTTATACAGTTAATACTATTTTATATGTTATTGTTCAAGAAGAACTAAAGGGCGTCCCCACCAACATTAATTCCCATCTCTCGTTAAACCTGCTTGATTATATTTTGAAATTTACATAGCAACACACTAGAAATATTTTAATTACTTTCTTTACAGCTCAGGAATAGTTGATTGAAAGGGCTTATTTCCTAATTTAGATAGAGTAAAAGTTTGCAATTTCATTTTCTTCTTAGAAATTTAAACTGATTTTTGGGACACCTGGTTGGCTCAGTTGGTGAAGTGTCGAACTTCAGCTCAGGTCATGATCTTGCAGTTCTGTGGGTTTGAGCCCCTCATGAGGCTCTGTGCTAACAGCTCAGAGCCTGGAGCCTGCTTTGGATTCTGTGTCTCCCTGTCTCTCTGCCCCTCCCCCACTCATGCTCTATCTCTCAAAAATAAATAAATAAACATTAAAAAATTTTTTAAAATTTTAAACTGATTTTTAAAATAAAGTTTATTTACTTATTTTGAGAGAGAGAGAGAGAGAAAGAGAGAGAGAGAGTGGGGGGGGGCAGAGAGAGGGGGAGAAAGAGAATCCCAAGCAGGCTCTGTGCTGTCAGCCCAGAGCTGATGAGGTGCTCGATCCTTTGAGCCAAGGGATCACGAACTGAGCTGAAATAAAAAGTCGGACATTTAACAGACTGAACCACCTAGGCTCCCCTAAACTGATTTTTTAATTCTTTCTCTTTACTCGTCTTTCTGGTTAATTCACATTGCTTTTCTTAAAAATCCTTTACCATTATGCTAATTATACAAAATTCATATTTTAAAAAATTGATTGTAAAGTATTTCTACATTTTACTTGATTCCATACTTTAACACTATCTTGGTAGAAAATCTACCTTGCTCTTCCCATCAATCCTGTTGCCCTCCTGAATTTTACACGTTTCTTATTTGCACAGCTGTTTTTATTTTTAATGTCTTATCATAACAAAATTTCAAGGTGTAAAAGTAAAGAAATAGTGTAATGAATTGGCATGTACCTATCACCTAGCTCCCACAATTAACAAGTCACAGCCAGGTACAGACTGTTTTAAAGCACCTCTAGCATATATAAAATAATGTAACATATCTCAATTTAATTAACTTGGCTTTCCATTTATGAAAAGCTAATACCATCCTCAATGGGGAAAAACTGAGAGCTTTCCCCCTGAGATCAGGAACACGACAGGGATGTCCACTCTCACCGCTGTTGTTTAACATAGTGTTGGAAGTGCTAGCATCAGCAATCAGACAACAAAAGGAAATCAAAGGCATCCAAATTGGCAAAGATGAAGTCAAGCTTTCACTTTTTACAGATGACATGATACTATACATGTATAACCCGATAGACTCCACCAAAAGTCTGCTAGAACTGATACATGAATTCAGCAAAGTCGTAGGATACAAAATCAATGTACAGAAATCAGTTGCATTCTTATGCACTAATAATGAAGCAACCAAAAGACAAATAAAGAAACTGATCCCATTCACAGTTGCACCAAGAATCATAAAATACTTAGGAATAAAACTAGCCAAAGATGTAAAAGATCTGTATGCTTAAAACTATAGAAAGCTTATGAAGGAAATTGAAGAAGATACAAAGAAATGGAAAAACATTCTGTGCTCACGGACTAGAAGAATAAATATTGTTAAAATGTCAATACTACCCAAAGCAATCTACACATTCGATGCAATCCCAATCAAAATTGCACTAGCATTCTTCTCGAAGCTAGAACAAGCAGTCCTAAAATTTGTATGGAACCCCAAAAGACCCCAAATAGCTAAAGTAATATTGAAGGAGAAAACCAAAGCGGGAGGCATCACAATCCCAGACTTTAGCCTCTACCAAGCTGTAACCATCAAGACAGCATGGTATTGGCACAAAAACAGACACAGACCAATGGAATAGAGTAGAGACTCTAGAATTGGACCCACAAAAGTATGGCAAGCTAATCTTTGACAAAGGAGGAAAGAATATCCAATGGGAAACAGACAGTCTCTTTAACAAATGGTGCTGGGAGAACTGGACAGCAACATGCAGAAGGATGAAACTAGACCACTTTCTTACATAATTCACAAAAATAAACTCAAAATGGATAAAGGACAGGAAACCATGAAAACCCTAGAGGAGAAAGCAGGAAAACACCTCTCTGACCTTAGCCACAGCAATTTCTTACTTGACACATCCCCAAAGGCAAGGGAATTAAAAGCAAAAATGAACTATTGGGACCTCATGAAGATAAAAAGCTTCTGCACTGCAAAGGAAACAATCAACAAAACTAAAAGGCAACCGATGGAATGGGAGAAGATACTTGCAAATGACATATTGGATAAAGGGCTAGTATCCAAAATCTATAAACAACTCACCAAACTCCACCCCTGAAAAACAAATAATCCAGTGAAGAAATGGGCAGAAGACATGAATAGACACTTTTCTAAAGAAGACATCTGGATGGCCAACAGGCACATGAAAAGATGCTCAATGTCACTCCTCATCAGGGAAATACAAATCAAAACCACACTGAGATACCACGCTGGTCAGAGTGGCTAAAATGAACAAATCAGGAGACTATAAATGCTGGCGAGGATGTAGAGAAACGGGAACCCTGTTGCACTGTTGGTGGGAATGCAAACTGGTGCAGCCGCTCTGGAAAACAGGGTGGAGCTTCCTCAAAAAATTAAAAATAGATGTACCCTATGACCCAGCAATAGCACTGCTAGGAATTTACCCAAGGGATACAGGAGTGCTGATTCATAGGGGCACTTGTACCCCAATGTTTATAGCAGCACTTTCAACAATAGCCAAATTATGGAAAGAGCCTAAATGTCCATCGACTGATGAATGGATAAAGAAGATGTGGTTTATATATACAATGGAATACTATTTGGCAATGAAAAAGAATGAAATCTGGCCATTTGTAGCAACGTGGATGGAACTGGAGGGTGTTATGGTAAGTAATATAAGTCAGGCAGAGAAAGACAGATACCATATGTTTTCACTCGTATGTGGATCCTGAGAAACTCAACAGAAGACCGGGGGGGAGGGGAAGGGGGGAAAAAAGTTACAGAGAGGGAAGGAGGCAAACCATAAGAGACTCTTAAATACTGAGAACAAACTGAGGGTTGATGAGGGGTGGGGGGGAGGGGAAAGTGGGTGATGGGCATTGAGGAGGGCACCTGTTGGGATGAGCACTGGGTGTTGTATGGAAACCAATTTGACAATAAATTTCATAAAAAGAAAAGAAACATAACCTATGCTCACTAAATGAGAATCAAATATAACAGTAGGTTTAAAAAAAAAAAAAAGTAAAAAAAAAAATGATTAACTTGGCTTTCTTTTTTCCCCATCTGTCTTCAAATTATCAGTACTTCAAGTCCACTCTAAATTTATTTATCATTATATATTAAAAATTAATGAATGAACTCAGGAAAAGATTCTAGAGACATAAAATATTATTTCTATAATATTTTAAAAGTTAATTTTATTTATTTTGAGAGAGAGAGAGACAGCAAGCAAGCAGGGGAGGGGCAGAGAGAGAGGGGGAGAAAGCGAATCCCAAGCAGGCTCCACACTGTCAGCACAGAAGAGCCTGGTGTGAGGGGGTTTGGGTTCTGATCCCGACCTGAGAAAAATTAAGAGTTGGACGCTTAAACAACTCATCCACCCAGGCGCTCCTATTTCTACAATTTTTAAATTTATTTTTAAAATTATGAAGTATATAATATATATAATATATACCATCTTAACCATTTTGAAGGCTACAACTCAGTAAAGTACATTCATATTGTTTTGCAACTAAGTACCAGAACTCTTCATATTGCAAAATTGAAACTTTGTACCCATTAAATACTAATTTCCTATTGCCCCCTTCCCTCAGCCTCTGGAATACTTTCTCTTCTACTTTATATCTCTGTGAATTTGGCTACTGTGAATTTGGAATCACACAGTATTTGTCTTTTAGTGTCTGGCTTTTCTCACTTAGCATAATGTCTTCCAAGTTTATCCATTATTTCTACAAATTTTGATTTATAGTTTTATGAAGTGGAGAACTAAACAGACAATTGGGAGTGAATTTCTATTAGATGATGACATCTTGAATTGCAGAGCCTCGTTCTGTTAAAGAGATTTCACTTCTATTATTTCTGAGGTGCATCATTATTAAAGAGGATTAAGGGCACCTGGGTGGCTTAGTCGGTTAAGAATCTGGCTTCAGCTCAGGTCATGCTCTCATGGTTTGTAAATTCAAGCCCTGGATTGGGCTCTGTGTTGACAGTGCAGAACCTGCTTGGGATTCTCCCTTCTCTCTCTCTCTGTCCCTACCCAACTTGTGCTCTCTCTCTCTCAAAATAAATAAATAAACTTAAAAAAAAAAAGAGGTTAAAAATGCTTTCCATGTATATTTGACAAGACTAGTTCTTCACTATGTCTCAAATTTGCTGATAATATATAAGCTTAACTAGATATTTCTATCAGAAACATAATCAAATTAGAGAGTAAATAATGGAATTAGTATCTTAATTACTGTTACTTTGCTTACCCATTCACTTTTGTGATATTTATACATTGAGTTGTTGGAAGTAATTATTTTTATTTCAAAAGGGAAATATTAAATACCTACTTTTTTGATCTCTGTGTACAGAATATGCTTCGATCGATTCTTTGCTAAAGTTAAATGACAATTTTAATGTTTACTAAAAGACATTTTCCACTGGTTTCTTAGATATGTTGCTTTATGTCAGTAAAAAATACATTTGTTGGTTTGAAATACTTAATTTTTGCTTAACTTTTCTTCTTTTTCTCCAGCTTATTTAAAAATATATACATATATCCCTGTATTAATACTTGTTTTTTAGGGAAGTTATGAGCATATTACTTCTATTAAATTGGTGTAATGCTATATTTACTTAAGCCATCCAGTGTACATTAATGAAATATTATTTATGGGCCTGAATGTCACTAGATAAAGATTAAATACATTGTATTGGTGTAGTCTCTTGATTAGACTAAAGTAGATTTTTATTTTTTTTTTAAGTTTATCTTTGACAATTAGGAGAAAAATGCACTTGGAGCAGCATGCTGTGTTTTTGTAATAAACGTTGAATCATAGTCAGTTGCACTAGATTTTTCATTCATAATTTATTGTGTGTTATGATATGATTTCTCACTTAAGCATATGCAAATCTTAAGCAATCATTTCAAGAAGAACAGGTTGTATCACTTATGAATTAAATATTTTCGAACATCATTTTTAAAGATTATCAAGAGTGTCAGAGAAAGGAAAACTATAATACTTTACAAATTTATAAATTAAAATTTAAGTTGTGATAGTAATTATGCACACTTAACAATTTAAAGTACATTCTCAGCTAACAGTGATGTTTGGGTTCACTGGGCAGGGTGTCAGGCTGTATTTCAAAAATCCTTGTGGAGAGTTATCTTTACAGTATTCAGTTTATAAAGCCCGAATCTTACCCTAAGGTTCAAAAACATATATAGATTAGAGTCTAATTTATTAATTTATAATAAATAGAATTATCAAGTGAACTAGACTGCTCCTGTCATCATGACGATTCATTTTTGTTTTGTGGGTGGGCCAATCACAATTGTATGAGCACAGAATGAGTACAAATTCTCATGTGTAGTTGTATAAGTGAGATATTTAATGGCATAATCTAAGAGTGGCACACATGTTCCTCTGCAAGAGCATTGAGGACAAGTTGTAATTTCAGGTTTGTAGAGTAAGAATCTTTCTCTTGAACAGTGTAATGACACTGCTGACGTTTCCTTCACTGATTTCATTTTTTTTTTTTTTTTTAAGTTGTAATGATTGACCACTCTCTTTTGGTTGTCATAGGATTATAGTCAAATCTTGCTGGCTGAGGAGACATTCTGTCTTTTTAGATATCTGTACTCTGACCTATTATGAGTTAATTTCATGTTTGAATTTGAAAAATGCTTATTTCCAAAGCCTTGGAAAAGGCCTTCAACTACAGACAATATTATTATGATCAATGGATGTTTGTAAAAATATAGTGAAAGAAATAATAAAAAATCATACTACTCTAGTACAGTTGTGATTGTTTTGGTGAATTTCCCTCATATGTATATTTCCCATTTGAGACTTTAATGAGTGTTCTTTTAAGTTTATAAATTTGGAGTGAACTTACATATCTGTAACATTGTCTTACCTTTTAGGAAAACAGTAAGTTTTCACTTTAAAGATTGATATTGCTAGGTATCTTCTGGAATTGGTTACCTAAATGAACTGTCTTCTACTTCTAGTACTTTTATTTTTTAAAAAATGTTTGTTTATTTTTGAGAGAGAGAGAGAGTGCGTGAGCACATGGGAGGGGCAGGGAGAGAGGGGGATATAGAAGAGGAAGTGGGCTCTACACTGATAGCAGTGAGCCTGATGCAGGGCTCGAACTCATGACTGTGAGATTATGACCTGAGCCGAATTCAGACACTCAACCGACTGAGCCATCCAGGTGCCCCCTACTTCTAGTACTTTTAAAAATAATTACATGGTGCTTTCAGGTCATCTGACATAGTGAAAATATCGTTTCTTTTCCAATATTTATTATGGCTTTATTTTGGTCATATTATTAGTTACAATTTCCAGAACAAATTGTGTGTTATAGCAGCAATCAAATGTATTCTTGTTTTGCAGCATTCTTTTTATGCTCTTGGCACTCTTGTAAGTATATGGGGCAGTCTTATTTTCTTCATTTTGTATCAAACTTGAATAAATCATAGACTTCAGAACCAAGAAAGCAATTGATATGCCCAAGTTTGAGCTAGAACTGGAGCAAGACCCTGAGGTGTTAGACCACTACAGTTCCATACTTCTATATAGTAGCTATCTTTTCCTAAGCAATAGATTTTACACAAAGTTTAATTACATAAGCAGTCTCACATATGAGAGTTCTGTGAACCTTGAGCTCTGTGTAATCAAAACTGAGCTCATCATCTTTCAGCCCCTCATCATTCGAATGCTTTGTTTCAGTAGATAGTTCACCATCCTTCCTCTGTCTCCTCAATACCTAGACCTAATGTATCATTATACCAGTTTAGTCCTCCTTTAAAAATCATTCATACTGGCTTACCTGTGCGTCGTTTGCTCTCCTTTCCTTTGCCATTGTCTTGATTCAAGTTGTTATTTTTGCTCTCTGTGTCTAATCTTGCCCTCTGCCAAACTGCCTTCTACCCTGCCAAAGTGATCTTATAAAATGCAATTCCAGTTCATCACTCCCTGGTTAAATCATTTAGTGATTCTTCATTATTTCAGGGTACAGTTCAGGCTCCTTAGCTAAGCATACATGGCTCATGCCTAAAAAAGATGTACTCTTTTGAGTCTTGCTTCTTTCTCTCAACATTACATTATGCATAGTTTCATGGTCTATAATTGATCAGAGTTATGCTCAAACACCTAGACCACAAAGGGTGGAGTAAGATTTCCACCTGTCTGAAGGATCTATATGTGAGTTAAGGAACTCTTTCATAGTTCAGGCAGGTTCCTAATCTGACCTGCCTTCTTGTTTCTCCTGTGTCCTCTGTGCATGTGTGCAGCCTCACCATCAGCTCAGGACACGAAGACAGCTTGGTTTCCTTAAGGCATGTGGGTGGAAGGCAGAAGGTTGTTTGCAGAGTTCAGGTCTCTCTGTGGGTCTCTTATTACCAGGATCATTCTGTTACCTTTCTCATTATGTTGCTGGTTGGTTGCTTGTCCTAAATGGGATGGCTACCTCAGTCTTACTGGTGGGAGGGCTTTTTCAGTGGAGACACCGCTGAATGGCATATTTTCTTTCACCTTCGGCTCTGGATCAGTTGAGCCTCTCTGTCCTTAAAGCTATCCTAGCTGTGGTCCAGGGAGAACACTCACCCTGACCAGTACTAGGAAGGGATGGCAGTAGCCACAAGCAGGAGTGCCACAGATTTCTACCATTCGTGAACGAATTTCAACAGTGTTTCATGAATAAGTGCCTCTTAATATGTTATTTAAGTTTGGTTAATTGCCAGATTCCTGAAATGGTTGTTTTTAGCAATTTTGAACAGTTTCAAAGTCATTTTTTGGGGGAAGAGTATTTGAATTCCTTCCTCTGGAGGCCACGTGGTAACTTTAATTTGCATTTTCCTAAAAGCTAGTTTATTTGAACATATTTTCATATGTTTATTAGTTGATACCTTTTTTGTGACTTTTGTACATAGTTGCTACATATTTTTTTGCGATTAAATTTAAGCATCACCTTCTTCAGATAGGCACCTGTCACCCCTAAGTTTGACTTAGATTCCCACTTCTCTGTATTTCCGTATAATTGATGCACAATTCTGTGTGGTGATTATCTGTGTACTTACTTGCCTGATTCCCCAAAAGTAGTCTGAAAGCTTGACTGCCAGGAGTTTGTTTTTATATCCTCACTTCTCTATCCTTGGTGATTAGCATAGTAAACACTCCATATGCATTTGTTTAATTGAGTTAAAATGTTATAAATTGCAAGGAGTTTGGCCAGATATATATATATATGTCATTGTGTTTCATTTCATTGTAAAATGAATTATTTGAAATAAGTGGGTCATTGAGTAGTGTTTAAAAACCTATTTGTTTGAGAAGAATTTTCATTAAATAGCAAAACTCCTTTTTAGTGGAGTGAACCATTGGATACAATGTTATTATGTAATGACATCAGTGAACTCTGAGTTCATTACTTCCAAGCTCATTGGTAAATTATTTAATTTTTTAGTAGCTTTTAACAGGATTTATCATTGTGTTCTTGATATACTTTCTTCATTTGGTGTTCTCACTTTCTTGCTTTACCTCCTATATTACTCTTCACTCTTTTTCAGTCTCCTTTTTTACAGCCTCATAATATTAGTGACTGTGCTGTCTATGAACCTGGATGTCATCATTTTAGATTGCATCAAATGCTAGTTACTCCCCGATGTATATTCCCTGCCCACACTTCCCTCTTGAATTCTTGATTCATAAGGCCAACTTCTTTTTTTTAACTTTTAAAATGTTTATTTATTTTTGAGAGAGAGAGATGGGGGGCAGGGGCAGAAAGACAGGGAGACCCAGAATCTGAAGCAGGCTCCAGGCTCTGAGCTGTCAGCACAGACCCCAACCCGGGGCTTGAACTCATGGACTGCGAAATCATGACCTGAGCCAAAGTCAGATGCTCAACCTCCTGAGCCACCCAGACGCCCCATAAGGGCAACTTCTTATTTGACATTTCTGCTTGAATGTCTCCTCTCAGATCCTGAAGTCAACATGTCCAGAATTAAACTCTGAGTCTTCTTCCTCCCAAACTTACCTAGTACCACCCAAACTGACCTTCTCTCAATTGATGGCAACCCCATTTTTTCCAGTTGTTCAAGCTACTGGAGTTTACATTAATTTCTCTATTTCTCTCATACCCTGTGTCCAATCCATTAGGTCATTCTGTTGCCTCCACCTTCATAATATCTAGGATCAGACCATTTCTCATCATCTCCTCTGCTACCACTCTGCTATAAACAATCATTTACTCTTGCTAGGGTTACCTTCCTAACTATCTGCCTGCTTCCACCATTGCCTTTCTGTGGTGTAACCCTTTTAAAATGCGAGTCATATTGTGTCACTTCTCAACTCTAAGTAAAAGCCAAAACATTTATAATAGACTGTAAACTGTGTGATATGCTCCTTCCTCACTTCTTACTCTTCTAGCTTCCCCTCCTAATTCCCTTCCTTTCATTCACAACTATCCAGGCACACTGACTTCCTTGCTGTTCCTCAGACACACTAGAGAAACACTAGACAGGCACTCCTGCCTGGGGCCTCTAAATTGGCTGGCCCCTCTGTCTAGACCATTCCTCTTCCAGATATGGCTGACCACCCTCCTCTTGCCATCCCTCCCATCCTTCATGTGTTCGCTCACTTTTCATCTTCTTAATAAAGCCTTTCTGACCACATTTTCAACATGTTGAGATACTTGGGCCCCTACCTGCCACCCTCACTCTTGACTTCCCTTATTCTGCTGTTTTCTTTTTCTCACACTATTTACCTTCTAACATGCTCTGTAATTTACTTTTTTATTATGTTTATTGTTTAAAGTCTCTCTTTCCCAGCTTAGTCTATGAGGACAGAGATCTTTGTTTTGTTTGCTAATATGCCCAATGCCACTAGGATATCACCAAATATAAAGTAGGTACACAAACAAATAATGTTAAATTAATGATTGAATATCTGGTTTTCTTTAAAAAATAAAAATTCACAATTTCTCTGAAGAACTTAATTAGATGAAAAGTTATTTGAAAAATTATGAGAAATTTTTAAAAATGCCGATGTTCTTTTATCCCTTAATTGGTGAATTAGGATCCATGAAAACACCATAAAATTTACATAAAAAGTTAATAAGTATCATTCAAATAACCTCTTCAGGGCAGTCTTTTTAATAAAACTGGCATTTCTGTAAAAATGGAATTTTTCTATAATGATATGCAGTATAGTGGAATTTAATGCATACTTTAGATTTAAAAATAACCGTGTAACAGTGTGTTGAGTGGGACCTTTTTATCTTGTTCCAGAATTGCAGCTAAGGCCCTAAGCTGAAGACAAAATACCCTGAGTAACTAATTTTCTGTATTTGGATTGTTATGAATAATCTACTAGCCACTGGGACCAGAATGCTGCCTGTAGAGACTGTTCTCAGAGACCATTCCTGAAGAACCCCATCCCAGTATGAGAATAAGATTTAGCAGAGGAGAAATGCAGAGTCTGTAATGAGAAACAATCCCCTCCCCTCGTTTCCTTGTCCAAGGAACTGCTTATAAAGAGTACGGGATGCCTTCAAGTCAAGAGGAAGGTCATTTCATTGTCTCATTGAGCATTTGCTTAGCTATGGACTGGCTAGTCTTCCGTTTTCTGTTAGAACAGTGCTAAATAGAGTTGAGGATGATACTACAAAGGTGGAGGACACTATTTAATCTATTTAATATAGTCACTTCAGAGAGTAGCTAGGTTTGGCCTGTTTTCCTATTGTCCTCCTCAAGCCAGGAAGTAAAAGGACCTTTGCAGTGGTAGAGGGTACAAGGTCATTGCCCGTATTAGGTAAGTGTCCAGGAGGTGGTTTCTCTGCAGGGTCTTCTGAAGAGCCCATACAGTCACCCTCTGAGGGAGCTAGCAGCTGCTTGCCTGTCATATACAAGGTCAGTATCAGCTAGAGAAGCAAGAGCAAATAACAAAGAGGGTACTGTGACTCCATCTACTTAAGCCAGGGGATGACAGTCCTTCCTACTTCTAGTTCTTAAGCCATGGGCTCCTGGAAGAAGTAGTGAGGGACAACAGGTTCCTCTAAGCAAGACTCTGCTTCACTTTTACATTGCAAGCTGCAGAGAGTGTGAATCGAACTAGAGAGAAAAGAGCTTCAAATAGATTTTGAGTCTGAAGTCTTCAAAATCATAAAAATAATAATGTTTGAGTTCTGATTATCTGAAAGATACAGTTCTAATAACTGAAAGCACCTAAGAAGTTATGGTGTGGCACCAAGTTGTTGTTTAAGGATCCTTGATATGTCCGTTAGGTATTTGATGCATAATAAATCATTACAAAACTTAGTGGTTTAAAACAACCATTTATTATCCCTGAGAAGCTTATAATTACCTAGACCATTCTGCGATTCTGTGACAGGCTTAGTTGATGTCTGCAGGGCTTGTGTATGTATCTACACTCAGCTGAGGGTTGGCTGGGAGCTGGCTTGTCTAAGATGGCCTCAGTTGGGATGATTCAACTTGGTTCTATGTTCTAGCAGGCTAGTAGCCTGTTCTTGTTCTCATGGTGGTGGTAAGGGTCCAAACACAGAAAAAAGAAACACTCAAGCTCTCTTTAAGACCTCTAATTAAACTTCCCTTGGGGAGCCAAGCTCAGAGTCATTGTGGGAAGGCACTACCAAAGGGTTAGAATATAGGGAGCCTTGAAAAATTGGGGTCATTAATGCAGTCAGTCTGCTACACTTACCAGATGCGAGAGGAGATTCCACACAAGAGAGTTATGAGCAGTTATGGGGGAAAATTTTTCATCTGTACTCTGAGGAGTAGAGACCTTTTAATCACAGGATACAATTGATTTGGACTACATAGGCTCCTAAGATACAGACTGTTTCTTCTATATGTTCTTTCCAATGTATAAATTAACAGAAATCTTTTTTTAATGATTATGGTTTTTTAGTCTGAGGGTTACCCTGGATTTGAATATATATAGTCTACATAATAAGTCAACAGATAATATCTAAATTTGATTTATCAGCAGAAAGCTGTATACATAAAATGTATGGAATTTGGATGCCAGAAGATATAACAAGGAAAGTTGCGGTTGCCTCTGGGTCGACTGACCACAGTGTGTGTGTGTGTGTGTGTGGGGGGGGGGGGGGCGGCTAAGAAAGACACTGCTGATTTTTGTGTTATGGATGCATTTTAGTGCTGTTTGACTTTTAAAACAGTGTGTTATATTACTTTGATTAAAATGAGTAATAATTTTTTTAAAAAGAAAAGTCCTTTTTCATAGCATCGTCACCGTCCTGTTATTTACATATACTTGATTTCATTTAATCCCCACAATATCCCTATGAGTTAGCTATTATTGTTTCTACTTCAGATGAGATGTGTAGGCTTAGAGAATTTAAGTGACTTGTCCAGCCAGTGTTAACATAGTCTTTTATGTAAGAGGCAGGGTCACGATTGGAACCAAGGTGTGTCTGCTTCCAAAGATTATGATCTTAACTCCTAACCTGTAGTTTAATATTTAATTCATTCACTTAGTTTGAAGCTGAAGTTTAATCTTCTCCATACCAGAGGCTCACACTATATATAACCCCCACAATGGAACTAGGATATATGTATTTTTTTCCTACTAACAAACTTTAGTTGCTTCTTAACATTTAGTCTTGAGAAGGAAAAATAGCGATTGAGTAAATTCTTCCAGTGGGAATATGATGAATATCCACCATGTTTACTCTGAGGAATAAATTACCACCAAATTTACTCTGAGGAAAAAACATTTACTTTTACTTAATGCATTGATACATTAGATGCTTAGATTCCAGATACTGGATTATAATAGCACATAAATTTAGATGTTTCTTAAAAAGTATACTTGTAGCATCTTGTCGTATAAGGAAAGTATTTATAATTAGGAGTTTGATTAAGAAGAACTGATCTGTTTTCATTACTTTTCCAAGTTATCAATATCCAGCTGTATTATCTTACTTTTAGGTGTTAAATTTGAAACAAACTTCATATACTAATTGCTTTTAACAGCTGCTGTAGATATTTATTGCAAATGTCATTGAAAAGACAGATTTAATATATTAGTTTAGTACACATGGTGATTTACAGATTAGAGTATGTTAAATAAACTGTGTCAGAAATTATAAATAAACTAAAATGAGTAAAATTATCCTAAAATTGCTAGACAAGTCTTCACATTTAATGTTACATTAATGAGTTTTGTACAGAGACTGTTTAGAATAAAATCCTTTTTCATCAGATGTTGCACATATGCCTTCACTGTTTGTTTTTCTTCAAAGTAAAACTTAATGAAACAGCTAATAAAACCCAGTTTTACTCCTGATCCTTGAAAGAAACAAGCCCTTGAAGTGCACCCACTGTTTATTCTTTTGCACTGGTTTTTGCTACTTTTCAGCATGTAAATTTTCCAGTAATGGAAAACAGTCAAAGCTATAAACCTTTTCTTCCAAGTCTTATAAACCCAGTATTTATTTCTTATTTGTAAAGTGATTGCACAATGGAAACATGCTTTGCACACATACAGAGAAGTTTGGTCTCAGATCTTCATGTCCACCTCCTGCTGGCTTCAGGAGGGTGTAGTGCGTGTGCATTTAAATAGATCTTTATTATGTAAATACTCAAGAACCAGAATAGGGGTTTAATTACCCTAAAAAAATGAGAGGTTTCCAAGTGAAAGGCATGTATGAGACTCCTGTACACTGTTATTCTCATAAACCTGAACATGCATTAGATTGGTGCATAGCTTATGAAAAAGGATCAGCTTCCATGAATTGGAAATATATAGATGGCAGATGGGTATGTACCCCAGTGGCTTTTTCACTAACCATAGCATATGCCATTCTGTGTCTTCCCGGTTCTTTTATGGAGAGGGTTGTTTTTGACTCTGGTGATAGGGTAGAGGTAGATATTTGGGTTGGGATGTGAGAGGCCATGCTACTCCAAAGTGTGGTCCTAGATTGGTACCAGTGCAGGCAGGTAAGTGCAGAAATTGAAAATGAGTGCTTAGAAACTTGTAAATAATGTGAATGAGTAATATTATATCTGTGAAATATAATTTTTGAAATTTGAAACTGGTAGTGGGGGGGCGCTATGCATGTGTGGGGGCAGGGAGCATATGGGAGAAACTCTGTACCTTTCTTTCAGATTTGCTGTGGACTTAAAACTGCTCTAAAAGAATAAAATAATTCCCCTTCTTCTCCTTCCCCCACCCTCCTCCTCCTCTTCCTCCTCCTCCTCCTTCTTCTAAATTGGGACTTCTATTTTATATGTTTTGGATTTTTTTATTTCATTTTTTTCCCTAGTAATTCGTTTTAGTGTTTTTCTCAAAAGCATGTCTATGACAGATTGGAAATAAAATTCCTGATCTTTTACCACAGATGGTTTGAAAAGCATTTGGTCTAGGATGAGATTTTCAAATGTTGATTTATGTTCCTTTGCCCCGTTACATACCATTACATATTAAAATTTGAGTAAAAATCAAAGGCTATCATTTATAATTTCAGTACCCTAACCAAACCGCCTGATGACATTGAATGGTCAATGAGCTAAGGGTTGGACGTAGAACCTGAAGTGGAGATATTCTGTGTTCCCCATTAAGGACAGGTTCATATGCTCTAGTGACCACTGAGTGGGAATTGGTGTTGACATTCTCTTAAGAAAATCAGAAAGCCTGACCAGGATTTGTGTCCAAATGGAGGTGGGCTAATGCCAAATTGAGATTTTAAAAAATTAGGGCAAAGTTTTAGGTGGAGGATAGGGAAGAACAGAGAAAGCTGAGTTATGTACTTTGTGGTACTTTTGAAGGGTTAGGAACTTTGAACCACCATGGGATAATATGTGGGCCTTGACAACAGAATGGTGGTAGAAACGGGAAAGCATCCATAGCAAGTTTCATTTACTTTTCAGTTTTACCCGGTTGATTTTAATGCTACTGAAAATCATGATAAGGGATGCTTCTTTGGTGTGCATTTTATCCATTGCTGATACCTGGACAAGCAATCAAAATATAAAGCTGAGATTTATGTATTATATAACCTTGAGTCATAAAAATGTTCATAAGTCATAGAAATAGAAGTTTAGAGTAGAAGGTCGTATAATTCACCTTGTTCCAGATACTGCTTCTCGTAAGGCAGCTTTTTTGTAGCCACTCGAGGTATGAGTTCATGCCCATGATGCTGGGAGGGAGATATCCTGAGATAGCATTCAGGAATTAGAGATCCCAAGCCCTATTTGAGCTAAAATGAGGCTTACCCATTGGATTATCCAATAATATGTTGAGCTTGGGAGAGAGACTAAAGGCTGATCAGGGAGAAAGTTGGAAGTTGAATACTTGAACAGCTACAAGCGGGCTTAAGATACTGATGGTCATAATTCATTAACAATGTCTTTTATAACCATTCAGAAATTTATAGTAGTTGAAATTATATTTGAGTGCTATTTAAATGACTCCATATGTAAACTCCCTAAATTAAGCAGTTATTTTGGACCAAAAAACTTCAGGTGTGGCACCTGTGGCCAGCAAGTTCTCTGTAGTAGCCTTGTCATATAGCATATACCCATGACATTGGACCTTGAATCATCCCAGTATGTCTGATTACATATTTATGATATACTTGTCATCAGTATTTTTTTTAGTTTTTAAAATTATGCTAAATATGTATGTATATATAACATAAAATGTACCATTTTAACCACTTAAATTAATTTTTTAAAAATTATGGTAAAAAACGCATGACAAAATTTACCATCTTAATTCCTCTTTAAGTGGTTCAATTCAGTAAAACATTTTAATAGTACTAAGTACCTTCACATTGTTATACAGCCATTACCACCATCATTCTCTAGGACTTTTTATCTTAGTAAACTGAAACTCTGTACCCATGAAACAACTCTTCATTCCCCCTTCCACCCATCTTTAGACAACCACCCCTTTCCTTTGTTCTGTGACTTTGATATCTCTAGGTACCTTACATAAATGGAATTACATAGTATTTGTCCTTTTGTAACTGGTTTATTTTACTTAGCATAACATCTTCAGGGTCCATCCATATTATAGTACATTTCAAATTCTTTTTTTCTTTTTAAGGCTGAATAATAATTCATTGTATGTGTGTGTATATATGTATATATGATGATATGATGTTTTATTTATCCATTCATCTGTTGATGGATATTTGGATTGCTTTTATCGTTAAAAATTTTGTCTTTTACTCTATGTAAAATATTTGTATTTTAATTTCAGTTTAGTTTATCACCATTGGCATTATTTTATAGTTTTGCTGACTTTGAATTTATATATGATTATTTTTATTACTTTTATTACCATTTTCTCATAGTGAGTGTTGCTAAATAAAACATTGATTTTATTACTTCTTGATTTATTAATTTACTTACTTAGTTTTTGCTTTTGGTGTTAATAGTTAGCCAAAGTCACACTCTTGATAGAATTTAGTAATTATTATTTGTTTTTAGAAATTAAAAAATATTTTTTTAAAAAAATCAAGTAATGATTGAATGTAATTTAATTAAGTTTATTCATTAAAAAGCTTTCTAGCTTTCAAAAATAAAATACCTTGTGAAAATATTTTTAATCCCACATCAGTTTACATATTATATATGTTATGTGAATATGTCAAAGTTTTAATTTTTGGAATAAACAAAAATCAATGATGAATTGTTTGAACTTTTATTAAATTTGTTTTAAAAAAAATTTAATGAACACAGAAAATTCCCGATTCCTGTAAATAGATTTCATGTAGTCGTAAAAGTCTACATAGGCCACGTTAGTTTTTCATATTTGAAAAATATTTAAATTTCACAGATACTGTCAATATCTATATCTATAAATATATATTTATTGATATAAACATATCAGTTTAATGGATAACTTTTCATTAAAGCAAAAAAGCCTTCAGTTTCACATAAAAAATAAATTGAAGTTACTAGTTAGGTAATGAAATGAAAATTATCTCAAACTTGGATATGTGTGCTTAGTAACTTTCCCCCCTCAGCCTAAATGCCTTACTGGCAGGAAAATGATTGCAAAGACAAGGTACACAGCAAACTGCACTGGCACCTCACCCCAGAAAATCCCGGGCAGGAAGAGACTGGACCATCTTTAAGTGTTGCACAAGTAATACAAAAAACCAAAACTTTTTGAGATTGGTTTGAACAGTAAGCTTTTACAGTTTATTAGGATAAAGCTAAATAAACCAGTTACAAGATCACACCATTCGAAGCTAAAGCCAACTGCCTCAACGTAGGATGGATAGAAGCCCTCATTTTACCCATCAGTCTAGAAATTGAGGCCAGGAAAGCAAAAGAGATGGAAACAGTGGTACTCTCAAGTAACACTTGTAAATATGTTGATGATATGTCAGATGGTACAAAGAAATTATTAATGCAGATTATTATTAAAATAAACACCTGTTAAGAAACTGCCAAATTCTGGAAGAGTTAGAATTCCTGAAGAGAAATGCTGGGAAGAATATCAGTTCTCTATAAAGAAATACCAAAAAAAATTACTGGGGGTGAAATATTGAAGGTTGTGAATTCATACTTTGAAACAAATAAGGTATTATGGAAACATGCTTGGGTTTGTATACTGATGGAGTGAGTGCAGGGACAGGAAGATGTAATGGCTACATACCAAAAGTTGGGAAAATACTGAGCTTCAAATAATACGATATTTTCTTTTCATAGAAGCTCTGTTGTAAAAGTCTGCCTCCATATGAATTTCACATAGTCTGGTGTATTCTAAATGGAGAATACAATATACCTGAAACTGCTTTATTCACATCTGTTTTTAGCTGCATGAGGAGAAATGGGATTGGAATAAGCTTTCCACTGTTTCATACTCTGGGTGGTATATGTCCAAAGAAGAGTTCTATCAAAAGTTTATGAGCTAGAAGGAGAATTCAGACTTGCTCTATAAACAGTTCTCGTTTGAAGATTTGTTAAAAAGTAGTTATTGGCTTGAAAAAATAGCTTCATTAGCTGAGTGAATAAACCTAATAGAATATTGCCAGAATCTCATGATAATGTCTCCACGTATGCTGATAAAATTTATGGAGTTAGTGCAAAAATTTGGCCTCAGAAATGTGGGGTTAAAAACGATTCATTTGTGGCGTTTAGTTTGTTGCATGGTTTCAATAGTAAAGAACGATCATTAAGACGAGTAGAGCAACATCTTGCATACTTAAGGAAAAGCTGCATCATGGATTTAAGTGTATGATTTCAGTTGTATTCACAATTTATTTATGCTATCCTAAGAAATTTTCACATTACACTTGTTGATGAAAGTAAAGGAAGAGTTGTTTGATTTACTGAATGATGACAATTTTGAAGTACAATTTAGCTTTGAATTATCCAAATTCTAGTTAGTGATGAGAAAGGAGTTTCTATCATTTGTCTGTGTAGAGGTGGAAAGTAGCTTGGGCTGCTGGTAGGGGTGGAGATTGACTAATAATTTTGTAATATAAAGAAAATGTATTTAAGATTTTTTTCACTGAGTTCCTTATAGATACCACCAAATCCCATCAAGTTTACTCCATTATACTGTTCAAATATGAATTTTTATGTGTGTCATGATTTGAAAGGGTTAGGAAGCACTGGACTGAAACCTGTAACAGTCTGGAAAGCTGAGGCAAGAATGTTAACTGTGACAGGTCTCAAATTCAGTCATTAAATGATTTCAGAGAATAGAGTACAAAGCAAAGACTGGGAGAGGGTAAGATTTCAGGAAATACATTTACTAACTGGGCAAGTGTGATGGGGGAGAGCCTGCTGTCTCCTATGTCTTACTGAGGTGGGGAATAAGGACCAGCAGTAGTGGGATGAGTAGGTGGCAAGAAGATGATGAACCAGACTCATCTGGACTAAAGCCAAATAGCTGTTCTGGTGGTCTCTGAATTATTTGGAAGAATAAAGGCTTGGGTAGAGAAATAGGTTTCTTAGCCTTCTATAACTCACTCATGGGGATTGATCAAAACAAGTCAACTTTTGAAGGAGAAACCTACTTTTTGGAAAAAAATACTAGTAATTACTTTGTGTCAGGTTCTATTTTTAGTGTTTTCTATGTATTAATTCAGTTTAATTTTACACTGGCTGGTAATAGTACCATTATGATTCTCATTTTAGAGGTGAGGAAACTAAGGTCACTCCTGTTCATGGTAGAGCTGGTACATGAACTCAGGCAGTCTGGCTGTAGAATCTCTGTACCTGTCTCTATGCTACACTGCCTCTCAAATCTGTAGTATATCTAACTACCTTTCTCCTCCTAAATTTCCCCCTTTGATCTCAACACAGACTGTTCTCATGTCCTGGACCTTCTCCTGTGGAGGAAGTGGCCTACAACAGATGCTTTACTAGGACTTCCTCTTAACGTTATGACTCAGTTGCTTGTTTGGGGGAAAGTTGATGAATATAGTCCAAAATTAAGATGTCATCAGAACATTTACTTTGCAGTACCCCATCATTTTATTAAGTAGCTATGCTTTAGAATATGGTGGCCACTAGCTACGTGTGGCAATTCAAATTGAAATTTTAATTAATAAGTAAATCAACTCAGATCAAAAACTTCGTTCCCTTAAAGTTGCACAAGCCACACTTTAAGTGGCTACTGCCTACCATTTTGCACAGCACAAGAAAGTTTTCTGTCATCACAGCTGGTTTCATTGGACAGTAGCATTCCTCTTTTCCAGGTCAGCTACATAGAGCTCATTTCCTATTGGCTTCTTACTCCTCAGTCTGCCTTACTTCAGTGATTGGCTCCACTGTCTTTCCTCATATTGTAAAAGACAGCGATACCAGAAAATAAAAGATTTTTATGGTCATTAGTTGCTGGTTCATACAAGATATGCTTTCTTAAAACAGTGCTACAATACTGTTGACCTTGCTGTCCTTACCTTACTTTGCAAGTATAACAATTACAAACTGTGTTCCAAGAAATCTGTACATGACAGCCTGTCACACTTTGGCTTCTGTTGAACTTGAAGGCATTTTAGCTCTTGTGGCTTAAAAGTGTGCATTACTGTTAATAAGCAAGAGCTCTTATGGGTGTGTAGTTGGATTTTTGAACCCAATTTTAGGATTTGATTATTATTCATACTGAGTATAATCTCATTTTTGCCTGTTGTAATGGAGGTTTTGCTTTGTTTTTAAATTAAATGTGGATTTGATCAGCTGAGAAACCATCATTATTATTATTATACCCAGCTTTGATAAGCATACCTTTGTAGGTTGGCTGAAAAAAGTCATGTCAAACTAATCTCTTGTTTTCTTTTGAGACGGTTACCAGATGGGCAGGATGCTATGGAAGTAGTGAGTTTGATCTCAACCAAATCATTTAGAATGTTTTCAGAGGCTGGCAGTTTGGTGAATAAAGACTGCAAAAATCATATCAAATTTGAAAAACCTATTTAATCTGAGAAAAATAGACTGTTCAAGAAATTCAAAGGACTGTGTTGAGTGAGCAGTGTTGATTAGAATGATAATTTATTGTTATCAGAGGAGGCTATCAAGGTTACTTACGATAAATATAAAGTGTTGTTAGTATGTTCAGGGGAACACATGAAGTTCCCCAGACCTTGGGGCAGCTCTACATAAGCAGGGGTAACTACAGGATATTTTCATTCTTGCAACCACAAAAGTGAAGTGAGCCAAAAAACACAGTGGGAATTAAATGAAGTAGGGTTAAGTTTTCATTAAAGGCTGTGCAGTGCATTCACCACTCCTGGTTGCCCTGGCAACCAGGCTCCCTCGCATGCTAATGACATTATAATGAGAAAAAAAACACATGCAAATGCAGTAAATAGTAATTAGAGGCAGAGCCATACATGGAGTGGTGAGCTCCACCTTGGGAAGGTCTGGGGAAGAACTGGTAAAGGGTTTGTATTGAAGACAAAGAAAGAGGTAATGAAATAAAGACTTTGAGCTATGTATAAAAGGGTTGAGTCTGCACAGAGCATACTCTAACATTTGCCTCCTGCAAATACCTGTCTTTTCTCCAAGCAGAACTTAGTCAAAATCAGAAGTCATGCAGTTGTACGTCCACATTGTCTTAACAGTTCTATCTGTTGGTATCAATGAATGGAAAGAATCTTTGTTGTATTTGCCTTAGATTTGGAGCAACTGTAGCAACCTGCTGTTTGGAATGCCCTCTCTGCTCACATTGGACAGGACTGGTCCCATCCAAAGTAGTGGAGCCAGAATATGTAGCCAAAAGTCGGTCTTGGTGAAGAGAGAGTCTTAATTCTGTGTTGTTTCAGGTGGGATAAGTAGGACCAACAGAAGACTACATTTGGTTAATATAGAGTATAACTGACTAATAATACATGCCACTGGAAATGTGTCAGAGATGCTGCGTGACTGCCTCTCTCAAATGTGATAGATAGGGTTTTTGATTTGCCTGAATGGTTAGACTCAGAGTCTATGAATTTGTGCTCAATTTCATTCTCTTCCCTTTATTTCATTTTATTCAGGCTCTTTTTCTCTGTCTTTTCTATTTTTATTGCCACTGTTGTTTATCTTTTATTTGTGTATATTTCTTGGAAATGACTAGAAAATGTTAAGGTGCCTGCTTCACATTATCCTAATTCTTTGATTTATCTTATTAGTGTCAGCTGAACCATAAATTATTGAATGAAAATCACCAAAAATAGCCATTAAGATTCATAAATTCCTACTATTTTTTTCCTCTTTAAGTAAAAAAAAGTTAAAAATTTTCACAAGGAGTGCATATCTACTTTTGTAAAAATTTGCATTAGTCTATTATTAACAGTTCAAGTAATATAACATATATATGATAAAGTGTTTTTGGCCACTTCTCACCTTCTCTGCCAACTCCCAGTCCCAAACTTCAGAGAAAACCAGTGTGGAGAGTAAACTTTAAAATCTCTTTCTGGGGCACCTGGGTGGCTCAGTCGGTTGAGCGTCCGACTTCGGCTCAGGTCACGATCTCGCGGTTCGTGAGTTCGAGCCCCGCGTTGGGCTCTGGGCTGATGGCTCAGAGCCTGGAGCCTGCTTCTGATTCTGTGTCTCCCTCTCTCTCTGCCCCTCCCCCGTTCATGCTCTGTCTCTCTCTGTCCCAAAAATAAATAAACATTAAAAAAAAATAAAAAAAAAATAAAATCTCTTTCTATGAATTTATATGTGTGGTTATTATATGTAATAATGTACATTATTAAGATATTATTAATATCTAACACTTATTGACTGAATGCCATGTATCAGACACTGATCCTTTTTGTATATTAATTCATTTAATCTTTAGATAACCTCCCCTTGAGGGATTTTATAGAAAGAGGAAGGAAGGCCAAGAAAAGTTAAGAAACTTGTCCAAGGTGACAAGCCAAATTTATATCCCAGGAAGTGTGATTTGGAACTCATGTTTTCTCTCATCACATTATTCTTCCTATTCTGCAGGTAACACACACATGTATGTTTTCTTTTCCCTGTGTCTAGAATCAATTACTCCATATGATTATTCTTCAGGTAGTTTTTTAACTTAATATTCAGAGGTCATTCCATCTCAGTAACTTACTTCTTCCATTTTTTCAAATTATTGCATTTCATTCTCCTGTTCAATGCAAGATAATTTAAGCAGTCCCCTATTGCACCATTAGGTCCACTACACCATAATTTAAACAGTCCCCTATTGATGAGCATTTAATTTGCTATAACAAATGATACTTTAATAAATACCCATGCAGAACAACTTTTATATATACTTATATATCTGTAGAATTAATAGTTCAAAATGGAATTGCTGAATGAGAGAGTGTGCTCACTTTGCATTTTGACGATACTGCAAGGTTAGCACAATTATCACTTTCTTCTTGAAATACTCTTTGCTTAGCATCTGGGACATAAACCTGTCAGTTAACTTCTACCTTGAGACTGTTTCTTCTTGGCTTCTTCTGCTGGTTCCTTCTCATCTATCAACAACTGAACAATGGAGTGCCCCAAGGCTCATTCTTTGGACTTCTTTTCTTCTCCATTTAGACTCCCTCTCTAGGATATCTTACCCAGCTCGTTGGCTGTAAATACTATACATTCACTGATATCTCTTAAAAATTGTATTTTTAGTGCCTATCATGTCCCTGAATTTCTGGCTTTTATTTACAGCAACCTAATTGACATTCCATTTGAATGTGTACAAGGTATTTAATTCATTTTTATTAAAGCTTCTCCCTCTCCACCCCAACCTTCTTCTTCTACATACTTCCCTATCTCAATAAATATTAGCTTCCAAATGTTCAGAAGAAGAGCCTGAAGTTACCTTTGACTCCTCTCTTTCTCTTACATCCATGTTTAGTCCTTTAGTAAATCCTAACTCCATCTTCAAAATATATCCATAATCTACCACTTCTCACCACCTTGACTGCACCACGTTAGCCCAGGCTGCATCATTTCTCACCTGGCTTGTTGCAGTGGCTTCCTAATTAATGCCCATTTAGAATCTAGTCTTTAAACACCAGCTAGAGTGGTCTTGTAAGAATGTGAGTCTGGTCGTATAAGTCTGTGGCTCACAACCCTCCAATGACTTTCAGTTTTAGAATAAAATCCAAAGCTTTGTTCATGACTTCCAAGGTCTAATCAGTTCTTACACCCTTTACTCTCTAGTCTCAAGTTCTGTCATTCCCCCACTCTTTCATTCTGCTCCAGCCATACTAATATCCCTGCCATTTACACCATGGGGCCTTGGCACTTCCCATTCCTACTGTCTGTTGTGTTCTTCTCTTAGATAGCTTTATGACTTATTCCCTTATTTTGTTAGATCAGTGCTCACCATATCAGTGAGGAGCTACTACTTGCCTACCTAATGTAAAATAGCATCTTCCTAATCCTAGTACTCAATCCCCCTTACCCCTTTTTAAAATTTATTTATTTACTTAATTATTTTTATTTTTTAACAGAAAAAAATTTTTTAGTGTATTTATTTATTTATTTAGAGAGAGCACTGGAGCAGGGGAGAGGCAGAGAGAGAGGGAGAGAGAGAATCCCAAGCAGATTCCATGAATCAGAGCAGAGTCCAACGTGGGGTTCAAACTCACAAATTGTGACATCATGACCTGAGCCGAAATCAAGAGTCAGACACTTAACTGCCTGAGCCACCCAGGCACCCCCTTACTACTTATTTTTAGAGAGAGAAAGCAAGGAAGGGAGAAGGGCAGAGAGAGAGAGAGAGAGAGAGAGAGAGAGAGAGAGAGAGAGAGAATCTCAAGCAGGGGCCTGATCCCACATAGGACTCCTCGGGGGGCTCCATCCCAACCGTCAGATCATGACCTGAGCCGAAATCAAGAGATGGTCAGTGGTCCAACTGAGACACCCAGGCATCCCTACTCTAATTTACTTTTATTGCACTTAATCCCACCTACTTTACATATTTAGTTATTTGTTATCTCCTCTATCCTGCTCCCTGTTTTCCAGAATGCAAGCTTCATGAGGAAAAGAACCTGTTCACTTTCTGTTCACTACTGTAACCCTGAGGCTTAGTACAATATATTGCATGAAGTAGGTGCTAATAGTATTTGTTGAATGAACGAAAACATGGACAAAATTTCTCTCCAAATATACTGTAACAATTAATTTTCCTATCAAAAAGTATATCAGTATCCCCATTATCTCATACTCTATAAAATTAGATATTACTGATCTTTTTAAGTTTTTCATTCTAAAAAGTAAAAAATGATATATTGTTTTAATTTGCATTTTCCTTATTACACTGATGTTGAGCATATTTTTATATGCTTATTGGTCACTGGTATTTCTTCCAGGAATTTTTTGTTTATGTCCTTTGTCTGTTTTACTGTAGGGTTGTTTATCTTTGTAATATCGGTTTGTAGGAGTAACTTATATATTATGACTATCAATACTTCATTTCTTATATGTATTGCAAATATTTTTTCCTAGACTGCCACTTCTCTTTTAACTTTGTTAATAGTGTCATTTGTCATATAGGAGTTTTAAATTTTTAACAAATCTGCCTTCTTTTGCTTTATGGCTTCTGGGTTGGTGTTTTGCTCAGGAAATCCTTCCTAACTTCAAATTATGAAAATATTCTCTTATATTTTCCTCTAGACCTTTATTATTATTTTTTTTTTATATTTAGAGCTTTAATCCATCTGGAATTTATTTTGGAGATTGTGTGAGATAGTAATGTGGTTTACTTTACTTAATGGTGAACCAGATGATTTCATGTTTATTATTGACTCATCCATTCTTCCATCTATGATCCAATTTTTTTCTTATATATTAAATTCCAACATATGAGTCTACTTCTGCACTCCATATTCTAATCCTTGATCTATTTTACTTGTCTGTCACAATAACATAGATTTTAATTATTACTAGTGCCCTTTAGTTGATTTTGATAACTGATAAATATACCATTCATTGTTCTTTTAAAAAAAAATCAACTACCCTGTGCATTTTTTAAACATAAATTTTATTTTTTTAAAAAATTTTTTTTAACGTTTTTATTTATTTTTGAGACAGAGAGAGACAGAGCATGAAGGGGGGAGGGGCAGAGAGAGAAGGAGACACAGAATCGGAAGCAGGCTCCAGGCTCTGAGCCATCAGCCCAGAGCCCAACGCGGGGCTCGAACTCACGGACCGCGATATCGTGACCTGAGCTGAAGTCGGACGCTTAACCGACTGCGCCACCCAGGCGCCCCCTAAACATAAATTTTAATTTTTTTTTTTTAACGTTTTGTTTATTTTTGAGACAGAGACAGAGCATGAACGGGGGAGGGGCAGAGAGAGAGGGAGACACAGAATCAGAAGCAGGCTCCAGGCTCTGAGCCATCAGCCCAGAGCCTGACGTGGGGCTCGAACTCACAGACCGCGAGATCGTGACCTGAGCTGACCTGAGCTGAAGTCGGCCGCTTAACTGACTGAGCCACCCAGGCGCCCCCCTAAACATAAATTTTAGAATCATTTTACAAGTTTCATAAAAAACTTGTCGGGATTTTTTTCATGGTCTACAGTAAAGTTGTAGAGTTTTCCTGACATGATACATATATTCCTGGATATTTGACATATTTTTGTTCATATTGGGAATGGTGTATTTTATCTTCATGATTTTAATTGATTACTACTATATTTGTAAAATTATTGGTTTTTAAAATTTTCTTTTAAGTTTAGTTATTTTGAGAGGGAGGGAGGGGGAGAGAGACAGAGAGTGAGAGAGGGAGAGAATAAGTGAGGAGGGGCAGAGAGAGAAAGAGAAAGAGAGAATCCCAAGCAGGCTCCTTGTTGTCAGTGCAAGATCATGACCTAAGCAGGACGCTTAACCAACTGAGCCACCCAGGTGCCCCTAAAATTATTGTTTTTATATGTTGATCTTCTTCCTGGACACTCTCTGAAACTCTCTTATTTATTTTTATTACTTTTTCTGTTGATTCTTTAGATTATTTAAGCACACCATGGAACCATCTGCCATTTTATCTTTTCTTTTATAAGAACTTTCTCCAGACAATGAGATGGGACACTTGTAGACCTCACCTTGTATATTTCCAATCTCTTAGAGATTACTGTCCTGCACTGCCTGTGTCCCCATATCTGAAAATTCTGGTTTCATGTTTTTTTGTTTAGCTTTCTAGTTGCTTAAGATGGGAGGGTAAATCTAGTCTCCATTCTATAGAACTACTAAAGAAACACTTAGAAGAATGCAAAACTTCTTGAAGGATACTAGTGTGTATTGCCATTATATGAAACATTTAAATTTAATAAATATAGATTTTAACCTAAGATATTATCAGATATATATGATCATCAGTTCCACTGTTCTGTTTCCAAACCAAGATTGGCAGCAGAGCAGTGGGAGAACATGATTAACTCATGGAAATGAAGAAGAGGTATTAAAGGATGTCTCCCTAAGATTTGTAGCATTGTGGGCTATTGTGTTGGCCCAGCTTTCACATAGCTCTTGCCTTGATACAGAGGCAACAGACTTCCTTCTTCTTCTGAGATTTGCTCATGTCATGCTCTGGGAAGCAGGAGTTCTGATAGAAGATACAGAAGGAGAGGGCATTCAGTAGAAAAGCTTTAAACATGCACAGGCTTGGAATGGAGATGACTATGAGGGCAGAGATTGTGACTCATTCTGGGAAATATGTCAGGAAACTTTTGTTACATTAATAAAAAAGACTGAGAGGATAACATCTTCCCTCTTTTTCATCCTCTTCCCTCTTTTCTGTCAGTGTGAGTTTGCCACATTCCTGATATTGATCCAATTAGTGGATATTGAATGCTCTTTTTGGCAAGTAGAATGATTTTAGTAAAGTCTTCAATCTCACAGTATTCAGGCCTCATGGATAAAAAGCAGTGATTGTACTAGTACTGTGCAGCCTTCTCTAAAAGCTGTCAGTATCTTCTTCCCTATGACTGGTCAAAACCCTTTTGGTTTTCAGCAGTAGCCGTGAGAATCTGGCTTCTTGTGCTCAGGCTGGAACAGCTTCTGAAGTACTAACCATTGACTCTGTCCTACCTTGGCTGTTCTTCTGGGCAAGCTGCCTCTGTGTTCTGTGCAGCAGCTGTGTGACTGCCTTTCACTCACCTCTTTCTGCTTTGCTATCTATACTGAGTTGAATAGTGTCCCCCCAAATTCATGTCCACCCAGAACCTGTGCATGTGACTTTATTTGGAAATAGGGTCTTTGCAGTTGTAATCAAGTTAAGATGAGGCTATACTGGATTAGAGTGCTAAGTACATTATGACTGGTGTCCTTATAAGAACAGGGAAATTTGGACATACAGATACAGACACACCAGGGAGAAGACCTCATGAAAACAGAAGCAGAGGTTGGGGTGATGCATCTGCAGGTTGGCAACAATCAAAACCTAGGAAAAGGCAAGGGAGGATTCTCCCCCTAGAGCCTAAAGAGAGAGCATGGCTGTGCCAACACCTTGATTTTGGACGTCAAGCCCCCAGTTTCAGAATGGTGAGAGAATAATACATATCTCTAGTTTTAAGCTACCCATTTTGCGGTACTTTGTATGGCACCTATACAAAAGGAAGACCTTTCTCACTTTCCCTTTCTCTTCCTCCCACCCTCACAGCAGGAGCCTTCTCTGAGTTAAACTGCTTAAGGTCAGGCACATTTTATTTTGTGAGAAACTAGTAAAGTTAACAAATTGTTTGTACTGCTTTGCAAGAATAATGCTTTGAAATCAAAGTGACAACTTGCTACCCTGATAATTTTCTACTGTCAGACTATCACATTTCTTTCAGTTTACTTTTCAGTATAAAATAACTTCAGTACTCTTAATTCTCTTGAATAGTTTGCTTAGAAGAGATAATGTTATAAAACAGAAATTATTTATGAAAGAAATCAGATTTGGAGTAAATTTTAAATCTAGAAATCAAGACAGGGAAAGTCAGAACCTGTGTCATTTATATGTTTGTTTTTTATTCTATGATATTAGAAAAGCAATGACAAAACTTTAAGAAGATTTCAACTAGAGCGAACAAAATATGGTAAATCTCTATAAGTTAAATTGGAAGTAGAAGCAAAGGGAAAAAAAATACTTTTCTGCACCAGGTTTCCCACATCCCCTCTAATCACTTATAGTAGCTGTTGGCCATTCCTTGGGCACAGATAAGCTGGAATGCTCTAGGAGGCAAAACCAAATTGTTTAATATAAAAAAAGTATGAGGCACAGATGGAGGTCCCATATCTATGAACTGAAAATTGAAAACTCCAAATGGCTAAGTTGGAAAACCTGCAAACATTATTAAGAAAACAAAAGAAGAAAAAGAGACTGAAATCCCACAAAATGCTTTATAGTGAAACAACATTGTACAGATACCTGTTGAAAGTGTTAATAAGGAAAATGGAACTGATGTGATTTAAAGTTACTTTTTGGTGCTTTGGCTCCAAGAAAGAGAAGGGATTTAGCATCCCTTAAACTGTAATCATTGTCTAAAAACGTGTGTGAAATAAGCAGGCTGGGTAGGTCTGTGTAAACACAGAAATGCATGCTTCCGTCAGATAAGGTCACTAAATTGGTTCAGTAACCTTTTCTGGTCTGACAAGTAGCTGGTTTTCTTTTGCCTTTTTTTTTCTTGGGGCCAGTGTGCTTTTCTGTGTTTGACCTGCATTTGGGGAAGGGGAGGGTAGTGTGTTCTCCTGCTCATCTACAAAGTCAGGAATGGGCTGGAGGTGAAAAGAGGGGGGACTTGGCAGGTCTGAGAGTCCTGCCAGGAAAAGGGAGCAGAGCTGTTGTTAGAAAACCAACTTCTTAGGCAAATGAGCACAGTGACAGGCCTCTCGGTATGTCTTCAATGAATGAAACAAAGAATTGAAGACCCTTAAAATTGGAATTTTAAGTAGCCAAAAAGATGTTTGCCAAAGATATGCTAGAATTCTGGGAAAGAAGTGTTGACCTTGTTTTGGTTTACCAACTAGAGGGTTAGTTTAAAAAGGAGAGAAAAACAAAAATTAGTATATGTAAAAACATTTGTGGTTTTTAGAATAATTTTGATTTCAGAGTGGAAGGAAAGCTTAAAACTTTCCTTATTTAGTCTTCCTAGAATAGTGTTTTCTTACATGGGTTGGATCTTTATTTTACTTTGTTTTAATTTTTACAAGGAAAAACAGTACATGGTCATTGTAAAAACTTTTATAATACATAGATATATAAAATACAGAAGAAAATATTTTCTTTCCTCTGTTTCAGATATGTAATTTGTTTTCTATGTAAATATAAATATATGAATGCACACTTATAATATATTTATGTAAGTGGGATCATTGTTCTGTAACTTACTTTTTCCACCTAATATTATATCATGGCATCTTTTGTTGTGAGTTATTGAACATCTGTGTTATTTTCATAGTTATCCCTTTAACCTTAAATAATGTACGTCTGCTTCCTGATTTCTCATCTTTGGACAATAAAAATTGATTCCTGTTGTGATAGATGAGGAATTAAATGTGCTTATACTATCTCCCACATTCCTTCCTGTTCTACTTCTGTTTTTTAAATTATATTATTATTTTTACATCATCAAGATTTATAATATTTAGATTTTATTATATTTAATAATAATGTAATTATTTCTCTTTGTCTTGTTTATAGATGGATTAGAATTTAAGTCTAATAAAAGTATATAGTGAGTGTGCTAATGTAGGCAAGATTCACGCTGAACTAGGTATTGTGATAGAAGGCAGTATAACCCACTGATATGCTGCTGCCTTGGAGAGAATATTTCAGTCAAACTCCTACAGATTATCTTTTCTTTTCATACCTTGGCCTTGCTTAAGAAAGCTCTTTTAATTGGGAAGAATCAGAGAGTCTCCAGTCAAGGGCCTGTGGTCACATGTGTTTTGTTGTTTGATTTCCAGCGAATGAACAAATATGTTCAGTAGGCATTCACACGTTAGGTCAAACAGAAAAAAGCAATAATTATGGGTTGTGTTGTGAAAATGGTGAAGCAAGGGGGTATCAGCCTATATTGGATGGGACCCAGCCAGAATTTTTTTTCCCCCACAAGGACAGCCCCAGCTTCCTTAGCTGGAGCTGAGGTACATCTCCAATCCTCTGCCCTAGAAAGTTTTGAGGTAAGGGTAGATTATTTAATAAATTACTGTGTTATGTTGAATAAACTCCAAAATACTAAAAGACCAGGGAAAATTAGAGATGTACAAAGCTTTTTTTCAAAGCTGAAATATGTTATATCCTCATTTTTACTTTTGGGTTTTGGTTTCTTGAGTTTTTGGTCTTTTGAAATTTTTGGAAATGCATTCCAAATGCATTTGGAAGGTATGATGATATCAGAAATTGGAACCAAAGTTAGTCAGATTGGGTGGGTGTGAGGGGTGGGCACGAGGTGGGGACACATTAACATTTTTAGAATTGTGTTCTGGAGGATCTCTAAATCCTTAACTACTTTCCTACACCAACTTTGGCTTTTTAAAAAATGGACAGGTACTAGTTTAACATCTGATCTACCCAGTATAATCTTTGCTTTCCAGAGGCAGTTTTTACTTTCTTTTTTCACCCCTTAGATTAATCAGCTATGGGCAGCTACTGGTAGTATTGATTTGATCTCTTACAGAAGGAAAGAATAACCACCTGAGATTTGTGGCCTAGGTTTGGCCTGTTACTCAGGGTTCCACTGACCCTGAAGGGACTGTTTGATCAGTGTTGGCAGTGACCTAGAAACTTCTGCATCCCTTAATTCCTCCCCAGCAACCTTGCCATTCTGGGCTGTTAACTTGAGTTTGAGTCCTATGTGCAAGACTACTACAAAGCAGAGCTGAAGTCCTTAGGTAACCACCTTTTTTTTTTCTTTTTCTTTCTTTTTTTTTTTTTAGATAGCAGTGTTTTTCTAGAGACCATTAAAACCTTATTAAAATTCAACAACAGAAGCCCTATAATTATTTGGATAGCTGGATTCCAAAAGGCATAACAGCTCTCTGGGTGGCATAGCCCATGGCAACTTGTGAGAAAGCAGACACAAACATGTTCTGTTAAGAAATCTTTAGATCCCCTTCCAATACACAATCAGAACCACACTAGAAAACTTGTCTCTATAGCTTTCTATACAGCTTCCAAGACATTTTCTCCCTAGAAGTTCAAGATTGGAATTTATTACAGCAGTGTGATAGCCTGGAGACATATGTTCAAAGGACAGTCAATGAAGGATTTGTTTAACAATCAATGAAGTATTTGTTACTTATAGGCACAGAAGGCTTTGTACACTAAAAAAGTAAGTTTCCTTCCTAACCCTACTACCCTCTTCACCCACACTTTCAGAGGTCACCACTGATACCAGTGTCTTGGGTATCCTTCCAGATATATTCAGTACACACAAAAGCGTATGCATTTGTATTTAAACAAATGATGACATAATATACACACATGCATACTGTTCTGCACATTTTTCCCCTTAATGATCTATTTTAGTTATTACTCCATATCACTACTTGTAGAACTTACTCAATTTTTATGGCTACATAACATTCCATTATTTAGATATACCATAATGTTATTTAACTTCACTGATAGGCATTTAGGTTATATCCAATTTTATGCTGTTGAAGCAATACTTTATACATATCATTCCATGAATTCTGTTTCCTAAATGTGCAACTGTATTTGTAAGATGCATTTCTGGGTGGAAGACCCGTGCATTATTAATGTGTATAGGTATTGCCAACTTGTTCCTGAGGAGATTATACTAATTTATCCTGCTCTGGCAACATAGGACAGTGTCTACCATTTTATTTATATCTTTATCTACCCGCTATTTTTTCATGCTTTTTTTTATCTTTGCCAATCTGATAGGTAAAAAAATGGTATCACACAGTTTTAATTTGCATTTATCTTATGGGAAACATTAAACCTATTTTTATATGGTTAATATCCCTATGTACTTCCTCTGCAGTGAACTGTTTATATCCTTTACTCATTTTCCTATTGAGTTGCTGGTCTTTTTCTTATTGGTTTATTGGAACTGTCAATACATTGTAGAAATTAAAGCTATTTATATATTGACATAATTAGTCCTTTTCTATGATATGGCTGCAAATCTATTTTTCATATTTTGATGTTTGTCTTTTGACTTTATGGTGTTAAGGTTTTTTTTTTTCTGTGGAGTGGAAATTATCAATATTTTATTATGACTGTGAAGTTTTTATCTATTTTTAAAATATCTTTATATATACATATATACATATATATATATAAACATACAAATATAAAATCATTTACATACATTTTCTAGTGTTTTCATCTAGCACATTTATGGCATTGTTTTTTCTCATTTAAGTCTTTATTCCTTATTTTGGTATAAAGTGAAGGGCATTCTGTGGAGATAACTTGAGTTTTGACTGTGCGGAGGAAGTGTTCTCTTTTTAATTGGTGTTTGGCTTACAGCACCTGGACACATTCTATTAGTTTCTCTTCTGCAGTGATGGAATGAAGCAACCTGCTTTGTGGCAGATGGGCAGCACGGAGTTCTGATGGCTGAAGTGTAGTTAGATACAGGACAGTGACAGTTTTAAGTTATGAGATTAATGGCAGTTACAGAGGCCTAGGTTAAGGCTGGGCAAATTACCAAAAAGTAAGGTTTGAGGTAGTAGTAAAGACCACTTAAAAAGCAGTCTCAGCACTGTCACAGCTCAAGATGAGTGTTCACAAAGGCCAGTTTAGTATATGGAGAGCTCCAAGTGAGCATACTATTCCTAAAGGTTGGGAGTTGTTTGTGGCCATTTCCCCTGAGACAGCTACAGATTACTTGGTTGACTCTGTTCTTAGAGTTCCAAATGGGAACTTGAATGAATTAAGTGAAGTAATTCTCAATCCTGGATGCTGCATTACAGACTACAGGAAAGTTGTGACTGGGAACCCCAGCTAAGGTTGAGAACCATTGTTTAATGTAATCAGTCTGCAATCCCTTTGAATCAGGGATTGCAGTACATGTTGCCTCAGTGCCTCCAAAAGTGCACACAAATTATCTGGGATCCTGTTACATACAGATTCTGAATCAGAGGTTCCCGAGCAAAGCTTGAGATTCTGTGTGTCTAACAAGCTCCCAGATGACAAGGAGGCTCCTGGTTTCCAGATCACCCTTGAATGCTTCAGCTTGTTACTCAGTGTGCAAAGTTTGGGCTTTCACCACTCCACAACAGTCAGTAAGCATGTTTCTACCATGATGCTGATCTCTGGCAGAATTGCTTAGTGTGGTATGGAGAGCACTGGAGTCATATGGCCTGTTTTCCAGTTCCAGTGGCTCCCCCAATTAGTTGTAAGACAGATCTCTTAAAAGTACTTAAGTCCTTCACCCTCTAATCTCTAACACGATAGGGTTGAGTTGGATAAACTGCAAGGTTTCCTTTGTTCCTGCCTTCTCCTGTTCTGGTCCAGAGTGTTTTCAGACTCCGTGGAGACAAGGAACCAGTGTTTTATGTGCAAGCAGACTCTGTAGTTAGGACCCTTTCTTCCCCAGGGGCTGGGGCCTAGTCTTAACTTTGGATTGCTTGGGGAAAATAAAACTAACACATGTTAAAAAATTAAAGAAAACTTGACATTGAATTGTAAGCTATCATAACTACAGAACGAATGCAGGGAAGCTAGAGTTGAGTGTCTACCAGGAAAGTCAGTTGAGATTTGAGTTAATTTTCATTTATTGGGCCAGACAGACTGTAGTACTAGCTCAGGGGGCAGTTCCTCATGCTTTTATGTTTGCTTGTCTCTACAAAAGCAACCTTCAACAGTGAAGAGGAGAACATATTTTTCTGCCTTAAAACAGCATAGGAGAAGGCCTACTTCTGTGAAAGTAAATGTTTGAAAGGAAGCTAATATTCTATAAACTCTTTTTTTTCTATATTTAATTTTTCAAGGCTAATGTTGACTGTTAAGAGATTGATACTGAAAAGAAATTTACCATATATATAGGCTGTGTCAAAAATCCCATGTATCTCCTTACAGACACCAATAAGTAGTATCAGAAAGTACCCACAATAGAAACAACATCCCTTAAATTACAAGTAATATTAAAAATGACACATCTCTCTATCTTAATTCATTGGATAAGAGATCAGATAATACATTTAGATTTTATAACACAGGTGTATAGGAATTTTTGACTTAACCTCTTGGTGTCAAAGGAGATGTATTTTGCCTTGTATTAGAATTTGCCGTAAGAAGAGGTTGTATGATCAGCCCTCATGAAACAGAATAGTTACCTTCATTTGATGAATCAGATTCAGTACACACAGTTCAGTTCTAACTCTTCTCTGAATGTCTAAACGGGTTTTTTTTTGTTCCCTCTATAGCTAGATTATTTTCAAATTGCAGACTGCCAGTACTTTCTGTCTCACAAACACGTATCATTATGGTTTTACTGTATTTGGTAAATCTTTTATATAATCAACTATTGATTATCTAGTATAATGAGGGTGATCATACAATGTAGTAGAAAACCATCTAGTTTAGTCATTCAAGTCAAACTATTTCATGATTTAGGAGCCTCTTTCTGTGGTTATAGGAGGCCCATTCTCAACAGCAGGAAAACTCATCTAGTTTTAACATAATAAACACAATATAGGTCATTTTATAGAAAGATTATTTTAGTTGCAAGTGACAGAAAGCCCAATCCAAGTTGGGTGAAGCCAAGAAGGGGCTTTTTGAAGCCGGGTAATCGCAAAATTTGAGGGTAGAACTAACTTTAAGTATGGGTGGTGTAAATAGTGTAATCAGGATCTGGTCTTTCTGCATCTCATGGCTTTGCTTTCCTCTGCATTGGCTTCGTTCTCAGGCTCCATTTAATTACTTGATGGCTGCCAACACTGCCAAGGCTGCCCGTCTTCCTGGTTGAAATCCAGTCGAAAAGAGAATACCGTTCCCCGTCCCCTAACTGAAGTCCTGAACTGTTTTCATTGGCCCTGAGTAGACTGCCCGTCTGAGTTTCTGAGGTCAGCAGGACTGATGTCCTTATTGGCCAGATCAGAGTTCTTTGATCATTCTCATAGTGGGGAGGCCATGTCCACACTGACAGGGAAGTAGGGAATGCTTCCATAGAAGATAATTGACTACTCTTCCAGAAGATGGGGCAATAAATAACCTGATGTAAAAAGCAGCAACAAGAACTACACTCACTACATATATCTTTCTCCACTTAAACCAATATTAAATGTCATTTATGTTGTCTAAATATAGAGATTTCAGTGGTAAAAGGACATCGGGGATGTACTTTGTGTTTAGATGATGCAGAACTAGAATTAAAAAAAATGATTAATTCTACAAAATGTATAACTTGAATGAAATAATAAAAGGTGATTATATTGGATACCTAATAGCTTACTTTACAGGGAAGAATGATATTCAAAATGTTTAACAACCTGTGGCAGTGGTATCAACCAATCATAATAAGTTGGATCCAGCCAATTAGAACTGGTGCTGATCAGGACCAAACAGCAGCATTCTTTTGTGAGTGCTGGTAAAGTGTCAGCCCAGGCAACCAGGAGGCATTGTAAAGGTGCTGCCAGATTTCTCAGAAAATATAGTTCCTGTATTAGTTTCCTAGGGCTACCATAAGAAAGTACTATGAACAGAATGGTTTAAAACAAGTACATTCTCTTATAGTTCTGGAGGTTGGGAGTTGAAAAGCAATATGTCGGCAGGGCAGCACTCCCTCTAAAAGTTCTAGAGAAAAATCTTTCCTTGCCTCTTCTTGCTTCTGATGATTGGTGGCAACTGTTGGCATTCTTTGGTTTGTATATGTACCACTTCAGTTTGTGCCTCTGTTTTTCTGTGGCCTTCTCCACTGTGTATCTGTGTCTCTGTAACCAAATTTCCCTCTTCTTGTAAGGATGCCATTTGCATTGGATTCAGGGTCTACCCTATTCCAGTATGACCTCCTCTTAACTTTATTACATTTGCATAGACCCTGTTTCCCAAATAAAGTCACATTTACAGGTTCCAGGTGGACATGAATTTAGAAGGGACATTATTCAAACTAGCTCAGGTACCTAAAATCCAATGCTCTTACATTGTTGGCATGACACAAAATTAAAAAAAAAAGAAGCAATGTTAAAATGTACTATAAAATTTTTCTTTTCTTATTTTATAGATAAAAACTGGATTTTTGAATCTTATTAATAGTATTTAAGTGAATTATGAATTGTTTTAGTTGGAATGCTATTCTGTATTTTAACTGCTGCGTCAGAGTCAGTAATCTCATCTTCATTAATTATAACTATTTCTGTTAAAATGTGAATGTTAGTATGATAGTTTGGTGGAGAATTAATAATATTCATTGATACGTAGGTATGTTTGTACATGAGGTATTACATTTTTATACAGGACCTTTTTTTTTTAAAAATTTTTTAAATGTTTATTTATTTTTGAGACAGAGAGAGACAGAGCATTAGCAGGGGAGGGGCAGAGAGAGAGGGAGACACAGAATCCGAAGCAGGCTCCAGGCTCTGAGCTGTCAGCACAGAGCCTGAGGCGGGGCTTGAACTCACAGACCACGAGATCATGACCTGAGCCGAAGTCGGATGCTCAACCGACTGAGCCACCCAGGCGCCCCATATACAGGACCTTATTGAATTCAACCAAATTTTGCTTAAAAAAATGGAACTGACCACAATTAGATAAACATTATCCATTACTGTATTTAAGAGCAAATATAAGAAAGAGGCTAGCAGTACAAATTGGTAAAGGGCTTGGAAATCCCATGTTCCCCATGGAACATTTGAAAATGGTGGTATTGTCATCAAGGTTTTAAAGAATGAATGGCTTTGTAGAAAAGAGTTTAGACTCTGGAGAGCAGAATTGAAACCATTGAGTTAAGGTTAAAGATAAACATTTCAATGCAGTATAATACTTTCTCAATGAACAATGTACTATGTATGAAAATGGAGGCGGTAGTCATGTAAGGGAGTAAAGCGTGGGTTCCTGGAAGTGCTCAGGCAAGTGCTGCATAATTATTTCCCTGTGACATTTAATGGAGATCTTGCCTTAAACAAGAAGTCAAAATGGAAGGTCCCTTCTAACTTCAAGATCTGTTGCAAGTTCTCCTTAAATTTCTCTTTTTATATAGGCCATGAAATCAATATTAATATGTGATGAAATATTTCTTTAAGTTTAAATGCTTTTTAACAGCTGCCAACGAGAAGTTTTGCTCTATGACTTATGTGCTATGGACTGCTTAGGAAGGAGCAGGGAGATCTAAGAGAAGGGGGAAACATCATTAATAAGTGAGAATGGTAGAGGATTAAAACTTCTATTCAATGAGTAGCTACTATGTCCAGGGTTTATTGGATGAATTTCTTTATCCATATTATCTCATTTCTTTGAATGTATTTAGTTTTTTATTGCTCAGTTTGAAACTTATGGAAAACTATAGTACTTAAAATGATGAATTCTTAAAATAATTGGCATTTTCTTATGTATTCTTTGGTGATGCAACACAGGACTGTTCTGAAGGCTACATGTGCAAAACACACTTTCAAATTAAACCCGAGACTCTGATGTCACATTCGGGAACATCTGCCTGTGTACAGACATGTCTTCCCATTGAGGTAAGTGGTTTAATATGTCCTATTCTCCTTTTCAGTCTTTTTGAAGTATAAAGGAAACAATTTAAATCTTAAACATATATTTGAAAACATTAACTGGCATTGGATCCTGGGCCTGCTGTAAGGCAAAAATTGAATATCATTGGTCAGGAAGTATTTTCTTCTATAATATCGAAAGCAGGAATTGTGGTAGTGTAAAGATCTACTGAGTCCTTACAGACTCTGAGCCTTCACCCTTTTGGTTTCTCTTGGATCTGAAGACCACAGATGACTTCCATTGCCTATTGATTTTTCTCCAGTGAAATCCTCCCAGGACAACACAGACATGTCCCTCAGCTGATTAATACATAGCTGGAGACTTCTTTGCCTAGTCTGCCTTTAACTCTTTTCCCTTTAAAACTCTATGCCTTTTAAACTATGCTGGATCTGGGTCTCATTCCTTAGGGGACTTTAACCTTGACTTAAAAATCTTCCTAAATTAAATTTTAATAAGGTGCTGATGGCTTAGTGGTTTTCTGGGATACTTTCAATTTTATTTTTATCAAAATGCAAATAGCCTTCTTATATTGTTATTGTTAATAAAGAAATTTTTATATATCTATGGCAAAAGTAAACAAGAAATATGTAAAGAGTACAAAAACTGCCATATGTCCTTTAACTGGATGTAGCCACTATTATAATAAATATCTTTCCACAAATTTTCTGTTGTACAGACATGTACATACTTTTTTTTTTAATGCACAAGTAATATATCATAGACTTCTTTACATGTCAGTAATTGTAGAATTCCATAGTTCTTTAATTGGCTTCATTGCATTTCATCCTTTGGATACACCATAATTTTGTAGAGCCCATTCTGAAGTAAAGTACTTGAATTCTAAAATAGAATTGATGGGGATCTAATTGCCTCAACACAAAGGAAGAAAATACTAATGCTTGGAATTCTGAGCATTCTGGTAAAATGCGAGATTACGAATTTCTTGTGAAGGAAGAAAGAACCATTTCCTAGGACCTGTTAAGTCAGACCCATTTGGCAATCTGGCATTAGACTCCCACCTCTCTTTCCCCACTGCCTGTGTATGACACTGGCCTAGAAGTAACTCTTGCCAATATAATTCAGTTTGCAAGTTATTCTTGAGGGTATTGTGCTTGGTAATAAGCTAAGTGCCCCCGGGTAGGCGCTCAAATCCTGATTACTGCTTCGTAGTTCAAATAACCAACATCACATTAGGAAGCTTTTCAATTCATTATATATTAACTTAAAAAATGCACACAGAAATGGTGATTTAAAAGATGAATTACCAGTTTATGCCTAACAAGTTGGCAGAGATTTGAAAAGAACTAAAAAGCAGTGTTGACAGTGTGAGGGAACTGACACTTTCTGGTTGATGTTTTAACTTCACAGAGTTTAAAGACGGGCACATACTACGAAAAATCTATTCCAATTCTAGGAATTAACCTCATAAAATAGAAATCTTTTCAACATTTTCTAACAAATTTCAAACATGAAAAGGTTGCAAGAATTTAGCAGTCAACATCCATATACTCCTCACCTAGAGTCTTTCATTGACATTTGCTGTGCTTGCTTTATTACATATCTGTCCCTCTATTCATCTATCAGTACATTTTATTTTTTAATTTAATACTTTTACCTCAAAGTAAATTGAAGACAAATATTCATAGAATTATTGGAAATGTACACAGAGATTTAACTGCAAGTACATTCATTTCACCATTATTTATACTAGCAAAAAATGGAAACTGCGGAAATACAGAACAATAATGGATTGGTTAATTATGGCACATCTCTGTGATGGCAGTTGTGATTCAGTAGGCCTGGAATGGGCCTGAGAGTTTGCAGTTCTAAAAAGTTCCTGAATGCTGCTACTGCTGCTGGGCCAGCAATCACATTTTGAGAACCACTGCACTGCTCTATAATAGAATGCCTAGCATATTTGAGATGCTGCGCAGCTGAGATGGTTAGTTGAACTGATGTATGACAGCATCGATATTGCAGTAATCTTGGTGAGATGAGAGATATCTTGGGTTCACCAGAAGCAGAGCTTGAGATGGAGGTGCTTATTCACTAATTTGTTAGGGATAACTTTTAGAAGGGAGTGAGTGACAGAAGCAGGATAGGACAAGGGATAAAAGCTAAGGAAGAATGTGCTCTCAGGTAGAAACTAGCTTGGGTCTGACCCCATGGGAAGCTCTGGAGCACAAACTACGCCTAGATTTACTTCTGCTTTGTGTCATTGGGATGGGTCTTTTTGTACTCTGTGACAATTATTGGCTTGTCGGTCATTCATTGGATGAAATAGAGGTAGACATAGCTTCCCAAGCAGGGTGTCTCCGGTGTTACTAGGTATTCTGCTTTGTGTTATCAGCCAACAATCAAAACAGCTAAGTGGGGATGGGTACACTGGCCTTAAGGGGAGGTGGGTGGGACCTCAGCAGTGTCCACTGCCAAAGAGTAACCTGAAACCAACAAAATGGGATCTACAGCGAAATATTTATATAAGTTCTGTATTTAGATGAAAGCAGGGAGATGATATTATTTTGGAAAATGTGTTTATTTTTCATAGAAATATGCCATTATGTTAACATGTATTTGAAATGAACTAATACATATAATATTTTTTGATAATGTTAGTGTTAGTTGCTGATACAGTGAATGCCAATAGATACAACTTACTTTAAAGCTCATTGGGAACTCCAATTAATTTTAAACATGAAAAGGGATCCTGAGACCAAAAAGCTTGAGAACCACTCATCTAGATCAAGGAACTATTACGTTATTACATGTGAAGAACACTGATAACTAAAATGTATAATAAATGAATACACAAGTAAGAGTTAAAACAAATGAATCATAAATAGAATTCATCCATGCAGAGAAGCATCTCAGGGGCCACAGGTGAGCTTGCAAAGATTACTATGAGGAGTATCTGGGGCTTTGGAGACATTAAACTGCAAATGAAGGCCTAGGCAAGTTAGTTGTCTTCAGATACCTAGAAGCCTCTTCTGTGGAACAAAGAGTAAATTTACTCTGCTCCTGAGGATAGAACTAGTTTGTGTTTGTAAAATATTCTAGATAATTCTCTCTAATGTTTAGTGTTGCCTACAGTGAAATCAGTCAACTTGCAGAGTTGTATACTCCCTCTCCTTTTGTGGAGATATTCAGCAACAGAGTGGATAACCCTCTGTCTGGAATAGTGAGTGGTCATTGACTGAAATATTGAGATGCTTAAAGCACCAGGCAGATGATGAATGAGTGAAGTGGGTGTATCAAAAGTGGCAGGACTGTGGAGAAGTGGACATGGCATGACTCATCCAATAGGGGCAGCAGACATACAGCTCCAGGTGGATTTTCAAGACAAGGCAAAGATCTGGATTTTTGTGTGTTGGCTTAATTAAAACAAAAGAAAACAAAACAAAACAAAATTGTGCAGGTCACACAGACTATACCTATGGGCTGCACGTGGTCCTCAGGCCACCAGCATGTAACCTAGCCTCTATTATAGAAATAAGTCCTTTATTGTATAGAAGACTAAGCTAGGGGACTGCTAAGTTCTCTTTAGATTTTAAAGCCCAAAAGTTCCAAATCTGTACATTTCTGATTTAAAAGTTTTTAAAGGAATGACTTTGCTAATAGTTGCTTCAGTTTTGTTTTGTTTTGTTTTGTTTTTATTTTGGCCATGTATGATGTGGGAAATCTACTCACTTCCTTGTCCTAACCAGAACCAGCATTCTTGATTGTAGAAAGATAGCTGGATTCATGATTTTTATGACTACAAAATTATCTCCAATGGTATGTATATAGTCATAGGATTTTAAAAATCAAAGTGAAATATAATGGAATGTATAAGTGAAGTAATTTGAGAAAATCACAATCTATATCCTTTTTGAAATTTTTAAAATGTAATTCAAAATGGTAGTTAAGAGAATGAGAGGGTATACACAATTCTCTGAAATATAATGGCGTGCTGTTTAGTGTTGGCTTTGAGGAATAGGAATTCTTATAGGTTAGTCATATTAGATAAGACAGTTATTGTTGTGGGTGCCTGGGTGGCTCATTTGGTTGAGCGTCCAACTCTTGATTTCAGCTCAGGTCATGATCTCAGGGTTGTGGGATCGAGCCCTGCTTTGGCTCCACTCTGAGTGTGGAGACTGCTTAAGATTTCTCTCCTTCCTCTGCACATCCCTTGTGCTCTCTCTCTCTTTTTTTAAAAAAAAGGACATTTGTTGTTGAGAGTAGTTAATATGATTTGCTTGTGACATTTCTGAGTTTGTGAAATAACAACAAAGACTTTGGAAATTTTTAAGCAAAGTATTTTCCTTAGCAGTCACCAAAAGAAATCTATTGCCTCAACTTAAAATCGTTGATATAAATGAATTTTTCCTCTTGAAATGGTGTCAGAGATAGGTGTGGAGCATATTTTATTTATTCATTTACTATCTTCATTACTTTAGAGCCTCAGGTTGTACCTTCAGATTACATTTTTTAAAACTATGAAAATGATAGAGTCATAAAGATAGCAATAGCATGCTACTGGAGAAAGGATTTTTGTCCTAGGGCCTTGTAGTTCACTAACTGGGACTTTCCTTAGTCCAGGGCAGGTAGAATATTATAGAAAGCCCTCAACAAAAACAACCTATCATAAATTCCCTGAAGCATAAAGCCAAGAATCAGTAACTGGAGATGATCTCAATTGCCAAAAGAACATATTCAAGAGAATGATGATCTTCTGAGGTAACCAGGTCTTCAAATATACTCATTTGCCCTAAGGGTTTTATTAAGTGGCTTCTAGGATGAGTTCCATTTTGTATGTCCAAAAGAGACTCCTATGTCATAATGTTGTGTGTATGTGTGTTTAATAATGGAACAAGTGACAAGCAACGGCTCTCAGTGTTAACAATTTCTTTGTAAAGCAACTGCTATTTTTAGACTGAAGTATAGACCTGTTGGTAAATGTAACTAATGAGTAATAAGCATGATTACCCCTAGTATTTGAAGATGTAATTATTAAAGCAATGTTATAATACCAGAAAGCCTTTTATATTTAATGTGCATTGATACAAATGGACACATGTGTAGTAGTCAGTCAGTTTTTATTTATTGATATGATGAATTTAACACTGATAGATAAATGGGTTGTTAAAGAAAATAACTATTAATACAGCAGATCCAATTGCACTCTTGTGTTTTTCTTGAGGTATTTTGATAAAATTAAAAGACAAAGCAAATTTTTATTTTATTTAGAGTGCAAATATGCCATAGAGTGATGTGGTATTTGAAAGTGGGGAGTATAGGATATGCTCAAAACCAACCAGGTCCGATTAGGATTTGCAGCTGTAATTAAACTGTGGATTATTACACTAAATATAGTATTTATTATAAAATTATATTTCTGTACTCTATGACAGAAGTGTTTGTTAAGTTATTCTTAATACTCGCCAGAAAGTGCATATAAAGATGTGTCACTAGAACTGCCTGATCTAGTGAAATCTTAGGGGTGTTAAAGCAACTTAGCGTTCTCTTGTGAAGCCAGGGAGTCGTACAGGGAAATGTTTCACTTTCCTGAATCTTCCTTCTTCTCTAGGCCCTACGTACCTGAATGAATATTACTTTGCAAAATTCAGAGTGTGTTAGGTTAATTGAGAACCTATAGCCTTAATGTCTTTTTAAAAAAATGATTTATTTTTGAGAGAGAGAGAGAAAGAGAGAGAAACTGAGGGAGGGGGAGAGAGACAGGGAGACAGAGGATCTGAAGCAGGCTCTGCACTGACAGCAGTGAGCCCCATGTGGGGCTTGAACTCATGAACCATGAGATGATGACCTGTGCTGAAGTTAGATGGTCATCCAACTGATCCACCCAGCTGCTCCCCTAAATGGCTTCCTAAGGTTAGTTCTACGCTGGAAATTCTCTGTACTCTTTTTTCCTTGGCAAAGAGAGAATCTATTTTTTGAGAGAAATCAAGATGAGTCAATTCAGGTAGATAACTAATTTTTTTTCTATTTATCAAGTCAGTAGAAAAGCTTTTGTAAAGGTACCTGGCATGGCCATTGTATTTTATCTCAGCAGCAAGTTATATTGGAAAGTTTCCTTTATGTATAGCTCTAATATTGAGGCTTTTTAAAAATCAAAAGTAAGGTTATTTCTAGCCATAGATGTGTACTTGAGAGAATACTGGACTGATATATATTTTTTTAATTTTTTTAATGTTTGTTTTTAAGAGAGAGAGATAGAGTGCGAGCAGGGGTGGGGGTTGTGGGTTGGGCAGAGAGAGAGAGAGAGAGAGAGAGAGAGAGAATCCGAAGCAGGCCCCAAGCTCTCAGCTGACAGCAGCAAGCCCCACGTGGGGCTCAGTCTCACAAACCATGAGATCATGACCTAAGCCAAAGTCAGACACTTAACTGACTGAGCCACCCAGGCACCCCTGAACTGGTATTTCTGTATCAAAATCTGACAAGCTTTCAATGTGGAATGTTTATGTCCAGTTATAAAGGTCTAACAGGAACCAATTGTTTCTGAGAAGGACACTTAATGTATTACTTTAGTTGTTCTAATTGTATGTTCCTACTGTTTCTTATAATGAGTTTGAGATGCTTTCCACGAAATACTTTAAGAAATATACTTAATGGATTGATTGAGGGTTTCAAACTTTATTTGGGTACTTTCTCATGGAGAATTTCTGAGTAGGATATCTTGATTTTACAATCAAATCTAAAATAAATGAAAGTGAAACCATTATTTTGCACTTCTTTCTCTCCCTTTGATTTTTAAAAATTTTTACTTAATTTCATTTTTTATTTTTTTTTAATTTTTTTTTAATTTTTTTTTTTTCACTTTTTTTTTTTAATTTTTTTTTATTTTTTTTATTTTTTAATATATGAAATTTACTGTCAAATTGGTTTCCATACAACACCCAGTGCTCATCCCAAAAGGTGCCCTCTTCAATACCCATCACCCACCCTGCCCTCCCTCCCACCCTGCCCTCCCTCCCACCCCCCATCAACCCTCAGTTTGTTCTCAGTTTTTTTGTTTTTTTTTTTTTTTTTTTAATTTTTTTTTTTTTCAACGTTTTTTTATTTATTTGTGGGACAGAGAGAGACAGAGCATGAACGGGGGAGGGACAGAGAGAGAGGGAGACACAGAATCGGAAACAGGCTCCAGGCTCTGAGCCATCAGCCCAGAGCCTGACGCGGGGCTCGAACTCACGGACCGTGAGATCGTGACCTGGCTGAAGTCGGACGCTTAACCGACTGCGCCACCCAGGCGCCCCTGTTCTCAGTTTTTAACAGTCTCTAATGCTTTGGCTCTCTCCCACTCTAACCTCTTTTTTTTTTTTTTCCTTCCCCTCCCCCATGGGTTTCTGTTATGTTTCTCAGGATCCACCTAAGAGTGAAACCATATGGTATCTGTCTTTCTCTGTATGGCTTATTTCACTTAGCATCACACTCTCCAGTTCCATCCATGTTGCTACAAAAGGCCATATTTCATTTTTTCTCATTGCCACGTAGTATTCCATTGTGTATATAAACCACAATTTCTTTATCCATTCATCAGTTGATGGACATTTAGGCTCTTTCCATAATTTGGCTATTGTTGAGAGTGCCGCTATAAACATTGGGGTACAGGTGCCCCTATGCATCAGTACTCCTGTATCCCTTGGATAAATTCCTAGCAGTGCTATTGCTGGGTCATAGGGTAGGTCTATTTTTAATTTTCTGAGGAACCTCCACACTGCTTTCCAGAGCGGCTGCACCAATTTGCATTCCCACCAACAGTGCAAGAGGGTTCCTGTTTCTCCACATCCTCTCCAGCATCTATAGTCTCCTGATTTGTTCATTTTGGCCACTCTGACTGGCGTGAGGTGGTATCTGAGTGTGGTTTTGATTTGTATTTCCCTGATAAGGAGCGACGTTGAACATCTTTTCATTAATTTCATTTTTTAAACAAGAGAAAGAGTGCACATGAGTGCAAGCAGGGGAGGGGGAGAGGGAGAGGGAGAGAGAATCTTCAGCAGGCTCCATGCCTAGCCTGGAGCCTCTTTAGGGGCTTGATCCCATGACCTTGAGATCATGACCTGAGCTGAAATCAAGAGTCAGACACTCAGGACACCTGGACTTTGGCTCAGGTCATGATCTCACAATTTGTGAGTTTGAGCCCTGCTGCATCAGTCTCTGCTGATGGCTCGGAGCCTGGAGCCTGCTTTGAATTCTGTGTCTCCCTCTCTCTCTGCCCCTTCCACATTCAGACTCTATCTCTCTCTCTCTTTCTCAAAAATAAATAAACATTAAAAATTTAAAAAAAAAATGTTGGATGCTCAATTGACTGAGCCACTCAGGGACCCCAGAATTTTTTTTTTTTAAGCCAGTGGAAACTCAGTGTATGGTTGGGGATAGGATACATTCCTTGGAATATATTACAATGAGATTTGATCTTACAAAAGATTAAATAGAATCTAAAATATTTGAGTTTTCAGAATTATTAATTATATTTAAAATCCTTTTTTTCCCTTAGTTAAATTGAAAAAGTTAATTAAAAGATTATTTTCTGGAGGAAAAGAAATATCCATTAGCATAATTTTCTATGCAGGGCTCAAAAACAATGTTGTCATATACTCTAAAGAAATTGAATGTTACAATGGAAATGTGTGATCTCATGGTGAACTGTAATCTTCTAGATGTTTAGAGGGTTGTTTTCTTGGTAGCTTGAGTGAAATTAGTTACTTGTTGGGATTTTTTTTTAACTGTCAGATAAAGATTAACTGTTGTACAGAATATTATTTTACTGTGGAACCATTGCTCAGAACTAGGGACAGTTATGCATATAGATGGCTACTTACATAGTAGGACTCTATAGCTCCCCATATTTCTCCCACTAGTACCTGAAGTGCCCACTATTAAAGAGCTTTATTAAAAACACAGATAGATTTTTTTTTTTTTTTTGCAGGGAGAGAGCAAAACATTTTCAAATTGGGTTAGTGGTTCCAAATCCTACTGCTGAAGTCTGAGCACTGATCTGGTTAGATTACTCTGATCACCACTGTGTCCTTACAATCTAGCCCAGTGTCTGGCATATAAATGCTGGAAACTAATATAGCCTGTATTTTAATTTTTGTAGATTGAACTATCTAGAATTTCCCATCTAATATACTGCTAACTTAACTAAAAGTCCGCACTGTTAGAATAAATATTTTAGCATTATTAACTTACAAAGTTTTGGGGAATATTTATTAAAGTTTATTTCTGGATTTATGTGCCTAAGGTAGTAGACTGTGGAAAAAATGAAGTATTGGACTTTGTTACAGTTTTTCAAAGTGAAAAGCTAAGAGGAAAAACTAAGAATAAGGCATCAAAGTGTTTTTAACAGTATTGCTTCTGATTGCATAAATGGGACATGGGAACTTCAATAATGTTTTTCCATATGGTGCTTGCAAATTTGCTATTTTAGAGGTATTCTTTGCTCTTAGCACATTGTTAGTCTTTTGTATTTGTGATAAGCATTGAGAAGTTATATCTAGTTCTAGCTGACCTCAAAGGAGTCTTAGTTGCAGAGTACAGGTTTGTCTCAGCTGTAGTTTAGAATGGATTGGAAAGAGTAGGAAGGCTATCAAGCTGGCAGTACTACATAAAGAATGTCTAGATGGATGCCTAAAAGAATGCCTTCTTTGGCTGGTGGGTCAGAGGGTACAGCAGCCTGGTAATTAAATGTGGTCTCTCTTCTCTTGTTGCTCATCCCCAGCATATTTTGAAGGAAGAGAAGTTGTAATCTGAAAGTTGTAAGACTCTTGGATGAGAGAGTTAAAATGACCATTGACTAATCTTGAAGTTCTATTATTAATGCTTTCTTTCCAGTAACTATTTTTGAAATAAGTAGTTCACCCTCAGCATCACTTTGGGTTTGTTAGATGTGAAACAAAAGAGAAAAAATATAATGATGATCTCAAACTATGTAATTCTCCTGTTTATAGACTTATTTTTAACTATATTTGTACTTTTCTCCCTCTGAATGTGCTCTGTACAGTGTTTTTGTCTCAAGACTCTCCATGATATCAGTCCCTTTTTTATTTCTCTTGCTTTCTTACTTAGTCTTGACCTTGCCATCTCAGTAATGCCCACAACACCTAAGTTCCATGGTCCCACATTTTTATGCCACACTTATGTTTCCACTTCTCTGTTCTATAATCCTGTCTCACCTCTTTCCTTCACTACCTGACTTCTTGAATAAGCAATCTGTAATACCTTCACTCTTGTCACTCATTTCAACTTCAAGTCTTTTTCTATTGACTTCTATCAAAATCAAGCTATGGAGATTGATTTCTTCTAAGTTACTAGTTACCTTGTAATCATCACATCTAGTGTTCTTTTCCTCCTTGACCACACTGCAAAGTTTGACGCTATCGACTAAGACCTTTCTTCATAAATTCTCTCTCCTTTTTGACTTTGTGACACTGGTGACAAAGTATTCTTTTTATTCTCTCTTTCTAACAGTTTATTATCACTATTATTCTGTGGCTAATATCTTCCCGAAGTCAGAATCCTTGGGGAGTGCTGAAGGTCAACTCATACAAACAAAGATGAATCCAGAGGGCAGGGTGGAGGTGAAAATGAGAATCCAAGTCAAGAGTCATGACTACAGAACTAATCAGAGGATCTTGGGCAACTACCTCGAATAAAGCTGAAGTGCCCATAGCTTTTCAGTTTGACAGCTGGCATTTTGACAAATCAGACTGACTTAAAAACACATGGGTGGAATCTGGCAACAAGAAACTTGAGGGCTGGGATTCCATCTGTTCCTCTGTCCCTTTGGCTGCCTTATGAACCCATTGACCAATCTTTGTTTCTACACTGACTTTCAATATTTAGGGAAGAGGCTGTAGCACATGCTGGACATTCTTGAAGTGTGATTCTAACTTCCAAAATGTTTTTCCAAATCATACTTATTTGGTGACACAAGGTGTTGGAATTGACCTGGCAGGAAGTCTAGTATCTTGGGGATTTTTTTGTTTTTGTTTTTGATTGTTTTGTCTTTCTTTCTTTCTTTCTTTCTTTCTTTCTTTCTTTCTTAACCACTTATTACATCTCAGGCTCTGGGGAATGGCTGTCAGAGATCTACATGGTGGTGAGGGTAGAAGGGAATGTTGGTAAGCAAGAGTGGCTCTGCATTAAAAGTAATTTGGGGCTGCACATGTGAGTGTTGAGACTTTAGACTGATTTGAGAAGTAGTTAGAGTTTTTAATATGGTTTGACTAAATCTCCCCTTCTGAGGAGCAATAGGCTGTCTGTGTTAGGGCCTTGACCAGATTGTTGGTACGTTGTTAGGTTCCTGAATCTGGGATCTCCATGCAAGTTAATGAGGAGGACTGAGAAACAGAGAGACAGACCAAGTCAGAATCTATTAATGAAAGCTGAGATTCAAACACCAAGAAGAGTAGTACAAACATTTCCCCCCAAATTAGAGGGAATGATGGTGTCACAGGTTTGAAGTTAGGCAGAGATGAAACTGCAGTAAGGTTAGGTGGGGAATAAGGAGGACATGAGTGATTGCCCCAGCCATTCTGGAGTGTGCTGGATCTTCTTTGCATTTCACGAATGAATAGTATTGGAGTGTGTCAGACAAGTTTAAAGAGTTAGGAGGAGTCAACAGGCAGTGTGAATATGTGGGTAGGAGAATCAGATGAGTTCTATAATTGGAATGTGCTTTCTCCTAGCTCTGGTCCTTGTCTGTGTTCCCTGTTTTAGTCTATTGTTTGTTTGAGGGTATCTGGTGAGTCTTTCTGGATGTTCTACAGCTGTTGCCGATATTGGTTGGTAGCTGGGGGTTATTTATATCTTTGCTTAGAGGTGATAGGAAGCAACTTAGTGGAAGCTGTAGTCTCTAGTGTTATCCCCCTACTCAACTGCTCAAATCCTTGAGCATAGGATTCATAGCTTAAACTTACCTTGTAGCATTTTCTCAGAGAATCATTTTGAATGAGGGGTCTACCAGAAAAAATATTATAAAGAACTACCAATAGAAAGTTTTATTCTATAGAAAGGCTTTTCTTGTGAAAATATCCAATGTCGCATTATTGCTCTATGATAGGTATTTTGTGAAATAAAAAGGTAAAAAAAAGTGAGAATATACTTGTCTGAAATCTGTTGTTTATAGAAGCTCCAAAGTATATTAACATGAAATTTCGATTTTTCCAAAAAGACCAAAAATATCATATTCGACAGAAGACCTTTTTTGAAAAAAGTTTATATAGCTTCCATACTTGTACGTATGATTGGTAGTTTAGTGCTCTTTTTAAAAATAATAAACGAATGTTTCAGGAAACCTGTGCTAGACTGAATCAGGTGGAACTGATTTAATGTTATGGATAATTGCATAATTAGTGCTATAAAAAATAAACCATACTATCTACTTGATGGACTGGAGCTGCTGTGAAGGAGGTGTGTAATTATACAATCAGCATCCTCCTCCTATGCTGATTCTAGGTAATCCTTTTTCTGCCTTGTCTGAGAAGGGGCTTCCTGTCTTGTGTTTCCTGATGTTATTTAAGTGAACAGAACTGAGCATTGAATAGTTTCCAGTCCCTTGGTAAGTCTTTCCCTGTCCTGTGTCTATGTGAGTGCATCCTTTGAGACCAGTGGCTTTCATACTTTTTGATATAAATCCACAATAAGAAATGCATTTTATAGTAGGACCCAGTATATTGCATATGCACATACCTGAAACCAAGGCTTATGAAACAATTTTTTTAAAAATATAGCCTGTTTTACTAGTTATTGTGCTGTATTTAATTTTTTAAAAAATGCTCGTTGAGGCCCACCACTTGATTTCAGAACCTGCTAATGGCTTATGACTCTTATTTGGAAAATACTGCCTAGACTTTTGGTGATTGCTAATGTTAGTTGAAAGGATTCTGAGAGTAGTGTAATGGGGCCGCCGTGGGCTTTGGGTAGCAGGTGGCATGGCATGGTTGAAAGAGCAAGGGCTTTGGAGTTGGGCAAATTTGGTTTTAAATCCCGACCTTCCCTCATTTTAGCTGTGTACTTTGAACATGTTACTGAACCTTTTTGAGCCTCAAATCCCTCATCTGTAAACCTGGGCCCCAAATACTTAAGGGAGTCAGGAGGTGGGGAATTGGGGGCTGAGCATAAGTGGGGTTGATGTGTGCATTAAATGATATGGAAGAAACAACTGGCCAGCGCTGTGAAAATAAAACACAGTGCTTCATAAAGTTTATATTCCTTTCTCCGCTCTTTCTCAACATCAAACATATCAACAGTCGAAGGGTACTGTAACAGTCCCTTCCTCAAGGGGTGGTTTATGAGGATCAAATAGGATAATGGGTGCAAGGATTAACAAATGTTAATTTTTATTAATGCAACTTAAGGCAGTTTTACTGTTTCAGAGTAAATGTGTGCAAGTGGATAGACTTCTACAAGGTTAATTGACAACACTGGGAAACAAAACTGGTGCTGAATTTCTGTGTTGTGTTGTGACTGTTAGCAGCAAGGATTATTTTGAAATACAGTGGTATCGTGTGTTGATACTGGAGAGCTGCTACCAAAGCTGCCAAAGGATGATTTATAACAGAGCCCATTATAAATTGCTGTATACAAGTTGTTCCATATTACATCATATGTGGAATTTAAAGAAACTTTAAAATTAGTCAACAAAAGATTTTACTTCATCAAGACCTGGAAAATGAATATCAGAAGACAACTAATTACCTCTTGTATAATATTTGTGAAATTTTCTTTACCTTAACCGGAATACAGTATATTACTGTAATTGTGAGGGTAAAAAAAAAATTTAACCTTCATCTCACTGCATGAAATCTTGGAGAGGGGAGAATTTTCATTGTACAATTGTACATGGTTCTAAAACCACCTCCTTTTGTTTAAATGTGTTATAGTTTTTACTACTTCTGAAATAGTTCATGACTTCGAAGTGCTGTTTCCTCGCTAGTTCCAATTTTTAACTTTCTCACCTGAAATGAAATTTCTTGGTCTCTATACTGTCTGTACTCCTCTCTTCCATGCATTTTTTTCTCTGAAGTTGTACTGATATTGTGATTATTTAGTGGTAACCTGGGCTTTGTTGGTCATGGAAAGGGATATAAATCAGCCAAGGCAAGTATGAAGCAATGGCAGCTACAAAGCATCTTTATGTCTTATTTTCCATGGTGTCCAGTCTCTACTTGCTCTGAAATGTCTCAGTCTCACGTTAGGCATATGTTGGTTGATTGTACTTAATTTCTCTGACATTTCTGTTTTCAGACGCTTCCATCACATTAAGAAATACCCTAATGCTTGTGTTAAGTTCAAATCACCCTTACAGGCATTCAGAAGAAAAGGCCCGGCTCCTTTAAGACAGAAACACCTTTTTCTCAGCCAGAAAGCTCATTTTAAAACTGAAGGGCTTACCCAAAAAGGGCTTTAATGTAAATTGAATATTGATAGAGAAAGGAGGTTAATTAGCCTTAGTAACTTGGTTGCTAAGGAAGCATTTTCCTGATTGGGAGGGAACTCTCCTGGGTGTTCTGCATCTTGTTGTGGACCTAAGAAGCTTTGTTTTATCTCTTGCTTTCTGTTTCTGAGTTGGAAGAGGAAAGAGCAGAAAGCTATCATAGGGATGAAAAGCTGTGGGAAGCAGATGGTTGTTCTCTCTTAGCTACAGAAAGAGAGAGCTAAATACTGACTAGCAACAAGCCAACGCCAGCAAGGACTCTTTGTTTAAGGCAGACAGTTGGAAATACCATGAGGGCAAGATATAAAGAACTTGCATGGGAGAACATAGAGAGGTTGGACTAGGGTTTTTTCAGTCCCTGAAAACATTGCAGGTGAGAGAAATTAAAGGACGTTGTGAATGGATATCCAACAACCATGTCAAATAATAGGATTACATGTTTTCAACATGGTTGAGGTTATTAAGAGAAGTTATTTAGCTTGTATTTACTTTACATTTGGAAGGTTTTATTCTCTATTATATATGAAATTTGGTAGATTTAGAATTTGTTAATCTATATTTTAATAAAGAATGTTTAGTTACAGATATTGCTTTATGTTAGATGGTTTATTGTTTAGTGTAATAGAAGTGACTTTGAAGTTAATAAATTAAAATTTTTCCAGTGAAATGCTTTTTTTTCAAAACAAAAATGCCTTTGAATATCGACTAATCCATGTATGCTAAGTTCTCTGGTTATCTTTAAGTAATTTGTGAAAGATTATTTCCACGTACTAAATGGTACTTGACTAACCTCAGGGAGTTAGTGCCTATAGTTTACTTAATTTCATTTTTTTTTCATTCACTGCTTTGTTCAACAGATATTTTTTTGAATATCTGTTGAGCACCAGGCATTGTGTTAAAGGGTACCAAAAGAAATAAAGCACTCCTAGGAGGTAGTGATGCACTTCTTAGGAGAATTTGGAAAGTGAAAATAGTTTTGCTGGCATTTTATGGTCTGTGTTAGATTTTCTAGGTTTTCTTCATTGTTAGCATTGAATATTATTATTTGTTGTACTGATTACTGTATTATTTGTTGTCTTTAGTTTTTATGGCACTTTTAAATTATAAAATTCTTTTCAGCACTGTTATTTGGATTGTTTTTAATAGACATAGACTTAAAAATACAGCTAGAATTTTGTGGCTCCTCTTATGACCCTGGATAGGGTCCTCATTGATAACCTGTCTGGAATTTACCTGGTTTTCCTGGCCATTCAGTTCTTATATGCTGAGTGTGATAGGAGGATCTCAGCGGAGAAGCAAAATTTGGTGATCCTTTTGAAGGCCTCTGATTATAATAATATTCTCAGAGAAGCTAGTTTACCATGGAATTACTTAAGTATAACCAGAGGACTTAGTAAATATATGGGTGGTAATCAGTGATGACTCTAACACTACAAGGCCAGATGGCATTATCAAGTAAAACACATTAATAGAATAATAGAATAAATTGGACACCTTCAATAAGATAGGGATAGAATAATATATTAAATGTATGGAGAGTACTCACTGGTCTCCTTCCTTTTTTTTTTTTTTAGGTTTATTTTTTTGAGACAGAGTACACATTTGCACATGTGTGAGTGGTAGAGGAACAGAGAGAGAGAGAGAGGGAGAGAGAGAATCCCAGGCAGGCTCTACACTGTCAGTGTAGAGTGGGACTCAGGGCTTGAGTGCCACAACTGTGAGGTCAAGAATAAGTTAAGCTGAAATCAAGAATTGGTTGCTTAATGGACTAAGTCACCCAGTCGCTCCTCCTTCCTTTTTAATGTGGAGGTACGAGTACATTCTGATAGTTAAAAAAATTTGCATGCTAGGTCCACACACTTTCAGATTTATCTGCTCCCTAATTCTAATCTTACTTCACAATCTATTGGTTTAGACATTTTATATCCTTTGCAACTTGGATTATCTTTTAAAGATTTGAAGTTTAGTCAATGAACAGTGTCTTCAGGAGAAAGGAGAGCAACAATTATGAAGTTTGATGTTAAAAGGTAAATATTTTGTAGATTTTGAGCACAGTGATGAATAATGAGAGAGCACAATGAGAGAAACGGAGGTTAGTAATGACAATATTTAGTGACCCTTTGGATGTCACATTTATTTTACTCTGCATTATTTTATAATAAGAGCATTGTTTATTTTTTTTGTAGCTGTTAGATTGCACTGAGCTGAGATTAAAAAAAATTTTTTTTAGAACTCAACTGCTTCTATTAAGATGAAGCCCAGCTAGTAAACTCATTAAGTAAGGACCCTAGGCACTCCTCTGGTGCGGAGACTGAAAGCACAGTATTGCAGACATCTTTGCATCACGGTCATGAATGACCTTGAAGGAAACCAGCACTTCATAAAGCAAAATCCTCTCTGTGGCACTTCGTTCTGATTTGATTGATGCTTTAGAAAAAGCTGTAAGATTTTCTTTTCTTTATAGTGTGGGGGCTATACTCCTTACACTTCATAGATTTTTGCACTTGTCTGGAGTATTTTGTTGGCAGGTTCTTATAGGTTCTGATCTTTCACTGACTACAGTGCAAGTAAGCAGTGAAATCACTCTCCTTTGATCAATTATTATTAGGGAGTGAGGTCTTGGTGCATTGGGATCATAGTTATTACGAATGGAAGAATACTGACTTTCTAACTTGAGTGTAATACAATAATTTTTCTTCCATCATAATCTTTCCATGCATCTCAGTTGGCTGAAGGGTCTTTAATACTGAGGTTTTATGATTTATATTATTCAAAGGATATATATTTCTGTCTAGCCACTATCCACTGTACTTTCTTAGGTTGATAGCTTCCCTCCTTTTAGTTTTTACCTTAATGTCCAGTGTAGGTTTTTAGTATACGTTTTTATATCCAAAGAAGAGAACACTAGAAATCTTAGATGATAAAATGATTATTTTACCTCTTCAGAGTTACTTGGTCATCTCCTACATAAGCAGTTATAAGTAAGGATCATGCAAAGGTGTAATCATTCATTTGTCTGCTGTGACCACTGCTGTAGGAACGCCAGGAGAAAATCCTTTAACATTTGGCTGTGGAAAGTGTGTAAAGGCTATATTGGGACCCTTGGGGCTAGGTGTTTAGGAATTAACATATGCATTATGGATAGGTAGAGGTATAACTCATATCAAGTACAATCTGGTGTATTGAAGAGATCATTTGGAACCTTCTCTCTACCAGGGAGCCTGGTTTAGCCCAGGGCTCCAAACCTCAGTGCCTCACTTTCCCACTTTGGGGTCTGAATTTGCTATTCCTGACCTACTTCTCCTAACCTGACACTGAATTTTGCATCTTGATTGGCCCACCATTCTGCTTTTCCTTACACTTGGTCCTGTATGAATTCCATTTATTTTTGACCTTGCCCTTGTAGTTTGATTCAAATTCCTGGTGTTTCTTCCTTTGTTTTGCAGTTTGATATGATGCTGTATGGTTCTATCCGAACTAAGCCAATCAGTCAGGTTTTTTGATGGACTTCCAGTCCTAATCATTAAACTTCTGTCTTATGAAGATAAGAAAGGGTGAAACAGACTTTCCCGCCCCCCAGGCCCCTTGGCCGTAGCAATCCATATCTCCAGGAATTCTGTAAAGCGACTGTGTGAGAAATTTTAAAGACGGTAGTAAAAATATGAGAGGTGTAATTTAGGAATACCTAAATACTTATCTCTTAGATCTTCCCAATTTGTTGAACCCAGAAATAGCTCAGTAAATAGGTACTTAGCCAGCCTGTTTTTTTTTTTTTTTAATTTTCCTTCAATTACTTGATTAACATCATGTCTCATGGGCAGCTTCATTTTGAAGACCCTCTTGAGAATCTTTGCACATGTTTAATTTATTCTCAGTCCCTTATATAATATATTTTCCGGCTGATGGACATCTAGATTTTTCTCTTTTAAAAGTACACTGTGAATGCATTGAGATAAATAAGTTCTCAGCCTTTTATACAACTGTTAGTGATTTTTCTTTCTTTTCTTAACTAAACTACTGAAATGGTTAGAAATCTATTTACTTTCATGAACTAGAAAGCAAATCAGTAAGTATGGAAGACTGAGGTTTTAGTAAATAGAGATATATTTGTAATTTTTCCAGATAGTCACAATCAAGGTTTTCTTAGAGACTGATTTTGTAAAGTAGGTATATAAACAGTTATAGCAGAAAATTCAAACTTATTAATGGTACATATAGAAAAGAGAATTGCAATAGGTACTCACTTAATTTCTAAGAAACTATTGCTCTATTAAGTTTATAAAATAACAATGGACATTTGCAAAACTTTGGTAAAAAGTTTAAGAAAGGCTTTTAGAAAAGTTTTTCTAGCTTTGTTCAAAAGCTATGTTAAAAGACTATTGTGTTTATTTCTAATTATTTCATATTAGGCCCTCAAGTGCATTTAAAATGTCAAAATATTTTATTTTTACTTGTGAATTGATTGTTGGTTAATTACAATATGCATTTTGGAGTAATAATGAATTAGAATGGGTACTATTGAATTAGAATAAAAACTTAAGAATTTTAAACAGATGTGATTATGAATGTCACATAAAAAGTCTTTAAAAAAAATTAACAGGGTCAGTGGTGGATTCATTACAAGGCATTTGAAGGAATTTTTCACCAAAGGATCCATTCCCATTACTCATCAATTCAGTTCTCAACTTTTATTGGATAACTACTTTGTACTACTTAGTATAAAGAAAAATCAAGACGTTATTCCTACTTTCAAAAATTATTTAAAAGCTACATATTTTAATAAACATTTGAGTGGATTCTACAAAGAGAAAATATTTTCTGTTACTATGTTACTGTTATTAATAAGCCAATTATAATTCATAATATTAAATAATGGAATAAAACTAAAAGTGGCAATAGAATTAACAAATAAAACCATGAAAAACAACAATAGACAAAATAGTAATAGCTTTAGGGATATAACTGAAATACAAAATATATGTATATTATAATACTGTTTTGCATGTGCCTGAGTGATTATGTTTTAAGTATGTATTTTGATTATATGTTCTGCCTAAAAATACCTACAAAATATAGTGACTTTATTTACTTATTTTATTTATTTATTTAAAGTTTCTTTATTTTGAAAGAGAGTGCACACACATGAGTGTGAGCAGGGGAGGGGCAGAGAGAGAGGGAGTGAGAGAATCCCAAGCAGGCCCCATGCTGTCAGTGAGAAGCCCTATGTGGAACTCAGTATCGTGAACTGTGAGATCATGACCTGAGCCGAAACCAAGAGGGGGACACTTACTTGAACCACCCATGTGCCCTGCAAAATGTAATGATTTTAAGTAACAATCTGAGACTAGTGTCACTTGAAGTCTCAAGTGGACTACACACCCAAGATGCCTTTTTCAATCACATGTATGACAACTTAATTCAAATGGCTGGAATAGTTGAGGCTGACAAGACATCTCTTTCTCTCTACATGGCTAGCTTGGGCTTCCTCTAGCATGGATGTTTTAGAGTAGGTAGACTTTTTAGCTGGTGGCCTTCTCTCCTAGGACACAGAGTCCAAGAAACCCACATGGCACCTCAAGGACTTCTTACAACCTTAACCTTATATATCATGCAACATCACTTTTTTCACATTGTCTTAGTCAGAAATGAGTCTCAGATCTCCCAGTTTCAAAGGCAGGAAACCACTCAGGAGCCTGTATGTACTCAGAAGACATGGCTTATTGTGAGGTGGAGGAGGAGAAAGAGGAAGGAGGAGCTACTACAATGTGTAGTATTCATTCATAAGTGCTTTATAATCATCATATGTTTGATAAAATTTATATCAGCATACTTCCAAAATTAAAATTCATGCTAATTTTATAAAGAACAATATTTTATGGCTGAATTATATATTCATCTGTAGGTTAGTAAGGGTTTTAATTGCATTGAGAAAAATAAATCTTATACCAAAATATTTGCCAAATGTTTTCATTTTAATATATATTGAATATATTCTGGGGGCAGAGTATTACCCAATTCATTAGGGGAAAAATACAGGGAATTATAAGATCCTACTTTACAAGACCCAGAACTCAAAAAAATGTTAGCTTTTGAGGCAAGGGCAACACATCAAGAGTAAAATAGTAACCCACAGCAGTGACATAAGTTTTCAAGGAAGAGAGAGATAAATATGGTCTGAAATTATTTACAAAGGCTTCATAACAGAATTGAAACTAAGCTAAAGACTGAAGACTGGGTGAAATTTTGGGTAAATGAACAGTCCAAGGATGATGTAAACTCAAGTATGTAGAATCACTCAATATCTTGAAAAGTGCTATGTAATAATAGTAATTGTTATTAATGGGACTTAGGAGATCCATTCCCAAATGAATGGAAGACATCCACGTAAGGTATGGCTAGATTGCAGAGAGCTTTTATATTGATATCTGTTGTTTTCCCCTGTTCACCACTCATTTTTCACTTCTCTGATTAGGTACTTTTATTTTCTCCCAACTGATTCATTTGGCGAATATTTACTGAGCTCATACTGTATTTCAGACACTGTTCTATATGCTAGAGATATAGTGGTGAATCTCACTGTCAAAACCTAGCCCTTAGGTATCTTCCCCTACGTTCCCCAACTGGGAATTGTTTTGTTAAGACAGTTAATCAAAGTGTCCTGTCCTCCCCCGGCCTAGGGTGAGCATATGACTAACCTAATAGAGGCCCAAGGATGGAAAATGGATGGAGTAGACTCATTCTGAATGTGATGCCCTGAGGAGTCTATTAGATCTTTTTATCTACATCCCCAGAGCTAACATGGTTCCTGTCTTTCCCCAGGCAGAGATAAATTTTTCCTTAAATTCTAGGAACTAGCACCTATCCTTTCAATAAATTGCTTTTTGTTTAGTTTAGCTCCAGAATCAGTTTCTATTGCTTGCAGCCAGTGAACTTTAAGACAGTATTGTATACCTATGTCGGTTCCTAAAGGATTTGAACTATATTGTGTAATCAGTAAGGCACTCTTGGCAATTTTTGAACAGAGAGCTTTATTTTTAAGAAGATTTGGAGATGTCTTATTAGATTAGAACAAGGAGAGATTGAATTAGATTCACCATTAGAAGGCTGTTAAAATGTCCAAACACAGGGGTGAATAAAGGCGCAAATTAGACTGATTGCAGGAGTAGAAAGAAGTGATGGAGAAGAGCAGGGTTGGTACTAGGGTGAGGCAAGAGAGGCACACTCACCTAGGATGAGTACCTCCTTAAATTTTGTGCTCTAGGCGCCTGTCTTATCTCATCCTAGATTTCACTCTAAGGGAAAATTGAAGGGCTTAGTGACTGATTAGATACAGGAAATAATCATAATCATAATTACACCTGTCACTGTGCAGATATTGTTCTAAGCTCTTTACCTTTAACTGAAAAATACTGTGTAGGGTAAATTTTACTGTCTTCATTTTACTGTTGAGTAATGTGTCTAGGTTACCTAGGTCATAAGGGAAAGAGCTGAAGTGTAAGAAAAAGGGATTTAAATATGAGAATTCTACCAAACATATGAAGAAGAATTAGTGCCAGTTGTTTACAAGCTCTTTTAGAAAATGTAAGAAGAGGGACACTTCTCAGTTCATTTTATGAAGTTAACATTATTATACTGATACTAAAATCAAAGATAGTACAAAAAATAAAACTATAGATCTATATCCCTTCTGAATACAGATGGAAAAATCTTTAACCAATATTAACAAATAGAATTCAGCAATATAAAAATTATACAGCATGACCACATGTGGTTCATCTTAGAGATGCAAGACTAGTTTATATATTTGAAAAATAAATTAATACAACCCACTATGTTAACTGGTTAAAGAAGAAAAATGATATCAAATTAATCAACACTGAAAAAGCATTTGACAAATTTCAGCACCTGTTCTTGATACAAACTGAAAAATAGAAACAGAAGGAAACTTCCTTTATTTGATAAAATGTATAGTTAGTATTCTATTTAATGGCGAAAGGCTGAATGCTATTGTCTTCAGTCTGGGAACAAGTCAAGATTATCTCTTCTCACCATTCTTATTCAAATAGTGATAGAAGTCCAGCCTGTGCAATAAGGCAAGAAGAGGAAATAAGAGATACAGATTGGAAAGGAAGAAATAAAACTGTGTCAATTTGCAGATGACATGACATGATTTTTTATGTAGCAAATTCTAAGAAATCTATTAAAAATGTTTTAATGTTTATATTTGAGATGGGGTGGTGAGGAGGGACAAAGAGAGAGAGAGGGAAACCCAGAATCCAAAGCAGGCTCTAGGCTCTGAGATTTCAGTGCAGAGCCTGACATGGGGCTCAAACTCACGAGCCATGAGATCATGACCTGAGCTGCAGCTGGATGCTCAATTGACTGAGCCATCCAGGTGCCCCCTAAGAAGTTTATTTTTAAAAATGCAGCAAACCTAGAATTAATAAGTTAGTTTATCAAGCTCACTGGATACAAGAAAACATACAGAAGTCAATTGTATTTCTGTATACTAGCAATGAACGTGTGGAAATGACTTTAAAAATATCCCTTATAATTGCTCTAAAGAATTGGAAAATACTTAGGTATAAATCTAATAAAATGTTAATAGGACTTATATGCTGAGAACCATAAAATGCTGATAAAAGAAATAACAGAAAATTACATAAAATGGAGAGGTAGAAAGTATTCATAAATTGGAAGATTGGAGACAGAGATGATAACAATTCTCCATAACTAGACATATAGATTGACACAATTCCTATCAAAATTCCAGTAAGATTTATTGTAGATATAGACAATATTGTCCTATAGTTTTTTTTGAAAAATCAAATGAACTAGAATGGGAAGAATCAGCCTACCCGATTTTAAGACTTAATGTAGCCACAATAGTAAAGATTTTGTGGTATTAGTGGAGGGATAGACACATTGTTCTCAGTGAAATAGAATAGAGACTCCAGAAATAGACCCTTATAAATATGTTCACCTGATTTTTGGCAAAAATACAAAAACAATTCAGTTGAAGAAAGATAGCTATTGCAACAAATGTAGCTGGAGCAGTTGGACTCCCAGAGGTAAGAAACCAACCCTGACCTACATCTTACACCTCATACAGAAATTAACCCAAAATAAATCATGGACTTAAAACTACAATATAAAACTGTAAAGCTTTTAGGAAGAAAATAGAGATTTTTGGGGGGATCTAGGACCAGGCAAAAAATTCTTTGACTTGAGACCAAAAGCATTCTCCATAAAAAGAAAAATTGGTAACTTGGGCTTTCTCGAACTTAAAAGCTCTTGCTGTGCAGATGACCCAGTTAAGAGAATAAAAAGAGGGGCGCCTGGGTGGCTCAGTCGGTTAAGCATCTGAGTTCGGCTCAGGCCATAATCTCATGGTTCATGGATTCGAGCCCCGCATTGGGCTCTGTGCTGACAGCTCAGAGCCTGGACTTGCTTCGGATTCTGCCTCTCTCTCTTGCTCTCTCTCTCTGTGCCCCTCCTGTGCTTGCACTCTGTCTCTGTCTCTCAAAAATGAATAATGTTAAAAAAATTTTTTTTAAAAGAGGATGAAAAGAAAAGTCACAGAGTCTGGGAAATTATTTACAAACCACATATCCAGCAAAGGACCTTTATTGAGAATATATAAAGAGTTCTCAAAACTTAAACAGTCCAATAGAAAACAGGCAAAAGACATGAAGGGACATTGGAGAGGATATAATGATGCAAATTAAAACCATGATGAGATATCAGTACACACCTATCAAAATGGCTAAAACAAAATTTTAAATAGACAGAAAAACAGTTTCAATGTCAAAGCTGACAAGAATACAGAGAAAGAGAATCACTGATACAACTGCTGGTTGAAATGTAAAATGATATATGGTTTCTTAAAAAACTAAGCATTCAACTGTCATTTAATGCAGCAGTTACCTCCTAGGCATTTATCCTAGAGAAATGAAAACATATGTTCATCCAAAAACCTGCACACACATTCTTATAGCAGTTTTATTGGTAATAATGGAAAACTGGAAACAACCCTTTGATGGGTATATAGTTAGAAAACAACAACAACAACAACCGTGGCACAGCCACACTATGGAACACTATACAGCCATAAAAAGGAACAAAGTACTGATATGCACAACATAGATGAATCACCAGAGAAATATGCCAAGTAGATAAAAACAGTCCCCCAAGGTTATGTAATGTATGATTCCATTTATATACCATTCTTAAAATGATAAAATTATAGATTGGAATACGGATTGCCAGTTAAGGCAAGAGAGAAGGCAAGGAGAGAAGTGTGGCTATGGAAGTACAACACAAGGGATCTTTGTGATGATGGAAATGCTCTGTATCCTCCCTGTATCAGTGTTCATATCCTTGTTTTAATTTTGCATTATTTTTGCAAGATGTAACAGTTGATGGCAATTGAGTAAAGGATAGACTTTTTGTATTATTTTTTTATAATCCATGTATATCTGATGTGTTTTTATAATCATTTTAAGATTAAAAGTTTAGTTAAAAAATGATTTTAGTTTCAAAGTTAATAAAAAGGAGAATGAAGGTGCTTTTTAATATAACTGGGAAAATCCATTCCTTTAATGTGGGTGGTTTCCAGAACTTATTTGAAAAATCCAATGAAAATAAATTAACACAAATATGATGATGTTTAATAGGCACTTTAACATCTTAGAATTTTTTTATATTGTAGTAAGAGAAAACTTGTTGACTGAAACGGATCTCTAATTGATGTGATTTCAGGCAACATGACCAGGTCAAGTGGAGCAATCTTAGTAATGTAGGACATTTTTTGGGGAGGGAGTAATATATAGGCAGGTGTTCTTTCTAGGGACCTCATTTAGAAATCAGCTTTTCTGCTATGACTGCCTTTTTTTTTTAAATTAACTTGTTTTATTTTTTATTTTTTTAAATTTACATCCAAATTAGTTAACATATCGTGCAAGAATGATTTCAGGAGTAGACTCCTTAGTGCCCCTTACCCATTTAGCCCATCCCGCCTCCCACAACCCCTCCTGTAACCCTCAGTTTGTTCTCCATATTTATGAGTCTCTTCTGTTTTGTCCCCCTCCCTGTTTTTATATTATTTTTGTTTCCCTTCCCTTATGTTCATCTGTTTTGTCTCTTAAAGTCCTCAAATGAGTAGAGTCATGATTTTTGTCTTTCTCTGACTAATTTCACTTAGCATAATACCCTCCAGTTCCATCCACGTAGTTGCAAATGCCAAGATTTCATTCTTTTTGATTGCCGAGTAATACTCCATTGTATATAGATACCACATCTTCTTTATCCATTCATCCATTGATGGACATTTGGGCTCTTTCCATACTTTGGCTATTGCTGATAGCGCTGCTATAAACATGGGGGTGCATGTGTCCCTTTGAAACAGCACACCCGTATCCCTTGGATAAATGCCTAGTAGTGCAATTGCTGGGTCATAGGGTAGTTCTAGTTTTTAGTTTTTTGAGGAACCTCCATACTGTTTTCGCAGACTGCCTTTTTAAGGCTTAAAGAAAAAAAGCTTATTTATCCATTTTGAGAGAGAGAGAGAGAGAGAGAGAGAGACAGAGAGAGAGAGAGAGAGAGAGAGAACAAGCAGTGGAGAGGCAGAGAGAGAGGGAGAGAGAATTCCAAGCAGGCTCCTTGCTCTCAGTGCTGAGCCCAGCATGGGGCTCGATTCTTTGAACCATGAGATTATGACCTGAGCTGAAACCAAGGGTCAGACACTGAACCGACTGAGCCACCCAGGGGCTCCATGCCTTTTTAAGCTTTTTTTTTTCCTTCCTTCAATTCTCTGCCTTCCATGACATTCAAGGAAGAATTTGACAGTGGAGTAGTACTAGAAGGATGCAACTCAGGAGTGATCATTTGAATGTATACTTTTTCACTTGAAGTTAGGAATTGGATTTCTCCTTTAATATTATTAGCATGCTTTATTGGCAGGGAGATAGGATTTAATCTTGCTATTACAATAATTTCCATAAAATGTCTTCTTACAGATTTCACACCTTAGTGTGAACTAAGAAATTCCCAGGATACCTGCATGTTGACAAACTTTTACCTAAAATTTAACAAGATCTATTTTTCCCATATTTTTGTAATGTGGACAAAATTGACTTGAATTATATCTCTTATTTATAGATTGCAGTGAAGGCTTTTCAAGAAGTGTTTTCAGTTGTATTAATACTGACTTAAGGTCATTTGGTTAATACATAGTCAGGGAGCTGTAGAAACCACATTATAAGGCCAGGGTTAATTAGTACCAGTGAAATCATATTATAGAGAATGTAATACTAAAAAGCTTTCTGAATAATAAGACTATTTCCATAACAAAATGTTTGAAACACATGTGTCTGATTTTCTTCTTGGAATGTGAAAATAATTGTATTTATAATAGATGCATCTACATACTTAAAATGGAAATATGGAATTTTTATAGAAATGCTACAAATTTGGTTAAATAGCTTTTATATTTGAATATCAGTTTGAACATTTTTATTTTGGGTTGTCCCATTAAGTTATCTTCTAAATTTAGTATATGGTAAAAGTAATTATCAAACCAATGGAGGGAAAGAATGGTTACGTATTAAATGTTATTAGAATAGCCAGATAACTACTTGGAAAAACAAGATTGTGTTCCATCTTCATATCATATGCCAAAACATCATATGCTAAATGTACAAATTCAAATATAAAAGTGCTAAAGGGAAACTATAGGTTTATATTTTTATAATATGAAGTGGCAGGGGCTTTCTAAACATGACACTGATAACAAAAAAAAAAATATGTTACTGATCTCTATTGGTATGTAACAAACCATGCTGAAACTTAGTGACTGAAAACAATGGTGTGATTGTATCTCTCTTAAGATCTGTAGATTGGTTAGGTTGTTCCTCCAGGGTCTCACCTGGACTCATTTATGAGGCTGCTTTTATCTGGTGGATTGGCTGGAGCTGAAGGGTCTAAGAGGCTGCAATATCTCCCTCTTTGTTGTGTCTTATTCAGTTGTCTGGCCCAAGCTTCTTTACATGGTGGCTGGGTCCTGAGGAAGTAAATCAGAAGGTACGGGGCAGAACCCATCCTAGGTGGCCTAGGATGCCTAAGCTCCAGAAGTCACACTTCTGCCACATTGTATTGGTCACAAGTTGCAAGGTCAACCAGATATAAGGGGGTAAGTAAATAGATTCCATTTCCTGAGTAGCAGTATCTCATTACAAAATAACATGGCCATAATGAGGCATAATTTTTTGGCATCCATTACTATAATGATCTCCCCCAGTGTATCTCTTGCTATCTAGACACTGCCTGAAAACAGGAACCAAGTAGATTTGGGTAAAATTTTAGATATATCCCTTACCCTCTGAACATTTACTGCTTACTTTCTACAATTTAAGGTCTAAATAGGTTTGGATTATTTGGTAGCCTTATTCTTTGAACTTGCCAATCATATCTGTACTACCCTTATTCATAATTGAAATAACTTTTTCAGTGACTTTAAGCAGTTTGATTATGATGTGCCTTGGTATAGTTTTCTTCATGTTTCTTGTGATTGGGATTCATTGGGCTTCTTATACATGTGGGTTTATAGCTTTATAAGTATTTACTTATCTCCCCCGACCCCATTCTTTTCCTTTGGGGACTTCATTTACACACATATTGGATTACTTGAAGTTGCCCCAGCTCATTGGTGCACTGTTCATTTCTTTATTTGGTCTTTTTTTTTTCTGTTTTATTTTGGGTAGTTTCATTGCTTTGTCTTCATGTTTACCGATCTTTTCTTCTGCACTGATCTTTCTCAGATGTGTTTTTCATCTCGAGAAATTTGGTTTGGGTCTTCCTGCTCCCTTCCCTCATCCCCAGTTTTATTGAGATATAATTGACATATAGCAGTGTATAAGTTTAAAGTGTATAGCATGATGGTTTGGTTTACATATATTGTGAAATGATTACCATGATAGGTTCAGCTAGCGTCCATCTTCTCATATAGATAAAATAAAAAGAAAAGAAAGAAAAAACAAAAAAGAAATTGTTCTTCTGATGTGAACTCTTAGAATTTACTTTCTTAACAGCTTTCTTCTATATCATATAGCAGTGTTAGTTCTGGTAAGCATGTTGTACATTACACCCACAGTACTTATTTACCTTATAACTAGAGTTTTACCTCATGGCCACCTTCCTCTAATTCCTCCTTCTCCCACCCTCCACCTCTGGTAATCACAAGTCTGATCTTTTTCTATGAGTTTTAAAAAATGACACATTTAAATGAGATCATATAGTATTTGTCTTGGGCTTATTTCACGTAACATAATGCCATCAAAGTCTGTTTGTGTTGTTGCAAGTGGTAGGATTTCCTCATTTTGTTTTAACATTTATTTATTTTTAAGAGAGAGAGACAGAGTGTGAGCAGGGCAGGGGCAGAGAGAGAGGGAGACACAGAATCCGAAGCAGGCTCCAGGCTCTGAGTTGTCAGCACAGAGCCCGACGCAGGGCTCGAACCCACACTTTGTGAGATCATAAGCTGAGCCGAAGTCGGACGCTTAACTGACTGAGCCACCCAGGCACCCCAGGATTTAATTTTTAATGGCTAAATAATATTCCATTATATATACTACAACTTTTATTCATTGATCCACTGATGGACACTTAAGTTGTTTCCATGTCTTGGCTATTGTAAATAATGCTGCTGTGAACATGCGGGTGCAGAAAGTTTTTGTTTCAATGTTTTTGTTTCCTGTAGACATATTCCCAGAATTGGAATTGCTGGGTCATATGATAGTTATATTTTTAATTTTTTGAGTATCCTCTATGTTTTTTTCCACAGTACCAATTTACAGTTCCACCAACAGTGCACAAGAGTTCTCTTTCCTTACATCAATACCAGCATTTGTTATCATTTGTATTTTTGATGATGGCTATTCTAACAGGTGTGAGGTGATATGTCATTATGGTTTTAATTTGCATTGCCCTAATGAATATATTCTGAGCATCTTTTCTTGTATCATCTCATGTTTTGTGTATCTTCTTTGGAAAAATGTCTCTTTAGGTCTTTTGCCGATTTTTAAATTGGGTTGTTATTATTATTAATATTTTGCTGTTGAATTGTATCACTTCTTTATATATTTTGGATATTAACCCCTTACTGGATATATGGTTTGCAAATACTGTTTTCCTATTCTGTAGGTTGTCTTTCCACTTTGTTGTTGGTTTCTTGTGTTGTGCAGAAGCTTTTTAGTTTGATGGAGTCCTATCTGTTGTTTCTTTTTTTTTTTTTTTAATTTTGTTGCCTGTGCTTAGATGTCATATCCAAAAAATAATTACCAAAACCCATGTCAAGGAGCTTTATTCCTATGCTTTCTTCTATGAGTTTCATGTTCCAAAGGTCTTTTTTTGAAAATCTACTAAACATGTTTAATGTTTCCTCTGGTTTAGGGGATGACAATTGATATCCATACACTAAATCTGGCCCACAAGATTTGTTTTGTAAATAAAGTTTTATTGAAGCACAGCCATGTCCATTCATTAACATATTGTTTGTGGCTGCTTTTTGCATTACAGTGGCTGAGTTGAGTAGTTGTTACAGAGACTGTATGGCCTGCAAAACCTAAATTATGTACTATACTGCCCTTTACAAAGAAAAAAAAAATCTGACCCCTGGGCTTCTTGAACATAATGGTGGAATACATATAATAACTGTTTTGCTATGTTTACTAATTCTATCAGTGATATCATTTCTGGGTTACTTTCAATTGATTTTTTTTTTTTTTTTTTTTTTTTTTGCTTCATTTGACTTGTAGTTTTCTGCTTTTTTACATGCTTTTTTTTTTTTTTAATTAGATGGCAGACTTGGTGGATTTTACTTAGTATGTGCTGGGTATTTTTGTTTTCTTTCTTTTTTTTTACATTTATTTATTTGATAGAGACAAAGACAACACAAGCTGAGAAGGGGCAGAGAGAGAGGGTGAGAGAATCCCAAACAGGCTCCGCACTGCCAGCACAGAGCCTGACATGGGGCTCGAACTCACAAAACTGTGAGATTATGACTTGAACCGAAACCAAGAGTTGGAAACTTAACTGACTGAGCCACCCAGGCACCCCTATTTTTGTTTTATTCTAAATATTTTTTAACCTTGTTCTGGGATACAGTTAGGTTATCTGGAAACAGTTTGATCCTTTTCAAATCTGAAAGTTAAGCTTTGTTAGATGGGACCAGAGCAGCCTTTTGTGTGGGGTTGATTTTGCTCATTAATGAGATAAATCTCTTCAGAGGACTTTATCCAGTGCCCCATGAATTATGGCTAGGAGGACCCCAAATTACTCTCAGCCCTATGCAGGTATCAGTTTTCTCTAATTCTTTTGGATGGCTCTTTTCTTGACCTGAGTTTTTTCCTCAAACATATGAGCTTAATCCATACTCAGCTGAAGATGTGAGGGATTTCTTTTTTCTGTACTGCTCTCTCCTCTCTGATTGTTTGCCCTGAAAGCTCTTAACAGTCATGGCCTCCCTGGCTTCTCAGTTCCATCTCCTACAGTCAGGAAGCCTGGTTGGCTCGGCCTGAGTTATGCCTCCCTGCACTGTGGCCTGAAAACTCTCTCTAGGCAATAAGCTGGAACAATCTTAGGACTTACTTTCTTGTTTTCCCACATCTCAGGGATCCCATGTCTTTGCTGCCTGATGTCCAATGTCTTGAAAAATCATTCTTTCATATATTTTGTTAAGTGTTTTAGTTGTTTCAGGTGGCAAGATAAATCTCTTCTCTGTTACTTCCTCTTGCCTAGTGATATTTGTGTTTCACTACATTAAAAGTAAATAACAATGCTATAGAACATGCTGTAAACAAAGTTGAAAGACAAATGACAAACTGGGAAAAGCATTTGCAATTATCGTACCCTGCTAAGGATTAATAGCTCTAATATATAAGCAGGCCTTGTCAATCAATAAGAAAAAGATGAACAATCCCAATAGAAAAATGAAAAAGATATTTTTATTTGTTTATTTGCTTTTATTAGTGGGCAGTTGGCAAAAGAACAAATTAAAATGACCAGTAAATATGTGAAAAGATTTTCTGTTCTAATAATATCAAAATGATACTAACAGAAATGACACAGAAATGCCACTTTCATCTATCATATTGCCAAGGAAGAAAACAAATGGTGATATGCATTGGTGACAAAACAGGTACAGCCTTTCTGGAATGCAATCTGGTAATATGTATAAAAATTAAAATAGTTACTTTTCTTAGCAATTCTAATTCTTGAAATTTGTCCTAATGAATAATCCCATAAATTTATAAGCAAAAAATTTTATTGTAGAATTACTGATAAAAACTGGAAATAACTTGAGTATTAGTTATTAGTCAAGTGATTAATCTTTATATATGCAATTATTTATTTTAAATCCTACAGTAATTATTTTTATAATTTTTTACAGTTATTTTCCTCAGTTGTTAAATATAGGTATGTATATACATTCAGATTATGACTAGTCTATTGAAAACAATGAGGTAGATAGATATTTATTAACACAAAAAAATGTCTTCAACATATTAAGTGAGGAAGACAAGCTATAAACTATTATGTATAGATGATACCATGGGAAATATACATACATACAAATACACACATATACATACACATACAGTAGTTCTCTGGAAGATAGAATTACAGGTGATTTTTCTTTTTAAAACATTTTTTTAATGTTTATTCATTTTTGAGAGACAGAGAGAGACAGAGTGTGACTGGGGGAGGAGCAGAGAGCAAGGGGGGCAGAAATTGAAGTAGGCTGCAGGCTCCAGACTTTAAGCTGTCAGCACAGAGTCCTATGCGGGTCTTGAACCCACAAACTGTGAGGTCATGACCTGTGCCAAAGTCAGATGTGAATGAGCCACCCAGGTGCCCCTGATTTTTATTTTCTAGTTTCTCTTCTCATATTTAAAAAATTTTAAAAATAATGAGCATGTATAACTTCTACAGTCAGAGACAGACAAATAAACCAGAAAGGAAACCCTCACAGAGAAGCCTTATAAAGTTCTGAGACACTAGGTTTTATAAAATGAAAATGAGGGCTCCTGAGAGGCTCAGTTGGTTAAGCATCCAACTCTTGATTTCAGCTCAGGTCATGATCTCATGGTTTATGAAATCAAGCTCTGCATCAGGCTCCATGATGACAGTGTAGAGCTTGCTTGGGATTCTTTCTCTCCCTCTCTCTGTCTTTGCCCCTTCCTTGCTTGCGTGCTCTCTCTCTGTCTCTCTCTCTCAAAATAAATAAGTGAACTTAAAAAAAAATAAAATGTTTATTTATTTATTTTGAGAGGTGGAGAGGAGCAGAGAGAGGGAGAGAGAATCTCAAGCACGCTTCAGGCTGTCACTGCAGAGCTTGATGTTGTTGGTGGACTGGCAGGGTGGGGATGGGGGGCTCAATCTCACAGATGGTGAGATCATGACCTGCGCTGGAATCCAGAATTGGCTCCTTAACTGACTGAGCCACCCAGGTGCCCAAACATCTTTGACTTTAATAATTTTTAAAGTCATTATTTTTAACATATCACCTAACAATATTTATGTCACAGGTAATAAACATCAACAAAGAGTAGTTTGATTTTTAAAATTATTTTTTAAAAGTAAAATAAGAGACTAAGAATAGTTTTTACCAGACATCAAATTTACTTGGACAATGGGATGAGTTTATTATTATTATTATGATAAAATTAGGAGATACTAATTATCTCTGTATGAGAGCCGTCTTTGATTTCATTTTAACTCCATTTTTGTCTATAATGTGATCTTTGATTAAAAGAATTGCAGGGGTGCCTGGGTTGGCTCAGTTGGTTGAGCGTCCGACTTCAGCTCAGGTGATGATCTTGCGGTTCGTGAGTTTGAGCCCCGCATCAGGCTGTGTGCTGACAGCTCAGAGCCTGGAGCCTGTTTCAGATTCTGTGTCTCCCTCTCTCTCTGACCTTCCCCCATTCATGCTCTGTCTCTCTCTGTCTCAAAAATAAATAAAAACGTTAAGAAAAAATAAAAAAGAAAAAATAAAGAATTGCAGATTATTTTGTTTTATTTTAACCAGGAGTGGTATATATACTTGCAGCCAGTATTTTCTTTTTCCCCCAGCACGTCACAGCCCACCGTGGCTCCTGCTTGGCTCCTCTTGGCTGGGGAGGGATGGCATTAGACAGGAAGTGCCAAGGTTTATATCACTGCTGAAGAAGTTGGGCCAGTGTTTTGGTGCCTTTCCCCATGAGAGTCTCTCAGCTTTCTCTCAGTTTCTAAACCACTTCTTTACTCCTAGATATAACCTGTCTTCTAAAGAAAAAATCTTGTGTTTCTTACAATAAGGTGTATTACTTTAGCTGGAAAATTAACAGACATTAATGAACTTGAACTCTTACATTTCTTTATCTCTGTGCACCCTTATGACAGACCAACACTTGAAACTTTGCAGAGACAAGCATTCTGTCAGCTTCTTTCCTTTGCCTTACATGTAGTTGGCTTGCCACTAATATTGTACAATAGGAACTGGGGTTTATTATCAAAGATATTACTGACCTTTCAAATGAAAACACTGGCACATTAGTGTTCACATGGATATCATTTCTATAGTCCAACAAAGACTCCTAAAGCTTCACTTCTACAGTCTGTCTGGGTTTGGAATATTTTTATGCTCTGCTGTGAGAAAAGCAGGTGCACTTGCACATTTATTTCTAAGATTTGTCTATTTTGTCATATGATTTGGGTTTAAATTTCTCCAGATGTCAATCTCAGCCATTTTTGCTATTAGTAGAGGAGCTTAAAAGGTAGCTCTTATAAGTCTAACTTCATATTTATTTTAGAACAGCTTAAACCTTGTAGCCTATTTTCTCTCTGGTATGTTTTTTGTGGAATAACTTAAATCCAAAATTAGCTCAAAATGGAACCCTTCCCCTGTTGGAATATTGCTGTTTTAATACCTCACAGTCTTTTCCAGTTCGTGGTATCGACACTGCTTTGCAATTTGTTTTGCTGCCCTCTAGCCCTTTGGCTCTCCTTTCCATTATTGTATTTCCTTGGTGGGTGCCTGTGCCAGGTTCTGAGGCATCGAAGGGAGGGGTCTATAGGTTGTGGGCTCACTAGGCCAACTTTATTACTGAAGTCTTGAGAGCTCATAATGAGACTCATCTATCTAAAATATGACAAAGTTTGTTAGCTGATGTTAGCATCCTAGTGAGAATTGTGAGCTGGCCTGGTAATTTAGCATTTCATTCTAAAGTGAAGGTTTCTTTTTTTTTTTTTTTTTTTTTTTTTTTATGTGAGAGCTTTTTATTGGTGTTGTACATTCCTTGGGCTTTGACAAACGTAAAATCACATGTATTCACCACTATAGTATCATCCAGAATAATTTTGCTTCCCTAGAAATCCTCTGTGTTCCATTTGCGCATCCCTCCCTTTCCCCCAACCCCTGGCAACCACTGATCTTTTTACTGTCTCTATAGTTTTGCCTTTTTCAGGGTACCATATAGTTGGAATCATACACTATGTAGCTTTCCAGATTGGTTTCTTTCATAAAGTGAAGGTTTCTATGAACACATTACATAGACTAATGGACTTCCTTAGCAAAAGAAATAACCAATTAGTAATTCCATATCCTTTTATAACTGTGCTCTGCCACACCCCACTGCCCCAATTTTTGTTGTAAAATAATCAGATCAAATAATATCTTCTGTCTTCTAACTACTGTCTTTAATATTCATACTATTATATATATATATATATATATATATATATATATATATGCCTTCAACTATACTTAGAAAATACATACAAAGAGACCTATGAATTACATACAAAGAAATCTTATGCATTACCTCAAGATTAAGGTAAATTCTCTCCATTTGCTTGGTAGTTGTGTACAGTTTTTGAAGCAATAATATATTTTATTTTTGCATATAGCAAAATTAGATCCCCTGCAAAATTACAGCCAGTTATATTTAAAATATCTTAAAGTTGTTATAAATTTGTAAAACAGAATTTCCAGTCAACATTGTGTTTTTTTTTTTAATTTTTTTTTTCAACGTTTTTTATTTATTTTTGGGACAGAGAGAGACAGAGCATGATCGGGGGAGGGGCAGAGAGAGAGGGAGACACAGAATCGGAAACAGGCTCCAGGCTCCGAGCCATCAGCCCAGAGCCTGACGCGGGGCTTGAACTCACGGATCGCGAGATCGTGACCTGGCTGAAGTCGGATGCTTAACCGACTGCGCCACCCAGGCGCCCCAACATTGTTTTTTTTTTTTGAAGAAGGAATTTTCTTTTCTTTCTTGAGGAAAAAATATCATGTAAATAGAAAACATTTTTATTGTTGTTATGGGTGCTAATGACCTTTATCCCTCCAAATATTAGTATTAAAATTTAAAAACACCTTTTGCCAAACCCATACATTCCTCAAAAAAGATCAAAGGTCACAGAGCTGTGATGATTCAGTAGTAAAATATCAAAGTATTTAGAAAGTCTTTTTTACAGTTGCTTAAATTAGGTGAAAAGATTTATCGAAAGATCTAGGACCATCTCCAATTACAACAAAATATTTGCCCAAAGAAGTCTCAAGAGAACTTACAACAGATTCATTCTGCAAGAATTTTAACCTCAGCAACAAGGTAGCCATCTTTAACACCTAAACCCAAACTAGAAACTTGAATCATTTTCTTCATTTAATTTAAAAATACATTTCAAATAATTTCCCATGATAGTGGCTCCATTTTAATAGTTGAAGATGCCAGACTTATATGGTGTAAAATAATAGGCATATTTCTACTCTAGTAGATTTATTTTTCCTTAACTATCATTCATGTTGCTCACAAAACCAAACAAACCAATCTTGTAAAATTGGGATGGTGTTTATTATACCCTGTTCACAGTAGTGTGGGCCTAGGAGAAAATTGGTGTATGGATCTGGAGAACTAGAAGGAAGAGAATTGACATTTTAACACTGGTTTAACAAAACAAAACAAAAACCCATAAGGTTACCATATGGAAATGAATCAATTGTTCCTCTAAAGAAATCTTGTTTCCCACTGTGACATTCAGTGTAGATTCTGCAGTAGTTTTATTGTCTCATTCAAGATGTTCAGGAAAGTTGTCTTTCAGCCCAGGCTCTCAGAAGCTAAGTCCAGGTATGATGAAGGAGCGTGAGGCAGGCTGAGGGGCAAAATACAGGCTGGCACAGCCACTGCCACCAGCACCCCCTCAGGTGGAATATGTGTGATATTCCTCAAACACTCCTGGCTACCCAAGAATAAAGGAAAGGGGTTTAAGTGCTTGCCATGGTAATGTAGAAACAAAGACAAATGAAAAATTAAATTCCCTTACTGCCTACAGCCCACTGATAAGTCCTTGAAACCCAGCAGAGTGACCTCCCTCTAGGAGATCAGCTGCCTCAATGATGACAGTTTGCTAGGGGCAAAAGAGAACCTTAGCTTAACATTATCCCAACCTTGAGGATCCTGTAAGTCTACTTCCTTTATCTCAGCTGCCCCAGGATATATGCTAGCAATCATACTCTAAGCTTATGCCCCCCCCCCCCCCCCATACATCTAAAGGGTTTCACGACTGAGGTTTTATCAAATGGTAAAAAATGGTGTTTCCCTAGCAACAGTTAGCCCCTCAAGGTCCTGGAAACCTTGCTTCCAAAATTCCTTAGAGACTTATCTCTATCCCTGACCCCCTCCCAACCTGAGGTTTGTAATGAGTTACCCATCATGACCCCACTGCAGCTCTTCCTGCCCACAGGTCCTGTCCCCCTGCTTTAATAAAATCACTTTTTTGCACCAAAGACATCTTCAAGAATTCTTTCTTGGCCATCAGCTCTTTACCCCATGAACCCCATCACTCCAGAACTTCATCAGGTAAAGGCATTAAATACTTTTAGTTTAGGTTAATTAATTAGTTTTGAGACAGAAGAATGAAACATTTAGTCTCTCCTTAGGTTTAGTATTTTAATATCTAAAGAAATAGAATATATGGTAATAGTGAACTTAATTTATTTTTATTGAGCTCAGCCTTTTCTTTTTAATTATTTGTTAATGTTAGTTTTAACATTGTGCAGATCAAGAGATCATTGTTTCTAGACTTCCATACTTGATTACCTAAAGACAAAGCTGTTAGCTAATGGGATCAATGAAAAGTTTTCAGGTCCTTTAAGAATTGAATAAGATTTATTGAAACAGTCCTAGTCAGCTGCAAGAACAATATAAGTTAACAAGAACTGAATAGATAGTTCTCTTTTAAATGGTCCCCAATAAGCCACCCTGACCAAATTGCATGGAACTTTGTTCAGCCTACCCACAACACATAGACTTGTTGACAGCATTGAAATAAAACAGAAAAATGAATCTATAAGAGCAATAAAGCAGCATTACATTTTGAATTTAATTTAATTTAGATTTAAGTAGGGACTTAAAACTGACCTGAACCATGACCAAAAACTAGACAAAACAATACTAATTTGTAGATCTTCTTTCCCTCACCAAAAGGAAAATAAAAAGCTATCTGAATAGTGGTTCAAACTGCAACCTACCTAGATTTATATTTTCTTAGATTACTCATTGGAAAAACACCATAAAAACAAGAAAAATCTAAATGATTTGTCAGCCAACCTCAATATGTTATTTAATTGGAAAAAAAAAGTATAACTTCCCAGAGAAAAGAGTGGATGCAGTTTGTCCTCTATTTCATGGTAGTGTAATAAATTTAAAAAGTATTTTAATTGCTACCAATATTTAATAATTACTTTAAAAACAGTAAGTGCTTACATATATTGAGTAATTTCAGTTAAGATGAAATGTATTTAAGGGATAGTGGTGTAATTATTAATTGATAAAGTATTATAATTCACTATGTATGTTTCTCTTTTAATCAGAAATAATAAGTGTATATTTAAATATCATTTATGTATATTCTTTTTCTATAAGTGGAATGACATTTATAGATATAGGAACCTTTAATTTACAATGACTGAGACTACATCAAATTAATGATTAGTGACAGTAGAGTAAATATGTAATGTTTTACATTGTGTGTGTTGGACTATACCTCTTATTCAGAAAATAGTGGTGTATCTCTTTTAAAGTCAATAACGGTAATCATAAACAAGATAATTCCATCAGCACAAGTCAGTCTTACTCTGCATATATTAATTTAGCACAGTATTGCACTTAATAAATTATCATTAATCATAAATACATTTTCACATGTGCATATTTAAGTTTTTTAATGTTTGCTTCTTGGTTTTTCTGTAGGGCTAAGGTATAAGACACTCATTTCAAATCTAAGAAGCCGCATAATCAGTCTTTTGAAGCCCATTGCAATCAATATCTATGCAAATGGGGTAGTTATGGAATTTACACTGCTTTGTCAATCAATCACTAGTCAAGTCCCCCCCTACACTCAATATACTCATAGATTTTTTTCTTTTTTAAGGAGAAAACTTTTTTTCTTTTTAAAGAAAGAGACTTCCTTTTATTTGTTATATAAACAAGTGCTACAGCTTTTCCTGCCTCTACCTCTTCATACTTACCTGCCAGCACAGTGAGTCAGCCCATGCTGCCAGTCTCTTTCTATGTGGTGGTGGTCAGGCTCCAGGCTTCCTGAGCACCACCTGTGGCCTCCTATGGCCCTGTCTTTGAGTCTGAGTTCTTGAAAGAAGGAATGGGCCTTTGGGACTCAGCTGGTTGGACCAGCCTCCCTAGAGTATTGATCATTTGCTGCTTGTCCACTGGCAGAGAAGTCTTCAGTGGATCACTGCAGGGCTCTTTCTTTCACCTTGATTATGTCAAGTTCTTCCCAAGGACTTGGTGGGGACATAGAAACCTTGCTAACTAAGCAGAAGATGGAAACTGAGAAGGATAGTTAATTGGGTGGAATTTCAAAATTGGGGTTCAAGGTTTATTTGCATTGCATGGAGTAATGGACTGTAAGAAGAAATGTAATAAGGAGAAATCTGAAGTTTTACACTTAGATTAAAGAGAAAAAACAAATTACTAAACATATACAAAGTAGGGAAAGTCTGGTTAATAGTACTTGCAGTGAAAAACAAAACAAAGTAAAAACTAGATCTTTTTTTGGCTACCTATAACCACAGTATGAATCTTTAGTCTTGAGGACTGCTGAAGAAGCTAATGCATCTTATGTCTTATAAAGACAACAAAGGAAGTTAATAATCCATCTGTTTTCTGTTGGTCAGCTCACATCTGGTGGATGCATTGAGTTCTGTTCTGAAACTTTTAAGAATAAGTCTGAAAAACTTGAACCTTTATAGAAGAGGGTAACTTAGATGATGAGGAAGCTGAAAGTGTTAAAAGTTTAAAGTAGGGAGAATGTAGGTAGAATGTGATGTTGTTCTTCAAATACTGAAAACATATCTGCAGACTCAGTATGTGAGTAGGAATTAAGTTCCTAACTAAGTTCTGGGTTATGAGTATACACACACAGGGTTATTCCCTTGTGTAAGTGAAGTCTGGGGATGGATAGTCCAGGGCTAGAGCAACCCTTCCACAAAGTCATTGAGGACTATGACTCTGATATCTTCACTGAATGATTATTTCCATCTTCAGGATCACCTCATGGTAAACCACGGGAACTCCTGCAGTCACATCCCTATTCCAGACAGCAAGAAGATGATGAGTATGGTGTGGGGGAAAGCCACACCTTCTTTCTTTTAAGAAACCCTCTCAGAATTTGCACTGACATTTTTTTGGCAACTTAGTCTTATGGCCACACCTGGCTGCCGTGGAGGCAGAATAAAAGCAGTAGGTAGCAGTAGGAGGCTTAAAAAGGACAAATTTTACTAAATACAGAGAAGAATTTCCTAATAGTTTTGTGTGCCCCAAATTGAATGGGCTTTTTTAGAGATACCAATGTAACTGTTGTTGAACATTCAAAAACAAACTAGAAAATTGCCTATCAGGGATGTTTTAGGGAGACACATGATAGGTACAGTTCCTTCTGATACGATGTGCCAGGATTATTTCAATATATGTGTGCACAGGCCATACTGACTTTTAGTTTAACTTTTCTTATGAGAGATTTTGATAAAATTAGATTTTTACTTACTCCATCTCAATAATGACAAATATTCCTTAAAGTAAATACTACACAAGTCTTGTTTTCATGTTTTTCAGAAGCCAGCATTTTCTTTTAATGGAAAGCACTAGTGAAATAGTATTCTGTGGACACATAATGACCCCACACACTTAGCAATCTTTCTGATGCTTGAAGTTTTATGCCTTATGAATTTTCTTACTGATTTGTTTGCTATAGGAAGTATTGATCAATTGATTAAAGCAGATTTCATTCAATATAGCTATAGGACAGATACATTTGTATCACAAGATACAAGATATAAGATTTGTAACACATGAAATGTGTAGTATCTTTCATTTTGTGGTGGATTTTTATTTTCCTTTGGTATTTGAATTGTGTGAATTTCTTTAGAAAATATTAAGATATTAATGTGGTAGGTGTTTTGGATTTGTATTCACAATTGTATAATTAAGAGATCTAACATATTAAAGTTATGAGTTTTGTAATTTTAAACGATACTACCCTGTCTGCACCATAAGTCTGTGGGAGGTAGACTGAAAACACTCTACTAGTATGTCTAGGCCCATGCTCATTCTCGCTGACACAGATAATATTGAGAAGTTAGACACAATAGTTACTGGATGCCTACTCCATTAGAAACAGAAGGAGAAAATCTATTGCTTGCCAGATTAGAAAAATGTCATATAAAAAAGAAACTCTGGCTCTAGTATCCTCTTGTGTCCCCATATGTGTGTATCTAATCTCAGCTGGTCCACCTGAGAATCCCCCCTGCACCCCGAGTGCAAACATCCCCTGCACGCGGTCCCATTTCTGTTCCAACAAGATGAAAGAAGCTGTCATGAAGTAGAAGAAACTCACTGAACTGCAAGCACAAGTGCGCATTGGTGGGAAGGGAACTGCTCACGCAAAGAAGAAGGTGGCTCCTAGAACAGCTACAGCAGATGATAAAAAAAAAAAATTCAGTTCTCCTTAAAGAAGTTGGGGGTAAACGATATCTCTGGTATTGAAGAAGTGAATATGTTCACAAACCAAGGAACAGGGGTCCGCTTTAAGAACCCTAAAGTTCAGGCATCCCTGGCAGCGAAAACTTTCACCATTACAGGTCACGCTGAGACAAAGCAGCTGACAGAAATGCTACCCAGTTTCTTGAACCAACTTGGTGCAGACGGTCTGACTAGTTTAAGACTGGCTAAAGCTCTGCCCACACAGTGTGTGGATGGAAAGGTACCGCTTGCTACCGGAGAGGAGGGCGATGATGATGTTCCAGATCTTGTGGAAAACTTGGATGAAGCTTCCAAGAATGAAGCAAATGAATAGAGGCACTTTCTGAAGTGACTTGAAGAAGTTACGGGAAGCTGCTGTTTTATAGTTTGACTGCTTTTTAAAACTTTTGTTCATGGATCTGATAAAATCTATATGTCTAATATTTTTAAGCCCAAGTCTCTTGGACACTGCAGCTCTTTTCAGTTTTTGCTTACACACAAATCATTCTTTGCAGTAAACTGAAGAAGCCTGAGAATAAAGTTTGAAACAAGGTTAGTAAAGTTCTCTGCCTAGCAAAAAAAAAAAAAAAAAAAAGAAAGAAAGAAAGAAAAGAAAAGAAAAGAAAAAAAGAAAGAAACTTTGTTTCCAAGATTCCAAACAGGTTAATCAAATGTTATTAACAGTACTCTGGTAGACATTGTTAGATTGTGGTCTTTTAGAGACTTAAATGGATTTTCCAGAATATAAACACACTGCCCACACTTGGCCTATCTACACATATTTTCAAGGCATAGTTTTGATTATTTATATCTGTGTCTGTATCTGTACCTATTCATTTTAGTTATAGTGAATAATTTTGGAAAGCATTTTGCTTCAACCTAGCGTTCATATGGTTCAAGGCATAGGACAGGGTTGCGGGGAGCTCTTAGGGAGAAGGTCCTCCACAGTGCCTAACTGATGCCCTTTCATGATATGTGTTAGATGGTGTACAGCTCAGCTCTGCTTCAGGAAAGCAACTATTGGATCCCAGCTGTTTGGTCCTCCTATTTCTTGGCTTCTAGGCCTTATCTCACGCTCAATTTGAAAACTTTTCATTTGAGGGATCCTAATTTGATCCTCAGATGAAATCCTTAACTCATATGATAGGCACTGTGTTGAACTGACTTGCGCCATGCCTTCTAAAGATCATGACTTGTGTTGCAGGGAGAAAGATTAAATTAAAATGGAGGGATTGATTACTTTTGCCACTTTCCTTGTTTCTTCCCAACTCCTCCCAAAGAAAAAAGGACGGAGCTTTTCCACCACTTGTTTTTTCTAAAAGCTTGCACAAATAACTAACTCATCAGGCCTCAAGTTCTTTATCTGCAGACAAGGATAATAATATCTGTTATGTAAGGATTATGGCAATTAAATTTAGTAAACATCTTCTGAGCTCTTTCTGTATCCTTGGTCTAGTAAATGTTAACATAATTTCTTTGTAAACCTTTTAGCACAGTATCTGGTACATGGAGATCAACAAGTATGATTCCCTTTGCATTCTAAAATGAGGTCCTAATATAACAGGGACCCCATTGAGTCCATAGTCCCAGCCCTTATCCCATGAACCTCTCAGTTTATCTATCGCATGCTGTGTTTAGGGGATTGGGATTGAGTCTTACATAAATGTGCCTGCCCCTTTCTTTTTCTTTTTCTACCACATATCTGTGGCTTGTTAATAGGTCCATTCCTCAGCTTGTCTCTCTTGTCCTGCTTCCCTCCTAAAAGATTCATCTTTCTTTTAGAAATCCATACTAAACTACAGTGCATGTATGTATGCCTGGGGTGGGCTTCAATGACTCCCCAGTTGCTTCTGCCTACAGGTTTTGGTTTGTTTTGTTTAAAGCTCAATGAGTGTTTATCACAAAGTGATCATACCTATGTATCCAATACCCAGATCAAGAAACAGAACACAGGACCCCCCCTCTTGACACTTTCAGTCACTACTTGCTGTCTAATCGTTACACTAATCTGACTTCTACACTAGACTCATTTTGCCTCTTTTGTTTGTTTGTTTGTTCTTCTAAGGATTTTATTTTTACATAGTCTCTACACCCAACATGGGACCTAAACTTACAACTCTGAGGTCATGAGTCTCATGCTCCACTGACTGAGACAGCCAGGTGCCCTTGTCTCTTTTTTCTTACCATTATATAAATATATCACATAGTGCATATTGTATCTGTCTTATTTTGTTCAACAACATGTTTTTAGATAATACTAAAATATTTTCTATTGGTTTTGGATCTAACTTTGTACATTTACAAAATATCAATATAAAAAATTAAATAAAAGTAACCTGTTTTGCTGTATAATATTCAGGAAACTGATTTAACATTTGATTTTGCAGTCAAACTAAATAGTGATGTAAATTGACCAGTTACTATACTAGTTTTGGCTGCCATATTGAGATTAGCTAAAGGCAATAGAATAGAGTTACAATTTAAAACTAATAGTTTTTGGGATGCCTGGGTGGCTCAGTTGGTAGAGCATCCAACTCTTTGATCCCAGGGTTGTGAGTTCAAGCCCCACATTGGGCTTGGAGCCTACTTAAAAAAAAACAACAACTTATGTTTTTTTTCTTAAACACCATTATTTTCTTAAATTCACTTTTAAGCAAGAGTCTAAGGAAGTATACTTTCAGAGGCCTGCTGGTCTTAAACGGGAGATAGAACTTAAGTTTTATCACTGAAGTTCTATGTGAAATTATAGTGAATCATCATTAATAAAATCTTTTGTTATTATTTTCCATAGGAAAAACATTTAGGATATAAAGTTATATTTGTTTATGTGTATTTTTATTTCAAAATATGTAGTATTTATTGATGTAGGTGTTATGAAATAAATGTGACATAACATGAGTTGATTGTTATCAGTTTATACTGCGTCCATGGAGTCTAGAAGGGACTGAATTATTATGATGAACACCTTATAATATCAGTGTTTGATGTCACACACTTGCACATAATGACATCAACACAGCTGGAGCCTGATAAATGGCCTTCCTTGACATTTTCTCTGCAGAAAATGTCAGTAATTTCATTCAGGAATGAAATTTTCTCTACAGAAATGTTCACAAGTTGTTCAGTAGTTTACTGCACTGCTATTGGCTAATAGGGTAAATGGATTACCATAAGGAATGAAAGAAGCGTAACGTTTATTGGATATTACTGTTTCCAGTTTACAACAAACCACATCATGTTTCCTCTGTTCATTCAACATTGAATATATATTATGTTAAATGAAAATGAATCACATATTCTGAATATTTTTCTTCTACACTTCAGAATGCTTTTTAAGATATTGTCTAACTGCCAGCTAATTTACAGCTCTGAAACCTTGTTGTATCATTTCTGAATAGAGCATTCAATAATTTAAAGTGAAATAAATCACCGTATGATGAATTGCTGATAAATCTTTTGGGTTGTAAGGGTTTCTTTGCTATAGCCTTATATGTAATTGTACATTTTAGCAGGGATGCCCTCTGAACATTAGAGGACATATTCATGAGCTGAATTTCCAAAAACAAATCTAATGATTTGACAGCCCTGCTCAAAAGACAGCAGCTCAGCATTTTAGAACTTGCCATGCATTGGATGACAGAGTCACAGTGAGCCTGGGAATATCCTCTGTGCTCTGACCTTCTGCTTCTTCCTCTAGGCCTGGCTGCTGTTGTCCTGAGGCACTAACAGGATGGTACCCACTCACCAACCAGTCTCTTATCTCTGCAATCCCAGTGAGGGTGGGGGTAAATGTTGTGTATCCCAGTACAAGAATGCTGTCAGTAGTACACTGTCATGGCTAAAACCCTTGTTCTTGTTCACATGGAGATTTCTTAAGGAAAAATAATTTCCAAGCTCTGTAAAATAGCTTAAAAATACTATTTTGACATTCTCATAGCTGATTTCAACAAAATTCTTACTGCCTAAATGTTATGAATGGAATAAATATTTTCATAAATTCATTGAAAGTAAGTATAAGCAGATCGAAATATATTGACTATTTTTTTCTATTGGGCTTCTTCTGACTAGACTTTTAATATTGCTGCTTTTAATATTAACTTCATTTCACTTTTATGGATAATCAAGAATGTGCATGAAACCTTAATTTCCAACACAGAAGGATAATTGCTCAGTGATCATTTACTTTCTTTAAAACATAACTGAATATAAACTAGGATAGAAACTAAGAAAAAGAGCTATTTTTAAACATGGATGGCATTGAAATGGTGTGTGAGATCAAATGGCATATGAAAAATGCACTCACCTTTTTTTTTTTTTTTTTTTCTGCCTTATACCTGTAACTTAAAGTGGACCTAGGATCTAGTTCATTTGTTTAGTCACAGAATCACAAGTAGTATCTTTCTGGTCACTAGTAGTCTAACCCTTACTTGAAAGGTTGGGAAATGGAGCCTACCATGTTAAGTGGCTTGCTTTGTAACAGAGGTAGCTCCAGCATTGATGCGACTCAATTACATAAATCCACTGCTGTGTCCCTCACCTATGGTTTACTATTATCCTTTGTTCAACAACAAGGGTGAGGTCTCATTTAACATGTTTTAGATTAAAGAGATTTTATAGTAACCTTAAGCACAGGAAACACGAATTTATTAGAAAAGACACTAGCCTTTAGCAGAGATGTCTCTGCTAGTTTCAGGTTAATCTTTCTGGGACACCAGTTCTAAATCATTTTTTAAAACAGTTGACCGCCATAAGCCGTATCACAGCTCTTATGCCACGTATATGCCAAAACAACTGAACTGTGGTATGTGAATAAACATGCCTTGACCCCAACCTGATTTTCTTACCACTCTTTCTATGAGCAAGCAGAAGACCATTTAAAGTAAGAAAAGTGGAGGAAAATAGAGAAGTAACAAAGGGCAATTTGAGCAGTATGTGCACTACAGTATCCGTGGGACCCTTCTCCAACTTCATGTGATAGCGTGCAGTATAGAAAAGGTTCTTTCAGCAAGTGTTTAGAAAAGTATGTTCCAAAAGATCTGCATAACATTAGTGTAACCAAGTGTTCCTCTATGTGGCTTCCTGTTTTGGAATTAAATGCCTTCAGGGTACTCAGAATAACTCTGTTTAGAAACACAGGGAGAATTTAACCTTTTATGCTCCTCATCCGTTCTTAAAAACTATATATTAATTACTTTGTTTCCCAATAGTTTCAGCTAAATTTGGAAATTGTTTATACATAAAGTAGGTTGTTTAGTTAAAAAACAAAGGTATGAACAGGAATTCTGGCAGTAATTATTACCACTCAAATCGTAAAATCGGTTTGGTCTCTTTTTAAACAATTTTCTGAGACCAACTTTTTGGCAGATAGGGTTATTTCCAAATGAACTCAATTAAAAATTTCAACTGTGGTTATTTGTAGGAGGTATATACTGGGAGCAGATGAGCTGAATCTGTGTTTACTTCTTTGTAGTGTTATTGTTCAACATTCTTAGCTTGCTGCAAAGCCAGCAGAGGGAGCACCAAACAATCTTTTTGTTTAGCTTGAAGCTTTAATGATGTATTTTTAAATTTTTTTCGCCATTTTCATTAAAAAAGATATGTACACCTAATCATTTACTGATTACACATTTTCACTATATAATATAGTTTTAACTTTCTACATGCTTCTAATTCTTTGAATTTAAAAGACTTAAAGGAGCCTTATTTGTGCATTTCCATTCTACACACGTTCATTAAATGCATAATAAACTGTATTAGACTCGACAAGCAACGGAGTCAAAGGCGAATATGCCATAGTCTCGGTCCTTCAGGAATTTATAACCTAGTTGAAGAGAGAATTATAAAGATCTTTCTATTTACAAGGTTAAAAATATGGGCCACTTATCTTGATGAAGATCAGTGGAGATATTATTGAGAAGGTGATATCTGAATTGGACCTTGAAGGAGAGGTTTCCTAAAATGGAAATTCTAGACTGGAGGGAACAGTATAAACGCAGGGTGTATTTGGGGAAAGGAAGTTATAGTGTTGTGTCTTGATAGAACATGGGTGAAGAGGGGGTGTACTGGGAGATAAGGTCAGAAAGCTAAGGTGGGGTCAGATAAAGGAGCACTATGAAATCTATATAGAGTTTTGGGTTTATTCTTTTGGCAAAGGAGAACAAATTGCAGACCATTAAAAGGAAGCAAATGATGTTTTAATAAAATAATCCTTCATTCAGGGTAAAAGGTTGCCTGGAGAACTGAGAGATTAAAATTGAACATTTTTGTGCAAGATCAGATGAGATATTATACCAGCTTAGATAATAATAATGCTTTTCATGTGTTTGTATAGATATCATACATGTTTGTGTGTGTGCACATGTGTTTCTATAGCCATCTATGTATATATGTGTGTGTGTATTCACACACATATAGTATATACAATAGCACTGTTCCTAAGGTTGGAGATAACTTGATATTTCAGAGTTATCCTGTGATTTAAAGATTTGTACTAAAAATATGTTAGTCAGTGTATGCAAGGTCTCAAAGCAAATTCAGGGCAAAGCTTGTACTCAAACGCTTTGTCTTTTGAGTCCAGACCTGGTAGTGTTTTCATCATAGGGTGCTGCTTTTGTTAGATGATGTCAGTGTGGGCAGGAAGGATGGAATGTGTGTGAGAGACATTATGGAGGTATAAAAGGAGTGGACACAGGACAAGGATGGGTTGAAGACAGCCACCAGGTTCTCATTCTCTGTGACCAGGAAGCTGAATGTGTTGCCACTGCCCCCATTTGAGACTTAAGGGGAGACGCTGGTTGGCAATGGGATGAGAGATAGACAGGGGGAGGGGCGGGTAGGTGAAAGGTAATTCAACCTCAGCGTGTCAAATTCAGGATGCTGGACAGCATCTTTGTCGAGATGTCTAGCACAAACTTCCCATTTTAGTTTTGGAGCTCAGAAGAGGAGCCAGACCTAGAGTTTGAGAGTGGATGCGATAATTCAGGGAAACTAGACTGAGAAGAGGAGTGAAGTGAGAGCCACCCTTGGGGGACGCCTCTGTGTAGGCGGGCAAGGAGAGAAAGAAGTGTGGGCAGAAGCCTGCAGAGACACTGACAGAGATCAGAGCAGTCAGGAGAATGCCCCATTCGTCACTTAACAATGTTTGTGTGGCTGCTGTGTGCAAGGCACTGTCCAGAATGTAAAGGAGGGTGTCTTTGCAGAGTCCACTGTTGCAGAGGATGGTTGAAGATGGGACTGAGCAGAGGTCACTGGGTTTGTTTACTCAAGCGATCAAACTTCCTAAATATGCACAGAGCTTTAGCAGTGTCCTAAAATACAAAGGATTAAAAAAACTTTTTTTTTTTTTAATTTGAGGCTAGGGAGGGGCCTAGAGAGAGAGAGAGAGAGAGAGAAAATCCCAAGCAGGCTCCATGTTCAATGCTGAGCCCCATGCAGGGCTTGATCCCATGACCCTGGGATCATGACCTGAGCCCAAATCAAGAGTCCGAGACTTAACTGACTGAGCCACCTAGGCACCCCATAAAGTGGACTTCTACCTCACAACTCTGTATATAAGAAGTTAAAAAATCTGAGAGGTTCTTGACTCAAATGTATGAACTATAATCTTGATATCCAGGTTTGTTGTTTGTGTATCAAACACAATTTTGTAGCTTCCAGAAGATTGTAATACCCTTGTAACCTTGATTATTTATCTTTATTTTATGTCTACTTTTAATTTGATTTTTTATAACAGAGAAAAAAATCACTGTTATCCTTGTATAATGATGTAAGTTCATTATAAAAAATTAAAATACAAAGAAGAAATTCAAAAATCACTCCTCAGATACCCACCATAATACATTAGATAGCGAGAAATACAGTTTCCTCCCTCTCTGCTTCCTCGTCCTTCCCTCTTTCTTTCCTTTCCGTTGATCTGTTGAATTCAAGTTTCATGTTGGGTATAGGCATTATTTAAAACTAAAATCTTAAAAAAAAAAGGGTAACCCATTGATCTGTTGATCATACTATGTCTGTTACTGTAAATAAAAAGGATTCAATGTATTTTCACTTTAATTTATAAAAACAAAAGGATACTAAAAGTACTTAAACAATTGTTGAACTTCCAAATATGTACTTCACTGTAAGAGGTAGTATATATTTTGGAATATCTGTAAAGAGATTATGGATACATGAGGTTAGAGCCATGATTTTAAGATGCAAATTTCTGTTTAGACTTTATATGTGATCTGTTTTGAAAGATGTGCATATATATTCTACCTTCCTGTCTTCTCCCTATTTTTGGTTGTTATACATTATTTTTACTTATTTGAGCTTTATAACATTTACATTCTGTTTTGTAATTAAGGTTTATAGTTGTTTAATTCTAGTTCTGTATTTAACTGGAATATAATTAACTAGAATTCAGTACTCACTATGATTTTTTTCCTTGACGTTTTAACCCTTGAATTTTACATTTGATTTATATTTTAGTTTCTGTTAATAGAATTATTTAAAAAAATTTTAATAAAAAACATTTTTTAGTCCAGACTTTAGCCTCTACTACCAAGCTGTAATCATCAAGACAGTATGGTATTGGCATAAAACCAGACACATAGACCAATGGAATAGAATAGAGAACCCAGAATCAGACCCACAAATGTATGATCTACTAATCTTTGAGAAAGCAGGAAAGAGTATCCAATGGAATAAAGACAGTCTCTAGCAAATGATGCTGGGAGAACTGGACAGCAACATGTAGAAGAATGAAACTAGACCACTTTCTTACACCATACACAAAACTAAACTCAAAAATGGATGAAAGACCTAAATGTGAGACAGGAAACCATTAAAACCCTAGAGGAGAAAACAGGCCACAACCTCTTTAACCTTAGCCACAGCAACTTCTTACTTGACACGTCTCTGAAGGCAAGGGAAATAAAAGCAAAAAATGAACTATTGGGACCTCATCAAGATAAAAAGCTTCTGCACTGCAAAGGAAACAATCAACAAAACTAAAAGGCAACTGATGGAACAGGAGAAGATATTTGCAAATGACATATCAGATAAAGGGTTAGTATCCAAAATCTATAAAGAATTTACCAAACTCAACACCCAAAAAGAAAATAATCTAGTGAAGAAATGGGCAGAAGACATGAATCGACACTTTTCCAAAGAAGACATCCAGGTGGCCAACAGATACATGAAAAGATACTCATGACTCATCATCAGGGGAATATAAATCAAAACCACAGTGAGATACCACACCACACAGGTCAGAATGGCTAAAATTTACAACTCAGGCAACAACAGATGTGGTAAGGATGTGGAGAAATGGACACCCACTTGCACTGTTGGTGGGAATGCAAACTGGTGCAGCCACTCTGGAAAACAGTGTGGAGGTTCCTCAGAAAATTAAAAATAAAAGTACCCTATGACCCAGCAATAGCATTACTAGAAATTTACCCAAGGTTATATAGGAGTGAGTGCTGATTCATAGGAACACATGTACCGTGATGTTTATAGCAGTGCTATGAACAATAGGCAAATTATGGAAAGAGCCCAAATGTCCACCAACTCATGAATGGATAAAGAGGATGTGGTTTATATATACAATGGAATACTACTTGGCAATGAGAAAGAATAAAATCTTGCCATTTGCAACAACTTGGATGGAAATGGAGGGTATTATGCTAAGAGAAATAAGTCAGAGAAAGATATCATGTTTTCACTCATATGTGGAAGTTGAGAAACTTAACAGAAGACGATGTGGGAAAGGAAGGGGGAAAAGTAGTTTCAAACAGAGAGGGAGGCAAACCATTTAGAGACTCTTAAATACAGAGAACAAACTGAGTGTTGATGGGGAGGCTGGGAGAGGGGAAAATGGGTGATAGGTATTGAGGAGGGCACTTTTTGGGATGAGCACTGGGTGTTGTATGTAAGTGAGGAATCATGGGAATCTACTCCTGAAGCCAAGAGCACACTGTATACATTGTATGTTAGCTAACTTGACAATAAATTATATTAAAATTGTTTAAATATTTTATTTATTTTTGAAAGAGAGAGAGTGGGGCAGGGGCAGAGAGAGAGGGAGACAGAGAATCTCAAGCAGGCTCCATGCTGTCAGGGCATATCCTGACATGGGGCTCAAACCCATGAACTGTGAGATCATGACCTGAGCCAAAATCAAGACTTGGACGTTCAACCAACTGAGCCACCCCTTTAAGCAGAATTCTTTATGAAGGTCTCAGTGGTGGCTGTTTCATGTTGAGAATGTCTTTTGTTGTATTTATCCTGTGTAGTCATCTTGATTAGGCAGACTGCTCTTGGGACATAATTTCTTTTCTTCAGAACTCTGCGAACACTGGTCACTTGTCCTCTGTTGTTGAAAGTTGCTGTGGAGAAATCTGATGCTAGCTTAATTGTTCTTGTTTTTGGACATGATTCTCATTGTTTCTTTTCTTCTCTTTTCTCTTTCCCTTAAAAAACATTTTTGTTATCTTCTATTCAGTGTTAATGTTATAAGCATGTGGAAAATAATTAAATTGAACCCTTTATATCACAGTATGCCTGAGAATAAAGCCCCAGATGGACTGAATAGTTACACAGTTTTTAAATGAACCCATATAACTAATAGATGAAAACACTGGTGACACTGTAATTTTTCTAAGAATGGCCTCAAGATAGAAACCATGAAGAAATGATCTGTAGATTTTCCTGCATCAAAAAGAGAAAACAAAACAAAACAAAAAACAATAGCAAAATATGGATAATGTTAAAGGAAAAATTGTAGCAGGTAAAATATTCACAACAAGTAATGGATAATAAATATTTGCCGTATATATATGTGTGTTTTGTTCAAGATAAAATCAACATAATAAAAGGTAAGCATGTAAAGGGTATGTAGAATATTTTATAAGTGGAATAATTGATTCAAGAGAAGAGAAGGCTTCTGATTATTTTACGTAGGCATAAAGTGAACTTTTAACAAATCAGAAAGAAATTTTCCTGTTTGGAACACAAGATTTTTCATGAGTAGTTACATATATTGGGTTAAATAAACTTGAACATCTCTCTTAAGCTGTGAATTCCATGGGTCTAGGATATTTATGTTGTATCCTTACTGTTAGATTGTTTTCTCCTTGGCAAGTCTCAGAAAGATGTCTTACACATCTCTCTGCTCTTCATGGTCCATAGCTCAGAACTTTGCATGTATAGGTCCTGAAGTGAATATTTACTGAATGATAATTGTAATGAGTTTTCTAAAATTGATGATAACCATTATTTTATGAAATATATTTGAGAGGTTTTAGAATCTTTTGTATAGACACTTTAATGATCATAGATTATTATATATATTTTTAAAGTAATTTTTGATAGTCTTATTTGCAGAATTTTGATTAATGCATTTTATTACTTTAATTGAAAGATTCATTCTTTTGCAGTATAAGTATATACCTAAGTCTCATTTTGCAAAATTCAGTCTTTGTTCATTTTACCAGATGATCATTTACAGAATTGTATTTTTAGACCCTGCCTGATTCCTTATGAATTGCAAAGAATTTTGTTTACCATGTACATGGTTTATTGGACACTAATGCTTTAATTATTGAAAAACCTTTAAAATGATTTTCATGTGAAATGAAACTGGCATGACAAAACTGGCATGAAAATGCACATTTGCATATATGGTTAAAGGTTAGTGATGTTCATTTTTGTTATGTTCTTTTATTGATGTAAATTGGGAAACTGAAGGTTTTCTTAAATGAAAGGGCATATTCACAGTGATAGAATGATTTTATAGACTATTTAACAGCAAACTTTCTTTGGAGAACCATATGTATAAGTGGTTAGTGATATTAAAATTGGTACCAGCCTTGGGATATCAAATGTATTTATTTTTAACTTTTATGCAGATCTAGTTATTGAAATGTACATTTCAAGTACATTTCAAGTGTCTTTCAAAGTAATTTTGAGTGATTTCCATTTGAGAAGTAAGGAGTTAGGTTTGTTAGTTATTAACCCAAATATAGTAATATAGTTTATTTTATCGATCTATGATTTTTAAAATTAGGAGTGAGAAAAGTCACAGACGGGGTTTGTTGACATATTGCAATCCATATGTGTGCTTTTCTGATAAGGAAGGTATAGCATATACCATCCCTCCAGAACATTTAGCACCAGATTTATGATTTTTCTAATTTGGTTTGTAGCTTGCCAAAGAGCATGTGAGTGCATATTTGATCAGAAGCATATTTTGCCTTGAATCAGATGAAGAATACTTAATGAGTCAGTGCCAAGAAGCATTGCAGAGAAGATGCCGACTAGCAGACTAAAAGGGCTTTCAAGTGCCTTAATGTGAAATATAATAGAGATAAAGTAATATTACATAAAAAGTAAAGTTTTTAAGTTTTTCATGCCCCTTCCCTTAATAAAATTCTCCACCGTAACTATTGAGAATGATGCTTTACATTTATGTGATGGATTTTGCATTTTTACTGGGGTGAAGACTTACTTCCAAGTGTATTATACTCTCTTAGGGGCTGAGAAAGACACTAGTTGTACCTTAGAGGTGCCAGTAGTTCTGCTCTCTCTAGCAGCTCTCTCTCTTCTAGTGAGTGCTAGAGATTACCAACTAAAATCAAGTTTTTCTTTTTGTGTGTTCAATAGGAAAAAGAAGTATCTCTTTGTTTTTCATTGTATTTCTTGGTTTATCAGTGAAGTTAGAAAATTTTTCTGTTTTTTTAGCCATTTGTATTTTTTGCTTTATAAATTGCTTATTCTTGTTCTTCATCCATTTTGCTATGAAGGTACTCACTTGTGGCTGGTTTGAGATTCTTTATTTGCTAAGGATGTTAGTTAGCACTTTGTTGTGTATGTTACAAATATTTTGCCTGGGTTTTGTATTTTAACTTGGTTTGCAATGTTTTTTTGGCATAGATAATTTAAAATTTATTTTGATGTTTACTTTATTTTTGAGAGAGACAGAGAGACAGAGCGTGAGTGGGGAGGGGCAGAGAAAGAGAGGAAGACACAGAATCCGAAGCAGGCTCCAGGCTCTGAGCTGTCAGCACAGAGCCCGACATGGGGCTCGAACTCATGAACCATGAGATCTTGACCTGGGCTGAAGTCAGACGCTTAACGGACTCAGCCATCCAGGCACCCCTGGCATAGATAATTGAAAAAGTATAGTCAAATCTAGTAATCTTTTTAGTCTAAGATTTCTATCTTTTTTAAGATTTGAAAGACCTATACTAACCCTACATAATAAGAAATTTTCTTTTGAGACTGTGATGTAGGAGGGAATAATCAGGCAAAGCCTTTATATTCCTTAGTTTAAATAAATTATAAGGGATTACCTTTGTTAGAAATTGTGATTTTTATTTATAATGCCTAATTTACATATACCCCATGTATATGACAAGCCATTTTACCTCAGCCTGGGGAGGGCTTTTCCCAAATAAAACGTCTTCCAACATTCTGCTTTCCTTGTTTCTACTTTTTCACTGTGGAAGAAGGGGAGAAAGGAAAGGGATACATGTTTCCAATGACACTGTCTTTTCTCCCCCTTGCAGGGCACTTTTACAAACTGAAATTACATTATACACAATTATTAGGTTTCCAGGCTAGTCCACAATAGCAATCAATAGTAGTTTTTTTCCTCCTGTTCATTGTATAAAATTTAAGCCATTAAAAATAAAAATTTAACATTTATTTTTGAGAGACAGAGAGTGACAGAGCATGAGTCGGGGAAGGACAGAGAGAGAGAGAGAGGGACACACAGAATCCGAAGCAGGCTCCAGGCTCTGAGCTATCAGCACAGAGCCTGACGTGAGGCTTGAACCCACGGACTGTGAGATCATGACCTCAGCTGAAGGCGGATGCCCAACCCACTGAGCCACCTAGGTGCCCCTCAACCATTTTTTAAAGTTAATTTTTTTTATTTTAAGACAAAGAGAGTGCAGAAGCAAGCAGGGGAGGAGGAGGAGGAGGAGGAGGAGGAGGAGAAGAGAGAGAGAGAGAGAGAGAGAATTCCAAGCAGGCTTTGTGCTGTCAGTGCATAGCCCCACATGGGGCTCAATCCCACGAACTGCAACATCACGACCTGACTAGTAATCAAGAATCAGACACTTAACTGACTGCACCACCCAGGTGTCCCAACCATGTTTTGAGTTAATTGAGATTTTAACAGTAGCTTGGAACCTGAACAAAATAATTTAAAGTTCAAAAGAAGTTACAAGTAAACTTTGGAGGCATAGCCCAATTGTAGGTTATTTTGTGGTGGTCAGTCTTTTTGAGAAGTCACATCTAAGGACCCTGGACCAGAAATGGTCTAGTTGGTCTTAAATGACTCTAATGAGCCCTCAATAATTCTGCACATTAGGTTTATATTGAGACTTGTTTTCTAAGTTCTGTGAAGTGAAAGTATGATTGGTGCATAGGTATGTCTTCTCTTTAGATACTAGTGCAGCATAACCCAATCGAATTTCCTGCAGTGATGTAAAATGGATATCATATGACTATTCACTTACTAATGGGGGAAATATTCTGTAGCTTGGTCATTCAGTATGGTAGCTACTAGCTACATGTGGCTATTGAGCATTTGAAATGTGGCTAGTATGACTGAGAAACTGAATTTTTGATATTACATGATTTTAGTTGATTTAAGTAACCACGGGTAGCTAGTGCTATTATTTTGAACAGCATAGACCTAGAGATTTTTGATGAGTGAAGTCCTCAATTTCATGACAAATCACAGATTTAACAAGTCAAGTTAATGCCTATTAGAGGCTTTCTCCCTTACTGTCTAATAGAAAATGTTATAGAATGTGTAGCTCTTAGTTGGATCCTATTTAGGAAAAACAAACTATAAAAAATTTAAAAGAAAAGTTTCAGACAATCCATGATTTCATTTTTAAATTGACTATGGTTGATACACAATATTGCATTAGTTTTAGGTGTACAACATAGCAATTTGACAAGTTCATACATTGTGCTGTGCCTACCTCAGTAGTAGCTACCATCTATCACCATATAAGCCTATTACAGTGTCATTGATGTATACCCTATGCTGTACCTTTTATTCCTGTTACTTATTCATTTGGAAAGTGGAAATCTGTATCTCCGTCTCCCCTGCATCCATTTTGCCCACTAACCCCCTCCTCTCTGGTAACCATCAATCTAATTCTGCTTTTTGTTTGTTTGTTCATTTGTTTTATTAGATTTCACATATGGATGAAATTATACAGTATTTGTCTTCTTCAGGCTGACTTATTTCACTTAGCAAAATACCCTTTAGGTTCTTCCTTGTTATTGTACCTAGCACGATCTCATCCTTTTGTATGGCTGTCTAATATGCCAGTGTGTGTGTGTGTGTGTGTGTGTGTGTGTGTGTGTGTGCGCGCGTGCACGTGCGTGCACGCACGTGTGCCTAACATCTTTCTTATCCATTTGTCTATTGATGGACACTTGGGTTATTTCCTTGTCTTGGCTATCATAAATAATGCTGCAATAAACATGGGAGTGCATTTATCTTTTCAAATGTGTGTTTTCATTTTTGGGGGGATAAATACCCAGCAGTGTAATTATTATATCATGTGGTATTTCTATTTTTTAATTTTTTGAGGAACCTCCATACTATTTTCACAGAGGCAGTACCAGTTTACATTCCCACCGATAGTGTACAAGGGCTCCTTTTTCTCCACATCTCACCAACACTTGTTATTTCTTGTCTTTTTTATTTTAGCCATTCTGACAGGTGTAAAGTGGTATCTCATTGTGGTTTTGATTTGCATTTCCCTGATGATTAATGATGTTGAATACCTTTTCATGTGTCTGTTGGCCATCTTTGGAAAAATGTCTGTTCAGGCCCTCTGACCATTTTTTAATTGAATTGTTTGAATTTTTGGTGTTCAATCTAGGAATTTTTTAAAAAATTTTTATTTAAGTTCTAGTTAGTTAACAAACAGTGCAATATTGGTTTCAGGAGTAGAATTCAGTGATTCATCACTTACAAACAACACCCATTGCTCATCATAACAAGTGCTTTCCTAATACCCATCACTTATCTAGCCCATCTCCTACCCGCCTCCTTCCATCAATGCTGTTTGTCTTCTGTCTTTAAGAGTCTCTAGGGATTCCTGGGTGGCTCAGTTGGTTTGGCGTCCGACTTTGGCTCAGGTCATGATCTCATGGCTCATGGGTTCGAGCCCTGCGTCAGGCTCTGTGCTGACAGTTCAAGCCTGAAGTCTGCTCCGGATTCTGTCTCCATTTCTCTCTGCCCCTCCCACGTTTGTGCTTTGTCTCTCTCTCTCTCTCTCTCTCTCTCTCTCTCTCTCTCCCAAAAATAAATAAACATTAAAAAATATTTAAAAAGTCTTTTATGGTTTGTTTCCCTCTCTCTTTTTTTCTTCCCCCCTCCCAAATGTTTATCTGTTTTGTTTCTTAAATTCTACATATTAGTGAAATCATATGGTATTTATCTTTCTCTGACTGACTTATTTCACTTAGCATAACACACTCTAGCTCCATCCACATCATTGCAATGGCAAGATTTCATTCTTTTGGATCGCTGAGTAATACTCCATTATATATATATAACACATCTTCTTTATTCATTTATCAGTCAGTGGACACTTCGGCTGTTTCCATAGTTTGGCTATTGTTGATAATGCCGCTATAAACATTGGGGTGCATGTATCCCTTTGAATGTATAGTTTTTATCCTTTGGGTAAATACCGAGTAGTGCAATTGCTGGGTTGTAGGGTAGTTTTATTTTTAGTTTCTTGAGGAAGCTCCACACTGTTTTCCAGAGTGGCTGCACCAGTTTGCATTCTCACCAACAGTACAAGAGGATTCCCCTTTCTCCACATCCTTGCCAACACCTCTTTTTTCTTGTGTTGTTAATTTTTAGCCATTCTGACAGGTGTGAGCTGGTATCTCATCGTAGTTTTGATTTGCATTTCTCTGATGATAAGTGATGTTGAACATCTTTTCATGTGTCTATTAGCCATCTGAATGTCTTCTTTGCAAAAATGTCTATTCATGTCTTCTGCTTATTTCTTCACTAGATTATTTGTTTTTTGGAGGGTGTTGAGTTTGGTAAGTTCTTTATAGATTTTGGATACTAACCCTTTATCTGATATGTCATTTACAAATATCTTCTCCCATTCCATAGGCTGCCTTTTAGTTTTGTTGTCAATTTAGGAAATTTAAACGTAGCTTGGCATTAGGTGATTTTATGGAATTAGTGTTAACTTTGTTAGATGTGATAATAACAATTGATTTGTGTTATTAATATACAAAAATGAAATTTTCAGATAAACAATGAGACGTAGAGTTTGCTTTAGGGGAAAAAAGTATTGTTGGGGGAGTAGATGAGACAAGATTGGCCAGTGTTCATAGTTCTACAGATGGCTCAAGGACATTTTGCTGGTTTTATACTTTTGTATATGATAAAAAGTTTTCATAGTAAGTTGTATTGAATAGGGAGAACTCTTTGTATGTCATATAGTTCAACATTTTGTCCAGGTTCATGTCCTCAGCCATTAAAGGCAGAGTAAGGATTCAAATCTGTCCTTCAGCTCTGAGTTCTATTGATTTTTCTATTACATCACACTGCATCATATTTTAGATACATGGTTCTCCATCCCACCTACTCTGTGACCCTTGACAAGTTATATTGCACATTTCCCTCTTGGGTAGGTAAGGCCAAATTTAGTCATAGAGCTGGTCACATAGATCAGGAGAGGGTAGAGTCTTTCATGGCAAATTGGATCAGGTTGGGATGTTACTGGATCCAGATCTGAAGGCCAAGTACAGACACTAGTTTGGGAGGGAAATCAGAGGAGCAGTAGCAGTTGCAGATCCAGGAGAGGAATAAGCAAGGTCAGACTCCCTAAGAGACTTGGAATGGGTACAAGATGGGACCAGGCAAAAGACTGAGAGCATAACATGTACAAAAAGTAAGGGTGCTGACTGATAATTCTTGCTGGTACACGGCTGTGTAGTTTAAAGGCAGGTTTGCTAACTTGGCATACAGCCAGATTGATATTCTTCATTGTAAAATGCCTGTTCCACTCTACCTGATAGTCTCTATTTATTTAATATAAAATAATTGTAATAGTATGGAATCCATCAGCGGTGCCTGGGTGGCTCAGTCGGTTAAGTGTCTGACTTTGGCTTAACCGACTTTGGCTCAGGTCATGATCTCACGGTTCGTGGTTTTGAGCCCCACGTCGGGCTCTGTGCTGACAGCTCAGAGCCTGCAGCCTGCTTCAGATTCTGTCTCTGGCTCTCTCTTCCCTCCCCGGCTTGTGCTCTCTCTGTCTCTAAAATAAATAAACATTAAAAAAATTAAAAAAAAAATAATATGGAATCTATCTAGAAGGTACTGTTGAGGTCATCTAATCCAACCCATTTATTTCAAATTCATATTGCATTTCTAAAGGGTAGTTGGCATTGAATTATGTGCCATAAGGATTATAAAATTTCAGTTGTGTATGTTTGCAAGAAGATTTTGAGATAAGTAAATAGTAGTTATGATTATTCAAGTGATGCGGATATTTGGTTAAAATTGGTTATTGGTTAAAGTAGAGAAGAATAATTTTATTTATTTATAAAATAAAATTTGTTTTATGAAATGTAATTTATGAATTGTATTTACACTTATGCTTCTAGTCTCAGGGCTAATGGTAAGCAAGGATTTCTCTTATCGGTAAATGAATAGCCACATAGTATACATTTTATATGTATATTGCAAGTGTTTGTGTTTTATATTTCATGCCAGGAATGTTGAGGGGGAGGGTGGCTTCAGCAACTAAGCCATTAATGCTTAGGAATAAACCAGTGAGTGGAATGTGTGTTATATCATTGCCTCACTAGGATATAACTATTTAAAAGCAAAGCAAAACAAGGCATTATTGAACAGCAGCGTATTGACATTGTGATAATTTTCTAACTGTATTTACTTGCACCTTTCTTGCGCTTCATATTGACATTGTGATAATTTTCTAACTGTATTTACTTGCACCTTTCTTGAGTTATGTGAACATTTCTTTTTGAGTCTCACTTCTGAATTCTTTAGTTAAAGCCAAGAAAAAGTATTTTTTCTCTCCTCTATCCACACTATTCTATAATCAAGAGCAACAAGCTTCTAAAGTCAATTTCTAAGTTTAATAGATATTTGTACTTATTAGGTACCATTAAATTAGGACTACTGTACTCATTTATTTGTTCACTAATAACTTCATTATATTTATTCATTAATTTAACAAACTTACTGTGTCTTCCCATTGAGGATGAAACGATGAATAAAACATAGCCCCTTCCCTCATGTTGCTAATATTTTACCTGAGTTAACAGACCTGTAAGCAAGTAATTGTGATTGAGTGTGCTGATTGTCATAATGGCAGCAAATACAAAGGAATCTGGGAGCCTTGTGGAGAAAAGGATTAGCTAGGGAACAGAATGTGGTTGGGTGGCAGATGGTTTTCATGGAGAGGAATCTTGAAGAACAAATTGCCAATAGTGTGGTGCCTGGGGGGTCCAGTCGGTTAAGTGTCCCACTCTTGATTTCGGCTCAGGTCATGATCTTGTGTTTGGTGAGGTCGAGCCCCACAGTCTCGCAGTTGGTGACTGCAGAGCCTATTCTCTCTGTCCCTGTCTCTCTGCCTACCCCCACCCCCCGCCCTGCTCACATGTGTGTATGCTCTCTTCTCAAAATAAATAAACATTAAAAAAATAAATTGCCAATCCTAATATTGGCAACTGTGTGAATTACATTTTACAAAATCCATTGATGTCATCTACCTTTGGCTTTGAACTTACTACTTTTGGTTTCATTTTCCCATTGTCTGCCTTAGATACTTTTTCTTCTACAATGTTTGATGTCTGTCCAGTCTGGTTTTATTGTTCATATCCTGGTTGACATCATATTCATTTTAGATAACTGACCTGACTTTGAGCTTTGAGTCTTTTTTTTTAAGGCTATTTATTTATTTATTTTGAGAGAGACTGAGTCAGCATGAGTGGGGGAGGGGTAAAGAGTGAGGGAGAGAGAGAATCCCAAGCAGGCTCCACCCTGTCAGCGCAGAGCCCGGTGCAGGGCTCAAAATCATGAAACCATGAGATCATGACCTGAGCTGATGTCAAGAGTCAGGTGCTCAACTGACTGAGCCACCCGGGTGCCCCATTGAGCTGTCTACTCTTAATCTGGCCTGGTACTCTCAAAGTACATGACTTTTGGTAACTATTTCCCTCCTTGACCTCTTGCATCAAGAAAAGGGAATTTTACTCACATGATTTTGCCAGGATTCTAAAGGCAGGAATCCAGTGTCTTCCAGCTGATTTCATTTTTCACAGATCGAGTATTTGAAAAAGAAGTTCTGAGAGAATGCAGGTGCGATATGGCTAGAGACCAGGGTATGAGGGATTGAGAAAGATGTAATAAGTTTGGAAAGGCAGGTGAAGGCTGGACATTGAGAATCACGAAAACCACGGATCTGGGGCTTTAATCTTCATGCTAAATAGGACCCATAAATGGTTTTCAGGAGGACTGTGACACCATCATAGTTATAATGTGTAAGGATAACAGTGTCATTACTAGAACAGAAAGGGGAGAGGTTGCAGTCAGGGAGACCAGTTAAAGGAAAGAGATGATGAAGCCTTGAATTGAGCAAGATAGTAATGATGGAGAGGAAGGTATAAATCAGATGGATTTCAGGGAGGGAACTAATAAGATCTGGGTACTAGTTAGAAATTGAGTTTGAAGGAAAGAAAACTATTGAAGAAATTTTTGAGTTTTCTGCTTTGGGTGATTGGGCAGGTTATTTTTTTCCTTGTAATTACAAGTATAATTAATGGAAAAAATTAATTATACTTATAATTATTTAATGGCTGTTTTCTCCATTAGACTAATCTCCATGAGGGCAGGGACTTTGTCTTTCATGCTTATATCTATATTCCCCAGCACCTGGCATAGTGTCTGGTTATAGTAATAGACTCAATTAATAGTTGTTGACCAGCTGACCAGTTTCATGAATTCAGTAAATTTTTATTTTCAAATTTAAATTCTTCTGAATGCCAGACATGCTTGTAGATGAATTTTAACACCTTTAACTAAGACATGAAAGATATGAGGATGAGCAGTTTCAGTGAAAAGATAATGGGTTATATTTTGGACACACTGAAATGAGATGCCATGGGACATCCAGTTGGAGATGCGCATTTATCTAAACTTCAAAAGAGTGATCTTGGTAGGAGATTCATATCTGGATATAAAAAAACCTGAAGTCATGGAATGTTTGAGATTAATAGAAAGAGTAAGTAAAGTGAAGCATACTAATGTCTGGAGACAGAAATCTGGGGGAAAGAAATATTTAAAATATAAGTAGAGAAAAAAAGAGTTAACTAAAGCAAGTGAGAAGGATGTCCATAGTTTTAAGAGAAAAGCCAGGGGGTAGGGTTGTCATTAAAGGGAAGAGAGGGGAGAGTTTCAAGGAGGCATATGTCTTGGGATGCAGTATTAGTGAAATTTGAATCCCTGGAAGAGTTCTAGGAAGGCCATGGATTCCTAAAGTATTCTTTTGTTTCGCCTTAGAATTCAGGTCTGAACTCTTTAATTGATAATCATATTACTGACTCTAAACTGTGGAGACTTTGAGCTACCTTATGCATATGAAATTCAAATAAAATTCCTTCAATACTGGTATTGTTCAGTTAATAAAGCCTTAAGATTGTCACCTGACTATAAACTGCAAGAAGAGAAGACCAAAATTTGGAAGGAGCTTTCTATTTTAGATGAAATATATGTCCTAAACTAATTTTCTCTTCAGATTTTCATGGACCAGTGCTCCTTTCACTTGAATAAATTTTACTTTTAAATTGTGTAATACTTTTAAAACAATTAAAAGAAAAATGAATTTTTAGCCATTATAAATTATTGTTAATGCATAAGAATATTATTATAATGTTTGTGCATATACTACAGTGTGTGGTAGAATGGGGTTGCTGTGATTCTTTGATTTGTAAGGCTTTCTGAGTTACTGTGACTTTTTTTAAACAATAAAGATCACTATTTTATTTCCATGATTTTCTTTGGAAAAACAATTATTTTACAATAGAATAGTTCCTTAACATTCAAGTAGTCAGAGAGAACTAACAGACCAAAAAAGAAAAAGAAAAAAAAATTCCTTGGAAACAGAAACACTTGAATTATTTGGCTTCAGGAATTTACTGCTTATTGTGTGTGTGTGTGTGTGTGTGTGTGTGTGTGTGTGTCCTCATGAAGAGCTGTTTGATAGCTCTGAATTCATAGATTGGAGGGGCTGCTACTCCTGTAGTATGACAGATTTCCTTGTAAATAGACTCCACCAGGATTGTAGTGTGCACCCACTAGATGATCAGTAAGTTTAGGTGGAAAGATTGATTGTTGACAAGACTTAGAAATTACCTAATGTTTCAGAAATGTTTGACTCATTGCAATTTACACAAAATCTAGAGCCTAGTGATTCTCCATTCGTTGTTTTATATAGTAGAAGCTAACCTGGATAATTGGTAGTCAGGTTGGATCCAATGATGTTTTTTGGCCAGGTTGTGGGAACGTGTTCAATGCCGCAGTCTTCCCAGGGAGCATTAGCCCAGCAGGAACTTTTGGAGCCTGTGGAAAAAGCTGAGGCATGAGGAAAAAGTCACAAAATAGTCACAAAATCACTAAATACATATCTAGGACTTAGGTTTGGGAAAAGTGTAGAAAGAGTATTTGTGTTTTCAATTTAGGCAAATCTTGAATATGATGGAAATGACTCAATTAAGGGGAATTCATCTAATCACCTTTACCAGGGTCTCTTGATGGAGGTTGATTTTGGTGGTGGATAAAAGAGATGAAAGGGACTCTTTGCTTTCACATTTTCTCTTTGTTTTGTTTTTATTAGTCCCACCTCTTTCTTCTAACAAATTTCACTCTTTGTTGATAGTATACTCTTTTCTAGGCAACATTTTTATCTCCCATGGCTGAACAGAAAACTAAGTACTTGGCTGAGAGAAATGACTGAAACTCAGTCAAGATTTAGGACAAGAGTCAGTAAGATTGTGTGGAGGTCAAGTGGCCTGAACCAGGCTTGAGAGTGTAAGTGTTATCTGCCCATTTAGGTTTAAAAGGTTATGATATTTCTGGTAGGAAGATCCATATTTATTACCCTGAATTTGTTTGAAAATCTTATGAACTATGCTCACAAGTCTTCAAAATATTTGTTAAATGAGTGAAATGATAAAATTGCATTCAGCAAAATAGAGTTCAATAACCCTAACGTGGACCTAAGAGTAAGGGTTATACCTTTTCCTGAGGACTTTTCCTGAAGAGGTCATGCCCCCAGTTCTTTAATAGATAATTCTTCAGCTTGGTAAAAGGAATTGTAACTTGGCAGGGGAGAGATCTTGGAAATTCCTAACGTGGTTGTAGATTACTTCAGTACTGTGTTCCTGCCAACAGGAGCCACTGAGAGAGTGACATAGAACACAAATGCCCTCTTCACACATTTTCTAATTTGTCTGCACACAGTTAAACCTGAAGCATAGAGTGGGCCTTTTGCAAAGCTGTGAATTACACCAAGTTTCCTTTGGATATCTTTGCTTGATTCATGGAGACTGCTTTTTATACTTAGGAGTTGGAGGTGGAGCTTGTAGAACCTAATCCAACCCAAATCACTTGTTAAAATGAAAGGAAATGGTTGGGTTAAAAATAAACTATCTAATTCTTGTTTTATTCCCTTTATACCCATGGATGCTTTTTAGTATATCCAGCAGATAAATTTTTTGGCATGTTTGTAGAAAGTATTATCAATAAGAATGTTACTATTTGAATTTTGGGATTTATTTTGGTGAGAACAAAAGTTGAAGCCATCTAATGAGGATTGAAATTAGAGTAGGGTATAGGAATTAATAACCTGTAATTAAAATTTTTTTGTTATTGAAGCCTATTATGCTGTACAGGGTTTCTTGAACTGATACACTTGATTTCAGCACAATCATTACTAATTAAGCTAATTAAGAAAATTGCTTTTGAGGGTTCAACTTTGATGTGTCCTTTACATAAAATATATGTGGACTGTGCAGAAAATGGTTCTTTCTTAATGCCCTCTTTTAATCTCAGTCATAAGTCTAGTTTGTAAGGGGGCATAAAAATGAAGAAGTAATGCTAAATTTTCATTTAAAAGTATTAGTCACAATATACGCAGAAAAATATTGAACAGATGAGAAAAAAAAAAGCTAAAATGGGCAAAATGCCCAGAGATTCCAGCAAATGTAGCTTACTTGAGGCTAAAGAAAAAAAAAAAAGGAAAATAATAATGACTATATAAAATTTATGCCTAAGAGTCAGGAATTTCCTTCCTTATCTCAGGCTAGTCTCTTCTCTCTTAAGGATCATTCTCATATATATTTTTATAATCCAAAATTCTTATTATGGGGTAATTACACAGTCAATATACATATTTAAGAAAATATAAAGAGTTCTTTTGTGAGATTTTATTTTATTTTTAATTATTTTAACATTTATTTATTATTGAGGGACAGAGAGACAGAGCGTGAGCAGGGGAGGGGCAGAGAGAGGAGACACAGAATCCGAAGAAGGCTCCAGGCTCCAAGCTGTCAGCACAGAGCCTGAGGCAGGGCTCAAACTCAAACGAGATCATGACCTGAGCTGAAGTCAGATGCTTAACCGACTGACCCACCCAGGCACCTCTCCTTTGTGAGATTTTACATGATGGCCAGTTTGTATAAAGATGTAGAGCTCTTTAGATAAAGTATTATTTTTTAAGTGAACTTTGGTAACAGCTCTTTCATGGATATTATCCATTTTATCTGATTATAAAATTTTTAATATACAGTTGTTCATAACATTTTCTTATTATCCTTTTAATGTCTTTAGGATCTTTAGTGGTAACTGCTTTTTAATTTGTGGTTTTGATTGTTTTTATTGTGTTTCTCTGGATCAGTCTCTCTAGAAGTATATCAATTTTATCAGTCTTTTCAAAGAATTAATTTTTGGCTTATTTTTTCTCCGGTTTCTCTGTTTGCTATTTTGCTGATTTTGCTCTGATCTTTGTTATTTCCTTCCTTTTATTTGCTTGGGATTTACTTTGCTCTTCTAAATGTTGAAACTTAGGTCACTGATTTTAGACCTTTCTTCTTTTTTAAGCTACAAAAGCTACGGTTTTTCCTCTAAGCACTGATTTAGCTGCATTCCACAGATATTATTTTGTCGTATTTTTATCTTTAAGTATGAAATATTTTATAATAACCTTTCTGATGTTTTAATTTGACCCATGGATTATTTAGAAATGTGTTGTTTAATTTGAAAATATTTGGGGTTTTCCTAAATCTCTCATCGTCAATGATTTCTAATTTAATCTCATTGTGGTCAGAGTTACTCTATTTCAGTCCTTTTAGATTTATTGAGATTTCTTCCATGGCCAAGCATATGGCCTATTATGGTTAATGTACTGTGTGTACTTAAAAATAATTGATGTTTTGCTCTTATGGGGGTATATGATTCTATAAATGTAAGTTAAATAAACTTTTATATCTTGACTAAATTTTTGTTTAGTTTTTCTATCAGTTGCTGAGAAAGAAGAGCTAAGGTTTCTAACTATGATTGTTTCTCTATTTCTCCTTTTAATCCTGTCAAAGGATTGTTATTAGGTACATATACATTTATGACTGATGTCTGTCTGAAAAATAGATTCATCAATATAAAGTATCCCTCTTTGTCATCAGTGATACTCTTTAACTTAGCGTATCTTTTATCTGAATTAATATATGTACTATATATCTACAGCAGACTTCATGTTTATTGTTCATATGATCTTTTTCAACCTGCTTAGTTTTCTCTTGTTGGCAAAGGCTACCTTTTTTAAAAAAATCCATTCAGATAATCTCTGCTTTTAAATTGAAGTGTTTAGTGCATTAATATTTAACATGATAATATGATTGATTAAATCTAACTTTTTTCTGTTACCCCCTCCTTTTTTGTTGTCGTTGTTGATCATCTGTTTCTTCTTCCTTGCCTTCTTTTAGATGAATGTTTAGAATCCCATTTTATCTATTGACTTTTTTGATATCTCTTTGCATTATTTTATGAAAGATTAGGTTACAGTATACATCCTTAACTTTTTGCAAACTATTTAAAGTTAATGTTATACCACTTCACATAAAATGTAGAAACTTTGCGGATATAGACATCTATTTACCACATCCCTCACCAACTTTTTATTTTTATTTAATTTATTTTTTAATTTACATCCAAGTTAGTTAGCATATAGTACAACAATGATTTCAGGAGTAGATTCCTTAATGCCCCTTACCCATTTAGCCCTCCCCCCTTCCACAACCCCTCCAGTAACCCTCTGTTCTCCATATTTAAGTCTCTTATGTTTTTGTTCCCCTACCTGTTTTTATTTTATTTTTGCTTCCCTTCCCTTATGTTCCTCTGTTTTGTCTCTTAAAGTCCTCATATGAGTGAAGTCATATGATATTTGTCTTTGTCTGATTGACTAATTTCGCTTAGCATAATACCCTCTAGTTCTATACACATAGTTGCAAATGGCAAGAATTCATTTTTTTTTTTTTTTTTGATTGCCGGTATTACCCCATTGTATATATATACCACATCTTCTTTATCCATTCATCTGTCAGTGGACATTTGGACGTTTCCATAGTTTGGCTATTGCTGATGGTGTTGCTATAAACATTGGGGTGCATGTGCCCCTTCGAAACAGCATACCTGTATCCCTTGGATAAATACCTAGTACTGCAATTGCTGGGTTGTAGGGGAGTTCTATTTTTAATTTTTTGAAGAACCTCCATACTGTTTGCAGAGTGGCTGCACCAGTTTGCATTCCCACCAACAGTGCAAAAGAGATCCTCTTTCTCTGCATCCTTGCCAACATCTGTTGTTGCCTGAGTTGTTAATGTTCTGATGGGCGTGAGGTGGTATCTCATTGTGGTTTTGATTTGTATTTCCCTGATGATGAGTGATGTTGAGCATATTTTCATGTGTCGGTTGGCCATCTGGATGTCTTCTTTGGAGAAGTGTCTATTTATGTCTTTTGCCCATTTCTTCAGTGGATTATTTGTTTTTTGGGTGTTGAGTTTGATAAGTTCTTTATAGATTTTGGATACTAACCCTTTATCTGATATGTCATTTGCAAATATCTTCTCCCATTCCCTCAGTTGCCTTTTAGTTTTGCTGATTATTTCCGTTGCTGTGCAGAAGCTTTTTATTTTGATGAGGTCCCAGTAGTTCATGTTTGCTTTTGTTTCCCTTGCCTTCAGAGATGTGTTGAATAAGAAGTTGCTGTGACCAAGGTCAAAGAGGTTTTTGTCTGCTTTCTCCTCAAGGATTTTGATGACTTCCTATCTTACATTTAGGTCTTTCATACATTTTGAGTTTCTTTTTGTGTATGGTGTAAGAAAGAGGTCCAGGTTCATTTTTTCTGCATGTCGCTGTCCAGTTTTCCCAGCACCACTTGCTGAAGTGACTGTCTTTATTCCGCTGGATATTCTTTCCTGCTTTGTCAAAGATCAGTTGGCCAGACATTTGTGAGTCCATTTCTGGGTTCTCTATTCTGTTCCATTGAGCCAAGTGTCTGTTCTTGTGCCAGTACCATATTATCTTGATGATTACCGCTTTGTAATACAGCTTGAAGTCTGGGATTGTGATGCCTCCTGCTTTGGTTTTCTTTTTCAGGATTGCTTTGGCTATTTGGGGTCTTTTCTGGTTCCATACAAATTTTAGGATTGTGTGTTTTAGCTCTGTGAAGATTGCTGGTGCTATTTTGGTAGGTATTGCATTGAATATGTAGATTGCTTTGGGTAGTATTGACATTTCAACACTATTTGTTCTTCCCATCCAGGAGCATGGAATATTTTTTCCATTTTTTTGTGTCTTCTTCAATTTCATTCATAAGCTTTCTGTAGTTTTCAGTGTATAGATTTTTCACCTCTTTGGTTAGATTCATTCCTAGGTATTTTATGGTTTTTGGTGCAATTGTCAATGGGATTGATTCCTTGACTTCTCTTTCTGTTGCTTCATTGTTGGTATATAGGAATGCAACCGATTTCTGTGCGTTGATTGTATATCCTGCCACTTTGCTAAATACAGGGATCAGTTCTTGCTGGGTTTTTTTGGTGGAATCTTTTGGGTTTTCCATATAGAGTATCATGTCATCTGTGAAGAGTGAAAGTTTGACTTCTTCCTGGACGATTTGGTTGCCTTTTATTTCTGTGTGTTGTCTGATTGCTGAGGCTAAGACTTCCAATACTATGTTGAATACTAGTGGCGAGAGTGGACATCCCTGTCTTGTTCCTGACCTTAGGGGGAAAGCTCCCAGTTTTTCCTCATTGAGGATGATATTAGCATTGGGTCTTTCCTATATGGCTTTTATGATCTTGAGGTATGATCCTTCTATCCCTACTTTCTTAAGGGTTTTTATCAAGAAAGGATGCTGTATTTTGTCAAATGCTTTCTCTTCATCTATTGAGAGGATCATGTGGTTCTTGTCCTTTCTTTTATTGATGTGATGAATCACATTGATTGTTTTGTGGATATTGAACTAGTCCTACATCCCAGGTATAAATCCCACTTGGTCGTGGTGAATAATTTTTTTTAATGTATTGTTGGATCCAGTTGGCTAATATCTTGTTGAGGATTTTTGTGTCCATGTTCATCAGGGAAATTGGTCTATGGTTCTCCTTTTTAGTGGGGTCTCTCTCTGCTTTTGTAATCAAGAAACTCTTTCATAGAAAGAGTTTGGAATTTTTCCTTCCATTTCAATTTTTTGGAACAGCTTCAAGAGAATAGGTGTTAACTCTTCCTTAAATGTTTGGTAGACTTCCCCTGGAAAGCCATCTGGCCCTGGTCTCTTGTTTTTTGGGAGATTTTTGATTACTAATTCGATTTCCTTACCGGTTATGGGTCTGTTCAAATTTTCTATTTCTTCCTGTTTCAGTTTTGGTAGTATATATGTTTCTAGGAAATTGTCCATTTCTCCAGATTGCCCATTTTATTGGCATATGATTGCTCATAATATTCTCTTATTATTGTTTTTATTTCTGCTGTGTTGGTTATGATCGCTCCTCTTTCATTCCTGATTTTATTTATTTGGTTCCTTTCCCTTTTCTTTTTGATCAAACTGGCTAGTAGTTTATCAATTTTCTTAATTCTTTCAAAGAACCAGCTTCTGGTTTCATTGATCTGTTCTACTCTTTTTTTGGTTTTGATAGCATTGATTTCTGCTCTAATCTTCATTATTTCCTGTCTTCTGCTGGTTTTCGGTTTTATTTGCTGTTCTTTTTCCAGCTCTTTAAGGTGTAAGGTTAGGTTATGTATCTGAGATCTTTCTTCCTTCTTTAGGAAGGCCTGGATTGCTATATACTTCCCTCTTAGGACCGCCTTTGCTGCATCCATAGGTTTGGGGCTGTGGTGTTATCATTTTCATTGGCTTCCATGAACTTTTTAATTTTCTCTTTAACTTCTTGGTTAGCCCATTCATTCTCTAGTAGGATGTTCTTTAGTCTCCAAGTATTTGTTATCTTTGCAAATTTTTTCTTGTGGTTGATTTTGAGTTTCATAGTGTTGTGGTCTGAAAATATGCACAGTATGATCTCGATCTTTTTGTACTTGTTGAGAGCTGGTTTGTGCCCTAGTTTGTGATCTATTCTGGAGAACGTTCCATGTGTACTAGAGAAGAATATATATTCCACTGCTTTGGGATGAAATGTTTTGAATATATCTGTTAAGTCCATCTGGTCCAGTGTGTCATTCGAAGACATTGTTTCCTTGTTGATTTTCTGTTTGGATGATGTGTCCACTGTTGTAAGTGGGATGTGGAAGTCCCTTACTATTATGGTATTTTATCAATGAGTTTCTTTATGATTGTGATTTATTGATTTATATATTTGGGTGCTGTCACATTTGGAGCATAAATGTTTACAATTGTTAGGTCTTCTTGGTGGAGAGACCCCTGAATTATGATCTAATGTTCTTCTTCATCTCTTGTTACAGTCTTTATTTTGAAGTCTAGATTATCTGACATAATTATGACTACTCGGGCCTTTTTTTTGTCACCCATTAGCTTGGTTTTCTATCCCCTTACTTTCTTTTTTTCTTTTTCTTTTTTTCCTTTCTTTTCTTTCTTTTTTTCCACCCTTCTTTCAATCTGAAGGTGTCTTTAGGTCTAGTTGGTCTCTTGTAAACAGCATATAGATGGATCTTATTTTCTTATCCATTCTGTTACCCTATGTCTTTTGATTGCAGCATTTAGTCCATGGACATTTACAGTGACTACTGAAAGATATGAGTTTATTGCCATTATGTTTCTTGGAGAGTTGGAGTTTCTGGTCCTTTCTAGTTTTTGTTGCTTTTGGTCTTTTTTTTTTTTTTTTTTTTTTGCCTTTTCTCCCCTCAGAGAGTCCCTCTTAGAATTTCTTGAGGGCTGGTTTAGTGGTCACAAACTTCTTTAATTTTTTTCTATGTCTGGGAAACTTTATTCTTCCTTTCAATTTTGAATGACAGCCTTTCTGGATAAAGAATTCTTGGTTGCATATGTTTCTGATTTAGTACATTGAATATATCCTGCCACTCCTTCCTGGCCTGCCAAGTTTCTGTGGATAGGTCTGCTGCAAACCTGATCTGTCTTCCCTTGTAGGATAAGGACTGTTTTTCCCTTGCTGCTTTCATGATTCTTTCCTTGCCTGAGTATTTTGTGAATTTGACTATGGTATGCCTTGTTGATGGTTGGGTTTTGTGGAATCTTATGGGAGTCCTCTGTGCTTCCTGGATTTTGATGTCTGTGTTTTTCCCCAGGTTAGGAAAATTTTCCTCTATGATTTGCTCACATAAGCCTTCTACCTCCTTTTCTCTCTCTTCATCTTCTGGGACGCCTGTGATTCTGATGTTGTTCCTTTTTAATGAGTCACTGATTTCTCTAATCCTGAAATCATGCTTTTTTGCCTTAGTCTCCCTCTTTTTTTTCTGCCTTGTTATTCTCCATAAGTTTGTCATCTATATTGCTGATTCGCTGCTCTGCCTCATACATCCTTGCCATCGTGGCATCTATTTGAGATTGCAGCTCAGCTATAGCATTTTTTATTTCATCCTGACTAGCTTTTACTTCTTTTATCTCTGCAGAGAGGGATTCTAATCTATTTTCGATCCCAGCTAGTATTCTTATTATCGTGATTCTAAATTCTGATTCACACATCTTGCTTGTATCTGTGTTGAATAAGCCTCTGGCTGTCATTTCTTCCTGCTCTTTCCTGTGGGGTGAATTGCTTCGTTTCATCATTTTGAAAGAAGAAAAGGAATTAGGGTAAAAATATTAAAATTAAAAAATTAAAAACAATGCACACACACAGAAATAAAATAAATGATGCTAGATCCTAGGTGTGTTTTGGTCTGGTTATTGAAAGGAGTTTGACAGATTATAGAAAAAAAGGGGTAGGGGGAAGAAAAACAAGAAAAAAAGGAAAATGTTTGAAAATTTGAGAAAATGAATACAATGAAATAGAATAAAATGAAATGATGGAAGTAAAATAGAATTTGAAAATTTTACCAAAAAATAAATATATAATAGAAAAAAATAAAAATATTTTTAATAAAAACTGAAAATGAAAATGTTTTCTCTTTCTGTATTGAAGAAAAAGAAAAGAAACAAAAAAGATTAAAAAAAAAGAAAATTGAATAGATGGACCTGTGAACAGACTGAAATACAATTGAAATTACATCATTTTCCCCTAGAAGTGATACTATGAAGCACTTTATAGTCCGCACACTAGGCAGTCGGAAAGATTTGTGGTGTTCCTGAAGAATGAGGTTGGCCCAGTTGGGTGGGACTTAGTGTAACAGCTCTGTTCTCCACTAGATGGTGCTGCCTTGCTTACTGGGGTGGATTGTTGTGGCACTTGTAGGTGTGTATGCATATGCGCAGGAGGAGTATAAATGGAGTCTCCCATCTACCCATTCTCTAGTATAAGAACTGTGCTCTTTCCAACCAGCAATTGCACACCCATTCTTTGTCTGTGCTTTCTGTCCACTCCCTGCTTTTACAGTGTCTGTGACCAAGCCATCATGTTGCCAGGTAGCACCTCCCTCCTGAGTTTTATCTCAGATGCGGCTGTGTTTCCAGACCCCTCACTTCTGAGGTACTTCGGCTTTGACCTGCTTAGATCCTCTGGGGGAGAGTCTCACTGAGCAAAGGCTGGGTGACAAGTGCACCCAACAACGTTCATGGGACTGTGCTGCTGCCAATGCCCAGAGACTGTGTCTGGTGCCAGCCCACCCCAGAAAAAGTTCACGCGATCCTGTAGCAGCAGCATTTCATGGATTATGGAAAATCACAACACACATCTGGCACTAGGCTTTACCCTTAACTTCCTTGTTCCAGCACCAGTGAATGTGGTTATTCTCTGGTGTCTGATGGGACCAGGTGGCCGCACAGCCTCTACCAAATATCCTTCCAGCAGTGGAACTGCTTCCTCCCGTGGGGCCTGAGGACCTCTTGGTCCGCTCCTGGGGATTTGTCCTTCCCACCTTAGCACCTCCAGGTACTGAGGTGCAGAACTTCAGGCTCTGCGCTCCCCCTATTTATAGAGTCTTAGTGGGAATTTAAACCCTTTCCTTTCTCTTTTCTTCCTTTTTAGTTCAGTCTCTGCAGCTGTTTGCACTTTCCACTTTCTCTCCAGCTGCTTTTGGGGGCGGTGCTTTTCCCATAGTCCCCCCCCCCCCCCCCCCCCCCCCCCGTCTCTGTCCTCTATCTGTAAGCAAAAACAGCTCTCTGCCCTACTTGGCTTCTCTCTCCTCCATTTCACCTCTCCATGCCTCGTACCTGCTGAGCTCTGTGGTTCAGGTTGTGCAGATTGTTGTGTTAATCCTTAAATCAGTTTTCTAGGTGTGCGGGATGGTTTAATGTTGATTTGGCTGTATTTCATGAATGTGAGATGCAAAAAAAACTTCCATGCTGTTCCACCATCTTGGCTGCTCCCTCTCACCAATGTTTATTTTATGGTTGTCATATATATTATATCTACTTTATAAACCTCACGTGACACTGTTATAGTTTTTGCTTTAAACTGTCACATGTATTATTATTTTTTTTTAAGATTTTTTTAAAAGTAATCTCTACACCTAATGTGGTGAGCTCATAACCTCGAGATCAAGAGTTGCAGGTTCCACCAACTGAGCCTGCTAGGCACTCCAATATGTGTATTATTTTAAAATTTAAGGGGCGCCTGGGTGGCGCAGTCGGTTAAGCGTCCGACTTCAGCCAGGTCACGATCTCGCGGTCAGTGAGTTCGAGCCCCGCGTCAGGCTCTGGGCTGATGGCTCGGAGCCTGGAGCCTGTTTCCGATTCTGTGTCTCCCTCTCTCTCTGCCCCCCCCCCCATTCATGCTCTGTCTCTCTCTGTCCCAAAAATAAATTAAAAACGTTGAAAAAAAAATTAAAAAAAAAAAATTTAAGATAAAATTATGGTGTTTAATATGTACCCAAATATTTACCTTTTCCAGTGCTTTCAATCATTCCTCAAAATCTGAATTTCCCTATGGTATCATTTCTCTTCATCTTGAAGAACTTCTTTGTCATTTCTGTAGTGTGGTTCTGGTGATAATAAATTGCCTTAGTGTTTCTTTATCAGAAAATATCTTTATTTCATCCATATTCTTGAAGGGTATTTTCACCAGACTAGGTTTCTTTAAAAATATTGTCTTATTGCCTTTTGGCTTACATTGTTTCTGATGAGAAATATGTAGTATTGTATTGTCATCATGATTTCACTGTATGTAATGTGTTGTTTTTCTTTAGCTCCTTTTAATATTTTCTCTTTATTTTTGATTTTCATCAGTTTAGTTATAATGTGCCTATGTGTGTGGGTTTATTTGCATGTGTTAGATTGTGGTTTTCTAAACTTGAGTCAGTAAGTTTATTTCTCTCACCAAATTTGAGACATTTTCTGCCACTATTTCTTTATATATTATTTTTCTTCTCCATTCTCTCTCTCAACTGACTTCTGGTACTCTTCCAAAGAGTGTTGATGTTTTCCTTTCATCATTTAGTTAACTTGGTCAGATCTGAAATGCCAACTGTCGTGTGTAGTGGGCAGTGGCTTATATCTCAGTTCAGTTCTTTAAGTTTTAACTGTAAGCTGCTTTCAGTCTGTTTCACACATGCCTGATTCTGGAGTCAGCCAGAGACTTAACCTAAGTTTAAACATAGAATTTGGGGTTTCTCCTTCTCTAGCTCCCTTTTTTCTGGGGCATCTCTTTATTCTCTACCAGCAGTGGATCTCTTCAGTCAGAAAGGTGGCAGAACTTTAGCTAACTGCCCTCCTTCATCTCTTCTGCCACCACCACTGCCAATGAAGTTGCCTCCAGGAAAAACACTGCAAAAACCAAGTTGCTTGCTCCAGATATTGACTCCTGTCCGAAATCTACTTTTGTTAACTCTCCAGAGTCTCCTATAGGTTTTTCCACCTAGAATGTATGCATGTTATTTGTAGGATGATCACTCTGTTAGGCACTTACTCCTTACTTATTGCTGAGGCATCTTCTGGTTCTGTCACTAAGTTTTCAGCTCTCTTAGCATCCTAACTTTCTTCTTCTCCAATGACTTATTCCATTTAGCCTACAGATAAGCCCAGATAGGCATATATATATATATATATTTTTTTTTTTTTATTTTTTTTTAAATTTTTTTTTTCAACGTTTTTTATTTATTTTTGGGACAGAGAGAGACAGAGCATGAACGGGGGAGGGGCAGAGAGAGAGGGAGACACAGAATCGGAATCAGGCTCCAGGCTCTGAGCCATCAGCCCAGAGCCTGATGCGGGGCTCGAACTCACGGACCGCGAGATCGTGACCTGGCTGAAGTCGGACGCTTAACCGACTGCGCCACCCAGGCGCCCCGGCATATATATTTTTTAAAGCTCTTACTTTGACATTGATATCCCCTCAAGCTACCTATATGTTATCTTTCTATTTTTTATGTATTTTCTTATAAGGGTTATGTATTATCAATACTTATAGTTCCTCATCACAGGTTCGTGCCATTCTTTCCAGTTTTGCATTTTTTCCCAGTATGTTTTTGAAATTACTCTCTTAAAAGACTGCGGTGACAACTGTAACATCAGTTCAAATTGCCTATTCAGACTATCCTTTATTTTTCTGTAACATCCAAGATTATTGGCCATGATCTGCTGGAAGCTTTTCCTTCTATAATCTCCATGTAATTTTTATCTTTTTCTTTTTTGTAAAGTTATTCACATTGCTAGCTTCCCTGCTCTTCCTCTTTCTGACAGATGGCATTCCTCAAGATCTTTCCTTGGCCTTATTTTTTTTGTTGTTGTTGTTTTCATTAGAAATTTCATCTACTACAATTGTTCCAGCTATTGTTTTTACACTGATGACTCAAATTCAAAATATAACCAAGCTTTAAATTGTATACATAGGCAGAATTCTAGTTTTACCTCTTAATAATTGATCATATTATATAGCTAAGATTTTTAAATTGGATTTGTTAATTTGTATAAAATAAAAATGCCTTATTTCATAATGTTGCTTAGCACATTAGCATGCATATAGTATACATATAATTATACATATAACTATGCTTATAGTATGCATATAGTATGCATATAACATATACATATAACGTAGTTAATGATCAAGTAGTGATAACTATTATGAAAGCCATTTCTGCAGTCCCCATCTCTCTTTCGACTTTTGCCTACAAACTCAGTGGCCCATAGGACCTAGATATCTTAAATAGGCATTTCCAAAATAGTATTTTCTGCTAATGTCTCTTTTACTGTTAATGACACCATCATCTTCCCAGTTATCCAGGCTCAAAACCTTGGTATTAAATGAATGGGCTTGTTTTGTGCCCTTTACATTCAACTGTAAGTTGCTTACACAAATAAATACTACTCTCTTGGAACATCTTTCTCATTTGTTCTCTCTTTCCCAATATGGTTCCCAACTATTTTTTTAAATTTTAATTTATTTTTGAGAGAGAGAACACATGCAAGAGGGGGATGGACAGAGAGAGAGAGGAGGACAGAGGATCTGAAGAGGCTCTGTGCTGACAGTAGAGAGCCCCATGCGGGGCTTGAACTTACGAATTGTGAGATCATGACCTGAGCTGAAGTTGGACACTTAACGGACTCAGCCATCTAGGTGCCCCCCCCAACTTTTTTTTTTAAGTTTCATATGACCTCTATTGAGGATCATTCTATTTGAATAGAATTTGAATAGAATTTAAATTTAGTTCTAACATATCTTACCATGTTTTCTCTAAGTTTCTATCCATGTTTTAGTTCATTTCCAGATTATTCTTTTTAAAGCCAAGCTTCATATTACTGCACCACCCAACTAATAATGATAACAATAATCTAACATTATTTTCTTACTTGCTAAGGAATGTCCTAAATGTTTTACATGGAGTTTTTCATTTAGATCACCTTTTTAAAAATACTGAGATCTTTATTGATATTCATATTTTGAAATCTTTACCTTTGTGTTGGGTTTTTATTTTCCTGGGATAGGTTTTGAAGGTGTAAAGCTTTAATATTTGAAATGAGAAGTTTAAGACTATTCAACACAGTGGACCGTGGTAAAGAGAAAGTTACAAGAATCCTGCTGAATAAAAATACTCATATAGCTGAAAAGCTTTGCTGGGAACCATAACTGCCATTCCATAATAAGTCCAGGTCACAGAGACTTGCACATACAAATATAATAATTGCAAAATTTCACTGTTAAGGAGATTTTGTCAGCGTTAGACTGATAGAGTTAATCAATGAAGATGTTCTAGGACAGAGGAACTTTAAGACAAAATTTCATAAGGAGGAAGCTTGTGTTCTCATGGTGAAGAGAGACCATTCTTGCAGACCTGGGTTAGGCAAAGTTTCAGCTGATGAATGCAGTGGTGGTTATGGAACAGAGAGTTGAGTTATTTCTACTGGATGTGTGGGTTGTGATTTTCTTTTGAATATTGATAGCTGTCTATAATCAAATTCCTCAAGCAGTTCTTCTGTATTTCATCCATGTATATATTCTCTGTTGTCTATTTCTCCTTTATCTTTTTATATCACAGTTTTGGAGACTATATTTTGGCAATAACATAAGTGGAGAATAACAGCATGAAACTTGCTTGTGTTGTTGTTATGTTCAGTCTTAGTATAGCTCTCACTTTTTATTGCTGCCTTTAGCTTTTTATCATAGTATGCTTCTCTATTTCTTTTCCTCTATCCTCCTTCCTCTTCCTATGCTTTTCCCCTTCATTTCCTTTTCTCTTTTTTTTTATTTTTCAGATTTCTTTTTTTAAAGTTTACTTATTTATTTTGAGAGAGACAGAGGTAGCATGAGTTGGGGAGGGGTGGAGAGGGAGAAAGAGAGGATCCTAAGAAGGCTCCGTGCTATCACCGCAGAGTCTGACGTGGAGCTCAAACTTAATGAAACTGCGAGATCACGACCCAAGCTGAAACCAAGAGTTGGACGCTCAACCATCTGAGCCACCCAGGTGCCCCTGTTTTTCAGATTTCTTAATGTGGTAATTGACTAGGAATTTATTCAATGACTTTTAAGGAGGTCAACATGCTTCTGTCTGTACTGTTTTGTTAATCTTCTAGACAAATCTAACAGTAAGGTGGAAGGCAACCAAAAAGCTATATTCCCACAATCCTTAAGCTCCAAAGTGTTTTGGAATTCAGATTTTGGGAATTTTAGAAAAGTAATATAATTTGATAAAAGTAAGTTCTGTATTATGTTACATTCCCATTGGTGTCTGAGCAGCACACCATGTGCAGTGGTATTAGTATTCCTTTAGTGAAACAATATTCATACAAAGTGCAATGAATAAACAATATAAGAATATCACTCAGGTAAGAATTTGCCACCGAATGAGTTTGGGTGCCAAATTTATGAAAAAAATGTATTTTAAAATCTTTTGGAACTTTTTCAATTTCAGAATTGTGGATAAGAGATTGGGCACTTGTTGTTGGGCTTTTGCCCAGATCTACAGTGGTGGCCACCAGCCCTGTCCATATCCCCATGCCACTTACTGTTGCTGTGTGCTCACTGTCTATTGAATGCACCTGTAACTCTGCCTGAGGGCATTCTGTGGCAGCAGGAGCATGTTCAGCTCCAATGTGAGGTAGCCCTGCATCTCCAGCAGTTAGCACCCTAAAGCAGTCCTCAATAAGTAACAGGTAGGCATTGGTGAATACACGTCCCAACTTCTGAACCCTCTTAGGTGGGACAAGTGTGCAGTGTGTTCCATACAGCCCCCCAGATGTTTCCATTTCGAATGAGCCCCAGTGCCCACATTTGTATTGCTTTCTTTCCCATCCTGCCTCATTTCCTTACTCTCTTACTGGTGCTCCTCAAATCATTCATCAAATAGATTACTTGCACTCAAATTTTCCTCTCAAGGTCTACTCTGGGAATAATCCACTCTAAGACATGGACTCCAAATAGAGCCTGGAGCTTGGATTGAAGAAGAATATTCTTACAGACTTTGATGTAGTTGTTAACCACTGTTTCTCATGTTTTTAAATTTCATAACTTAGAGGATCTTATCGGAGTAGAGGAACAGGTTACCAATTTATAACTGCCATGGCTGAAGTTTATACACAGCCCTGGCCTTCCTGATACTGTAGTTTTCTGCTTCTACAGGCCATGCTGTGAGCCAACTGCCAGTTTGAAATTGGCTAAGATTAAAAAATTAGCTCATAATGATTTTAAGTGTTACATATTCTTCTGGCTTGAAGAAACATATTCTCCTGACTTGAAGACATTTAAAACACAAAGAAGTTGATACCCAGTGGCTAATTATCTGGCTGATCCCCAGGGAGGTCGTAGGGTGATTTGGTCTAGAGAAGCCTTTCTTATAACCTCAGATTTCATCACATTGGGTATCAGGCCGAGTCTGACCATTCGTTATTTATTGTTGTAAATGATTTTGTGTTCACTTTCTTGCAAGTGAATTGCTTGAGTAAAAAGTTGAGGTTCTTGACACAACTTTAAATCCATTTTTTTTTAAAAAGTGAAATGCATTTATAGAGGAACCGAAATCATTAATTACGTTGTAGCTCCTTATCTTTTTTATGATACACGTATTGCTGTGAGTAGAGTGCTCTAAAACATCTGCTCAATAGTCCGTTATAGCCGCACAAGAATGCTTTTACATGAATGCAGTAAAGTAGCAGATGCTTTTTAACGACAACTTCCCAATTCATTTAGGAAACAAGTCAGTTCTGGATTTGGTTTTTCTTCCAAGTGTGGCAACTGTGCAGGCAAATGATTCCAAAGAGGTTAGAATTGACAAATCAAGTCACCCTGTATAATTTTTTAGGGTTCTGCAAGTTAGTCTGAAAGCCTTATCAAATAGCACTTTAATAAAATTAGCATTTTTCTTACTATGCAAATAATGCTTTACCATTGTAAGTAACCAGGAAAATACATTAATTCAGTATTACCAGCTTAAGCTTCTTTTATTTTCTTCTTTGGAAACTTCTGTTGAATGTTGATTTATTATTACCATTGCAAATGGAAAAAGTGGTTGAATGCCCAGGCTTGATAACAGGGAGAAATGGGGATCCAGCAATTAGAAGTCAAATGTATATAGTTCCTTCCCAGAGCAGTTTCTGTTGCCTGAGAGACAGATCACTCACTAGTGATGCCCACATGCCCCTTTGCACGGTCCTTGGCAGGGCTGGTGTTCTCAGTGAGTAGGCAGTCATTCGCAGGCTGTGTTCTGAAAGGTGCCAGGGAAGCCATCATTGCCCCCCACCCCGTGTCATGTTCTCTGTTACCGAAACTGCATGGTGAATGGTGATTCATTAAGATTCCCCTGTTCAGGCAAACTTCTCTTCAAAGGCAAAGCCTCTTGGTTGGATTAACAAGTCTTGCTTGAAACATTTACTGGTAAATTTAGTAGGTTCTTTTGCTCTGAAAATCCAATCAGAAGGGCTGAATTTGGGAGCTTTGTGCTGAAAGAGGAAAACAAAGCCATAGATGTAGAGGATGCCAAGGATAAAATTTGTCTTCTTTATATTTTCTTTAACTTTGGGTTAGGTCACCAGCATAGAGTTTTTTAAGTGGAGGCATGCACCCCAGAGAGTGTGCAAAAACAGTTCATTGAGATGTAGGAAATAACGTTTGAACTGCTATTTATATTTACTTTTACTTACTTATATTTTTAATGAAGCTTTATAATACTTGAGCATGGCCTCATGCTGAGTCTTCATACAATTTATGTGTCAGAAGACTCGATGTTGTATGTTTCTCAAGACACTAAAAGGCATAGTGGGAGCCAGACGATAGGAAAGAGCTGATAGTGGTTGCCTTCACTCCTTCAGGTGTCTGTTATACATTTCAGTTTTCTGTGCCCTGGATTTACCAGGATGATGCTGTCCAGTTTCAGTTAACACATCTCCTACTTGTTAGACTAGGGGCTCTACAGATTCCTGCAAAGAAACTGTAATGAACAAACAAACAAACATACAAAAAAAACCCGGCAGTATGTAAAAAAACATATGATCAGATCTTATATCAGATCCAAATTAGCTGTCCAAATTTGAAATTAAGATTACTTGAGATAGGGTTTATATTTACTGTTGTTAAAGATGACCCTCAACCCATCTGTATGCTGTGCTTGCCAATAGTATGAAGCTATTTGTGTTGATTAGCAACTCACGGAAAAACATCTACAACATGAAGACAAACCTTTTAAAGCTAGAGGAGATTGAAATGTCAGTGTCATGGATGAAGTACATCCAGTCATTAAGGATAAGCTGCACTTATCTGGTGTTTGCTTTGTCTGGTTTCCTTCAACCACAGTCCAGAAGCAGATGATCCTCTTGACAGATCCTCAGAAGGTCAATAGTAGCCTAATGTTATGTCACAGTTCCTATGTCATTCACCTCGCTTCATCTCCTGTCATCACAAGAAGGGTGATAACAGTACAACATGATGTTTTAAGAGAGAGAGACCACATTAACATAACTTTTATTACAGTAGACTGTTATAATTATTCTACTTATTATTAGTTATTATTGTTAATCTCTGTGCCTAATTTATAAAACAAACTTTACCATAGTTATGTATTTATAGGAGAAAACTCTGTAGTATGCATATGGTTTAAGTACTATCTAGGTTTCAGGCATCCACTGGGGGTCTTGGAACATATCCCCTGTGGATGAGGGGGGACTACGGAACTTCTTACACATGGATTTGTACATCTTCCTCAGCTATTGCAGTTATTAAAATCACCTATCAAAAAAAAAATGGAAAAAGAACTGAAGCCAGAACTTTAGAATGCCATATCACAATTAAGATTTAAAACAAAACAAAATAAAACAACTGCAACAAATTCAATCAAATTGGTTTTATCAAAATATTACTGGCAAAAAAGGTGTTTGCACCATTAATAAATAAAATAACTACGTTTTTCTAGAACAGTTTATTTATTGTATTGATTATACTTTTGGAACCCAGGGCTCTTTGTTTATATGCAGACTAGAATGGGATTCTTTATGAAGAGAAAGGTCCTTCAGAGTCAGTTTTGAGTTGAGGCAGTGCCCCCAGTGCTGGAGAGAGAGGCAGGATTGCTGGGCAGGTGAGATCTGGCCATTTGGTGTCCAGCTGTCTGATTGTCCAGGACTGTCAGGATTGGTTCCTGGCTTTTTGACAGCACTGGTTCTGGAGCCGGCAGCCCAATGAAAGGCAAGGAACAGTGTGCTCATTTGCCTGCTGTTTATGTGTGTGACCATTATGAGGTGCTAACTTTTGCAACTGGTACCTTAAAATCAACATTTCTGCAATTTCATTCAGCCTCAGCCACTGGCCCAGAAAGCTGAGTGCCAAATGGTCAAGCAGTCCAAAGAGGAGGTGAGAGCAGGGTGCCAGTGAAAGTTCTCTGATGCTCAGAGTGAAGTACAGAGTGGGAAGGCTGCTTCTGCCAGTGCCCAGATCACCCCCTAAGTAAAATAATTATTAGAAAAATAGTTCTCCTTCATATTTGTCTTCTGAGGTTTTCAATTTTAACGTGTTTTATAATATATGTAATATACAGAAACAAATGTTCATAATTGATCACAAGGTAAATATGCACATCTTAAAGATGAGTGCTTACATTTTTTGAGTGCTGGAGTCACATTCAAAAAAAGTGTAGAGCCCTCTGATTTATAGGATGGAAATGACAACAGAACATTTTTACTCATTTCATTCATTTGTTTCACTTAACAGATATTTATTGGAAGTCTCTTATTTGCCAGGTGTTGTTCAGGATGCCTGGGATACCTGAGTGAACAAGATAGGCATAAGCCCTGCCTTCGATGAAGCACTCACATTCCAAAGGATGTGTGTGTGCCATGGCAGGAGAAACCTTTCCCTGCCCTAGACCAGATAAGGCCCCAAGATGGTTTCTTACATTCTTACAATATTTGCAAGACTTTAATGAAATAATTATAATTCCTTTAGTTATAAACTCTTTTGAGAGCAAAGACCTTGTCTGTTTTGTTCACCAACATCTTTCCAGTGGCAGCACCATGCCTAACACATAGTAGTTCCTTAGTAATCACTAGTGAGTGAATGTGTATGTGCTCTGTTTGCACACATTGTGCACGTGTGCACATATTTGTGAGTATATGTAAAGCTGAGAAAAAAAATGTGCAGGACATTGTCAAAACTATTGCTGAGGGCAGGAGAAAGTGCAGAATGAAGTGTGAAAGGAGATTTTTTTTTTTGAGAAAGAGAGAGAGCATTTGTGTGTGTGTGAGCAGGGCAGAGATAGAGGGGGAGAGAGAGAATCCCAAGCAGGCTCCACATTATCAGTGCAGAGCCTGATTCGGGGCTCACTCCCATGACCCTGAGTACATGACTTGTGTCCACATCAAGAGCTGGATGCTCAACCGACTGAGCAAAGGAGATTTTTTAGTAGGCTCTAAGAAGAATTTGTCAGGAAGAAGATTGGATGGTTAGAGGTGACGCATTCTAGGTGATAAGGCAATCTGGTGAATGTGGGGACAAAAATCTACTCTCTAGGGGTGCCTGGATGGCTCAGTCAGTTGAGCATCCAACTTTGGCTCGGGTCATGATCTCGCAGTTTGTGGGTTTGAGCCCCACATCGGGCTGTGCTAATAGCTCAGAGCCTGGAGCCTGCTTCAGATTCTGTGTCTCTATCTCTCTCTCTGTCCCTCCCCTGATCTCACTCTGTCTCTCTCTCAAAGATAAATAATAAACATTTAAAAAAGGTTAAAAAATCTATCTAGGTGGATGGTATGGTCATTGAACTAAAAGTAAACCTTGGGAAATAGTGATTAGGAATTTTAAAAAGTCTGTGCTACATAAATTGGTTTATACTTTAAAGAGCTGAAACAAAAAAAGGTTAAAATCTTACACACTGAATTTATAGATGTGGTAAAATTATATGCACTCTGGGGACTATGAGCATTTTCTCTAGTAGCATTTATTATGACGATAATTTTATTATTATTTGTGTGACTGTTTAACATGTTTCTTCCCTTCAGGGCACAGTATCTGTTGTTCTTCTCTCTCTTCCTGGATCCTAGGACAGTATGGGAACAAGGGTTGGCAAACTATGGCCTGCTGCCTATTTTTGTACAGCTCACAAGCTAAGAATGGTTTCTACATTTTTATATGGTTGAAAAAGAAAAAAGAATAGTGTTTCATGACACATTAAAATTATATGAAATTTAAATTTTAGTGGCCATAAATAACGTTTTATTGGAACAAAGCCACGCTTAATTTACATATTGTCTAGGCTGCTTTCGTGCTACAATGCGAAATTGAGTGATTTTGACAGAGACATGTGGCGCACGAAGCTTAAAATATTTACCAACTGGCCCTTTAAGAAAATATTTCCTGACTTTTGATCTAGAACACAGAAGATACTCTCTAACATTTGGTGATGAATGAATGAATAAGTTAATCCCTACACCTACTATGTGTCAGATTTTTACATTCTGTCTTGTTTAATGTACTTCAAACAAGGGACAAGTGGGAGGAAAGTGCCTTCATTTATCAAGTAAGGAACCTGGGGCTCAGAGGGATTAAGGGACCTGTCTATCCCTTGAGTGGCAGGGCCAGGAGCTGAATCCAGATCTAATTTTAAATTCCGTACCCTTTTCCACATTTGACCATACTATGTTTCCATAATATCTAGTGTTTTTATCTTTGATTTTGAATGTATTCTTACACCCCAGTAGAAAGATGAGAACTTTCATTGTGCTCTCATTGCTACTGAAATAATATTATTTACAAGGGACCCCACGACTTGTCCTGGCACAATCACAGGACTTGGCACATGGTGCAGATACCTGTAGAACTTTTTAAGGATTGTCCTGGTTAAACAAAAACAAAAACAAAAACAAAAAATAACAAGCAAACAAATAGAGCCGTATTCACATCCACATAACCCAGACACGGTCTTGAAGAAGTGGAATGAGCTGTTGGCTTACTGGGAGGTCCTGCAGACTAGATCTTTGCTTGTTCCTACATGTGCTGTTGCTTGTGCACATGGTGAGAGAGCCTGCACAGCCCTCTGAAATTACTACAATGCTTGGCTTTGGGACTCTTTATCAAGACCTTATCATTTTCACCCTTTGGCAGTGAAATTTACCCATTTCTGGATTTGAGTATAGAAGTTCATTCTTATGCTGAAGGAATTTGCAGTTTATTCATCAAGACATTTAAAAATCTCACTTCTTTAAATTAGAGTAGTGCTATCTCTGCTTTAGAAAATGGCTTCAGCCAAACTTCAGCCTATTGGATTCAATTATCATCATTCTTTTAAGGCTCAGAATTTATCCCCACAGGACATCTAATGTAACATCCTAAGATAGGAAAAGAAGGTAGAAAAGGGGGGAGGAAGTTCACCAAATGGAGATATACCTCCTTTAATAAGGTTCTGCTTACTACTTATAAAAGTATAATAAAATGAAGTTAAAGAAGGCCTTAAGATGGGACTCATAGGGGTAGGCAAACTAAGGTCTATGGGCCATACCTTGTTTTTGTAAATAAAGTTTTCACTGCAGTCCTTTTGTTTACATGCTGCTAATGGCTGCTTTTACGCTACAATGGCAGAGACCTATGGCCCACAAAACCTAAAATATTTGCTCTGTGACTCTTTAAGAAAGCTTTTGCAGACCTCTGGAATCAGGGATATAAAAAAAAAAGGAAAAGAACTAGGATTGTTTAATATGGGAAAGAGAATTCTGAAGACAATACATTGGTTCATAATTTTGAGAGTATATTATATAAAAGATGATTCTTATTTCTTAATTCTCTGCAAGGGTAAATCTAGTTGAAACTGATTTACCCTGTAGCACAGGGAAGAATTTTCTGACTCTGGATTTAAAACATAGAGTGGCTTTTAAGGCACATCTTACACATTGGTGGTTACATGCATGGTGCAAAACTTACTTCCTTTTGGCACCCCAAATTCCACTAGTAAAGATTCCTTGTGATTAAGGCTATCAGCCACAGATCTGCAACTGAATGTAATAATTAATAAAGGAGTACCATACTAAGCCATTAATGGCCATTGATATTTTTAGCAAGAATTAATTCAAAGAAAAAGGAAAAACTGAAGGATTTTTTTTTGGATAGGAGGAGATAAAGGAAAAGGCCAGAGACTCTGTACCTTGAGTGGGGGTGATGAACTGATGTCTTAGTTTAACAGAGGTGCATAGGATCCCACTGAAAGGAGACCAATGAGCTAGTGATATTCCCTAAGACATAGATGAGCAGCCAGTGAAGCCAAGCTGGTTTATTGCAGTTTTGAGTCTTGGTGATTCGGCTTTCTTGGCACTGTAATCCCATAGACTCTAAAAGTAAAGAATCCCAAAGTAGGCATTTCATGTATATGTGAGGCAACCACTGGGGTGGTTTGCTGACCACTTGCTTTAGCATCACCTGGAATGTTGTAAACAAGGTAGATTATTAAGTACCATCCCAGAAGTGCTGAGTTCAAAGGCACAGTGTGGGGATGGCGCCTGAGAACACAAATGTTTAATAACATTCCCTACGCCCCAGATCTGATGGTCCTTGAAGAGTGAAGCAGAAAAACTGATGCTGGTCATGTTTATTTACTTTTGAGAGAGAGAAAAAGAGAGAGAGAACGGGCGAGGGACAGAGAGAAAGGGAGACACAGAATCCGAAGCAGGCTCCAGGCTCTGAGCGGTCAGCACAGAGACCGATGCAGGGCTCCAACTCAAAAACCGTGAGATATGACCTGAGCTGAAGTCGGACGCTTAACCAACTGTCTGAGCCACCCAGGTGCCTCTTATGCTGGTCTTTCTTATGTAACATGCAAAGGGGAAACTCTGAACATGTTAGACTGATCCAAAGCTTAGAATACTGGTGAAAGTCTTTCCCTTTCTCCGTTTAGTCATGATTGCCATTAGGGATTTCTGATTTTAAAATCCCTTATCCTGCTAACTCTTCTTGCTTGTAGCTGCTCAGCAATCCTAAAACGTAGATGAGGAGAACCATCCTTTTCTTTAAAGAAGTCCTTGTAAGCCCTTCTGATTTTTTTTCTTCAGAAAACAATGTTATTCATATATTGTTCTGATGTAAGGGCTAATTGTCATAGGCATATGATAGGTGCTATTAAACATTATTACTCTTCCCTCCCCCCAGGGGAGCTCTGTTCTCTGGCATGGAGTCTAAGAGACAGCCTTGAACTCATCCGATTTGCTAGCTGTCCAGCTTCAGGCTCAAGCTGCCTTGCTATCTCCTGCACAGTCCTAAAGGAAGTAGGGCCTAAGAAGCACTATGGAGACAACTGTAAGCATGCAGAAAGCTGCCAGATGTGCTTTGGTGGGTTTCTGGGTCCCCTCCCTCCTGCCTTGCCCTTTAGCTTGCCAGGCTGCAGAGGAGGATTTCATCCCACACAGGAGACAGATTCTTTATCTCAGTAGGAACCCACATTGGCCATGCTGATGCTAATTCTCTCCCCTATGTGGAAGCTGGAAGAGCAAAGAGTCATGTATTTTTTTTTCCTTTAAAAAAAAATCAGGAGTAGTAGTGATAATATACCTAGAAACAGGGGGAGCATCACTGAGATGCTCTTCTTGGGATCATCTTGGTGACCACCCTTTGTTGTTCACCCTGGGTACTATAAGATAGATGTCTGCCTTGTGTTTAACCCTCTCTTGCACACCACTTACTACATTTACAATTGTTGAAAAAATGCCATCACTTGGAAGGGTTGTTGTGAGTCACTCAAAAGCCACAGAGATCATGAAAAAAGTCATTCTAGGAGTGAAGATAGTGAAAAGATCACCCCAATCTAAAACAAGTGAAATGGAAAAAAGGCCTGCTTTTACTTAGAGTTCCACCTAGATTATTTTTATAATTCACTTTAAATGTTTTAATAGTTGAAATTCTTTCTTTTTTAAGGAATTGACTTTTCAGTGGTTTGTTAAAAAGCTTTCATCAGCTTTTATCACTTCTGACGACATTAAAAGCTGTTGGCTCAAGAAAATCAAATGAGGGGTGCCTGGGTTGTTCAGTCAGTTATGAGTCCGACTATTGATTTTGGCTCAGGTCATGATCTTGTGGTTGTGAGATGGAGCCCTGCCTCACGGCTCCATGTGGAACCTGCTTAAGATGCTCTCTCTCCCTCTCCCTCTGCCCCTCTCCTCTGCTAGCTTGCATGTGTGCTTTCTCCGAAAGGAAGGAAGGTAGGAAGGAAGGAAGGAAAGAAGGAGGGAGCGAGGGAGGGAAGGAGGGAAGGAAGGAAGAAGGAAGGAAACTAAATGAAGTTTGTTACATAGCCATTGTAGATGGCTTATGTGTCCACTGATGGATACAGCTACAGACTGCCTCTGAACCAGCACTGCCCCCTTGTCACTCTTTGGCTTCTTGGCTATGATTCTGGCTTGTTAATGTTAGGTTTGAATAAAAAACTTGACTGGTAGAAGATAAACAAATAGACTCTCTTTTCCTCAAGGGGACATTATGAATAAAGCTCGTTACTTAGGTTTGCTCAGTAATAGTAATAGATATTTTTAGTGATAGAAGAAAGTTTTTCTTCGTTCAATTACTTTTTCCTGTAGGCTAAATAGAGATATGGATCTCATTTCTTAAGCGCAACACACTATTTGGGTTTGCTTTCAATAAAATATCTATGAAGTGTCTTCACCATGATCCCTCTTTAATGGGATTTAGTTGTAAAGCTTAATTCATATCAGATTTTCTAAATGAGAGATCACTGTAAACTTACTGTTAATTGAATTCAGTAAAATCAAGGTTTCTATAATTAACGTGAACCACTTAATCTTTTTGCTCCTTGAATGAATGTAATTTTCTAAACACAGGTATCTTCTAATATAATGACATAGCAACATTTTGAAGAAAATAAAAGTGCATGTGACTTCTTTTTCTAGTAACTCTTAAATCAAATTAAATATACCCAAATCGGGGCGCCTGGGTGGCTCAGTCGGTTGGGCGTCCGACTTCAGCTCAGGTCACGATCTCACGGTCCGGTCCGTGGGTTCGAGCCCCGCATCGGGCTCTGGGCTGATGGCTCAGAGCCTGGAGCCTGCTTCCGATTCTGTGTCTCCCTCTCTCTCTGCCCCTCCCCCGTTCATGCTCTGTCTTTGTCTCAAAAATAAATAAACGTTAAAAAATTTAAAAAAATAAAAATAAATATACCCAAATCCCTTTTTAAAAACATAATAAAAGAAAATAATAAAATTTTAACAAATTACTCAAATGTTAATATTAATCTGATGTTCCCCAGAACATCAGTCCAATTTAAGTATGCTAATAGTTAAGAAATGGCGTACTACAGTACAAAGAACAGTGGTTTCAGTGTTTCCACATAGGTTATAACTAACTGTGCCTCTAACTGGGGGTGACATTGGGTAAACTACCAACCTTTCTGGGATTTGTTGTTTCCATCTGCAAGATGAGTGTTAGGCTATATGAAATGATTCTTGTTTCTTTACTGTTAAAGTTCTGTGATTCATTATATTGCGACATGGTATCAAAAACCTTTGTTACTTTGTTTTTTATTTTGGAGAATTTAAAATATTAACAAAAGTAGACAGAATGATATACTAATAAATACCAATGAACTCAATAAGCAACCTCAGTGGTTACCACCTTATGGCCAGTGATACCCTTTTCATACCTTTGTCCACTGACCCCTTTCCTGTGTTATTGTAAAGCAAATCCCAGACATTAGCCTGTTTTTATTAACCTGATCCCTCTGCCATCTGTACTGTTAGCACCTGAGGTCTTAGAAATTTGGAGTTATTTTTAGCAAGACTCAAATTGCCTCACTATCTTTTCATTTCTTAATAGAAACATTTTAGTTAATTATAGATACACATGCAGAAATAATCAGAATGATCCCGTGTATATTATACCCACTTTCCTGTGGGTAATCTTGTGATATCTTGTGAATCTATTATATAATATCTCAACCAGGATATTGGCATTGATACAATCCATTAATCTTATTTGAAATTCCCAGTTTTAGTTGTTTTTTTTGTGTTTGTGTGTGTATATTTTTGGTCCTATACATTTTATCATATGTAGGTTCATGTATCCACTACCAGAGTCAAGAACGCTTCCATCACCATAAGGATTCCTCATGTTGCCCTTTTGTAACAATAGCTCACCTCCCTCTGCCCACCCCCCAACACTAATCTGTTCTCTGTTCATTTCTAAAATTTTACCATTTCAAAAATGTTCTATAAATGGAATTAAATAGTCTGTAACCTTTCTGGATTGGCTTTATCACTTGCATGATTCCAGGGAGAGTCACCCAGGTAGTTGTGTGTATCAATAGTTTGCTCTTTTGAAGAAGTAACCACCAATACCACAGAAATACAAACAATTGTAAAAGAATATTATGAAAAATTTTATGCCAACAAATTGGACAACCTAGAAGAAATAGATAAATTCTAACAAACACATAGCCTACCAAAGCAGAAGCAGGAAGAAATAGAAAATTTGAACAGACCAATTACCAGCAATGAAATTGAGTCAGTAATCAAAAAACTCCCAACAAACAAAAGTCCAGAGCCAGATGGCTTCACAAGTGAATCCTACCAAACATTTAAAGAAGATTTAATACCTATTATTCCAAACTGTTATAAAAAACAGAAGAGGAATTTTATGAGGCCAGCATTACCTTGATACCAAAGTTGGATAAAGACACCACAAAAAAAAAAAAAAAAAAAAAAAGAACTACAGGCCAATATCTCTGATGAACACAGATGGAAAAATCCTCAACAAAATACTAACAAAGCAGATCCAACAGTATATAGAAAAATCATTCACCATGATCAAGTGGGTGGGATTTATCCCCAGGATGCAAGAATGGTTCAGTATTTGCACATCAATCAACATGATACATCACATCAATAAGAGAAAGGATATGGGGCACCTGGGTGGCTCAGTCAGTTGGGTGTCCGACTTCGGCTCAGGTCACGATCTCGCGGTCCGTGAGTTTGAGCCCCGTGTCGGGCTCTGGGCTGATGGCTCAGAGCCTGGAGCCTGCTTCCGATTCTGTGTCTCCCTCTCTCTCTGCCCCTTCCCCGTTCATGCTCTGTCTCTCTCTGTCTCAAAAATTAATTTAAAAACGTTAAAAAAAATTTAAAAAAAATAAGAGAAAGGATAAAAACTATATGATTATTTCAATAGATGCAGAAAAAGCACTTGACAAAGTACAACATCCATTCGTGATAGAAACCCTTAAGAAAATACGTCTAGAGGGAACATACCTCAATATAATAAAGGCCTTATATGGAAAACCCATAGCTAACATCATGCTCAGTGGGGAACACCTGAGAGCTTTTCCCCTAAGGTCAGGAACAAGGCAAGGATGTCTACTCTCTCCACTTTTATTCAACATAGTATTGGAAATATTAGCCACAGCAATTACATAACAAAGAGAAATAAAAGGGATCCAAATTGGTAAGGAAGAAGTAAAACTTTCACTATTTCTATACGATGTGATATATATGTAGAAAACCCTAAAGATTCCACCAAAAAACTATTAGAACTGATAAATGAATTCAATAAAGTCATAGGATATAAGATCAATGTACAGAAATCTGTTGCATTTCTATACATTAATAGCAAAGTTGAAGAAAGAAATTAAGAAAATGATTCCATTTACAAATGCACCAAAAATAAAGTTTCTAGGAATAAATTTTACCAAAAAGGTGAAAGACCTGTACTCTGAAAATTATAAAACATTGTTGAAAGAAATTGAAGAGGACACAAAGAAATGGAAAAACATTCCAGCTCATGGGTTGGAAGAGTAAATATTGTTAAAATGTTTGCACTACCCATTGTGTACTACACACACATTGCATCTTCCTTTATCCATTCATCAGTCAATGGACACTTGGTCTGCTTCCATAATTTGACTATTGTAAATAAGGCTGCTATAAACATCCGGGTGCATGGATCCCTTTGAATTCATGTTTTTGTATTCTTTGGGTAAATACCCAGTAATGTGATTACTGGCTTGTAGGGTAGTTCTATTTTTAACTATTTGAGGAACCTCCATACTGTTTTCCAGAATGGCTACACCAGTCTGCATTCCCACCAATAGTACAAGAGGATGCTCCTTTCTCCACCTCCTCCCTAACACCTGCTGTTTCTTGTGTTGTTGATTTTAGCCATTCTGACAAGTATGAGGTGATATCTCATTGTAATTTTGATTTGTGTTTCCATGACGGTGAGTAATGTTGAGCATCTTTTCATGTGTCTGCCATCTGTATGTCTTCTTTGAAAAAAACATCTACTCATGTCTTTTGCCCATTTATTAATTAGATTGTTTTTGGGTGTTGAATTTTATAAGTATTTTATGTATTTTGGATACTAACCCTTTACGAGATACAACATTTGAAAATATCTTCTCCCATTCAGTAGGTTGCCTTTTGGTTTTGCTGATTGTTTCCATCACTTTGCAGAAGCTTTTTATTTTGATGCAGTTCCATTAGTTTATTTTTACTTTTGTTACCCTTACCTCAGGAGACATACCTAGAAAGAAGTTGCTATGGCTGATGTCAAAAAGGTTACTACCTCTATTTTCTTCTAGGATTTTTATGGTTTCATGTCTCACATTTAGGTCTTTAATCCATTTTGAGTTTATTTTTGTGTGTGATGTCAGAAAGTGGTCCAATTTCATTATTTTGCATGTGACTGTCCTGGTTTCCCAGCACCATTTGTTGAAGAGACTGTCTTTTTTTCATTAGATATTATTTCCTGTTTTGTTGAAGATTAACTGGTCATGTAGTTGTGTATTCATTTCTGGGTTTTTGTTCTATTGATCTGTGTTACTATTTTTGTCTGGTGCCATACTGTTTTGAACCTACAGCTTTGTAATATAACTTGAAGTCCAGAATTGTGATGCCTCCATCTTTACTTTTCTTTTTCAATGTTGCCTTGGCTTTCTGGGATCTTTTGTAATAGCATAAAATTTTTAGGATTGTTTGTTCTAGCTCTGTGAAGAATGCTGTTGGTAGTTTGATAGGGATTGCATAAGAATGAAATCTTGCCATTTGCAACAACATGGATAGAGCTAGAGAGTTCTATGCTAAGTGAAATAAGGCTGTTTGAGAAAGACAAATACCATATGGTTTCATTCATATATGGAATTTAAGAAACAAAACAAATGAGCAAAGTGGGGGGAAAAAAAGAGAAAGAGAGGCAAACCAAGAAATAGACTTTTAACTGTAGAGAACAAACTGATGGTTACCAGGAGGGAGGTAGGGGAAATAGGTGATGGGATTAAAGAATACACTTATTATGTAGAGCAGTGAGTAATGCATAGAATTGTTGAATCACTATTTTGTACACACGAAACTGATATAATACTGTATGTTAACTATACTGGAATTAAAATTTAAAAACTTAAAAAAAGTGAAAGCAAAAACAAAATAGTTTGCTCTTTTAATTGCTGAGTAGTGTGATGTATCACAGTTTGTTTAACCATGACCTATTGAAAGACCTTTGAAATATTTCAATTTTTGGGCGGTTGTGAGTAAAACTGCTATGAACATTCGTGTACAGGTTTTTTATTGCTCTGAGATAAATGCTCATGAGTAAGTTGGTGGGTCGTATGGTAGTTATATGTTTAGTTTTATAAGAAATTGCCATATGATTTTATGCTCTAAGCAGCAGTGTATGAAAGATCTAGTTTCTCTGCATCTCCACCATCATTAGACGGTATCACTATTTGTTATTTTAGGCATTCTGATAGATACACAGTGATATCTCATTGTAGTTTTAATTTGCATTTCCCTGATGGCTAATGATGTTAAACATCTTTATTTGCCATTTGTTTATTATTTTTTTGGTGATCTTTTGCATTTTTACTCCTCCATTTACTTCTTTTCAGACTTTGTTGTGGGGATAGTGTTGCTGGTGAATTATCTATGAAGTGTGTTGTAGAATACTTAGATGGGAAGAAACAGATCTGCTACTGAATTAGAAAGTACTGTTTACTGTGGTTCTCAACTCAGTGTTAGAGTCTCTGGGAATACAAAGATGAATAAGGCAAGAACTGTAGTCTACAACCATTTGGTACTTTTGGAAGGGAAAGCAGAAAAGATGTAGAAGTCTGAGATTTCCACATTGCATGACACTTGCATGGGCTTCATAACAGTGACTGTGAACGATGTAAGGATCCTAGCAGACACAGGTCAAGGATTGAAATTCATTTAATATGAGTTAAGGATGCAAAAATGTCTTTGCCCATAGCTAGCTGCCCAGAGCAGCTAGAGCAGCACTGGGAGACATAGCAGCACTCCCAATGAGGAGAGTGCTCAAGCTTTCAATCCCCACAGAGGTATCCTGCTGATGAGAACAGTGGTTACAGTGAGAATTCTCATGGCTCTTCAGAAAGTGTGTTCTGTCCCCTGTCTCTTATTCCTTGGGTCTCCTAACTGTTCCAGAGAAACTGGATTTATGCCCAATTGATTACTACTGGCATGTATCTGGTACCAGCCCCAACGCATACCTGAGTGTTGAATTTGAATTTAGGTGAAGGAAACTTCTTTCTAGGAATTTCATCCTCCCTAGCAGGACTGAGTCTCAGACAGTCTGTATCTGAAGTTTTATGTAGAAATTAGTAACCCAATTCAGTATTTGTTTAAGAATTGGACAATGATGGTCTAAGATGAGAAATAGTTCAATACAGAAGAATAGGGAATAAACACACACACACACACACACACACACACACACACACACACACACACTTTAATTTATAGTAAAGGTAGCATTAAAAAACAATGGGGGAAAGAATGCACTATTAGAAATCATCTGGAAAAAATCCTTACACCATACACGAAAATACAATTCAGATGGATTAATGATCTAAATGAAATTTAAAAACATGTATTTGTATGCAGAATAAAATTTAACATTTTTATAATTTTTGGGAGTGAGGTGGGGGTGAAGTAGGAGGCCTTTCTTTTTTAATTGTCAAGTTAGTTAACAGTGTAGCCTTGGTTTTAGGAGTAGAACCCAGTGATTCATCTCTTACATATGATACCTAGTGCTCATCCTAAAGAGTGCCCTCCTTAATGCCCATCACCTGTTTAACCCACCTCCCTCCCCACCCTTATCAACCCTCAATTTGTTCTCTGTATTTAAGAGGCTCTTATGGTTTGCCTAAGTAGGAGGCCTTTTAATGAAGACAGATAACTCAGAAGCTGCAAAGAGAAAATGTACAGATCCTACTACATAAAAGTAAAAAAAAAAATCTTCAGGATAAAATATATAAGAAACAAGGTTAAAAAGAAAGCTGAATGAAAATGTTGCATGTACATATTTATATACGTACATATACATATCACACGCATCCTTGCACACCTTTGTTTTTTCTATGATGCAGAGAGATCTATCTATATCCAGTAATGTTATTTCTAATATACAAAGAGTATATATAATTTTATAAGACAGATGCAAACCAGATATTAGAAAAATAGGCAAAAGGATAAGAGCAGGGCAATCAAAGAAGAATGCAAATTGCCAATAACCATATGAATAGATGTTCACTTTCACTAGTAATCAAGAAACTAGAATTTACAACCAAAAAATGATGTTTCAAAATTTATCAGGGGCCCCTGGGTGGCTAAGTCACTGGAGTGTCTGACTCTTGATTTCGGCTCAGGTCATGATCTCATGGTTTGTGAGATCGAGCCCCACGTCAGGCTCTGCACTGAGTGTGGAGAGCCTGCTTAAGATTCTCTCTGCTTGCTTTCACACGTTCTCTCTCTCTCACAAAATAAAAAAAATAAAAATTCATTATTTTTATTAAAATAATGAAAAAAAATTAAAATAATGAAAAAATAAAAAAAATTCATTAATTTTGCACATAGGCAAAATTAATAACAAATAATGTTCAAGTACTTACGGGATATGGAAAAGACATTCTCCTACATTCTTGCTGGGAATATAAATTGATACAGCCTTTTTTTCTGGGGATAGATTGGCAGTATGTATTGAAACTTAAAATGCACATACCCTTTCTTAAAATAATGCCCCCTTTCGGAATCTGTACCACAGAAAAAAGAGGTCTAAAAGGATATATGTGCTAAGATATGTATTGAATTATTAGTTGTAGTAGCAGAAAGTTATAATCAGCCTAAAATATCTAGCAATATGGACATACTAAAACAAATGACTGAACAAACTATGGCACAGTCATGTATTGGAATACAGTGAAGCCATCAAAAGAAAGAGCAAAATCTATAGTACTGACATGGCAGACATGCTAGGATGCCCATGATTTAATCAACGAATATGTGTATGTGTTGTGATTAAATCAGGGGTGGGTGAGTGGGTGTATGTGTGTGAATGTGTTTGTAGGCGAAAAAATTCTAAAAGTATACACTAATCTGTTAAAAATTATTACATACCTGGGGTATAGAAGTGCTAGGGTGACGGAGATTTCCCATTTTTTTTTTATGTACTTGTGCAGTGTTTGCAATTATTTTTTTTGTCACAAAGACATGATGCTTTATAATGTTAAAAAAGAAAAGAAATTATAAATAAATGCTAACCAACCTAATCTTTGACCAAAAAGAAAGAATTTGGTTTGAAGAACTGCTTTAAAAGGAGGTACAGGTAACATTGCCTAATGACAGTTCAAATAAACAAACAGAAAAACCTCTTTCTTGCTACTGGATTAACTCTGTATCTGGAATATATATTCCAGTGATTTGTCTCTGGTTATTTAATTCATTGTGTTTAATTGATAGTGTTTACTGGAGTATAGTGAAAACTATTTTGTACGTATCTTAGGTTGTGATTTATCCAGTGTAATATCTCCCCCAATGCATTGACTGTGAGTGGGGAATTAGTAAAGCAGATACGGATCTGGAGAGCAGTCTGTGGCTTTACTTATCTCCACAGGAAACCTTATTTCTTATTGATAAAGTTTGAAATCTTTCCTGTAACTCTTTCCAATTGTTCATTGTTGTTACTGTTTTAATGAGAGGTAGAAATGAGCCAAACCAACCTGCTTCTTTCCTTTTACTAATTTAATTTGAAAGGAAATTCTTCAGTCCAAATAAATAAGTGAGTGTGGATGGAACCAGATTCTGACTCAACATGTCCAATTAATTGCTTCCAAACATTAAGATAAATTCCTCAGAAACACTCACAAATAATAAAAAATCCACCAGTAAGGAATGATTAGTGAGAAGTGAGCTGGCTAGAGCCATCTATGCTTACAAAAACTGTATTTAAGTTGACATTAATATTTGCCATCTATTCTGTTATAAATATCAAGATTTGTTGTAGAAATATACCACCGATAGCACAATAATAAAGAAAACAGACTCATCTCAGGTTTTGAAATGTACCTAACAAACTCAACCTCTTGCAGAATAACTTTCTTATTCAAAATGGAACTGGGAATTGTTCAGCACACAATGAATCATTTTTTGGCAAGTACAATAGAATCTTTAGGGACATTTCACAGCCTCTTGTTCAATTGTTAGGATGTTTTTAGCTTTCACAGGTAGGGAAGAAGGTAGCTTGTATAGCCATCATCTTGTTGCTAAAATTGTACAGTAAAGATTTTTCAGAGTTGCTGTTGCAATAGATCTTTTTGCCTTTTCTCCCCCCTTCCTGTTTCTTTACCCAGAGCTGCTTTGTCTCTCAAAAACAATCTGGAATTACTTAATGCTAATGTTTTCTGGTTTTACTATTTACCCACGACTCAAATGTTAAACATTAATGTTGGAAACTCCCTTTTCCTTACCTCATAGTCCTATATTTTTTTAACTGTTATTTTGCCAGAAGAAAACCTCCTCTTTTCCCTTTCTATGTCAATGTACTTTTTTTTTCTTTAAATGACAAACACATTTTGTTTCTCTTTCTCTCTCTCTCTCTCTCTCTCTCTCTCTCTTTTTCAGGAGGCTTTAGAACTACCCCTGGATGATTCTGAAGTGACTGAGACCACAACGGGAAGCCAAGTGATTAAATATGAATATCATGTTTTATACTCCTGTAGCTACCAAGTGCCTGTGCTTTACTTTAGGGCAAGCTTTTTAGGTAAGACCATGTCGGAAGCTAAATGTAAATTCATAACATTTACATGTAAGGCAGAAAGCAGATTTAGAAAATTATTCCTGAGAGGAAAAAAAAATAGAGTTAAAAATAAGAAAAGTGTGGGTGAGGTAAGGTTTTACCAGTAAATTTTCTCATGCTTTAGAAGGAGTATCAAGACTTCAGAGTGAATGATATCATCCCAGCCTTAAGTCTGATCTTCAGATTCTTGGCCTCTTGCCCAACGTTGACTAAGCCCCCCTGGCCCTTTTTCTTTTCTTTAAACAAGTAGGAACAACTTAAAGCTACAATGTTTATATACTTCTAACTTTACAGTAAAAATTTCTTTCAATGTAAGAGATTCCATTAACTCAAAAGCCCCCACGCCTCCTTTCCCAATTGCTAATAATTATTTCAGGAACTGTTTATCAGTTAGTTCAAGCTATGTTTAAAAATAGCACTAACATTTCCTTCGACCATCTATACATCTCCAGTGCCTAAGCTTTCTGAGATGCTGTTACTCAACTTGTTCTCCTTGCCAAAGAAGGTGAAACACCCTGTCTCCTCTGAGGACTTGGCTGATAAAGCCATAGTGCCATGAGGACTCCCCCCTTCTTGTCCTCTGCCTAAACCGGATCTGCATTGCAAGGCTCTGCCTCCCCAGCCTACCCTTTCCCCTATTTCTCCTTTTCTATATGGCCTATCTGCAGCATTTTGCATTTTGAACAGCCTTCTAACTTTTTCTGGATAGCTAAGACATCTGAATTTAGCCAGTGATATTTTATTTTTAATTAAAAAGTAGCTTAAGCTGCTTTGAATGTGTATTTGGTAGATTTAATCACTTGCTGCCTTATATTGTTTAATGGTCTCTAATTTTGCAGTGTTGGCGGTTTAACAAGCACTTAGGATTTAAAACACAAGAACAAATTCTCATAGACTCCCTGGTGAGAAGATTTTAATCTGAGGTGCACTTCCTAAGAAGTGACAATTTGGGGTAAATTTTCAACATGGGACATGGGGAATTGAGGACACTGATAGTTACTAATTTGTGAACTCTTGCTGCAGGTTTATCCATATGATTATTAAAGGCCTTGAAAACACCCACTTTATTATGTTGTAATTCTATTTGGTTTGGAGTCCAAACATTAAAGTAGGGTTCTTGCCAGTGAACTCTGTTATACTAAAAAGTAGAAGGGGATACATTTATTTACCACGGGGGAGGGAAATATTTTTCTTGTTTTTGGTTTGCAATGTGTCTACCCAGTACCTTTCTAGATTCAAAGACATATCAAGGCTGCAGGTAGAGGAAATAGGACACCACTTCTTCAATACTGTACTTTCATATAATTAGTATTCACCATAAGCAGTTAATCACCAGAGAAGAGCTCCCAGAGACAAAACAAGTTGTTTAGCTTGTCAGCATTAGGGAATCGGAGGTGTTGAAACATGACTGCTTCTAGCTGGAAGTGGGTCTTGCCGAGGCCGGTGGATGAGCTCATATGTGCACTTTGCTCTTATGTGCCAACAGCTCCCCTTACAGTACAGCACAGTAATTGTTCCTGCAAGTCCGATTATATTTTAATGAAATTTGTGTACTTCCCAAGATCTTTTCTTTATGATGGTTTGCTTTTTCTTCAAAAACAAACAAACAGACAAACAAAAACCCCACTAACTCTCTTGGATCCTACCTATCTACTTTTAAGACACCCTTTATTTATGCTTAATGAAAGAAAGCCAAAACAAGTCATTTGTTTTATACAGCAGGATTCCTTGTTCCTTCCTCCCCATTCTGTGTTGTGTGGAATGAGCCCTAGGAATTTTTAAATTCCAGAATTTATTTAGTGTTTATTCAGGTACATTAAAATATCAAATTTAATTTTTCAAAGCATACTGGATTTTTTCCTGTAGAGAAACATGAAAAATGGTTCTTTCCTTTATCATATTCTAGGAATTTCTTTTCTCTTTTCTGCTAAGGTAACCTAATGGACATTCTAAAAATGTTTCGCCCTTTATTCTAGAGTCATAATTTTTCATGTATTCCCCTTATTCCATTCCCATTTCCTGTTATATCTGATTACTCTGGCCCTCCATCTGTTTGTTAAACAAATGTCTGTTAGTGTGGTGAATGGATTCCTAATGTATTCCTCATATTCCAGGTCCAGATTTTTCTTTGTCTCATTCTGAGAGAGTTCCGACCTAGAAAGAGGATGATTATAAAATTTCTTGCTCAGGGGTCTTTTTGTTGCTTCAGAAATAGTTCACTTAGCCTTGTTTTTCACAGATATTTAGAATTTCTTTTCCATTTGATTGTTAGTAAGAATTGGTTTCTCTGCTCTGATCTGAATTTTCTTCTGATATTTCTTTTTGTTTTTTGTTTTGTTTTGTTTTGTTTTTTAGGTAAAGCAGTTTGTAGTAATAGTTCCCATTTAAATTGATAGGACCTTTTCTTTTATGGTTTAGATTCCAGAAGAAATATTTATTGTGTTTCTTGAAATGCAGACACATTGAATTGTGAATGGGAATACTTCTTATTCCTCTGTACTGGCCAATGACCACCATGCCAACTATTGCCTAGGACTCAGCTAACATGGCACTTGCTCTTGTCACTTATTGTCATATCATTTCACATCATATCATATATAATATCACAGGTTTCACTGTAACAGAACTATTTATTTGCTTGTCCCCTATAAAATAATAAGTTAGAAGGTGGAGCTGTAAGGTAAAAAGAGGGAGGAAGGAAATTGATAGTGAGTATCTACAACCTACAAAGTGATAAGCTTTATTCATAGCAGTGTGGTGTGTGTGCGTGTGTGTGTGTGCATGTGTGTAATACATATATGACATTTGTTATTTCTCTTACTCATTTTGATACCCACAGTATCAACTGTGATACAGTATCAGTAAGTTTTATTGAATGAACCAATGATGAAGAATTTCTAACCATTTCTGCATACAACCCAAAGATGGAAACCTTGTGATGGGGTCTTATTTGAACTGCTCTGGAGGGTTATAAGGAAGAGAGTGATGCTGTTGTCTCCAGGAACTTCAGGACCCAAAACAACTACGTATCATTACTCTTTAGTCTGATGCTTCTCAGAGACTGCATGAGTGGTTGACTAAGGAAAAAAGAGTCCTGAGAACTCAAGGGGTGGGCATCCAAGCTCGCTGGGCAGCTGCCCTGCTTCTTTAAACACATATTTTTTATTTGCTCCTTGAAGGCAGACAGCCAAATTATGACACATTCTGCTGCTGAGTGAGCACCTCTCATTCCTACTACTTGGGCATTTAGGATCCCAGTTCCCTAGGGGGTAACATGGGTTTAAGAGAAGAACTAAGTCCTTCCCAGTATTCTTCTTTTTCTAACTCCTTTTCCAATTTTAAGTTTGGAGGGGGTAGTGGAACACACTTAATACATTTGTTACCCAGCAGTGGGTGAGAGGTAACTGCCCTTCTGTGTAATAATAATAAATACTCTACATTCAAATAGTGTTTGGCAGTTTATGAAATCCATTCTTAGAAAAACACTGACATTTTCAAGTGCTCACTAACGACCCTCCCAACCACTATTTTTTTTAATGTTTATTTATTTTTTGAGAGACATAGAGAGACAGAGCACAAGTTGGGGAGGGGCAGAGAGAGAAGGAGACACAGAATCTGAAGCAGGCTCCAGGCTCCGAGCTGTCAGCACAGAGCCCGACGTGGGGCTCAAACTCACAAACCATGAGATCATGACCTGAGCCATGATGTCAGATGCTTAACCAACTGAGCCACCCAGGCGCTCCCCTCCCCCCTCCACCACTATTTTTGAAGCACGTTGTGGTAGAGAAGTATTTGTATCATGCAGAAGGCTTTGTCTATTGCCCATCATTTCAGGACCTTTTTGTGTCCCATTTTTCCTTTTGGAGGGCTTGGTTTTGGTCAAAAGCTTATGGCAAGTGTTAGAAATGTAGTGTAAACCTTAGGCATGTACTTAATGTCTTAGGGCTTCACCAGAGTCCTAAGCTTACATAGTTTTCCTTTTCATTACAACTAGAGATTTCTATATTTATTTCAGCTTGAATTCTGATTTATTCCTGCTCTGTCTTTCTTCTTTTCCTTTGTTCTCAATCTCTATTGAAAAATAGACCAAGTGGTTCTTCTCATTTTCAAAATATTTAATTCTTTGGCTGACATATGGGTTCTTCTTGGGAACTGTTTTGACATATTTCTTTAATTAGTCAGTAGGGCTGCTTTTGAATAGGGAAGGAAACATTTCTTCCATTCAGCAACTGAATGTCTGTTCTTTCTGGAGATCCATTCTATTATTGGCCCAGGGAGTAAGTGTATAGAATTAAAAATGTAACCCAGATATTTCATGTGGAAGATTTGTCTACTTGTTATACGCCTAAAGGATGCTTATTGAGAAACAGGGAGAAAGGAATAGCCAAAGAATGATTCACTCTCAAAGGCAGTATGAACCAAACCATGATAAAGGCCAGAATAAAGGGAGAATAATGGAAAGTTTGGACTTAGAGCAGTGTGTAAATCATCAAAGAAGAAGAGTAAGAGGCTTGTTCATGGTCTGGAACAAGAAGTCATCTTTGGAATGCATTCCACAGAAGAGAATAGCCTTCTATGCATCCCATAGAAGAGAATAGCAGGAAAACAGAAAGATGGAGTTGGAGGACGTTGGGGAATAAAAGTAAAATATCCACAGCTCCATCCAACAGCTTGGAAGGGAAGGTAACAGGTTGGTTTTTCTGAAGAGGCTGGGAAAAACATTGGAGAAGATGAGGAGGGTGAGTGCCAAGCTATAGAGCTGGAGAGAGGATGGCATATTTGGGGAACAGTGAGAGGCCACTTTGAAGTACAGGTTTCCTTAGGATGAGCTGTGGAAGAAATGTTTTTAAAGATATGTTGAGGTCAAATTATGACAGAGATAATGGGTTGGAAGGGGTTGCCAGCACAGTGAGAGTTAAGGCAGCTTGTTGAACAGTAAAGAAAAGTTGGATTAGAGAGATATTTAAAGATCGAGGCAAAAATGATTCTAGTTAATTATTTACAATAAGCAGAAACTAGAAAATGATTTGACAGATAATTTAGAGTCTTATTTGATTGCAGAGAATCTTTAAGGAAGTTCATGTATTTATATAAGTTAGTAAATCTAGCCACAGCCATGATAATGGAATGGAACATGAATTTTAGTAAGTTGAAAAGAGATTCTAGGGATTGAAATGAAATTTAAAGAGCAAACAGTGAAAGTTATTAAGAAATAATGAAAAACTATTTAACTCATACAAAGATATTCAAATTGAAAAATCCAAACAATAGAGGATGTTTAACAAGAATTATTTGTTGAACCATGTAAATGCTTGAAACAATATGGGGAGTTAAGATGCTGGCTTAGGACATATGATGGGAATAGAATCCCATTGAAAAATCAAGCCCTGGTTTAAGAATGTATTAAAGAAAAAAATGTGAGAGAAATGTGAAACAAAACTACAGGGAGAGCTAATTAGCCAAAAGGTTCATTCTAACTTGTGTTAGTACAAAACACCACATTTGCAAAAAGCAACAGATTTTAAGTGGATCCAGAGACGAAGAAGAAGACATGAAAAGGTAAGTTTATTTTCTTACCTGTGAGAGACTATGTTTTAGCTTTCCTAGACAGGTGGATGCTTGTGTTGTGCTCCATAAAGAAGAAACATTTCTTTGCTTACTCTTGGCAAATGGGTCCTATGTGAAACAGCCTTTAAAAACATACATGAGTGCATACTGTATGCACAGCACAAAAACTCATTTGCCTATTTTCTAAATCTGGTGAAAAAATACCACTGTTCAATTTGAAGCTAGGTTATTGCTTTCCTCCTTCTCTAAAGTCATCAAAGCAGAGTTCTTTAAATCCATATATTAGGTGCTATGCTAAGAAGGTGGAGACTGCCTTTTCTGTAGGGAGAGGATCAAGTTAGATGGATACTCAAGGTACTTCTATATGGCATAGTAGGTCCAAGTGCTGGAGGTACCGAGGTTTGAAGAGAGCCAGGAGTCCAAAATGCTGAGTACTGGGATGCTGGACCATGAGGTTGGAATCAAAGCCTCAGAACACTTTGGGTAGAGTGCCTTCTGTTTCAGAACTAGTAGACCTAACCTCGTAGATATTCATCTGGTGATTTGGTCCTTGGAGTGCTGATGAATAGGTAGGTATCAATTCAAAATCGGTATCTTGGGTATGTTGTGGACCCAACGTTGCTTCCCTTGGGACATTTTCTGATTAAGAGATTCCTCAAGAAGGTTTTGTATGTACTTCCACTAGGTAAGTATTTAACTTAATTTAAATGAGAGATTATAGCATCACTTGCATTATTACTAGTTTTTAACACAATATGTGGACTGTTTATGGTGACTCAAAATCAGTACTTTTGGGGGCTTCTGAGTGGCTCAATAGTGTCCTACCTCAATAAGTGTCCTACTTCAGGTCAGGGCACCATTTAACAGTTAATGAGTTCGAGCCCTGTGTCAAGCTCTGTGATGACAGCTTAGAGCCTGGAGCCTGTTTCGGATTCTATGTCTCCCTCTCTCTCTCTCCCTCTCCCTCTTTCTCTCTGTCTCTCAAAAATAAATAAACATTAGGGGTGCCTCAGTGGCTCCTTTGGTTGAGCATCCAACTTCAGCTCAGGTCATGATCTTGTGGTTCGTGGGTTCGAGCACAGTGTCAGGCTCTGAGCTGACAGCTCGAAGCCTGGAGTCTGCTTCAGATTCTGTGTCTCCCTCTCTCTCTGCCCCTCCCTTGCTCGCCCTGTGTGTGTGTGTCTCTCTCTCTCTCAAAAGTAAACATTAAAAAAACTACATAAAAATAAATAAATAAATAAATAAATAAATAAACAAACATTAAAAAATTACTCCTTTTTGTCCTGTTGGCCATATTTCTCATAAAAATAGATTGAAACATACATACACTTTCTCATGTAATTGAAAGATATCTTATATTTGTTTTCTACTCAAATTACTAGACAAATATATAACATTTGAAAAATTTGCACTGGTAATTTTAAAAATACATAATGATTAAGCAGGTCTTTTAAACCATTTGTCTGGGCTATATTTGTTAGGTATACTTGGTTGAAAATAATTGGAGCTGACCATGATAAACAAAAAAGGATTTATTGGAAAGGTAGAACTTAGAGTCATCTGAATGCATTAGAATGACAGGAATGTCTGCCTTCCTTTGGCTTTAGTGGTGAGAAGTGGGGCTCTGCCTTCTACTTATTTTGGCATTTCTCTCCCAAGTTGGAAGTATGTTTGGATACTGAAAAATAAAATATCCACTCTATCTGCATCTACTTAATACTATAGATTTATAGAATCATGTTTTTTAAATTTATTTATTTGTTTATTTATTTATTTATTTATTTATTTATTTGAGAGAGAAAGAGAGAGGCACATGGGGGAGGGGCAGAGAGAGAAAGAGAGAATCCCAAACAGGCCCCATACTCAGTGCAGAGCCCCATGCAAGGCTCAATTTCATGACCGTGAGATCATGACCTGAGTGGAAATCATGAGTTGGACGCTGAACTGACTGAGCCGGCCAGGTGCCCCCAAGCATGTTTTTTTTTAATATAAATTGTGATTTTTAATCATGATTGTTCAGTCTTTATTCTTAGTAGTAATTGTGCTACTTGCTGTAGAAATAATGTTGAATGTTCATCTATCCAACCATTCAAAAATATTTGTGCACAAGGCATGAAGGTGTCTGTGGAATACAGAGATGAATAAAGGAAATCAGAGATGGATGATGCCCTCAAGGAGCATATGGTCTAGTGAGGGAAACAAGACAGGTCTGAAATTTACTAACAAGGACAATATGTTAATAGCCATAATAGAGGTAAAAGTTGCCACCACGAAGAGTAGATCGGTGGTTGCCAGGGTCCGGGCAGTAGGGGAAATGAGGAAATGTTGGCTCAAGGGTACAGATTTTCATTTATAAGATAAGTAGTTCTGGGGATCTAATATACAGCATGGTGTCTATCATTAACAATATTTTATTGTACACCTGAAAGTTAACCAAGAGAGTACATTCTAAATGTTCTAACCACACACATACAAATGGTTAACTTTGCGAGGTGATGGATGTGATAACTAACCTTTTGTGGTAAACATTTCCTAATATATACATATATTATGTCATGTTGTATACCTTAAAGTTACACAATTTTATATGTCCATTATATCTCAGTAAAGCTGGGGGGAAAACTGCTACCAGGGCTCAGAGAGCAGAGATTATCTTGAGCTGGAGTGATTAAGAGAGATCTTGGCTGGACTTGGGATTTGTCCATGCAGTGATGAGTGAAAGAGCAGGACAGCCTAGTAAGAAACCCAGGAAAGGCAAAATTCTAGATACTCCTAGGTTAGGCAGTGTTAGTGGAGACCACTAGTGACAACTACAACAGCATAACCAATATGTGTGCATTGCTTTATGGTTTGCACAGAGCTCCTGGGTAGCGACAGAGCGTAGTGGTAAAAGTGCAGGGTCTGGAGCCAGAAAGCATTGGTTCTGATTCCTAGCTCTGCTACTAATGAACTGCAGTTATCTAACTTTTTTTTTTTTTCTGTCATCCAAAAAAAATTTTTTTGAGATAATAATAATCATAGTAGTAATACCTACTTCATAGAGTTTTGAGGTTTGTAAGCTGATATATGAAATGGGGCTTGGCATGTAGTACCTTTCAATAACGCTAGCTGTGTTGGGGCACCTGGGTGGCTTAGTTGGTTAAGCTTCTGACTCTTGATTTCCGCTCAGGTCATGATCTCGTGGTGGTTAGTGAGATTGAGCCCTGCATTGGGCTATAAATAAATAAATAAATAAATAAATAAATAAATAAAAATAAACATTAAAAAAAATGCTAGGTGTGTTGTGTATCTTGATCCTCACAATAACATTGTAAAATAGGAGCTGGTATTATCCTTGTGCACATTCATAAAAACTGAGTGCTCGGAGGGGTTAAATGATTTATTCAAAGGTACGTAGAAAATTATGGGGTTGAGACTCAAACTCTTTAGCTCATTTTTTACTGTATGATGCAGTAACCAAAATTTAGGAAACATGTAGGTTAACTGATGTCGTATGTAAGTAAAGAGAAGTTTCCATAATCTGTATTTTTGGAATATTTTTTCAGATTTCCTGAGATTAGTAAAGACACAAAATGATAGAAATGTACATAGGAATAAATAAAAATTACAGAATTAGGCAGCATAGTTTCTGGTATGAATGTACATGAACAATTAACACTCATTTCATATCACAATATAATTTTCTCACTGAAGCAAAAATGAATTTTCCCCTTTGGTGGAGCATCATCTCTGCCTTACTGTGGAGTATGACATGAATTTTATATCCTTCAAACCTCTCTTGAAGACAGTATATTGAATAATGACAGATTTCATTGTGAATAATACACCCTTTCCTTTTTATTTCTAGTGACCACGTTCAGAACATTATTATTCAACTTACTGTAAATAATGTATACTCTCTGTAATCTTCATTTTAGGAGTTATGAAATTTTAGTGAAACCATGCACAATAGGATAAAGGTGACTTCTGCGTGCTTGTGCTAGAGTTAGGTGGTGCCGGTGAAATATCTCATGCTGTTATTTGATTCATGAAAACTAATAGTCCTGAGAAATTTAATTTAGAGAGCCGCACATTTTGAGTAATATATAGATTACTTGACATGTAGGTTATTATTCAATTGAGAGATTTTATATGAAAATTGTTAAATTAAATGCTACTGGCAGTTGCTAAAGATTGTACTTTTTAATTATTCTATTTTTCATCCAGTGTCTCTTCTTCTTTTGTCATTGACATTCTAGGTTGCTGACAGAATATTCCTTTAGCTCAGATGTGTATTGTCATTCCAGGAGATAGAGGCACACAGTAGGCACTCTATAAACACTTGTTAAATAAATGACCTTAATTTACCATGCTTACTTTGTAGGTTGCTGCTGAAATTATTTCAGCTTCTACTTCAATTTTTCAAGTATGCAAGGGATTTTACTGAGCTTCTCAGCCTCAGTGTGATTAATGAGATTTCTAAGCATGTTAAAATTGGTGCTATCGAATATCTTAGGTCTAAAACTAGGGAGTTGTTGATTGAGTATGCTTATGTCATATCTGACTGAGGCCAGACAAAAAAAATAGACCCTCTTAGCATGATTTAAAGTTTCTGATTGAAGATACCTTCAACTGAACATGAAGGCACATTATAATGTGTTTCATGAGCTTAACTAAATATTACTTATGCCCACGATTTTATGTTAAGTTAAAGTTTCAGGTCTTTGGTTTTCTTTTTTTTTTTTTTTTTTTAATTTTTTTTTTTAACGTTTATTTATTTTTGAGACAGAGAGAGACAGAGCATGAACGGGGGAGGGGCAGAGAGAGAGGGAGACACAGAACCGGAAGCAGGCTCTAGGCTCTGAGCCATCAGCCCAGAGCCTGACGTGGGGCTCGAACTCATGGACCTCGAGATCATGACCTGAGCTGAAGTCCGACGCTTAACCGACTGAGCCACCCAGGCGCCCCAGGTCTTTGGTTTTCATAAATAGATTCAAAATCACAAAGTCCAGGGGTACCTGGGTGGCTCAGTCATTTGAATGTCCTACCCTTGATTTCAGCTCAGGTCATGATCTCAAGGTCATGGGATCGAGCCCCACGTTGGGCTCTGCACTAAGCATGGAGCTTGCTTGGGATTCTCTCTCTCTCTCTCTCTCTCTCTCTCTCTCTCTCTCTCTCTCCCTCCCTCCCCCTCTCCCCAGCTTGTGCATGCTCTGTCTAAAATTAAAAAAAAAAAATCACAAAGTTCTTTAACTGTAACATTTAAGCTCTACTTCTATGACATGATTTTTGAAATCTATTCGATGATCTCAGTTTAATGGTTTCACTGGAATTTCTGAAGTTTCCATTTGGTTTTGAAATAATTAGAGTCACAATAATATTTTGAATATATTTTATGATTATGTCAAAAATTTTTGTTTTTGCATAAAAGATCATAAAACTAACTTTTGTATGTCTTTGATCATGAGGGTAAGAGCTGTGACTGGGCACATTGATGATAAAGGGTTAGGGAAAAGAACCCACATCATAATTCATTAAGTTATTATTGTCTTATGTGTATGTGGGAGGCAAAGCTATATTTCCCAAATCATCTGCAGTGGAAATGGTCAGCAGAAGCTGGAGAGATTGGCACTCTTGTCAGAGTAGCTAGTATAAGCACTCATTTAAGCATCATTAATCCTTTTTTTTTTTTAATATTTATTCATTTTGAGAGAGAGAGAGTCAGAGCGTGATCAAGGGAGTGGCAGAGAGAGAGGGAGACACAAAATCTGAAGCAGGCTCCAGGCTCTGAGCTGTCAGCACAGAGCCCGACATGGGCCTTGAACTCACGAGCCATGAGATCATGACCTGAGCCAAAGTCCTATGCTCAACCGACTGAGCCACCCAGGCACCCAATCCATGTTTTTTTTTAAAGCATATTATTAATATATTTTTTATTTTAGAGAGAGATGCCATGAGTCATGGAGAGAGAGAGGGAGAAAGAGAGATACACACAGAGAGAATCTCAAGCAGGCTGCATGCTCAGCGTGCAGCCCGACACAGAGCTTGATCCCACAAGCCTCCCACATACACATAAGACAATAATGAGTTAATGAAATATGATGTGGGTTCTTTTCTCTAAGCCTTTACCATGTGCCCAGTCACAGCTCATACCCTCACGATCACGAGCTGAGCTGAAATCAAGAGTCGGATGCTCAAATGACTGAGCCAGCCAGGCGTCTTAATACGTGTGTTTTTAAACAGTCTGTAAATGCGTTAGAGAATTTAATCACATCTATTCACTTAAAAAACACTGTTTTCTTTCTAGCCGGTAGGTAGCACTGTTATAAACATGCATGTAGGACTATCATGCATCCTTTTATGCTTTGAACTTATTATTTTTAACTCTGTAATTATCTGTTATTCTAAGTTGAGCAGATCATTTTTTTAATTCCTCTGTTGTAATATGTTAGCTTTTTTCCCTGTAAATTTGGTGTTGTCTGAAAATTTATGTCACATACCCTCAATTCTAGCATCAAATCTGATGAAAATATTTTATACCATTTGTTCTGGGTCTTTCCACATTGCTGCTAGCTGCTGATTATTGCATTTTGTATGAATGGTTACAGCAGAATATGTGGGTTTTTGTCTGGTAATATCTGAACCACTTACCCCATCCTTAGGTTGTTGGGTGGAATATTTTAAGGAGTAAAATTAAAATCATTATTGATATTAAACCCAGCATTCTTCTCTAGGTCTGCAAAGCCTTTCTCTGTCTTAGAGGAAATAAGATTAAGTAGGGTGTCCTTTCATTTATCATTTATTCAGTAAATATTTATAAAGCATTTGCAATGTGTGAGTGATGGGGCTTGGAACTGCACTGTGGGACTGTAGTGGGGAAAGGATAAACATGGTCTCCGCCCTCAGAGGCTGAGGGAGCAGCAGGAAGGGCACTGAGACACCCCTCACAGGCCGAGGGAACAGCAGGAAGGGCACTTCCAGCAGGAAGGGCAATTCCACCTCCAGTGCAGTCATGAACTGGCTGCATAATTTTGGCTGATGTATGGTTCCCAAGACCTTGGTTGCCTTATTGATAAATTGAGTAATTATACCAGCTCTAACATTTTATTCTCCTACGACTTGATTTCTTCTAACTTTGACATCTGAAAATTATTTTAAAAGCATGTCATCTGTTTATAATTTTATTATTTGGTTTACTTTTTAACATTGAAGTACTTAAGATCCTATTCCCCTCTTTGAACATCAGTGCGCGCGCACACACACACACACACACACACACACGTGTGCACATACATATTTTGAAGATGTGTAGTGCTTATCTTAAGGGCAAAGTTTGGCCCTGCTCTGTAAATGTGTTCAGAAAACAATATAACACAGATACTGAAGGCAGCTTGTTTTTAACTTGTAGCTAAACATGACATTCAAATGTTAATTGGATGAATAAATCTTGTTCATTTTACAGACATGGAAATGTCAATGGAATAAAACTATTTATCACAAGATAATGGTCTCCTGCCACCAGATAAATGCCAAGATGAAGATACTTATTGAAAATGTATCAAAATATTCTATTGCTATTTATTGAAAATAAAGGTTGAGGAAAAGTTCAACTTTTCAGGTCAAACATGAGAAATGCCCTGCCTATGGTATTAATGTATTATATCATCAAACACAATGTGCATGGTGTAGGAACATGAGAAAATTCTAAGAAATAATGGCCCTTAAGTGAATCCCTTAGCTTTGTAGTGTGAAAGTTACCGGAGCCGTTCAGTGGGAGCTAGGAGGAGATACCTACTATGTATTAAGCTCTGACTGTGTGCCTGACCCAGTCCCAGGTGTGTTCACTGATGCACACCTGTTCACATGAACAGAATTTGAAAAGGATAATTATCCTCATTTACAGGTAAGGTTGAAAGCCAGATAGCTTGCAGTCCATAGAGAGTGCTGAATTCAAACAGCAGAATTCAAACTCAGAATTCAACAACAGAATTCAACAGCAGAATTCAAACTCAGCCTGGACTCCCAAGTCCAGAGATCTTCTCTTACACTTTGCCATCTCTACTTAAACTCCATAAGTCTGAATGAAATACCTTTTGCTTTTGGGGGTGTGGTTTGAGTAGATTATTTCTCTGAGTTTTATTGTAACCTGATGAGCAAATACTTCTTCGGGTCTAATGATTTGACGTACTGATGAGCTTTCTTTAAGTGTTATTTTCCGCTTGCCTAAAGAAGGGAGCACACTCATAAGTTCTGAGGACTTGATAGCTCTGAGTGGGACAGTAGCATTAAATTCTAGTAGTAAGACCACCTTCTGCTGGCAGTTTGTGCTTTCAAGGTCTTTAGGTAATTTTCTCTTACTACTTTATTTTGCCAATTTAGACACCTATTTCTCTACTAACCTTATGCCATGGTGGCCTTCATAAAATAAATTATTTGGATTGTTACGAATATAGGTGAATTGTCAAAGCTGTTTAAAGAAAGGAAGAGAGAACTCTTGTTCACTAGACATTGTCTTAATCTCTTCATACTGATTCCTTCTCATGTCCCTCCAGCCTTAACTATTCCTTCTCCACCTGTCACAAACACTGGGTGTTAATGGCTCCCTCCTCTGAACTGTCTGAGAATTGCAGTTTTCATCTTGGCAGTGACCGCTTTCTACCTAGTGTTTTAGTATCAATATACTCTCGATATACTTGTCATAGTTTCACTAGCAAATGGTACGCTTCTTACTGGGAGAAACTGTGTGCTTTCCTTTTCTCTATTCCCCATGGTACTCAGCAGTGTGATTTGAACATTACAGATATTTAGTCAATGAGAGAGTGAATGAAGCATGTGTACGGTCTTTGATTTAAGAATTAGAGGAAGTATTAAGATTTCAGAGGTATTTGTAGTGCACCCTTGTGAATATGGAAGTCTGTCTACCTGGTCTTTTTCCTATGCTTGTATCTATTAGTCATCTCTAAAATACATTTGGATTTTATTTATTTTTCAGAATTCCTATAGGCAATGAATGAGCAGATAATTTAACTGCTAGATGCTTACAAAGGAGAGAAGCTTGACTGTTTAAATTTCCCTCAGGAAGAAAATAGTAATTCCTATAGCACTCTTTTGATACATAAGTAATATGTGTACTAGCAAAGATTTTTTTTTTAAATATAATATTCTTCTAGTAGTTTTAGGTAGACCCCAAGCACCATTGTGTCAAATGGATTACTGACAGTCTTTACCATGCACTTTTGCAGATGGAAGACCTTTAGCTCTGAAGGACATATGGGAAGGAATCCACGAGTGCTATAAGACAAGGCTGCTGCAGGAGCCATGGGACACTATTACCCAACAGGTTAGAGAATATTTTTATTTTATTATATGTCATTCTTTCACTCTGCTCGTATTTTCTTCTTGTATTCTCTCCCCTACTCTTTTTGCCCATTTCATTTCCCTATATCCTTACAAATTTCAGTTCAGAAACAGTTTCCTTTAAAACACCTTCTCAGATCCAGAGTTGGTTTAGCCTTCCTGTTATAAACTCTCAAAGCACCCTGTAATTTTCCGTTATAGTGCTTATCACAATTTTAAATTATATATTTGGATAGTTTTTAAAAAACATATTAACGTCTTTCTTTGTCATTATACTGTGTGCTCCCATGTGGGCAGACCCTGTTTTCTTTCTCTTTATGGTACACCTAGCACTGATTCGGTACTTATCATATAGTGAGCGGTCAATAAAAATGTATGAAGGAAATGAGAATAGAAACTAAGTTGGTATATTCACTAAGAAGTACATGATTTAGCCTGTGTCATCTACAGTGCTTCAGAGTTTTACTCATAGGTACGTTTGCCAAAAAATTAACTTTTGAATAATAATAGGTTTGCAATAAGTGATCTGAAAAAAGTAGAGAAAATGCATCTGCAAAAGTAGATATAAAAAGTAGATTTGTAAAAGTAGAGAAAAATAGATCTGTCAATCATATAAGTCATTATTACTGCCTTGCTAAAATCAGCAGTTAATTATTTTAGAAATTTAAAAATACTCATCACCTTGCAACCAATCATGGTCTCCTTAAAAATAATTTTTACTTATATCAAAAATCTTATTTTTTCCCAGCCTCTGTTAAGCTTAATCAAAGCCTCCTTTAAAAATGACCGTATCAGCCATTAAAATTTTTATGCTCTCTTATGTGTTTGATCATAATAATGACAGTTTACCTCCCAATCAGCATAAGAATCCTTAGTATCTTATAAGTAGTTCTTTGACAGTGACTCCAAAGGACCATTTTGTAGATTTTAATTAGGGACAAAACTAGGTTTAAGTACACAGTCCCTGAAATTAATCCTTTCCTTTCCCTTCCCATCATTGCACTCACACATAGATCTAGTCCTGTGGCCTCACCTGGAACAATTAGTAAGCCCTTGCACCTCAGGTCTGCTCCTTCACTCCCTGCTCGTACCGTTAGTCACATCCTCCTAACCATGGTGCACTTATCTTGCCTATGTGTAAACCTGTAGTAGCTTCCAAAAGCCTATGCCATGTGGTCTAAACGCCTGACTGGGGCTCTATGGCTGCCATCCCCTGGCTCCAACCTGCCCTTTTGAGCTGATCTTATACTCCTACTCCACTCTATATAGTCTCAGCTCCTTCTGAACAAGGCTTTCCATTTTCCAGAAGCTATTCTGTGCACTTTGTTCTTAGAATTCTTTCCAGACTTAAAGACTTCCCTATTGCCTTTGTTCTATCTTTATATTTCCTTTTTGTTCTCTCATGTTTCTTTCTTGAAACCACTTCAGCTCACAAAAGTGACCCCCTCTGAAATTCCAGTAGTGTAGAGCAGGCATGGGTGGTTGCTATGAAGAAGGATAAAGAGTTATATAAGCAAATCCAATCATAAAGATTTTTGGCAAGAGTGTTTTATTTTATGCAAAGCATTTTATTTATTTAATTTTTTTTCTTTTACCATTTATTTATTGTTGAGAGATAGAGACAGACAGAGCATGAGCAAGGGAGGGGCAGAGAAAGAGGGGGACACAGAATCCAAAGCAGGCTCCAGGCTCTGAGCTGTCAACACAGAGCCTGATGCCAGGCTCGAACCCACGAACTGTGAGATCATGTCCTGAGCTGAAGTCAGAATGCTTAATCGACTGAACCACCCAGGCGCCCTGATTTTTTTTTTATTTTTTAAAAGTTATTTTGAGGGAGAGAGAGTGTGTGGACAAGTGGGGGAGGGGCAGAGAGAGAGAGGGAGAGAGAGAGAGAGAGAGAGAGAATCCCCTAAGCAGGCTCCACACTGCCAGCCTGGAGCCAGACATGGGGCTTGATCTCACGAACCATGAGATCATGACCTGAGCCAAAACCAAGAGTCAGACACTTAACTGACTGAGCCACAAAATGCCCCTATGCAAAGCGTTTTAGATTAGCCTTTAAGTATTGAGTGCTACGAGTTTCAACTTCCATTGTTCTGCTAGTGACCACAGACTGTCTCCAAATGTATACTGTAGTGTCAGAATCCACAGGACCCAGAAAATGTTTGGTTACAAGAGTCCAGGAAGATGGCAAAAAGTAGAGGCAAAAGATAGGTAACAAAGATCCCAAAACACACATGTATTTCACTTTAGTGCCTTTTTTGTCTGTTCCTCTTAATTTCCATTTTGCATTTTGTTCCTGAGCCCAATTCTTATCCTTTTCCTTTTTCTGCCACTAGCAGCCCTGTTACTAATCTCAGTGCAAGACCATAGCACAATTCCTGGTGACCTGTGTCATTTTGGGTTTTAATTCTATGTGTCTCTGTTCTGACTTGTGACCTATGAACAAGACTTTGGACTCAACTGTATTTTCTTAGTTTCCTAATACCATGTTACCAACAGATTTCTTTCTATTGATAGAATCCTAAGTTGCTAAACCAGCCAAATGAACCAATCTGTACATGGATTGTTTTTAAAGAAATTGACTAATATCTTTTCATTTGTGGATACTTAAGTGGCAGATAGACAGCTTAGTAACAGACCATCTTTTTCCTACCTGTCATAGTATAGTAGTAATGATGAAATCACAATAAGCGCTGATTGTTAGCACCCAAGCGTGGGGCTCACTTAATGGGAGAGATGGTTGGTATCACCAAAGTACGGCACAACTGTAATATTTAGTTGTTCCTTTGGAACTTGTCTTATGGGGATTGATCTGTGGACAGGTATCCCACTTTTGACAACAAACTTTGTTTAAGCTTTAGAATTGCTTGTCACGGTGCATGTCCAATGTTTAAAGACCTTGCCAGGGAAACTCTTGTTGTTGCCTTTGCATTCCTGACATGTGAAAGTCATCATGAATATCTCCTTTGGAGGTCTTGACTTTTAATCCTAGATTCATTAATGAGTTGGTATTTGCATGCTCTTTTTTGCTTGAGATCTTTGAGAGAGTGGGTCTTCATTTTTGTAAAGCCCATCTGGAGAAAAAGTAGGGTGTCTTCAGTGGGGTAATGGGGATGGTGTGATGCAGCACTAGGGGAGAATGAGCTGATAGAATATTGGCGACACTGAACAGTAGATAGCGTTTTGCAGAATTATACTAAAGAGCCATTAGCTTGCAGACTGAACGTGATAATAATATCCTGTCCTCCAGAGTGGCTTAAAGACAAAAGCAGCCCTCACATAATATAAAATACATTTCACTTCATTTTAAGGCTTGATTGTGCTCATATAGTTTGTTGCTCTTCATCTTTAGTAATCACATTTCTGTTCTCTCAGCATTTGTCTTGATGATAAGGACCTGTTCATGTCAGACATGAATGCTCTCTTTTGACGACAAGCCACTAATGAATCTCATACATTTGATTATGGTGATTACTTACCTGCTTTTGTCCAATATTACGAATTACCTATTATCTCAATCCTGTAGCCTAATAAAGAACTTCTGAAAGTAAGTTAACAGATGCCTAGGTTGGATCTGCCCAAATTAGTACAATGAATGTTACAATAATGATCACTCATAGGTGTGGGCTATTTTAGGTAAAGAACTCCTGTGATCTTGGCACAGACTAAAAGTCATAATATAAGAAAGTATACCTTCAATTTTACTTGAAGATGTGTGTGTTTATGTATGTGTGTGTGTGTATGTGGTCAGATAAGTAATTGGTTTGTACTATTTTCTTGTTTGTCAACTTTATATTATGGAAAATTATAAACATATACAAAAGTAGAGGTAATAGTATAATACATTTAAAAACTAATGGTCAATCTTATTTATTTTAGTGTCTTACCCAATCTGGAATTTTTTAAAGCAAATCCTAGATATGATATCTCATCCAAAAAAATTTAAGTATGTATCTGTAAAATATAAGGGCTTTTCACCAGTGTTTATAGAAGCTATATCCATAGTAGCCCAAATGGAAACAACTCTGATGTCCTTCAGAGCATGGAGATTAAACAACGTGGTACATCCTTACTAGGGAATACTACTAGGTAATACAAAGGAACCAACTACTGATATGCTGACCAACCTGGATGAGTGTCCAGAGAATTATTCTGAGTACAAAAAGCCAACCTCAAAAGGTTGCATAGTATATGATTCCATTTAATCTAACATTTTTTAAGTGACAAAATTATAGATTAGAGAATGAATCTGTGGTTGTTGGGTGTTAGAGAAGAAGGTGTTCCTGGGAAGGAAGAGGGTATGGCTATAAAAGGCAACACGAGGGAGCCTTGTATCAATGGAAATATCCTGTCACTGAGTGCATCAATGTTAGTGTCTTGGTTGTGATATTGTACTATAGTTTTGCAAGATGTTACCACTGGGGAACTGGGTGAAGGGTATGAATGATCTTTTTTTTTTTTTAATGTTTATTTATTTATTTATTTATTTTTTTTTCAACGTTTTTTATTTATTTTTGGGACAGAGAGAGACAGAGCATGAACGGGGGAGGGGCAGAGAGAGAGGGAGACACAGAATCTGAAACAGGCTCCAGGCTCCGAGCCATCAGCCCAGAGCCTGACGCGGGGCTTGAACTCACAGACCGCGAGATCATGACCTGGCTGAAGTCGGACGCTTAACCGACCGCGCCACCCAGGCGCCCCAATGTTTATTTATTTTTGAGAGAGAGAGGGAGAACAAGTTAGGGAGGTGCAGAGAGAGAAGAAGACAGAATCTGAAGCAGGCTCCAGACTCTGAACTGTCAGTGCAGAGCCTAACGTGGGGCTTGAACCCATGAACTGTGAGATCATGACCTCAGCTGAAGTCAGACACTTAACCAACTGAGCCGCCAGGTGCCCCATGAATGATCTTTTTGTATCATTTCTTATGACTGCATGTGATTCTACAGTTATCTCAAAATAAAAAGTTTAAAAAAAGATAAGAACTCTTAAAAATAATATAACCACATTTCTATTATCACAAATAAATTAATAATTTCTTAATAGTAAGTAAGCAATTGATGCTTAAATTTTCATATTTGTTTTTTTATAGTTTCTTTGAATCAGGATTCAAATAAGGCTTATACATTAAAATGGTTAACAACCCTTAAGACTTTTGAAACTAAGATTCTCATTCCCCTCTCTCTCTTTTTTTCCTCACAAATTTTTGTTGGAGAAACAAGGTTTTTGGTCCTATAGTATTTGTAGTCTGTTGTTTTGTTGTTATTGTTTTGTTTTGTTTTGTTTTGTTTCTGATTGTATCTCTGTGATGTTGTTTGGTGTGTTCCTTCCTGCGTTTTCCTTAAACTTGTATTTAGACCTGGAGGCTTGATCAGATTCAGGTTTGTTTTTGGGGGCATGAATACTTAATAGATGATTCTGGATACTTCTATCAAGAGGCACATAATGTTTGGTTATCTTTCTTTTTTGCGTTGTTAGAAGCCGTTCATGATTATTGCCTAGATCCATTAACTCATTAGGGGTTGCAAAATAGTGATGTTCTAATTCTATCATCCATTATTTATGAGCTGGACTGCTTTATAACAGCAGTTTCCTTCACCAGCTTAGTTACTTGAGGTATGTTTCATATAGAAAATGCAGGGTAAATGTTCTAGCATTTAAGATAATGAGCTGGTTCTCTAGCATCCTAAGGTGACCAAGAAACTTTTCTTATGTATCTTTGTGGACTTGTGGATGTAAATGTTTTATGCATTTCAATTCATTATAGTAATCATCTTTATGGTTGCTTGATTTGCCTCATGTTTGGCCACTGAAAGTCTCTTTAAGTTGGCCCCTGAGTTATTTTGATATAACCCAAGTAGCTTTTTGGTTTGAAAAGTTGTTGCTGGTTGCCCATTCATGTCGTGCAGTTCATGCCCAGACTTACCCCTCCATCTGCAAAGGAGGCTTGCTTTCTTTTAGAGCCTTTATCAAGGTGCTGGAGCCAGACAGGGTGAACACCACCGCTTACTAGCTGTACGAATTTGGGCAAATTACAGAAACTCTCTGTGTCTTATTTTTCCATTAAAGATAATGACAGCATCTACCAAGAGTTGTTGGGAAGACTAAGAAAGAGGGTTGCATACAAAACTCATCCTGTGCCATATCTCCTTGCACATATTTTCTAACATCTGAACTGTGTACTTTAAGTTTGGAAACCAAAACTTTTGAGGTATTTTGTTTTTTGATCCCACATGTCTGGGGAAGGCTGAGTACAAATAAATGAATGGGATTGGGTAGATAAAGTTGGAAAGAAACTCGTTATGTTTCCTTGTGTGATCCCTTATAAGTATATGAGAACTGGATTAAATATTGGCAGGAAATAGAGTTAAGAGGAACCTGTGCAATGCACATTTTACATATCCCAAATACCATTAATTTCATTTTGAAGACTTCATCGTGTCTAAAACATGCAAAAATATGGTAATTAATTTCAGTGAGTTTTCATCGTATTTCCATGATAATCTCTCAGGGTAAAAAAAAAAAAAAAAAAGAAAACACAACAAAAAACAAAACTCCTTAGACACCTTTTGGTGAAGAGATTGCTTTTGACTCTCGGTGATGCAGGAAGTCACTGGTTAAGGAGTCTTAAATAATGAAGCTTGATGTGTTGCCTCGTGATTTATAATGATGGCTGATAAACTGATGATTTAATTGTGCTTCCTCTAGTAATAATCTTAAGTGCTCAAGTGAAGTTCCAGTGATTGGCTTTCTTCTGAACTCAGTCTCCCTGGAGTCTTTAGGCATCTCTTTTACACAACATCCGATAACTGACTTTTAACTGTTCCTATTTTAAATAATACAAATCAATTAAAACACACAGCTGTTTAACAAAACTTCTCGATGTTGGTACAGGTCTCTGTGGGTATTTCCTGATGGCTCATAATGACATCAATTTAGTGCACCTGGTAGGATCTGTGTGCACTGGAAGTGGCTTAATTCTTAAATGACAAGAAAATTAAGAAGTCTTTTATGGATTGTTGCTGCTGCTTCAAAATCGCTGCCAGCACCATTGCAGACTCTTTCATGGTGCAGTTTTATGTAAATGGCACTGCAGATACCATGTGATTGTTTTCTCTGTAATTTGCTGCTAATTTGTTGATTCTGGGTTTCTAGGTATTCATTCTGGACATTCATAAGTAACTTTAGCGGGTAGGTTTTATAGTGCCGTAGTAAATGCATCTAGCTTGCAGACTTTTTGTAGAAACTTTCCAGTGTTTTCACAGTACTCAATGATTCTACCACACTGTACTATCTTACGAGAGTAGAATATGCTTTCATCACTGTATCTCATTTTCTTTGGTATCTTAAGATAATGATGACAGTGCTATTTTTCTCTGTCTCTATTAGTAATTATTTCTAGATTGTCAGTCTGCACATGCATTGTGACTTTTAATATTTATTGAATGCTGATGCTGTACTTCACTTTCCATATTCATTTTTTTAATCAATTCAGAAATATCCATTGTCACTTACACTCCACTGTGCTTTTCTTCTTGTGGGGTAAAAACACATTTTCATAAGTTTTGCTTGTTCCTTAGATTAAGAAGTATATGAAACCTTGTTCTCTTTATCTTTTACTAAATAATTAATTTCTCTCACAATTTTCTTTGATTTTACACCCTGAAATGTTTTTAGAAAGCCTTAACTTTATCCTAGATGCTATTTAGGCACTGGTATAATATTATTTTCTCATCCAACTTTTACTTTTTAAAGTTTTCTGGCCATTAACCACTAATTAAGTGTTCAGAATAGTCTAAGTAGAATTGGGGGGAGGTGTGATTTATTATGTAAGACCCTTGTCTTACTAAATTAATTTCTAAGATGTTTTGTTTTATTCCATTTAAATGAGAGTTCACATAAATAAGCAAGGAAAGCTTTTTTTTTTTATATAAATAACCAGCTTATATTGGTATATTTGGGTTTTATTTCTTTAAATTGAAATTTATTTTGCTAGGCAATGAAAACAAGAGACTGGTTAACGTACTTTGTCATATGTATATCTGATTAAGCAGAATATTGCTTGGCTTTTTACCATCACAGTTGCACTTTTGACTCAGCACATGCCTTGACTTTATATAAGACTTTGTTTAAGGAATTTGCCAGCATTTCACTGATCCTTGAAATTTCTCTTTCTAAAAAAGGAGCCGCTCATAAATGTAAAAACAAAATGCCATTTAAAATATTTATAATTAATTTTAATACTAATCTTAGCAGATTTCATTTTGATAATTACCATCAATTTTTAATTTTTAATAAACATCTTAGTTCTAAAACTTTATGTTTGAGGAACATTTGTATTCTCATTTCCAGTTTTTGAGAAAGAGGTTAATGGTGGGTAGGCAGGAAGAAGCAGCTAGAGGTAGGTAGAGAAGCCTGGGGGAGCAGAAAGGCAGGCACAAGACCTGGAGGGGGGATGGAAGGTAGACTGTGCAGACACACATATTCACAGGTAGGTTTTGAGTCCCCTGTAAGGGTATAAGCTTCCTAAGAAACATGCTATTTGTTTCATCTTTAAAAAAAAATTTTTTTTTTACATTTATTTATTTTTGAGAGACAGAGCACAAGTGGGGAGGGGCAGAGAGAGGAGACAGAATCCAAAGCAGGCTCCAGGCTCTGAGCTGTCAGCAGAGAGCCCGACACTTGAACTCACAAACCGTTAGATCATGACTTGAGCCGAAGTTGGACACTCAACCAACTGAGCCACTCAGGCGCCCCATGTTTTATCTTATTTTTGACACCATGGTGCCTGCACACACATATTCTACCATGTAATAATTGCACATTTTTTATTCCACTTCCTACCCTTGACAGATTCTTTTTTCACCTGTTGTTTTCCTGATTCTTTTCCATGTGAGCTGTTATATTCTCCATATTTTATTTGCAGTGTATATTTTATAGTTTAAAATTTGGCCAATAAATAGGGATAATACCAAAGTATATAAAGCAGGTGTACAAATCATTACAATTATTATATTGTATGCCAATATTATCTTTTCAGTATATTAATTCATTTCTACTTCCTTCTATCCAATCTGAATTTCAGAAGTATTTCAAGTGGTATATACACATATAGTCTAATATAATAATGCATATACTATAGCCATCAAAGCAAGTGAATAAGAACTCAGTGATGGAGGGGGAAAGACGCTTGGAACAGAAACATCTAAGCCAAGGGTTATTTCTGAGTTTTCTAGAACAACAAGTAACAAAAAGGGAAAGCCAATTAAATCCATTGCTTTTATTCTGTTATGGAAGGATGCAGACAAGTTTATCAGGAGAAACAAAATTCTCTTGTGTTAAATTTTAGTAAGATAATTTTACAAATATGAAAAACTAGTCTCCTTTATAGATACCACATAAACCAACTTCAGGAGATGGGGAGAGAATGAAGTCCAGTTGAGGTATTCTGAGAGTTACAGTAATATATATTGCACATTTGGATATATATGGCAAGGCCCTTATTAGCAGCTTACTGTTCAGAGTCAGCCTGCAGATGTTTTTTTGAGTGCTTTGAAATTTCTTTGAATTTGAATGCCTTTGGACTGGATATGTGCTCTGTAGTTAACCATGGTCACTTCCCCTCCCTATTGCTTCATACCTTGTCTATGCTTATTTACTTTGCCTACCTGTTTTCTAAAGGCATTTGTGTTTGCCTATTCCTACATTGATACAAGATGCAAAGAAAGATCTTAGAGATTCTGTATGATTCTGAATTTGTGAATCATGGTAGGTATTTTGGATTGTCCTCAGATAAAAGTGCTATCACCTGGGCTTGCATTTTTAATAATTGCTGTTTTTGTCTGATTAACAAAAGTGATACATACTGATAATGTTTAACAAAATACAAAATAGCAAGAAGAAATGAAAAATTACTTATAATCTCAAACATTCAGTGGTACCATTGTTAACCTTTCAGTTCATAGCTTTCTAATATATATATATATGGGGGCACCTGGGTGCTCAGTTGGTTAAGTGACTGACTTCACCTCAGGTCATGATCTCGCAGTTCTTGACTTCGAGCCCTGCGTCAGGCTCTGTGCTGACAGCTCAGAGCCTGGAGCCTACTTCGGATTCTGTGTCTCCATCTCTCTCTGCCCCTCTGCAGCTTGCGCTCTGTTTCTCTCTCTCTCAAAAATAAATAATCATTAAAAAAATTTTAAATATATACATATGTAATACATATATTCACATATATGTATATATTATATGTAAATATACACAAATACAAATGAGATTATACTATGCACCTGGTGTTTGAAATTTACATCACAGACATCTTTTTATGTCAATACTTAAATACATCTAAGTTTTCCCTTTTTTTAAGTTGATTTTGTTTATTTTGAGGTAGAGCATGCATGTGTGAGCAGGGGAGGGGAAGATAGAGAGAACCCCAAGCAGGCTCTGCCCTGTCAGCACAGAGCCCGAAATGGGGCTCAATCTCACAAACTGTGAGATCATGACCGGAGCCAATATCAAGAGTCAGACTCATGGGGCGCCTGGGTGGCTCAGTCGGTTGAGCGGCTGACTTCAGCTCAGGTCATGATCTCGCGGTCAGTGAGTTCGAGCCCCGCGTCGGGCTCTGTGCTGACAGCTCAGAGCCTGGAGCCTGTTTCAGATTCTGTGTCTCCCTCTCTCTGACCCTCCCCCATTCATGCTCTGTCTCTCTCTGTCTCAAAAATAAATAAACGTTAAAAAAAAAAATTAAAAAAAAAAGAGTCAGACTCATAACCAACTGAGCAACCCAGGTACCCCTAAATTTTCCTTTTAATAACTATGTAGAATTCCATTCTAAGGCCATGCCATAATCATTTTAACCTATTTTATATTGTGAACTGAGTTATTTTCCAATTGTCTTATAAACAATTCCTAAGTGAACATCCTTGTATTTATAATCTATGTGGTTGTCAGATTATTTCTTTGGAATAAATCCTTAGAAGTCAAATTGGTGAGTCAGTAAGTATTCACATTTAAAGATTTTGTTAAATATTCCCATGTGTACTCATTCTTACTACCCGTAGTATATTAGAGAACTAATTGTCCTAAGTACTCACTGACACTGGCCACAATTGTTCTTCTTAAAGTGGTACAATCTGATGTCAACCAGGCTTCTGACAGGAGTCTTGTACTTGAATCCTGAGTTACTGATGAATAGCTGAAATGTGAATTTTTCTTGCAATTCACTGGCACATACATTTTAGACACTAGGTAAGTTGACATAAGGTCATAACTAAAGGGTCTGACTTCCATTCTTGCCAACACTGATCACTGTTTCTGCTGTCCAGAGGCAGCTCACAGGAGTACCTGCCAGCAAGGCTGAGGCTTCTATTTTTATGTAAGCCTTATTAGATTTGCACAAATGATTGAACAGAATTCATGGAAACTTGTAAGTCTTGCTCCTTTAAGTATGGAAGGTAGGATCTTAGAGAGCAAGATTTTTGCCAGCAAGAATTATCAGTTACCCACTGTACCCATTTAACAAGATTGTATGTAATTGAGTAAAACTATATCTGAAGGGGCCTGCCAAGTGATGTAACTATCAATACACTGCCCTGCAAACAATTAAAAGTTAGCATTTTGAATACTTTGAAAGTAGTATCCATTTAGGTTCCAAAGAACATCTTCCAAACTGAAAATTTTGATTTTGGCACAGTTGTGCTTAAACTGTTCCTCCTGGCAATAATTAGCTGCTAGATTAATGTATTCTTTAAATAGAACAAGGTCATCACCACATAGACGGGTGCTTGTCTCTCTGTTTCCTGCCACAGGAAATCAAGTATTCAATTCTTCTAAAAGCCATATGAAAGTGGAAATAAATTTATGTGTGGGGCATGAATGGAACTCTATTATACAACCTTTTAAGATTAGAATTTATCTTGCCTAAATATTATTCTAGTAATAATAGCTAACATTTAGGGAGAGTTTCTCAAGTTCCAGGCATTCTTCTGAATACACATATTATTTTACTTAATCTTCTGAACTCTCCTAACAGGCTGAATCTATTCTCCAAATTTTAGAGAAGGAAAAACTGAGGCACAAAGTCATAAGATAACCTGCTAAAGGTCAAACATCTACTGAATGACAGAATCAGAATTTGAGCTAATGACCTAGAGAGGTCATGTGTTAATCACTATTTTGTTTCTCCCACAATGCTAATCTTGTTCTCAAGATGTTATCATATTGAAGATATGTTAAAGTAGATCTGAACCCTTTCTGGGTCATGGGCCTCTGTGAGAATCTGATGAAAACTCTGGAGGCTTTTCCTAGGCATATAGTATTTTGCAACCCTAATCAGCAAACCCCTCAACAAGACATCCAAATCCTTGGAACTTGTAGTGGCCATTGTGGATTAGAATTCAACATTCACCCTATCCTGCTTCTCTTCTCCCCTTCCTGTGCTGCAGACATTGGAAAGCTGAAACATGATTCTCCATCTCCATTTTGGAGAGGTGTCTGAATTTGATTTAGGTTCATCATATTAGATGCATTTGTGCAGGATTTGGAAGGTAGAGGTGTTGGAGGCTGCACTTTGTTGGAAACACTGCAGGTTGCAGAGGTTTTCTGTATGGCTCCAGCGTTGGTCACTAACTTTGGGTGTGTCAAGAGGGAGAGGATGGGCAATCATTTTGCTGGTGTGAATTGCAACAGGTGTGGTGTGGCCCTGGCAATGGCCACAGTAGAGGCAAGTTTCTGATCATGGGAGTGGAGGTGTGATTCTAGAATGATGGATTCCTGATCTGAAAAGAAGCAGTAGGTCCCGTGGTGTCCAATTCTCCAGTATGGATTTGGAAATTATTCTTGGAAAGTCATTTAGAATTTGTTTTTTCAACCCTCCCAATGAGGGTTTCAGCTAGTTAGATGTTTGTTGCAACTGAACCTTGATTGCTACAGTAATGTATAGCTGGACCCGAGGATAGTTTTTTTCAACAGGTTGGAAGTTTGGCTCTGAAGTCAGAAATACTTGGGTTCTTATTTAAGTTCTACTTATTAACATTGTGACCAAGAACAAATTATTAGACTTTTCCCCTTCCTCATTTTCAGAATGGGAGATTATTTGTATATGGGGACCATTATAAGGACTACCTTGTTGGATTGTTGTGAGAATTATGTGAATTCATGCATGTGATCTGTTTAGCATAATGTTTGGCATATAGTTGATACTAAGGGTGTGAGTTCTTATTACCATTAATCCATTAATACTGTGAAAAAGAAAAGTAGTGGACATAATTTCTGATTTGTGTAAAATATAGCACTGCAATAGTCAGTAGGATAATTGTTGTCAAGTTTCCCACAGCAGTATATTCACAGGCACAAACTGATAGTTTATTGAGGAAGGAGCTGCATAGAGTACTTAGGAGTTGTATTTACTTAGTCAACTAAATAAAGAGTTTTGTAGTTCTCATTCAAAACAGCATTCAAAGAGTTCTCCTTCCTCAGGAGAGAACTTCAGCTATTTCAGTGTGCTGTATTTTATGTGATGGGATTGATACATCATGGGAGCAGTGTCCCAAGGCTGTGAGAGCAGAAGTAGCCCATCTGGGCCTGTGAGAACTCATCTCCACAGCGCTTCTCCCTGAGTCATGACGTGAGCAGCTTCATTCTAAAATCTGTAGTTGTTATTGGACCTGTGGCTAAGCCTACAGCTTCCTATTGAGACATAGATATATCTTAGCATACCCTGCAATACATCTAAAATTGAATACTATAGATATTGTCGTCAATTTTTTAAACCACTTGCTGGTAAAAGGAGGTGAATTGAATACATGTCTAAGTAGCTTCCTCTAATCAATATGACCCTTTCTGTCAGGCTTTCTCCCTACCCACTTGCTCATCCCCAGCCTTATTCAATTAGTCGTTAATAACCAAGAATGTAGTGGCCTGTCCCTCAAATCCTCAAACGGCAGTAAGGCAGGTTTTTCAAATTTAGATTTGTTAATACGCAGCCTGTGGGGAAGTCCATGAAAGGGCAGTCAGAACAGTATACACCTTAGATCACAGAAGTGTGCTTATATAACCCATTTAAAAGGTTCCTAAAGCCTTCCTCCCCCCAACTTGATTTGCAGGTTGTCCCACAATCAAATTAATTTCAAACAGCTGATAAAGGAGAAAATCTATTTAAGAGTCCTGTAAAATGATCACTTTTGATCCTTCAAAGTCCATCTCCTACATAGAAAAGATCAACAAAATGCACTTCTTTTCCACATTTTATTAAAATTCTTCACAGGCATGTTTGACATCTGTGTTGCCACCAGGAAAGGCTAAATGATCATTAGTGCTGGTTTCTTGAATATGTGGGTGATGTTTCCTCATGGACTTCGATTTAGAAGAATTAAGCTATAACTTGACGCAAATTTGACCATTGATCAAAGCAGCTGTCCCTACAGGTGTGAACCTTATAGAACAATCTCAAAACAAATCTTTCTCCTACTGATGAAGCTTTAATCAAATCATGATCATTTTGTGTACTCTGATCTCCAGAAATTATTGTGTCAGCTAATTTGTGTTTCATACTGGCTTCTGGAAATTCCCTTGTGTGAGTGGGGTTATCTCAGGGCTATTCTCTGTGTATATTACAGTATTTGTGAGAATGCATGGGGGAAGAGAGGCCATATGTGGAAGAGGCCAAGTAAACAAGATAGATCTTTGGAACCTGCCACCTGACTTCAGTCAAAGTATGCCACCTTCTGGGTTTTTTTGGGTCATTGTAAGGTTTTATTTCCAAAAAGTGTTCTGGTGCTTTAAAATTTTCAAAAACGTCTGAGCTAGAGGATATTTTGCATAGATATAATTCAAACAATTGTCAAGTTAAAGCTAGGCAACTAACCTTGCCCTGTTCCTTGACAAGGGGAATTTTAGTTTTGAGACATGCCAGGTCTATCTTTTGAGAGAGTCAAGTCAGGAATATGTAAGCCTATATTGTTTCTAGCAGGTTGCTCAGAAAATAAAAGCCTTTTCGTCTTAACTGAAATCAGTGTGGCCAGGCCTACCTTTGCATCTGCTAAAGTTATTTTGTGGAGTGATTGAATAAAAATCATTCTTAGATTCCATAGCCTTGGATGTTACAGAGTTCATTCTATCAAACAAATGACTTCTAGCATCTAATGATATGACTCAGAAGGAAGATGATCAGGGTGTTTGAATTAATTGTCCATCCTGCCACTTCACAATGCACAGACTTTTGGCCCCTTGGGTATGTGTGGAGCTCCCTTAGAATAATGGGGAAAAAATGTATCCAGTTAACTTTGGAAATGGAGGATCTTCAGTTTCTATAGCTGCCAGTAGTGTCTCCTTTATTCTTTCAGCTAACTCAGCTCACGTGTACTTTAGATACGATGGCCAATCTGCAGACCAACATAGCTCAGGAAAATCACCCAGGATGCCCTTTCTTCTTGTCTTGTGCAAAGTCTGCTTTTACTTTTGTCTCATTCCTGCCTGTTTTCAAGTATTTTGTTGTGTAACTGTAATGATGACACCCTCTGGTCCCACGACTTTGGTATTTGAGAGTGATCTTCCTGGTGTACAAACCTTAGCTCTCTCTTGCCATCATTGGCTTTGGTCTTGGCTCCCTATGCTACTTAAGAAAATTTCTCTCTTCTTCTGGCCCACAAACAACAAATGTGTCAGGATCTTCCCAACCATCCCAAACTCTTTTCAACCAGGATTGGATGAAGACTAAAGAAATCTGAAGTGTAGCATAACCAACCAGTCATTCTGAGATGGGAGGTTTGTCTAAAATCACTGATAACTTTCCAGGTGATGGTTTGATAGTTTGGAAATTTTAAGGGCCCTTTATTTTATTTATTTATGGATTTATTTTTATCTTTTTAAAAAGAAAAAGAGAACGAGGGGGTAGAGGGGCAGAGGGGGGGAGGGGAGAGGGAGACAGAGAGGGAGGGAGGGAGGGAGGGAGAGAGAGAGAGAGAGAGAGAGAGAGAGAGAGAGAGAGAGAGAGAATGTTAAGCAGGCTCCACACCCAGATGTGGGGTTGGATCCCACGACCCTGGGATCATGACTTGAGCTGAAATCAACAGTTGGACACTCAACCAGCTGAGCCACCCAGGCACCCCAAAGTCCCCTTATTTTATGTCTATCTGTCTGTCTCTATAAATAAAATTATTTTTGCACCCATACCAAGTTCACATTCAGGGGCTCAGGTGATTGACCTCAGCTGAGTCTGAGTGCCCTGTGAACTCTTGCAAAGGGGTGGTGTTTAGCAGGAAATAAGGTCTGTTTCCTGATCTATGAGTGTTTTGTCCAGGTCCTGATAACTGTGTGATGTTACATGCCCTGCCCATGGAAAAGAGAAGACTTCACTTTTTAGAATGAAAACATGAGGGAAATTGGGAGACAGGGAAAGAATGGGCCTAGGAAAGGTTGATTAAGGGGATTCAGCTGATAATACAGTGTATTTCCCTTGGGGTTTTCATTTAATTCACCTGCCCAATTCTAGATTTTATTCAGAGACATTCTAAGTATAATTAGACCACTTATAGGTGATCAAAATAAACCAGGTTTGCATTTAATAACCAAAATAGAAGGCTAGGATTAGGATGCACATTTTCTACATGTTTTCCATAGTTTTGACCTCAACTTTAAATTCGCTTTCAAAAGCAGAGATTCCACAACCTGATTCTGTGGTCTGAGAGGTTATTGGTCTCACTTTGCAATATTCTAAGGATGGGCAGCTATTGTATTTTAATTGAAAAAAAAAAATCCCAGAAGAGAACAGTACTAGAATAGGTTCCTGGGATTTGGGGACTTGCTTGAAACTTTATTTAATTGCTGTTTTGCATGACTTTTCATATTGAATGTTCCAAACACTGAGCATCCTAATTTTGTTAGTGGAAGTGTTTACTTAATATGGCAATTTACCTTAGTTTCTGGTAAGGAGCATGATGTGCCCCAAACATTATCAGGTACATATGCCCATTCAGCTCTCACATGGATATATTACATAGCTAATTTCCCCTAGTTTTTCTTGCATATGTTTCTATTAAAAGCAGGCAGGTTCGTTTGATCATTTATCTCAGCCACAGGGATTTTTCAATTCTAAATGCTAATATTGATTTATTTTTTAGAAGTCAATTTCAGAGGGCTGCCTGGGTGGCTCAGTCAGCTATGCGTCTGACTCTTGATTTCAGCTCAGATCATGATTTCACGGTTTGGGTGTTTAAGCCTACATTGGGCTCTCTACTAATGGTACAGAGACTGCTTGCCATTCTCTCTCAATCTCTCTCTCTCTCTCTCTCTCTCTCAAAATAAATATAATATAAATAAACTTTTAAAAAAGTCAACTTCAGAAAAAAAAATTTTAAGAAAGAACTTGGTAAAATTTTTGAAATTTTGGGTGGGAGAGATAGATAGTTTCTATTATCATTAAAAGAAAACAAAGTGAAAATTTTCCACGTCAAACAAAAACAGTATCACCAATATTAGTTAAATAAATATTTTTCTGGAAAAATATTTACTGATTCTTCTCAAAATATGAAAACTGCATTTATTTGATGGTGAAATTTTTGTGCTTGTGAAGGATTATCTCCAACTTTCTTTTTAATGAATAAACTTCCTAAGTCTTAATAACTGAGTCTTAATTACTCAAGAATTTGAGACATTAAGATAAACTCAAAAGAGCATAGGCTTTATAGCAAGAAAGAGTTGGACTGAAGACTGGAACTGCCCCTTACAAGCTGTATGTCTTCAGGCAAAAGTCACCCAAAAATTATTTTGCCTGGCATTAATATCCCTACACCAACTTTCTTTTGGGCAGTATTTGTCTGATAAATCTTTTGCTACCTTTTTAAAAAAAAATTTTTTTTTACATTTTTATTTATTTTTGAGAGACAGTGAGACAGAGCACAAGTGGGGGAGGGGCAGAGAGAGAATGAGACACAGAATCGGAAGCAGGCTCCAGGCTCTGAGCTGTCAGCACAGAGCCAGACGCGGGGCTCGAACTCACAGACCGTGAGATCGTGACCGGAGCCGAAATCGGACGCTTACCGATTGAGTCACCCAGGCGCCCCTCTTTTTCTACCTTTTTAATTATTCATCTTTCTCTGGTTTATTTTTTTCTAATGGAAAATTATTTTAAAATTTTATGTATAGTAAAATGGACTTTTTTTGGTGTACAGTTTTGTGAGTTTTGACAAATGCGTGGAGTTGTGTATCTCTTGCTGCAATCAGAATACTCGACAGTTCCTTCTCCTGCCCCAGACTTCCAGGCACCTCTCTGTGTAGTCAACCCTTTTACCCTCCCAACCCTTGTTCTCTGTGCCTATGTTTTGCCTTTCCCAGAATGTCATTTATAGATTTATACAATATACAGTAGTCCCTCTTTGTCCATAGTCTTGCTTTCTGAGGTTTCAGTTATCTCTGGTCAACTTTGTCTGGAAGCAGATGATCTTCCTTCTGACAGGTCCTCAGAAGGTCATAGTAACCTGACAGTACATCACAGTGCCCATGTCTTTCACCTCAGTTCATCTCATCACATAAGCATTGTATCATCAGAAGTGTGATATTTCTATTGTTAATTTTCTGAGGAACCTCCCTAATGTTTTCATAATGGCTGTACTAATTTGCATTCCTACCACCAGTGTGCGAGGATTCCTTTTTCTCCACATCTTTGCCAACACTTATTTCTTGTCTTTTTGATTTTAGCCATTCTGACAGGTGTGAGGTGATATCTCATTGTAGTTTCAATTTGCATTTCCCTGATGATTAGTGTGTTGAGCATCTTTTCATGTGTCTGTTGACCATCTGTATGTCTTCTTTGGAAAAAAAATCTATTCAGATCCTCTTCTAACTTTTAATCATATTATTATTTTCTTAAATTTTTTAAATTTTTTATTTTGTTGGTATTGAGTTGTACAAGTTATTTGTATATTTTAGATATTAACCCCTTATAGGATACATCATTTGCAAACATCTTTGATTCAATAGGTCACCTTTTTGTTTTGCTAATAGTTTACTTTGCTGTGCAAAAGCTTTTTATTTTGATGTAGTCCCAATAGTTAGTTTTTGCTTTTGTTTCCCTTGCCTGAGGAGACCTATCTAGAAAGAAGTTGCTATGGCTGTGTTCCCTTCTAGAATTTTTAGTTTCAGGTCTAACATTTAGGTCTTTAATCCATTTTGAATTTGTTTTTGTGTATGGTAGTTAGAAAGTGGTCCACTTTCATTCTTTTACATGTAGCTGTCCAGTTTTCCCAGCACCATATGATATCACTCATATGTGGAATCTAAAAAAAAAAAAAAATTGAATAAACAAACAAAAAGCAGACAGATATGTAAATAGAAAGAACAAATTGCTGGTTTCCAGAAGGAAGAAGGAGAGAGCTGATGGGCAAAATGAGTGAAGATAAGAGGGAGATACAGGTTTCCACTTACAGAACGAAAAGATCACGAGAATAAAAGGCACAGCATAGGATATATAGTCAATGACACTGTAATAGGCTTGTATGTTGATAGATGGTAGCATAGCATACTTGTGGTTAGCATGGCATACAGCATAAACCTGGCAAATGACTATGTTGTGCACCTGAAACTAATGTAATGTTGTGTGTCAACTATACTAAAAAAAAAAAAAAAAAAAAAGGTAAGTACAGTACAAAATTCTGCTTTGAGAGAGATCACAATCATACTTTTTAATATTATTATAATTATTCCATTTTATTACTAATTATTGTTGCTAATCTCTTACCGTGCCTAATTTATAAATTAAACTTTATAATTGATATATATGTACAGGAAAAAATATGACATATACAGTTTGACACTATCTGTAGTTTCAGGCATCCCCTGGGGGTCTTGGAGTGTATCCCCCACAGATAAGGGAGGGAGAATACTGTACAGGGTTTTGAGTCTGGTTTCTTTCACTTAGCACAACTTTGACATTCGTTCATGTTGATGTATATATTGATTGTTTTAACTTTTTATTGCTGAATAGTATTCCATTGTATGAAAGTACAACATTTTATTTATTAATTTACCAGCTGAAGGATCGTGGGTTGTTTTACTTTTTATCATTTAAGAATAACACTACTGTATGTCAACTATACTCCAATAATAAATTTTCTAAAAAGAATAACCCTGCTGTAAACATTCATTAACATGGTATGTTTGTTGACATAAGTTTTCATTTCTTTTGAATAAAACTTAGGAGTAGGATTACTAGTGTATATGGTGAGTGTTTACAAAAAGAAACAAAACACTAGGCTGTTTTCTGAAGTATCAGATCGATTTTGCATTTCACTAGCAATCTGAATGTTCCACTTGTTCCACATCTTCACTTGCATTTGGCATTGTCGGTTTTAAAATTGATTTTAGCTATATCAGTTAGTGTAGAATAATATCGCAGTGTGGTTTTATTTTGCATGTACTTAATGACTAATGGTATTGAGTATCTTTTTGTTTTGTTTTTAATTAAAAAAAAATTTAAAGCTTATTTTGAGGGAGAAAGAGAACATGAGTGGGGAAAGAGCAGAGAGAAAAGGAGAGAGAGAATCCCAAGCAGGCTCCATGCTGTCAGTGCAGAGCCTGGAGCTTGATGTGGGGCTCGATAACCATAAGATCATGACCTGAGCCAAAATTCAGAGTCAGATGCTTAACCAGCTGAGCCACCCAGGTGCCCCTTGAATATCTTTTTGATGTGCTTGTTTGCCATTCCTGTATTTTCTTTGGTGAAATATCTTTTCAAACCTTTGCCCGTTTTTTAAGTGGATGCTTTGTATTCTCATTATTGGTTTTTGAAAGTTCTTTATATATTCTAGATACAAGTCCTTTACCAGATATGTGATGTACAGACACTTTTCCTCAGTATGGGACTTCTCTTTTTATTCTTTTAATAGTGTTTCGCAAAGAGCAAAAGTTTTTAAATAATAAGAAATCCAGTTTATCAAAAAATATTTTTGTACTGTACTTTTAGTATTGTATCAAAGAACTCTGCCTAGCCCAAGATCACAAAGATTCTTCCCAGATATTTTAAAGCTTTAATTTTTACACATTTATCTGTGATACATTTTCAGTTAATTTTTGTGTAAGGTATGAGTATGGGTTCAGGTTTATTTTATTTTATTTTATTTTTTGCATGTGGATGTCCAGTTCATCCAGCAAAATTTGTTAAGAGGTTATTCTTTTTTGATGGAGTTACCTTGTACCTTTGTAAAAAATCAATTGGCCATATATGAGTGGATCTATTTTTGGGCTTTCTTTTCTTTTCCATTGATCTATTTTTCTGTCCTTTCACCAATACCACACTGTCGTGCTTATTGTAGCTTTATATTAAGTCTTAAAATCAGAGTGTAAGTCTCTCAACATTGTTCTTTTTCAAAACTGTGTCAGCCATTTCTCTGCCTTTCCATATAAATTTTAGAACCAGCTTGTCAATACCCACAAAAGTTGGAATTTTAATTGGCATTCTTTTGGATCTATATAGTTCAGTTTGGGGAGAAGTAGCATCTTAATGAATCTTCCAATATGTGAAAAGGTGTAACTCTCTACTTTTGTATGTTTTGTTTGCTTTCTTTCATCAGTGTTTTTTATACTTTTAAGCATACAGATCTTCTATATAGTTATTAAATTTTTACCTAAATGTTTCAGGTTTTGGTGCTATTATAATTAGTATTTTTAAAAATTTCATGGCTATTATAGAGAAATAGAAATACAGTTGATTTTTATACATTGGCCATATATCCTGAGACCTTGCTAAATTCACTTATTAGTTCTAAGAACTTTGTTGTAATTTTGAGGCTTTTCTGTGTTGACAATTGTGTCATCTGTGAAAAAAGACGGTTTTATTTTTTCCTTTCTAACCTGTATGCTTTTTTCTTCTTTCTCTTGCCATATTACACTGGCTAAGACTTCCAGAATAACGTTGAATAGGCATGATGAGAGTTGTGGTGGCTAATTTTGTATGTGAAATTGACTAGGTCATGGTACCAGGGTATTTGTCAAACATTATTCTAGATATTTCTGTGATGATACTTTTTAGATGAGTTTCACATACAGATCAGTAGACTTTGAGTAAAGCAGGTTACTGGCCATAATGTGCATGTGCCACAGTCAATCAGTTGAAGGAATTAATAGGATAAGACTGACTTTCCCAAGCAAGATGAAGTTCTGCCAACAGACTGCTTGTGAATTCTAAATGCAACTCTTCCATGGGTCTCTAAGCTGATAGTGTGCTCTGCATATTTGGACTTGCCAAACCTGCTACAATCATGTAAGCCAATTCCTTAAAATAAATTTTTCTCTATCTATCTATCTATCTATCTATCGATCTATCTATCGATCTATCTGTCTTTCTATCTCAATGCGCACACACACACACACACACACACACACACACACATCCTGTTGGTTTTGTTTCTCTGGAGAAACTTAATTAGTACAGCAGACAACACCCTTGCCTTTTCCCTGATCTTAGAAGAAAATCATTCAATATTTTTCTATTAAATGTAACTAATTGTATTTTCTATTCAATAAAAGGTTAGCTGTGCATGCCCTTTACTAGATGCTTCTTAAGGAAATTCCCTCCTTTGTTAGCTTGATGAGAATTTTTTAAAAATCATGAATGGATGTTTAATTTTGTCAAATGCTTTCTATGCATCTATGGAAATGGTCATAGGATTGTTCTTCTTTACTCCATTAATATGGTGAATTACATTGATTAATTTTCATTTTTATTTATTTATTTTTTTCAATATATGAAATTTATTGTCAAATTGGTTTCCATACAACACCCAGTGCTCATCCCAAAAGGTGCCCTCCTCAATACCCATCACCCACCCTCCCCTCCCTCCCACCCCCCATCAACCCTCAGTTTGTTCTCAGTTTTTAAGAGTCTCTTATGCTTTGGCTCTCTCCCACTCTAACCTCTTTTTTTTTTTTTCCTTCTCCTCCCCCATGGGTTTCTGTTAAGTTTCTCAGGATCCACATAAGAGTGAAAACATATGGTATCTGTCTTTCTCTGTATGGCTTATTTCACTTAGCATCACACTCTCCAGTTCCATCCACGTTGCTACAAAGGGCCGTATTTCGTTCTTTCTCATTGCCACGTAGTACTCCATTGTGTATATAAACCACAATTTCTTTATCCATTCATCAGTTGATGGACATTTAGGCTCTTTCCATAATTTGGCTATTGTTGAGAGTGCTGCTATAAACATTGGGGTACAAGTGCCCCTATGCATCAGTACTCCTGTATCCCTTGGGTAAATTCCTAGCAGTGCTATTGCTGGGTCATAGGGTAGGTCTATTTTTAATTTTCTGAGGAACCTCCACACTGTTTTCCAGAGTGGCTGCACCAGTTTGCATTTCCACCAACAGTGCAAGAGGGTTCCCGTTTCTCCACATCCTCTCCAGCATCTATAGTCTCCTGATTTGTTCATTTTGGCCACTCTGACTGGCGTGAGGTGATATCTGAGTGTGGTTTTGATTTGTATTTCCCTGATGAGGAGCGACGTTGAGCATCTTTTCATGTGCCTGTTGGCCATCCAGATGTCTTCTTTAGAGAAGTGTCTGTTCATGTTTTCTGCCCATTTCTTCACTGGGTTATTTGTTTTTCGGGTGTGGAGTTTGGTGAGCTCTTTATAGATTTTGGATACTAGCCCTTTGTCTGATATGTCATTTGCAAATATCTTTTCCCATTCCGTTGGTTGCCTTTTAGTTTTGTTGGTTGTTTCCTTTGCTGTGCAGAAGCTTTTTACCTTCATAAGGTCCCAGTAATTCATTTTTGCTTTTAATTCCCTTGCCTTTGGGGATGTGTCGAGTAAGAGATTACTACGGCTGAGGTCAGAGAGGTCTTTTCCTGCTTTCTCCTCTAGGGTTTTGATGGTTTCCTGTCTCACATTCAGGTCCTTTATCCATTTTGAGTTTATTTTTGTGAATGGTGTGAGAAAGTGGTCTAGTTTCAACCTTCCGCATGTTGCTGTCCAGTTCTCCTAGCACCATTTGCTAAAGAGACTGTCTTTTTCCCATTGGATGTTCTTTCCTGCTTTGTCAAAGATGAGTTGGCCATACGTTTGTGGGTCTAGTTCTGGGGTTTCTATTCTAGTCCATTGGTCTATGTGTCTGTTTTTGTGCCAATACCATGCTGTCTTGATGATGACAGCTTTGTAGTAGAGGCTAAAGTCTGGGATTGTGATGCCTCCTGCTTTGGTCTTCTTCAAAATTACTTTGGCTATTCGGGGCCTTCTGTGGTTCCATATGAATTTTAGAATTGCTTGTTCTAGCTTCGAGAAGAATGCTGGTGCAATTTTGATTGGGATTGCATTGAATGTGTAGATAGCTTTGGGTAGTATTGACATTTTGACAATATTTATTCTTCCAATCCATGAGCAGGGAATGTCTTTCCATTTCTTTATATCCTCTTCAATTACCTTCATAAGCTTTCTATAGTTTTCAGCATACAGATCTTTTACATCTTTGGTTAGATTTATTCCTAGGTATTTTATTCTTCTTGATGCAATTGTGAATGGGATCAGTTTCTTTATTTGTCTTTCTGTTGCTTCATTGTTAGTGTATAAGAATGCAACTGATTTCTGTACATTGATTTTGTATCCTGCAACTTTGCTGAATTCATGTATCAGTTCTAGCAGACTTTTGGTGGAGTCTGTCGGATTTTCCATGTATAATATCATGTCATCTGCAAAAAGCGAAAGCTTGACTTCATCTTTGCCAATTTGGATGCCTTTGATTTCCTTTTGTTGTCTGATTGCTGATGCTAGAACTTCCAACACTATGTTAAACAACAGCGGTGAGAGTGGGCATCCCTGTCGTATTCCTGATCTCAGGGAAAAAGCTCTCAGTTTTTCCCCATTGAGGATGATGTTAGCTGTGGGCTTTTCATAAATGGCTTTTATGATCTTTAAGTATGTTCCTTCTATCCCGACTTTCTCAAGGGGTTTTATTAAGAAAGGGTGCTGGATTTTGTCAAAGGCCTTTTCTGCATCGATTGACAGGATCATATGGTCCTTATCTTTTCTTTTATTAATGTGATGTATCACGTTGATTGATTTGCAAATGTTGAACCAGCCCTGCATCCCAGGAATGAATCCCACTTGATCATGGTGAATAATTCTTTTTATATGCTGTTGAATTCGATTTGCTAGTATCTTATTGAGAATTTTTGCATCCATATTCATCAGGGATATTGGCCTGTAGTTCTCTTTTTTTACTGGGTCTCTGTCTGGTTTAGGAATTAAAGTAATACTGGCTTCATAGAATGAGTCTGGAAATTTTCCTTGCCTTTCTATTTCTTGGAATAGCTTGAGAAGGATAGGTATTATCTCTGCTTTAAGCGTCTGGTAGAGCTCCCCTGGGAAGCCATCTGGTCCTGGACTCTTATTTGTTGGGAGATTTTTGATAACCGATTCAATTTCTTCACTGGTTATGGGTCTGTTCAAGCTTTCTATTTCCTCCTGATTGAGTTTTGGAAGAGTGTGGGTGTTTAGGAATTTGTCCATTTCTTCCAGGTTGTCCAATTTGTTGGCATATAATTTTTCATAGTATTCCCTGATAATTGTTTGTATCTCTGAGGGATTGGTTGTAATCATTCCATTTTCATTCATGATTTTATCTATTTGGGTCATCTCCCTTTTCTTTTTGAGAAGCCTGGCTAGAGGTTTGTCAATTTTGTTTACTTTTTCAAAAAACCAACTCTTGGTTTCGTTGATCTGCTCTACCGTTTTTTTAGATTCTATATTGTTCATTTCTGCTCTGATCTTTATTATTTCTCTTCTTCTGCTGGGTTTGGGGTCTTTGCTGCTCTGCTTCTATTTCCTTTAGGTGTGCTGTTAGATTTTGTATTTGATATTTTTCTTGTTTCTTGAGATAGGCCTGGATTGCAATGTATTTTCCTCTCAGGACTGCCTTCGCTGCGTCCCAAAGCGTTTGGATTGTTGAATTTTCATTTTCGTTTGTTTCCATATATTTTTTAATTTCTTCTCTAATTGCCTGATTGACCCACTCATTCTTTAGTAGGGTGTTCTTTAACCTCCATGCTTTTGGAGGTTTTCCAGACTTTTTCCTGTGGTTGATTTCAAGCTTCATGGCATTGTGGTCTGAAAGTATGCATGGTATAATTTCAATTCTTGTAAACTTATGAAGGGCTGTTTTGTGACCCAGTATATGATCTATCTTGGAGAATGTTCCATGTGCACTCGAGAAGAAAGTATATTCTGTTGCTTTGGGATGCAGAGTTCTAAATATATCTGTGAAGTCCATCTGATCCAATGTATCATTCAGGGCCCTTGTTTCTTTATTGACCATGTGTCTAGATGATCTATCCATTTCTGTAAGTGGAGTGTTAAAGTCCCCTGCAATGACCATATTCTTATCAATAAGGTTGCTTATGTTTGTGAGTACTTGTTTTATATATTTGGGGGCTCTGGTATTCGGCGCATAGACATTTATAACTGTTAGCTCTTCCTGATGGATAGACCCTGTAATTATTATATAATGCCCTTCTTCATCTCTTGTTACAGCCTTTAATTGAAAGTCTAGTTTGTCTGATATAAGTATGGCTACTCCAGCTTTCTTCTGACTTCCAGTAGCATGATAAATAGTTCTCTGTCCCCTCACTCTCAATCTGAAGGTGTCCTCAGGTCTAAAATGAGTCTCTTGTAGACAGCAAATAGATGGGTCTTGTTTTTTTATCCATTCTGATACTCTATGTCTTTTGGTTGACGTATTTAGTCCATTTACACTCAGTGTTATTATAGAAAGATATGGGTTTAGAATCATTGTGATGTCTGTATGTTTTATGCTTGTAGTGATGTCTCTGGTACTTTGTCTCACAGGATCCCCCTTAGGATCTCTTATAGGGCTGGTTTAGTGGTGACAAATTCCTTCAGTTTTTGTTTGTTTGGGAAGATCTTTATCTCTCCTCCTATTCTGAATGACAAGGACTTACTGGATAAAGGATTCTCGGCTGCATATTTTTTCTGTTCATCACATTGAAGATCTCCTGCCATTCCTTTCTGGCCTGCCAAGTTTCAGAAGAGAGATCAGTCACGAGTCTTATAGGTCTCCCTTTATACGTTAGGGCACGTTTATCCCTCGCTGCTCTCAGAATTTTTTCTTTATCCTTGTATTTTGCCAGTTTCACTATGATATGTCGTACAGAAGATCGATTCAAGTTATGCCTGAAGGGAGTTCTCTGTGCCTCTTGGATTTCAATGCCTTTTTCCTTCCCCAGTTGAGGGAAGTTCTCAGCTATTATTTCTTCAAGTACACCTTCAGCACCTTTCCCTCTCTCTTCTTCCTTTGGGATACCAATTATGCGTATATTATTTCTTTTTAGTGTGTCACTTAGTTCTCTAATTTTCCCCTCATACTCCTGGATTTTTTTATCTCTCTTTTTCTCAGCTTCCTCTTTTTCCATAACTTTATATTCTAGTTCACCTATTCTCTCCTCTGCCTCTTCAATCCAAGCCGTCGTCGTTTCCATTTTGTTTTGCATTTCGTTTAAAGCGTTTTTCAGCTCCTCCTGACAGTTCCTTAGTCCCTTGATCTCTGTAGCAAGAGATTCTCTGCTGTCCTCTATACTGTTTTCAAGCCCAGTGATTAATTTTATGACTATTATCCTAAATTCACTTTCTGTTATATTATTTAAATCCTTTTTGATCAGTTCATTAACTGTTGTTATTTCCTAGAGATTCTTCTGAGGGGAATTCTTCCGTTTGGTCATTTTGGATAGTCCCTGGAGTGGTGCGGACCTGCAGGGCACTTCCCCTGTGCTATGGTGTATAACTGGAGCTGGTGGGCGGAGTCGCAGTCAGACCTGTTGTCTGCCCCCGGCCCACCACTGGGGCCACAGTCAGACTGGTGTGTGCCTTCTCTTCCCCTCTCCTAGGGGCGGGATTCACTGTGGGGTGGCGTGGCCTGTCTGGGCTACTTGCACACTGCCAGGCTTGTGGAGCTGGGGATCTGGCGTATTAGCTGGGGTGGGTAGGCAAGGTGCCCTGGGGCAGGAGGGGCAGGCTTAGCTCGCTTCTCTTAGGTGATCCACTTCAGGAGGGGCCTTGTGGCAGCGGGAGGGAGTCAGACCCGCTGCCGGAGGGGTGGCTCCGCAGAAGCACAGCATTGGGTATTTGCGCGGAGCAAGCAAGTTCCCTGGAAGGAACTGGTTCCCTTTGGGATTTTGGCTGGGGGATGGGCGAGGGAGGTGGCGCTGGCGAGTGCCTTTGTTCCCCACCAAACTGATCTCTGTGGTCCCGGGGCTCAGCAACTCTCCCTCCCTTTGTCCTCCAGGCTTCCCGCTTTCCGAGCAGAGCTGTTAACTTATGACCTCCCAGATGCTAAGCAAGTCCCGCTTGCTGTCGGAACACACTCCATCCGGCCCCTCCGCTTTTGCGAGCCAGACTCAGGGTCTCTGCTTGGCTGGCGGGCCGCCCCTCCACCCCGGCTCCCTCCTGCCAGTCCGTGGAGCACACACTGCCTCTGCGCCCTTCCTACCCTCTTCCGTGGGCCTCTCATCTGCGCTTGGCTCCAGAGACTCTGTTCTGCTAGTTTCTGGTGGTTTTCTGGGTTAGTTAGGCAGGTGTAGGTGGAATCTAAGTGATCAGCAGGATGCGCGGTGAGCCCACCGTCCTCCTAAGCCGCCATCTTCTCTTCCCCAATGATTAATTTTCAAGTATTGGACCAAGTCTGCAATCCAGGGATAAATTGCACTTGGTCATGATATATTATCGTTTTAATATATTTTTGCTTTAATTTTATATTCATTTTCATGAAGGGTATTAATCTACAGTTTTTTTCCTTGATATTTTTCTGGGAACATGAATAGTCTTGGACCTTTTTATATAGATCTTCAATTTTTTTATATCTTTTTTCCCTCCCTTCTTCAGATTGGGTAATTTTTTATTGGTCTATATTCAGGTTTTCTTTATTGAAATTTATTTAGTTTTTTGTTTACTTCTTGAGAGAGAGAGAGCAGGGGAGAAGCAGAGAGAAAGGGAGAGAGAGAATCCCAAGCAGGCTCCACACTGTCAGGTAAAGCCTTATTCAGGGCTGATTTGACCTGATTTGAAATCAAGAGTCAGATGCTTAACTGACCGAGCCATCCAGGGGCCCCTATATTCAGGTTTTCTAATGTGTTCCTTTGTCTTATTCATTCTTTCAGAGAGCCCATCCAATGAATTTCTCATTTCAAATAATTGTATTTTTTAGAGTTTCTACTTGGTTCTTTTTTTTTTTTTTTATGTGTATCTGTAGAGAACTTCTATTTTTTCATTAATTTCAAGAGTACTTAACTTTACCTCCTATAGCATGTTTATAATAACTGCTTTAATATCTTTGTCTAATAATCCAATATTTGGGACATTCTGAGATTGGCATCTGTCTTTTCCCTTGAGAATTGGTCAAATTTTCCTGGCTCTTGGTTTGCCAAATGATTTTAAATTATATCCTGGTCATTTGACTATTAAGTCATGAAATTCTGGGTCCTGTTAAAATTCTGAAGACAACGTTGATTTTGTTGTTTGTGTATCTTAGCAGGCTGTCAACTCACGAGGTTCAGACTGCACATTCTGTCTCATCTTCTGTATGTGGTGTTTCCAAAGTCAGTTTAATTTTCTAAGCATTTGCTTTGTTGCTTTGCATCTCTCCTTTGCTTGTACTTCTCAGGGGTTACTCTGAGATTTGGGCAATATTTTAAATTGCAGTTCTCAGAGTTTTTGCTAGGCTGGTTTGGATCTGTCTGGACATTCACAGCTTACGGGTTAGCCTGGACTTGTATCTGTTTGTATACAGAAGGAAGGGATCCATTTCTCCAACTCTCTATGATCCAGGAGTTCTCGCATGCTCTCTGGATCTCAGAGGCTCCTTTTCCTGGTCTTCTTCCTAGAAAGACAGGGCTTCTCTTGGAGTTTTAACCTCTTGCTGTGCACATAGTTCCATGTGACTGGGACTACCCTTGAGACAAAGCAGTGGAAAAAAAGCGAGAAGAAAAACAGACAGACAAACAAATGAACGTATATTCCTCCACAGGCTTCAAATCATAGTGTGTCCTTTTTCCAGTTGCACTGACCAGAAACGTGTGTTTTGGATTTTATTGTTTGTTTTCCTCAAAGTTTTAGGCTGCCACTGCAGTGCAGGTCCATGACTGGGACCATCCTTGGGGCAGGACTATGAAGAAAAAAAAGAAGGAAAGAGAAAAAAAAAAGCAGAGGATCTTTCCCCATCTTCTTTAACTCACAGAGACCCCTTTTCCTGGTTGTCTGACTAAACAGGGTCTGATCCCAGTGTTTTTTGTTGTCTGTGCTTCTTACTCAATTCCACAGTGGGACAACCCTTGGGACAAAGCTAGGAGATAGAAGAAGAGGAACTAGGAAACTTACTCCCACAGAAGTTTTTCTTCAAGTTTGCTACTCTTTCTAATATGCTACTATTTGTTAAGTTTTCAGAATCCTAGGATAGTTGCTTTTTAAATTTTGTTTTTTTAGTTTTAATTGATGAGAGACATAGCCTTAGTGGGCTTACTTCATGTTGGCTGGCACCAAAACTAGAGCGTTCGTGTGTTTAAGTACCTTATGTGTGTTTTCCAATATTACTGTACTTTAAAAGTCTAGTCCATAATTTTTGTCTTTCAACCAGAGAGTTTAATCTGTTTACTTTTATTTTGATGACTGATACATTTCCATTTTTTCCTACATTGTTTTTGTGCCTGTTTATCTTACCTTTTTGTTTCTTCCTGTAGTATTCTTGTACATCTTAAGGAATGATATAACATCTATGAGACTCTTCTTTAAGTCTCTAAAATGGAGATAAAGGAATCTAACTAGAGTGTTACTATAAAGATTAATAAGATAAGATATTTAACATAATTAGCACATTCCCAGATACAGTTAATTTAATACTATTCATTGAGTACCTAGTATGTGTTCCATAACAGAACAGATGTAAATTACTGCTCTAATGGAGTTTACATTGTACTGGGCAAGATACTAATAAGCTAAATAAATAAGTAAACTACATAGTCTGCTATGGGAAAAATAAAGCAGGGAATGGGCTAGGTAGAACAGTCGTAGGGTAGAGGTAGCAGTTGTAAACTGGAGAGTTTTTTTCTGCATGAGAACTACTACGGCTTTATCCTTTGTATGTTTCATTTGTTTAGCACTTTATATATCATTTTGAAAAGCAAGTTAATTTCTCATATTTTTTTTCTTATTCATTGATTCAACAAATGTGGGCCAGACTTGCCTTAGACTCTGGGGTATAGTGGAGAATAAAAACAGGTGTGGCATCCCTATGAAGTCTTTAGGGCTATTTCTACCTTATTTCCATATTATTGAAGTCCATGATACCAATTTGTTTATCTCTTTCACAAATATTTCTTGACTTTTACACTGCACCACACACTACAGTAATTGATAGGTTAGCAAGATAGACATGGTCTCTCTTCTTATGAATCTTGCAATTTAATGAGAAGACAAATGTTTAAACAAGCAGTTACCTACTCTGGCTCTTATAAGGAGGTGATTGTAAGGAACAGGACTGGAGGAACGAGGCCAATTAGGAGCAAGAAGAAGTAACCTGAGCAAAATGTGACGATGGCCTAGATTGGGGTAGAGGCATGTGGAAATAAAGGATGATATGAGAGAGAGAGAGAAACTATATTTTAGGAGGTAGATTTACAGTGCTGGGGAACATGGGTGATGGATGACACCACTCACAAAGGAGGGATGGGTTGAGTTCAGTTTTCAAGATCCTAAGTTTAGAGAGCAGAGAATGCAAGATATCCAAGTGTCATGTCTCTGAACCTCATGAGACATGCCAGAAATAGAAACATGGATTTGGAAGTTATCAGCAGTAAATAGTAACTGAAGCCATGGGAGTAGATGAGGTCATCCAATCATATATAAAAAGAAAAGAGAAAATGGCCTAAAAGAGGATTTTGAAGCATTCCATCATTTAAGAGGGGAGAAGAACACTGTCTATTGAAAGCACTAAGAAAGGGGATCCAGAAGTATAGGAGGAAACTCAGGGAACTCTGAGGCCCTGGAGCCTAGGGAGGGGTGGGTTTCAGCACTGTGAACATACAAATTGATCGGAGAAGCCATGTAAGAAACACTGAAGTGTGCCCATTTGGTCAGCAACAGCCAGGCCATTTGTGTAGCTATGGTGAGTAAACAGAGTGTTGTGTGATGCCTGAAAGGGGGTTGAGGGAGTACACACAAAATTAATAATCTTGTCATTAATTGGGAAAGGAAGATAGGATGATTCTTAGAGAGAGAAATGGAAGGGAAGGAGGATTTTATTTTTCACTGTAATTGATTTCTTTTTAAGATGGAAAGGACTTGGATATTTTAGAAACTTATAGGGAAGAGCCAAAGGAAAGAGAAGATACAGGAAGAAGAGAATCGAAGGAACAAAGTCCCAGAAAAGCTGGGGGCGATGGAGGGATAAGAGACGGCTCTTCCTTTTTAACAGAAGTTATAAAGAACAAGATATGGTTATGGATTCAGATGTATTTTTAGTTTGGCAAGAAAAGGATATTTTATGGTTTCTATATTTTCTGTGAAGTTGGAAGCAAACTCCTCTGCTGACAGAGAGGGATTTCATAGCTTTAGAAAGAATGGAGAAGATTTGACTTCCTTCCATGGGGGATGGAAGAGTAGACTAGAGAAACATGTCAGGACAAGGAGAAGGCATGGAGGGTCCACTTGAGGCAAGCCAAGTTACATGATCTTCTCTAGCAGTGCTCGGCAACCTGGGTGCAAGTGCAAAAGAATCAGGCCAAAGTGGGATTTTGCCAGGTGTTAAAATGGAGAGACAGTAGGCAAAGAAATTGAGACTATTGGTAAGAAAGTGATTGAAATGACTAAGAATAGAATCTAAGTTTAAGTAGGAAGAGAGGAGGCGAGTTCATGGAAAATGTGGACCAGAGGTTCCCATTAAGTTAAAGAACTGAAGTCTTGGGGATCTTCTAAGAGATCTGAAAAGATAGGATTTTGTTGGTCTGGCAATGGTTTTAGAGGAGGAGTGACTCTTGGTGTGGATACATTCCTCGGTGAGGCTGTTGGAGTACTTAGCTGAAGTGGAATTCAAGAAAGAGGCCAGAGTGTTACTTGGGGCATCCATATGGATGTAGAGTCACCTAAGATGAGAGTGGGACTTGAGGCAGAAGGAAAGACTGAATAAAATCCTAAAATTTTAGAGCCCAGATTAATACATAAGAACAATGAAGAGGAGGTGGAAGGTATTGGAATCTGATGGCATATACATCAAAGGAGCTGATTTTTTTTTAACATTTTCTTATTGAAGTACCACATACATTAACAAAAGTATACAAATCTGATATATACAGATATTAATTGTCACATAGTGATTCTACTTATGTAGCCACGATTCAGTCAAGAAATATATTTCTGAAATCTTAGAAACCCCCTTCTCATACCTGTTCCCAATCGTTTTCTTTCCCTTTTCTATAAATAAAACCATTATCTGATTTCTAAAATCTTATATTAGTTTTGCCTGTTTTTTGAAATACAAATGGAATTATATACCGTGTATTGTATTCTTTTAATTCTGGTTACCTAGGCACAATATTATGTTCATGAGATTCATCCATGTTGTTGCATATAGCAGGAATTTATTGACTTTTATTGCCAGGTAGTACAGTGTTTCATTATATGACTGCACCGCAATTTATTTGTCTTTGTGCTGTCAATAGACATATGACTCCCCCACCACCAAGTTTTATCTATGATCATTCTATGATCATGTCTTTTGATGCATATATACTTCTCTGAGTTATATACCAAGAATAGAATTGCTGGGTCATAGAGTATGAATATGTTCAACTTTAGGAGGTAATACCAGTTTTCGAAACTATTGTATCAATAAACACTCCTGTAAGCGGCAAAGGAGTTTTGGTTGCACCATCTTCTGGTCTCTGTTTGATATTATCATTCTTTTAAAATTTAACCATTCTGGTGGATGTTGTTTCAGTATTTCATTGTGGTTTAAATTTTATTTCCCTGATAATGAGGACGATACGTTCTTTTATGAAGTGTCTGTTCAGATCTTTTGCCATTTTATTTTTCTTTTGGGCACCTGTCTTTCTCTTCCTGACTTGTAGGAATTTTTCGTGTATTTTGGGTATGAGTTCATTGGTGGATGTATGTGTAGCACATAGCTTATCCTATGTGGTAGTCTGATTTCTGATTTCCTTGCTGGTGTCTTTTGATAATCAGAGGTTTTTGTTTTAATGTAGTCTAACCTATGACTCTTCATGGTTTGTGATTTTTTTAGACTGTTTGAGATAATTGTGTACCCTAAGGTCATGAAGGTAGTCTGTGTCCAGTGCTGTTCAATAGAAATGTAATCCAAAATGCAGATGCTTATATCTGTACTGTCCAATGCAATCGTCATTAGGCATATGTGGCTCTTGAGCCCTAGAAATGTGGTTAGTATGACTGAAGAACTGGATTTTAAATTTTATTTAACTTTAATAAATTTAAATAGTCACATGTGCCTGTTCATTGTGCTGTTGGGCAGCTGTATTACCTAGATGCTTTATTAATTTACCTTTCAGATTATTTTCTGTGAGCCACTGGGAACTGGTGTTTGTTTATGGTATGAGGTATAGGTCAAATTTCATTTTTTTTCCATATGAATAGCCAATTGGCAGCACAGCATCATTTATCAAGAAGATTGCCCTTTATACGCTGTTCTGTCACCTTTGTTGCATGTTAAATTTCCACATGTGAGTAGGTCTGTTTCAGGATTCTCTGTTTATTCAATTTGTCTGTCCTTGTGTCATCACCATACTGTCTTTATTACTATAGGTTTATAGTAAGTCTTGATATCCATTAGAAAAAACTGAACAATTTCATTCTTCTTTTTCTTAGCTAGTCTTGTCTCATAATTTTCATTTAAATTTTATAAGCAGCTTATCAATTTCCACTAAATCATTCTGGGATTTGGGTATTAAATTGGATCTAGAGATCAACTTGGAGTTCGTGGAAATGTTTACAATATTGACTCTTCCAATCTGAATATGGTATATGCCTCCATTAATTTAGTTAAGTTTTTCCTTTATTATCATTTTAGAGTATTCTACTTATAGATCACACATATCTTTTGTTGAATTTTCTTAGCTTCGTGCTTTGTCTACGGCTTCTAGTACGCTATTGAATAGAAGTGGTGATGTGGGCATCTCATTCCCAGTTTAAGGGAAATCTTTCAATACTTTAGGTATGAGGTTTATGTTAGGTTTTATTGTAGATATCCTTTATCTCATTAAGGAAATTTCCTCCTATTCCTAGTTTACTTGGTATTTTTGAGATGTTGATTTTTTAAATTAAATGCTTTATCTGCATCTTTGAAGATAATCAATGATTTTTCTCTTTTGCTCTCTTAATATGATAAATTACATTGATTTTCAAATGTTAAATTAACCTTACATTCTTGGGGAAAAAATCCAACTTGATTTAAATATACTACTCCTTCACTATATTTCTGGATTTTGTTTGCTGATACTTTTCGTAGGACATTTTCATTCATATTTATAAGAGAAATTGGCCTGTAATTTTTCTTTCTTTTCTTTCTTGTAAGTTTTAGGTATCAAGGCTACATTACCTTTACAAAATGGGTTGAGAATGGATCTTTTTTTTCCATTCTCTGAAGGAGCTTATGTTATGTTTGTGTTATTTCTTCTTTATTAAAAAAAATATTTTTTTTAGTCTTTATTTACCTTTCAGAGAGAGACAGAGAGAGAGAGTGAAAATGGGGGAGGAACAGAGAGAGAAAGGGAGGCACTGAATCCAAAGCAGGCTCCAGGCTCTGAGGTGTCATCACAGAGCCCAACTTGGGGCTCGAACCCATGAACCGTGAGATCAATACCTGAGCCAAAGTCAGACACCCAACTGACTGAGCCACCCAGGTGCCCCATATTATTTCTTCTTTAAATATCTGGGAGAATTAATGAAGCCAAGTGGATCTGGAATTTTCTTCATGGGAAGGTTTTTAACAAAAGATAGGATTTCTTCTCTAGATATAGTACTATCTAGCTATCAGTCTAATTATGGCTTCTTTGAATATAATCCTTCATTTTTCTTTGGCTGTCTTCAGGATTAACTTCCTGCTTTTTAGCCATTTTATGTATGTTTTCTAGTCTTTATGTTGCAGGATTTCTTTTCTTTTTTTTTTTTTTAACCTCAGTACCCAGGATTTGTTGTTTTGCCGCTTCAAAGAATGAAGAGGTGGACACAAAATAAAATAAGCAGCAGGCAAAAGTTTATTTAGAGTATAAGATTAGAAAGTAAGAATTGTGTGAAAGCTCTCTTTCCATAGAGGGGGCATTTGAAAGTAAATGTCTATGACAAAAGCAAGGGACTTTGTTTTATAAGGTTTTGGTTGGCGCTCCCGTCCCCTTCCCCCTGTTTCTTCTCAGGTTCTATCGTTATTGGCTTGATAACTCTAGGTGCTGGGTTGTCCATTCCTGATTGCCTCGATTCCATTGTGTGAGGAATCAGACTATGGTCATACTGTCCCTTATATAACATAAGTTTTATGGGTTACTTATTTTGGTTAGGGATTTTGATTGTCAAATTCCTGAGGGGAACCTGAGGGGTAGTGGGTGTGTCTGTTACATTTTAAGAGGAACCTTAAGCCTGAGGGAATTTGCTGTGGTCAGACACTCCTAGCATTGTTCCAAAATATGTGTTTTTCCCCACCCAGGGACCTCAGGTCTTAACCTTTCCCTCTCTGCCTATTTTATCCTCTTTTTCTCTATCATATTTATATCTATCCTTCTTGAAATTCTGGTTCCTTTTGAATATTTGGCTTGTTGTTTTCCACTGGTTTTTGAAAATTGTTGCCATTTTCTCTTTAAATATTTTGTTTCTGCTCCAGGCTCTCTATGCTCTCTTTGGTGACTCCAATTACAGGTATTTAGACCTCTTTACCATACATCATTTATCTTTCATGCTCTTTTCCTTTCCATTTTTGTTTCTCTATGCTTCATTCTAGTTTGTTTTTTTTTTTTTTTTTTTTTTTCCTGACCTATCTTCCAGTTTCATCTGTGTAAATATGCTATGAAAGCCTTTCATTGAGATCTAAATTTGAGTTATAGTATTTTCGGGTCTAGCGTTTTAATTTAGCTCATTAAAAAAAAAGTCCAGTTTCCTACCAAAATGCTCAAGCTTGTCCTGAATATATTAATAGAAGTTTGAAGTCCATGTCTGCAAAATTCTTATCTAGATCATAGTGTTGTTTCTATTGTCTGTTTTTTCTCTTGGGTTTTGGTCAAGTCTTTTCATATATCTATATATTTAATTGTTTCTTTTTATTAGGATCCAGATGTTGTATGTATAAAACTTACAGAGATAATGTAAGGCTCTTTAAAATATTATTTATCTCCAGAGAGGACTTATTTCTGCTTCAAGCAGGCAGCTAGTTTAGGGGCACTAGCAATTTCTGATCACATTGATACAGTTAAAGATTGAGATGTATCGAAGCTGGGTTTCAGTTGCTGTAAAGACTGATCTGTTTCCAGAACCCTTACTTTTGAAGTGTAGTCCTTCTAAATCCCGTCCAAAATCTGTATGTTTTTACCAGGAGCCCTCTTCATTGGTAGACTCTGAACTTTCAGAATCAAGAGTCACAAAGGCAAAAGGCAGTTCCAAATTCCAACTTCACTTTGCTGGGCTTCCTTCTTCTCCTGATTCTTTGTCCTATAATCCCATGTTTTTGTAATTTTTAAATGCCTTCAAACAGGTGTTAAATTTTTTCCAATTTGTCTAGTTCCTAGTGGGAACCATGCTGGACAGGGAACTTGTTTGAACTGTTTTTGAAGAAGGTTAGGTGGGGGCTGTTTGGAACTGGCATCAGGAAAGAGCCCCCCACTCCCGCCCCGGCCCTGGCACTGAGTTTCTATTTGAGAGGCGCTGCAAGGCAAACAGAGTCTTAAGGGGCTGTCAGATTTTAGTGAGGACAAAAGTTAAAGGATATAGGCTGAGAAGAGGCTGAGAAAGTTGGAAAGTTTGGAGGAGGGGAGGGTCAATATAAATGTTTTTTCTTTAGGATGAGTTGGTTGAACTTGATGACATCTAAGTTTCCATATAATTTGAAATTCTAGGACTCTATTAAATGAGCTGGGCTTCCATTTAGGTTAATTTATAAGTTTAATTAGAATTTAAAATTTCTCCTGTAGAGATAAGGATATCATCATAAAGAAAACTTCCAGGTTTTAATTTCAGCACAATAGCTTCCAGTTGTAAAACATTGAACTGGCTTCTTTCCATAGTGCACAATGGGATTCTAAAATCTTAAGTCCAAAGGGAACCAGTTGAAATATTATCTGTTGTGGATCATTACATAGAGTACATTTATGGAACCTGGCTCATTTCTTCATATCTTATCAATGTGTTATGATTTTATTATTTCTTATATGTAACTTACAGATTCTGGATTATTCTCACCCATGATGTAAGTGCCTCCACTCATCTAACTTCTCCTGGATCCTCAGACTCATTTGCTTCTGTCCCTTCTGTGCCCCGACTCTGTTTCCCACTTCTGTCTCCATGCCATACTTTCCACCATGCTGTCAGAATTCCTCTTCCAGGGGGGAGAAAGTTTCATTTATTCCAAGCCTTTACACTATTGTCTTTAACTGAATCTGGCTGTCTCTTTCCCTGTAGGCTTCTCTTTCCCTAACATCTCAAATGGCCACGTGAGGCTCATGACCCCTTAAGCCTTTTGTAAAATCTACAGCACCTTGTGGCCACGACTGGCTCACCACCCACTATCCTGATTGCTTTCATGTACTGCCTCTCACGTACTCCTGTATTCGCACTCCAGCAGACCCTGGCTGCACTGAGTGCTTCCGTCCTTTTACCCCTTTACTTTTTATACTCACCACCCTTACCTCAATGTTCTTACACCTCTCCGTACCTGGTGTACAGTCTATGACCCAAGTCATTAATCATCTGTTCCAAATCCTTTAATATCCTGTATCTCTCTCATGTTGTGCCCATCTCCAAGTAATCTGAACATCTCTGGAGAAAAAGTCACACAGCCATGTTGTTGAAGCCCACTTCAAACTGATGACCACAGCATGCAAGGTGACCACATCATATGATGCCCTTCCTCTACTAAATTCACCTTCCTACTCCCCTATTTCACAACTTCTTCTCTCATGGCTCAAGCTCCTCTTCCCTACACCACCCCCTTACCTTGTAGTGAAAATAAACTTAAGAGGAGAGAGCCACCTCATTTTCTCAGCACCTGTGCTCCAGCCTACTGACATCTGTACCCACACACTCCGCTTTTACTACTGTTACTGTGGGGAAAGTAGACCTGCCCCTTTCTAACCACCAGCCCCTTCTTGTGCCCTGGATCCTCTTCCTTCTCAGGGATGTGGCTCCCACAGTAATGCCCTTCCTTTCTTACATCATCCTGTCTTCCTGCCACAGGGATTATGAACAGAAAGTTCATAGACAGGTATAAACAAGCATCTTAAATATTTGAAAAGATATTCAAGCCTACTTATGTAAAGAATAATGAAAATTAAAACTATACTGAAATGCCATTTTTAACCTACTATATTAGCAAAGATAGACAAGTTTGAAAACACATGGTTTTGAGAAGAATACAGGGAAAAAAGGGTATTTTCTTTTTTTTAGGTTGATAGTGGTAGCTTTTTTTTTATTATTATATGAAATTTATTGTCAAATTAGTTTCCACACAACACCGGTGCTCATCCCAAAAGATGCCCTCTTCAATGCCCATCACCTACCTTCCCCTCCCTCCCATCCCCCATCAACCCTCAGTTTGTTCTCAGTTTTTAAGAGTCTCTTATGCTTTGGCTCTCTCCCACTCTAACCTCTCTCTCTTTTTTTTTTTTCCTTCCCCTCCCCCATGGGTTCCTGTTAAGTTTCTCAGGATCCACATAAGAGTGAAAACATATGGTATCTGTCTTTTTCTGTATGGCTTATTTCACTTAGCATCACACTCTCCAGTTCCATCCACGTTGCTACAAAGGGCCATATTTCATTCTTTCTCATTGCCACGTAGTACTCCATTGTGTATATAAACCACAATTTCTTTATCCATTCATCAGTTGATGGACATTTAGGCTCTTTCCACAATTTGGCTATTGTTGAGAGTGCTGCTATAAACATTGGGGTACAAGTGCCCCTGTGCATCAGTACTCCTGTATCCCTTGGGTAAATTCCTAGCAGTGCTACTGCTGGGTCATAGGGTAGGTCTATTTTTAATTTTTTGAGGAACCTCCACACTGTTTTCCAGAGTGGCTGCACCAGTTTGCATTCCCACCAACAGTGCAAGAGAGTTCCTGTTTCTCCACATCCTCTCCAGCATCTATAGTCTCCCGATTTGTTCATTTTGGCCACTCTGACTGGCGTGAGGTGATATCTGAGTGTGGTTTTGATTTGTATTTCCCTGATGAGGAGCGACGTTGAGCATCTTTTCATGTGCCTGTTGGCCATCCGGATGTCTTCTTTAGAGAAGTGTCTATTCATGTTTTCTGCCCATTTCTTCACTGGATTATTTGTTTTTTGGGCATGGAGTTTGGTGAGCTCTTTATAGATTTTGGATACTAGTCCTTTGTCCAATATGTTATTTGCAAATATGAAAAAAGGGTATTTTCATACTGTGCTATTGAGAGCAAATAAGTACAACTGCACTAGAGGTCAATTTGATGACATCTAGAAAAATTACTAAATTTATATACCCTTTGACCCATCATTCCCTCTTGTGGGGTTAATCCTGTATTAGACCTACAAGTGCTAGAGTGCCCCCCAGGGCTTAGGAGACATTCTGTGTCTGCATTCTCTTCCTAAGTGAGTTTTATCCAGTTCTGTGTCTTTAAGTATCTTTTATGTGACAGAGGTTCAAGTTAAGTCTAGCCCAGAGATTCCTGTTCATTCCAGACTAACTTATTTAAACAGTCTATGTGATAGTTTGATGACATCTCAAACTTGAAGCGGCCCAAATAGGATTGATGTTCCTTCCTCCTCCCCAGTCCACTCCTCACCTCACCAAACATTTTTCATTTCAGTAAATGATTCCACTATTCTCTCAGTTTCTCAGGCAAACAAACAAACAAAGAAATAACTAGTAACATATTTTGTTACATTTAGATCTGAACTTTTTGCCTTTATTTATTCTTTGGCTTTTTTTTTCTATTTGTAGCTTATCTTAACTCAAAGACATTGAATTTGCTTCTCACTCTCCAATTTCTATTTCAACCTTTTCCTTTGGACTTGAAACAAGTTATCATCTTACAGGCTAGGAGTTTGGTTCTTCCTGACCATGGTCTTGGCTTGTCATCTCTCCCCACCTTGGCTGCTTCTAAGTGGTTCTCCCAGTCCTACTTGGTGACCTTTTGACCTCTGGCCACCACCTTCCTTAAGTTCTTTGGGAAAAACTCAGAGAATGCTAATCATTTAAGTGTCTGATAGGGAAAGCTTAGGATGTCAATGTAATAAGTTAGAACTGTGGTAGATGAATGAGAAAGCTCATCTTAGCTGATCAGCATTGAGGAAGATTCTTGGAAGCCATCTTTTAATGAGTGTATTACCTAGTGAGCCTAGAAGCACAGCAAGCAGAGTTTGATGATTTTAAAGGCCACATCTACCTGGTGTGGCCAACTCCACCATGCACATTCCCGCTGGTTATGTTATGGAACCAGGCTGGAACGCTGGCGGAAAAACCAAGCAGCACTTGGAGATCTTGGTGGATCAGAGATTTATTTAACACCAGCAGGCTCAGAGGAGACCTTTTCTCCAAAGATCTGAGCCCCAGATGCAAGTGGGAAGGGTAATTTATAGTTGTCAGCTTCCATATCCATGGCGGGTTTTTACGCGAGGCAAACAGGGCAAGAAGAACTCGGAAGAGGGGTCTCTAAGCCAGAGACCAGAGTTTGTTTTAGTCCCATTGGCCAACTTTGGCACAGTCCTTTATTCATTTCTCCAACATTCCCCCCCTTTGATGCCCTTAAAAAAAACTTTTAGTAGGCATCACTTTTTAGTTTTACAAGTTGGTACCCTCAGAAGGCTAAGATACGTGCTGTAGTTTGGCAAGCAACAGTGTTTTCAATAAAACATACTACGGCATTCAGTATACAGGGTCCAATGGATACCAGTAAAATTATGGAGAGGAGGGGCCCCACCAGGGCAGGAATCTAGGATGCCCAATCTGTGAGATCCCATCCTTTCCATTGATTGATACTTTCCTGTTGTCTACCTGCAATTCTTTCCTTGAGTTCCTTAACCTTAGTTGTAACTATTCCTGACTGTTTACAAAATAGCAACATTCCTCCCCCAGAAAGATACAAGTCCCTCCTTTTTCTGAAGTGAGGAGGTTGAGGGCTCGCCTATTTTGAAGGGTCACTGCTGCCAGAGAGTTTATTTGGCTTTGTAAGGTTATCAGAGAATCTGCCACCTGTTCCATGTCTTCATTTAGCTCTTGAGATAGTTCATGGTATAGTCCTACAGATGAACCTATGCCCCCTATTCCAGTTCCTATTCCTGTTGCAATTCCTACTCCTATTGGAACAGGTAGCAGGATTGCCGTTTAGCCAGGGACTTGGGGCTAAAGGCTGTTAGGAACTGATCTTCAGTGTATATGGATATCTCTGGGGTTAGGAAGACAGAATAACACATTTGAATCCAGCTGGCCTCTAAGCATTGGTAGGCCAAACTAGAACACAGGTGGAACACCCCAGGGGTTGAACATAGGGTTGTACTCCTCTTTAAGGTTATATTTCTTTCTGGTGTAGGTCTCCTGGGAGTTTTCCTAAACATGGGGGGTGGGGAGGGGGAGGGTTGCCCATATAATACCTCAAAAGGGGAGAATCCTAGTGCCCCAGGCATGCATCGGGCATGCACGAGGGCCAGTGGTAGTAAATCTGGCCATGGGAGATTAGTCTCTTGGTGAAACTGAGCCAGGGTTTCCTTGAGGGTACGATTCATCTGCTCTACTTTCCCTGAGCTCTGGGGTCAATAAGCAGTGTGCAGTTTCCAGGTAATGTTGAGGGACTTTGTTAGGGTTTACATAATGTCTGCCACAAATACAGGTCCATTGTCACTATGTATGGTTAAGGGTTGACCAAACTGAGGCACAATTTCCTGTAGAAGAGCTTTGGCCACCTCGCGATTTCGTTCCGTTCTGGTCGGGAATGCTTTGACCCATCCTGAATATGTGCAGATAATTACAAGAAGGTACCCGAATCCTTTATTTGGTTGTATGTCGGTAAAGTCCACCTCTGTCTTCAAAAGGGGCGGCCCCCATCCTTTGTGTGCCAGGCGGGGGCCACGGGGCAGACCAAGCATTGTTTTTGTCACACGTTACACGTTGTTCACTGACAGCTCAGTGTAATGCCAGCATCTGGCTGATATAGTAGTTCTTTTTGAGGAGGGCCCCTAGTGCAGTTTTCCCTAGGTGTGTGAGTTGGTGAGTGATATTCCTTCACTGGGTGCTTTCCCATAGACGACGGGACAAAGATGTGCCCATTTGGCATGACCCACCATCCCTCTTTGCTTAGTGTGCCTCCTTCTGTTGAGGCCCAGCTTCTTCCCTTGTTTGTGTACAGGGGTGGGGAGGGTTCCCTCTGGGGCACAAGAGTCATAGTGTAGGTAGGAGCTTCACCTGGGTCACCACAGGTGGCCACTCTGGCAGTTTTGTTGGCCAGGCGATTTCCTTCGGTTATGGGGTTGTCTCCTTTCTGATGTCCCTTACAGTGTAGGATAGCTATCTTTTCTGGCAGCCATATGGCCTCAGGAAGCTTTAGTATTTCTTCCTTGTTTTTGGTAGTTTTCCCTGCAGCAGCAAGGAGGCCTCTTTCTTTATAGATGGCCCCATGTACATGCACAGTAGCAAAGGCATACCAAGATTCAGTAGAGATGTTAACTTGTTTACCTTTGCTAAGGATGAGGGCTCAGGTTAAGGTGTACAGTTCAGCTCGTTGTGCCGACCATCCTTCTGGCAATGCCTTGGCTTCCAGAACTTTGGTGGTTGTGGTTACCGCATATCCTGCTCTTCAGCTACCCTCTTGTAAATACCTGCTCCCATCGCTGCACAGGGTGATCTCCGGGCTTGTTATAGCCTGATCTTGGAGGTCCGGGCAGCTGGCATAGATTTCATCCACCACTTCGGAACAGTCATGGTCGGGTTCTCCCTCCTCCATGGGAAGGAAGGTGGCCAGGTTTAGTGTCCTTACTGTTTCAAGAGTGACCCTTGGGTTTTCGTAGAGAAGGCATTGGTATTGTGTCAACCAAGAAATGGAGAGAAAACGATATCCTTGGGTGCTCATGAAGGACATGACCACGTGTGGGACCTTAACATTAAGTGTTTGTCCCAGTGTGAGTTTGTCTGCCTCCTTGATGAGCAGCACTGTGGCTGCCAGTGCTCTGAGGCAAGGTGGCCATCCTGCAGCCACAGGATCAAGTTTTTTTGACAGGTAGGCTACTGGCTGTTGCCAAGGCTCCATGCTCTGAGTGAGCACTCCAAGGGCTAGTTTGTCCTTTTCATGTACAAAGAGGCTAAAGGGCCTATCTATGTTAGGCAAACCCAGGGCTGGGGCTTGTCCCAGAGCCAACTTTATTTCTGTGAAAGCAGCCCTTGCCTCCTTAGTCCATGTGAGGCGCTCCCGGTCTGGCCCTCCCAACAGGTCATAGAGCAGCCTCACTATGGCTGAGAATCTGAGAATCCAAATACAACAGAACCCTATGGCCCCTAAAAATTCATGCAAGCCTCGTTTTGTTTGGGGCTGTGGCAGTGCAGTGATAACCTTCTTCCTTTCCGGTCCTAGTTCTCTTTTTCCTTTTGTAAGGAAAACCTAAGTATTGGACCTGCTGCTGACAAATCTGTGCCTTTTTCCAAGAGGCCTGGTACTCTGAGTAGGACAGGAGCTGCAGGAGGGCCTTGGTACCTTTCATGCAGTCTTCTTCGGTGTCGCTGGCAAGGAGGAGGTCATCTATGTATTGGAGGAGGACACACCCTGTGGTTTCCCTCGGAAAGTTGGCAAGGTCTGCAACTAGTGCTTCCCCAAAAAGAGTGTGCAAGTTCTTGAAGCCTTGGGGAAGTCGTGTCCAGGTCAGATGCATCTGGCGCCCTGTAATGGGCTCAGTCCATTCAAAGGCAAACAGTGGTTGACTTTGAGGAACCAGGCAAAGGCAGAAGAAAGCATCCTTTAGGTCAATGCATGTGAACCATCTGGCTGACCCTAGAATTTGGCTGAGGAGGGCATTCAGAATCACAGGGTATAAAGAAACAGTCACTTTGTTAATGCCCTTCAAATCCTGTATGGTCGGTATCCTCCTCCTGGCTTCTTGATTGGCAAGAGCGAGGTATTCCAAGCCGATTGGCACTCAATTAGAATACCTGCTTCTCTGAGCTTGGTCAGGTGCTCTTGTATACCCATTCTAGCCTCGAGTGGAAAGGGGAGTACCCCTTTGTCTCTGAGGCTGGGCTGCAGGGACCAAGTCAACAATGATGGGGGCCTGACTCCAAGATAGTCCAGGTGGGTTATCTTCAGCCTAAAAGGAGGGGAATGTAAGCCTGAATTCTGAGGGGCTACAGGGTAAGGCCTGGGTGCAGAATAGTTCCCATTCTTCTTCCCTTGGCAGGGTAGTCACCAAGACCAGGGTTTCGTTCTGCCTTGGGTTTAATTGGAGGCTAGTGTGTCCAGTGGGTTCAAAAGTTATCTGGGCCCCAAGTTTGGAGAGCAGATCTCGTCCCAGGAGAGGAATTGGGCAGTCAGGTAAGTAGAGGAACTCATACCAGACCTTGTGACCCCCAAGTTAACATTGTCAAGCTTGACAGAAGGGCTGTTGCATCACCTGTGTCGCAATAGCCCCAAGTAGGGTTGCCATCTTTTGGCTGAAAGGGGCCACTGGAGCAGTAACAACCGAGTGTTCAGCCCCAGTGTCAACCATGAAAGCTATTGTTTGGCCCCCTACTTTCATTGCGACCGTGGGCTCATGGGGGCCAAGAGAGAAAGAGCCTGGTCCCCCTCAGTCCGATTCTATCTCAGCTAGACCAACAAGTTTCTTGCCTCGAGGTTCCTCCCAATATCGGCTGGGTTTTGAGGGCTCCTTCCGATTGGGACATTCATTCTTCCAGTGTCCCTTCTCTTTGCAGTATGCACATTGGTCCTTTGCTAAGGGAGCTCTGGGCTTCCCCCCTTTTGGTAGTTGGGGTCTTCCCATCTTTGCAGTGTCTGTTTCTTTTAGTGCTGCTGCGAGAAGGGTGGCTTTCTTTTTTAGTCTTCTCTCCACTTCTCTTTTGGCTGCGACTTCTCTGTTCATGAAAACTTTATTGACGACCTCTATCAGCTGAGTGATATTCATCCTGGCAAAGCCCTCCAATTTCTGGAGTTTTCCTCTGATACCTGGGGCAGCCTGTGCCACAAAGGAGGTATTTACCATTTGTTGACTTTCTGGTGCCTCGGGGTCAAACGGGGTGTATACACGGTATTCTTCACATAGTCTTTCATAGTCTCCGGGAGACTCCCCAGGCTGCTGTGTGACTGACGATAGTTTAGTCATGTTCATGGGCCTTTTAGCTCCAGCTCGGATTCCCTGAGAGAGGGCTTCCTGGTATCGTCGGATGTGGGCTTGTCCTTCTTCTGTGGTGAAATCCTATGTTGGGCATTCTTCAGGCACGGCATCTTGAGCCCTGACAGCAGCGTCATTGATCCCTGGAGGTGCGTGATCTTCTAGATACTGTCGTGTTTCTCTCATTCTTCTTCTTTCTTCTGTATTAAACAGAGTACGGAGTAACTGTTGACAATCTTCCCAAGTCGGTTGGTGGGTCTGGAAGATGGACTCCATCAAGTCGACCATTGCTTTTGGCTTTTCAGAGTATGATGGAATGTTGTGTGTCCAATTGAGGAGGTTGATTGTAGAGAAAGGTTGATAATACATCATGGAACATCTGGGCTGGACTGTTCCATACTCATTCTGTCTTTCAGGTTCTCTCATCTCCCTTACAGGCATTTGGAAAGCGTTAGGTCTGAGTCTGGGGTGCAGTCTGGCTGCTGGCCCTTGTCGGGGAGGGTTCTCCGGGTCCGGGAGGGGAGGACATCCGGGGCTGGAGGAGAGACAGATGGGGAGGAGTTTCAAGCTCAGGGGCAGGGGGTAAGGAGCCCGGTGAGTCATAAGGTGACGGAAAGATAGGATCTTCCTCCGGGTCTCCTGTAAACACTAGGGGAGCAGTGGGTTGCTTCTTTGGTTCCCTGTGTGAGGCTCTGAATAAGGCGGCTAAAAACCTTTGCCTGACTCTGCTTGCTATGGATGAATCGCACCCAAGGTGAAGGATTTTGGGCAATTTCAAGCCAGGAGTTGATGTATGGAAATTGATCAGGGTGACCTGGGTTCCCAGTGACTATCAGCCAAACCTGCTGTGCCACTTGAGCATCTAATGTCCCTTCTGGAGGCCATCCTACATTGAATATGGGCCATCTGGTTTGCAAAAGGTCCTTAACTTCCTGGGTATCATTTCACCCCATAATCACCTGAAAATCCCTTTTTAAAATTTTTGAGCATGACCTCTAAAATCATAGACTTACTGTGTTTTGATCCCATTATTAGTTCCTTTCTCATGTTCAGTGTGGCGGAGACAGACAAAGGGAGGGTATCCCCTTGGATGAGAGGATCAATCAGATACTCCTCTGGTTGTGTTCTGGAGGGGAACTTTAGGTGAGGTTTGGCAGTAGGGGCCTCAGCTTTGTGACTTGCAATCGGAGTCTAATCTGATGCTGCTCTGGACCATATGCCTGTCACCATGACGCAGGTGAGCCCACTCAGACTCCATAGACTTTTGGGGACCTTAAGGGTGCCTGTCTATGGAGCCACAAACTCAAACTCGACTAGCAAGCCTGGCCAAGCTGCACATTCACACACACACACACACACACACACACACACACACACACATACACACAAACACACACATACCAGAGTCTATTACATTCCCTCCCGCAAAATTTTCTACCTGTGAGACCATTAAAGTCTCTGGGGAGTGATCAGGTCCCCCTTCCACCCTCTTGGGTGGGCCTGACAACTTTGGGTCCCCGGCCTTACCAGTTCCAACATCAAGTCCAGGTCCTCACCTACCAGGTCTCTTGGAGTCCGGCGGGAATGACGGAGCGGGGCCGGCCCGAGGCAACCGAGCGGGAGACTGCCAAAATTCAGGCAGGGCGTGCCTTTTCCTTTACAATCCCTCGTTCCATCACTGCCTTGCCGTTTTCCCAAACTGGTGGCAACAATGGGCCAGTGCAGTTGGATTTCCTGGTCAGGGAACCAAATATGTTACGGAACCACACTGGAACACTGGCAGAAAAACCAAGTGGCACTCGGAGATCTTGGTGGATTGGAGATTTATTTAACACCGGCAGGCTCAGAGGAGACTGTTTCTCCAAAGATCTGAGCCCCAAATGCAAGTGGGAAGAGTAATTTATAGTTGTCGGCTTCCATGTTTGTGGGTGTATTCGTGGGCATGGCAAACAGGGCAAGAAGAACCCAGAAGAGAGGTCTCTAAGCCAGAGACCAGAGCTTGCTTTAGTCCCGTTGGCCATCTTTGGCACAGTACTTTATTCATTTCTCCAACAGTTAGAATAGTCACTTAGTCATCTGCCCTTCTAAAATGTAGAGTTTGTGATAGCAGGGTCCAGATCTTTTGTGCTCCCCATTAGGGCTAGTGCCTAGCTCATGGATTAATCCTCCCAGAATTTTCTGTCCTGGACAGTACTATATGAACACTGCCAAAGTCTGCTCTCTGACTCCCCTCTTCTCTGATCTCTGCTAATTCTCTCTTTTATGTTGACATGTTCTTATGAATTATTCGCACTGGAGTGCGTTCTCTCCACTTTGGGCCTTAGATATTGTCTTTTAAGGTAACTTTTGAAAACGTTTGATCCCAAACATTTGGGGCTGATTTCACAGTTTGATTATGAGGCTCTGCCTCACTGTCACTTCCACGTACTTCCTAACCTACTCATTGTCCTAATTGTACTTCCCAAAGCTAGAAGAGTAAGATGTCTGCTCATACCTATGGACTTCCACATGGTAATCTTTGAACACTACTTCATAATCCACACATACTTAAATATGAATGACTTCAGATGTTTCTAAAAATGTAATTGATCTTCAGGAATACAGATTTACCACCAAAAAACTGCCACAAAATCTGAAAGCAATGTGAATATAGTTGGCTTTTTTGATAGGTAAAACTAGAACAACAACAAAATAGACATGATAATGAGCTAAGTGTATGAAATTCCATAAGCCTGATAGGAATAATTTAATAGAAGCAGATGAAGACTATTCATTTACAAAAGATTTGAAGTCGCATTGTTGTTGCAACAATTATAATTGGGTTCTCTTTATAATTACTATTATGATTAGACTAATGGGTTAAGTTTTTTTTGTTTGTTTTTTGTTTTTTTTTTTTAGTGTGAGAAAAATTTATTCAAGGCTTGTTCTTACCTTTCATGTGTAAAAGAATCTGAGTAAGAAAGTGTCACTACGTGCCTATTAAGGGCTCTTGTTGTACCTGAGAAGAGGACTGCCAGCCCCTCGGTGCAGGGGGTGGTTGTTCAGACCAGGCAGCCTTTTGCGGGAGAGTGCATCTCTGAGGCAGGGGGCCTCTCTCATCACATGCGGTGAACACTCATCAGAGTACCTATGGAGAGCCAAATGCAAACTGACAGTCAGGAAAGGCTAATGGGGCAGTCTTCTCCCAGGCACAGAGGACAAGGACCACATGTATTTCATTCTCCACAGCATTCCTAGAACCTAGCCAAGTGCCTGGCACATGAGGGGCTCTTATAAATGTGTAAGTATAAATGTATAAATAGTATGAGTGATGTCATTATGCATTTTAGAGATTTTATTTGTTATTTATTGCTGTATACCAAATTACCCCCAAAATTAGTGTCTTAAAATATTTATTGCTTCCATTTTCTGTGGGTAAGGAAAACAGGCATGGCTTAGCTGGGTCCTCTAGCCCTGGGTCTCTCACTGCGCCGCAGTCATGTCAAAGCTTAACTGGGAAGGATCCACTTTCTGGCTCACTCACGTGGTTGTTGGCTATTGGACTAAGGCCTCCCTTGGTTCCTTGCCACGTGAGTCTCCACAGAGCACCTCACAACATGGCAGTTTGCTCCATCAGAGTAAGGAAGTGAGAGGACAAGAGTTAGTGTTATCAAGAGAGAGAGTGCTAGTGCTGCAGAAGCCACAGCCTTTTGCAGCCTAATCGTGGAAGTGACATCCCATCACTTTGGCCATATTCTGCTCATTAGAAGCAAGTAATGGGGTCCAGCCCACATGTGGGGAGAGGGGATTGCACAAGAGAATAAATACCAGGAGATAAGGATTATAGAGCCATTTTAGAAAGCTGCCTACCAGACCTTGAGATTTTTTTTAAATGATATTCCCAGTAAAAGAATTTTAATTTTTATATATCCTTTTTTAAAAACATTTGAGTTAAATGTGCCATATTTGTTAAGAAACAGCAGTTCATTTTTTCCTAAAACAACAACAAAAAACAAAGGTTATCACTGATAAATACAGCACCTGCAGTAAGCATACTTTAAAAATAATTCCAGATTGTTACATTGTAATAAATAATGACTTTCAGAGTATTTGAAGACCCAAATACAAGGGAGTGTATTGCAGCAAGCTTAATCAATGTTTAGTGATGATGGAATGTAAAATCGAAAAGCCAAGGATAGAAATCAAATTGCCTTTCTGCAGAAAGATCCTCAACAATTGAAAAACTGCTCCATAAAACTAAAGAACAGCTTGATGATTTAGAAAATAGAAACTACAGAAATATTCTGTAGTTCCTAGATATGTCCTCAATGCTTATTAGCTTGTCTGTTTGAGAGCAGAGAGGAAGGGCAACAAAAAGAGATTCAAATTAGTGAATTTTGCTCTGGCCCTGAGCCACACTGGTTTAGGACTATTAACTCTTCAGTATATCCTGGGCTAAAAATAAACCTTCTGCCCTTTTATTTTCAAATACTTTTCACTCTCTATATTCAAACTAGAACATAGACAGATATTATTAACTTATATCCAGACTTATTTGATGGACTCCTGAGTGAATGGATTTTGATAAAATTATTCGTTATATCCACAGTACTATTATTGTTTTGAAATAATGCAATCAAATTAGTCACCTCAGCAGCTCATATGACTTCAAGAATGCTAATTGGATATGTATAGAATGGGGGGCTCAATGACAGCCTGGCAATACTTCAGCCCAAGCCACTTCTAGATACTTAACCTATGACCAGGAAATGTCTTAGCCTAGCAATAGATTATTCTAATATGCCTAGCCAATAAAACTCATGCTTTTAAGAGTTTTTACTAGATTTATTTGAGTTTACAACTATAAGAATAAAGATCATAGCAGCAACTTATGGTCTGTTTTTATTTGCAACCCATTTCATAGAAGCAAAATATTTAGACCTGTGGTGAAGATGGAAAGATCACGGGCTTTGCAATTAGGCAGACATCAGTCTCTTCCTAGTTCCTTGATAATTGTGTGACCTTGAGTAAGTTACTTAACTTCCTTGGAAACTCAGTGTCCTCCTATATAAAATGGGACAAATGATGGTGTTGGTGGTGGTAATGATGATGATGATGATCACAGCTAACATTTGTTAAACACTTGTTATATACTGCACTATGTTATTTTTCTGTGCATTACTTTGTTTACTCCACATAATAATCCCAGGAGGTGTAAATGCAATTCATATCCTATATATGTCATATCATACACACTCACATACACATACTCACAGTGAAATTCTTTCAATATGCCCATTACATGGTGATTTTACCATTTTCAGCTTTACCTACCTCTACCTCAGAACCATAATCACAGAATTTGGTTAGACTCTTTCTTCTAGTGAAAGATACAAATTCCTTGTGAAAGCTTGTAGTCTCACAGATTATTAGGGGACATTTTTGTTTTCTGTACCATGTGGTTCTTTTCTGCTACTGGTTCTAAATGCTTTTTTTCTCCATTCCTAATACTTTTCATTATAGTGACTTCTTTGGGGTGAATAACCTTGAATTTATGTGTCTTATTTTTATCTGTGTGTGTGTGTGTGTGTGTGTGTATGTGTGTGCAGAATGATCATTGCTATTATAGCTTGCTTTTATTAAACAAATTCAGTTGTTTTTGGTACAACAGCCAGGAGGGAATGGTGAAGATAGACCCATCAGTCATTGGAATGTGTCAGTTTCCTTCATCTCCTATTTACTACCCAGATCTGGGGCTATTTTTACATGAATCTAGACTGTGTGCTTTTTCTAATATGTAGTTAACAATCTGAATGACACATTCTTTATAGTACCACAATAATTCCGTCCATTACATCACTTAATTTATGGGAGTGCTAACACCAAAATCGATAAACATTATTTCTGAAATGTCAAGGGTGTTAATGGTGTGATTAAAAAAGAAAAAGATTCTAAAATCTCTCTGCACAGAACCCTTTGATATACTGTTGTTGAGGCACACCTATCCAAAGCTGTGATATGGAAGACTTAAATCATTAAAACTCCGTCAACTTTAAAAATGTGTGTCGGCAGTTATTTTTAGCCACACGAATCTTTTGTGCCATATTGTAGAATTCTGTTAGCAGAGAGAGGGAGAGACTATATGTCTCAGAGAAGATTGTCTCAGGTTGTTTTGAGACATATCAACAGTTGCTAAGAAACCGTCGCTAATGCTTCTGGGAAATCCTGTAATATTTCACTTAGAAATTGGGAGAAATTTTTATAGAGCAAAGCTTCTTAGACAAGGAAAGCATATAAAGGGTGATATTAGAGAACAGTTTCAAACTGGAAAAAGTATTTTAAAGTTTCCTAGAAGATTGAGTTTAAATGGAGTTTCTTAGCACCATATAATCGCCTCTTACAGAATCCTGGAAGCTTTAATTTACATCTGATTTTAGAACAAGTAGCATTTTAAAATCTGGTCACATTTCAGTTTATTTTCCATGATTGATGTTTTAAAATGGAGATTAGCATTTCTTTTCACACAGAGAATTAATTAGCATGGTAGAACCGTGATTCCACTGATTCTCTTACTTTTTAGTGAAAGGACTGTACTAGTAGTCAACATTTAATAGGCACTGACTGTTTACTAGATTCTACAGTTGTTGATGTGTAATGGTTTTATAATCCAAATAGTTCTCTCTGATCAACTGTGTCATTGTAGATAGTGAAGAGATTTTCACCAGTCACCTTCACTGAGCCTTATGTTCCTCGGGGGTCAGGCTACCAGTCTAATATCAAGTCAGTGCACTATCCCATGTGGACTGTTGAGCTAATCACTTAAAACAGTCCAACATCCTATTAGCTGGAGTCTACCTGGCCACATAGAGAAGGCTTAATTCACATGGGAACATTACTTCTAGACAGCTGATTTAAATTACATGATTTGATCTACATGCTTTATTACTTCTGGGCTTAATATTAGAATCTGAGGAGAGAGTAGCAGTAATTCATTTTTTCTCTTTCTTTCATTCACTCACAGATACTAAATGAGCACCTATTATGAGCAAGGAGCTATGGTTAGTGCTGAGGTTAGGACACAGTTAACACATAGTCTTTGCCCTCGAAGAACTTCTATTCTGGTGGAGAGATGACTCTGCAAACAGCAGTTGCAAAACAGTAGGTTAAGAGTTGTCATGATAGTGTGTAAAGAGACGGGGAAGGAACAAGTGCAGTTTTCCTGTCTGTGAGGATGAGCGAAGGCCTCCTAGATGGAGCTGAATAGGAGTTCATTAGTCACACACATGGGGAAGGGGGGCAGGGTAAAAGGAAGTAAGCAGTGTGTGCAGAATCCCAAAGCCATGACCAGGAACAGGCTCTAATCATTCCTTAATGTGTGCAGGACAGGGGAGAAAGTCAGAGATGGGGCAGGACAAGTGAACAGACGCTCTATCATGGAAGGCTTGTTCTTTCAACATGTATGCAGTGATTCTCCAGCTTCATTTTGAAATGCTAGCATTCCTGTGTTTTTGATTAGAAGGTTACTCAAGGGGACTAATATTCATAGGGATGGAGAAGTAATAATATTAGGAGGGAAATAATGTTAGAGGGAAATATTAGGAGGGAAAGTTTGTAAGAATCGGTGAAGGGGCTGAGGCTGAGAGTGCTGGTTGAGGAGATACATGATCCAGCTTTTCCCCACACACGTGACTTCTTTCTCTCATGTTCTCCATCTTTCTGTGGCCTGCTCTACACCAGGCTGTTTTTGCAACTCCGGGCCTTTGTTCCCCTCTAGTTGGAGCACTTTCCCACCTGGCCTAGTGATCCTTTCTGAGTTTTCATGCCTAGCCCTCTGATGCTGCTGCATTTCTGTTTACAATACCAACTGGAGACTGTTCAAAGATATACGCTCCCTACTTAAGTGCAACCGCTTCCACAGCAGTGGCTATATTTTACTTTATTTTGTAGCATGCATAAGCAGCGTGTAACTTTTGTATAACTGAGGGCTAATAAATGTTCATTAACATGAAATGATGTGATAGAGGTTTTTTTTTTTTAATTATGTACGTACATTTTTTTACCTTCAGATTGTAGATCAGATGCCAAGTGCACTAATAATTTAGAAACCACCCAGATGTCTGATTATCACAGGGATGGGGCAACACCGGCAACTTGTCTTAGTGTCTGTTCACTTTGAGGCTCTTCCAACAAAGAAGCCAGAGCCAAGGCAACATTGATTGGGCCATTTGACTGGACTGAATCCACATTGTGGAGAAGGTTCATGGACCTGATGCTGACAATATAAGATGCAGGCACGCAAAAATATAGATGCAAGTGAGTAAAATTAATAATAGCAGCAAGTAAATACAAAGTGTCAAATAAATGATTCAGACTAATATATGCTAGAGGAATATAGAGGCAGTACAGAAGGCCAATAGTCCTTGAGTATGTAGTCAGCAAATTCAGCATTATTTCCTATCCCGAAACCCTGATTTTGCACTCCAATCAGAATATTCACCAGATAAATGTTTAGCTACTCTTCCAGTAAATGTGTTAACAAAGAAGCTTGTATCAGAGTTGCATGAAAAGTCATGCTTGAAGTAGACCAGAATGTGGTATTGATTAGTGTATCTCTTCCTGTGCTAGAGAAGCAGAGGCTATCAGGGAAAACGTCTGTGATGGTTTGACTAGTACCCTCTCCCCAGTGTTACAGAAGGAACAGAAACATTCATGGTGATTTTGTGCTTCTTTTAGCTGGAACCATCTAGTCAGACAAAGTATTGGTCATCATAAAGTCAATAATAAAAACACTTGCATGGAACATGTTTTGTTGTCAAGGTAAAGGTTTCTTGGAGGAAAAATCAGAATTATTAGTACTAGACACCCATCTATAGACCAGCCCATTGAACACAATATGTTTGGAATCATGATAAATATCTAGCACCATTTTTCCTTTGACATGGCAAAAACAGGTAGAGTTAGTGTTACCTCTGCTTCCCAATTTGGAACCAATTGTGTAACCAAGGAAATGAGAGGCCAGATGTCAAGTGCACTAACATAGTATAACAAACATAGTGGCTAAGAACATTGATTTAGTGCCAAACTGCTTGTATTCAAATGCTGGCTTTTCCAAACTAGTCGTGAAGCAAGGGACAGATCCTCTGTAGGCCTCAGTTTCCTCATCTGGAAAATAGTGACAATACTTCATGGAGTTGTTGCATGGATTAAATAAAATAATAAATATAAAATATTTAGAATAGGTCCCAGTGGGTGCCTGGGTGACTCAGTCAGTTAAGTGTCCGACCCTTGATTTAGGCTCAGGACATGATCTCATGGTTGTGAGATTGAGCCTCACATCGGGCTCTGCACTAAACGTGGAGCCTGTTTGGTATTCTCTTTCTCCCTCTCCCTTTTGCCCTCTACCCCACTCACTTGTGTGCTTTCTCTCTCTCAAAACACATAAATAAACATTAAAAAAAAAAAAAAAGAATAGGTCCTTGCACACAGTATGCAACCACACAATAAATATTAGTTGTCAGTGTTGTTAATTATCCTATCTCAAGTTGATGATAAACATAGTCTCCATTAACAATTTTAGCAAATTCAAAATTAATACTACCATGTGGTTAGTATAGGACATAAGATCAAATCACAAATAACATTATACTTATAGAGAGATACACTCATATTTTTTTGCCATCATTTGGTGGAGCATTTGGTGATTGTAGCTTTGTGGATATCTGCCACTGGGGTAAATAGCACCCCACATGGAGATAGCCCTGGGCTCTGGAAGGTAGAAGATACTCTTTAGGATTTCAGAGGCACATCAGCCATGCAGTTGCATGGGCATGAGTAGAACTGTACATCCCAGGATAACAATCAAGACATATTGTTCTCTCAGGTTTCAAAGAAAACAAGTATCATGCTTAAGAAATTTAGTCACACCATCTCTGATACAGTCCTAAGAATAGCATTGTAATTTGTATGCCATATACTTGGTTTTAACAAGGCATTTGATTCTGTTAAGCACATTGGTAGGCTAAAAATCCTACAAAGACAGGCTGTACGGTGAAGTTTATAAGCAACATTTGTTTACTCTGCGAGGAAATGATGGTGAGAGTTATAGATGCAGACAGAGATAGCAAATGCATTTACAGTGACTAATAGCACCAAACAAGGCTGCATTCAGTACACCATTATCATCTGCTATCTGTTTTTTTGTTTGTTTGTTTGTTTGAAGATGCCCTTTTGTTGCCTTCAAAGATTGTGATTAAGGTATTAACATGAAGGTTAGGTCAGATAAGAATGCATCCAATCTCTGCCATATGTAGATGGCAAAAGCAAATTATTATTTAGAATATAAACAACCTTATTACATATTGTCTGCAAGCTGATGACTGCACATAGGTGGCTCACAGTCAGAATGATGAATAACAGTGGTTGGGTTGGTTTGCTAAGTTGTGCATCACTCTGGTTATATTATCCATCCCCAAGCAGATAAAGGTTCTCTGAGATTTCTCTGGATCACCCCTGAAAGTTAGAAGTTTTATCATCTCAGAGGTGTCTTCTCTTGCCATCAATCAGCAATAACCAACAAATAGAGAGTTCGTGGTGGTGTGTGTGAGAAGCACTGTGATAGACAGCAGTGGCCAGGAAATAGAAATCTATAGCATGGTCTCCCTTTCCAAAGATGGGGTGATAATTCACAGATTACACAGCAGAATTAATCAATAATAAGTTCTATAATAAGACAGCTCTAAAGAGGTGCTATAGGCAGTGTATGAAAAAGTACAAGATTACTGATAGAGATTATTAGAAGACAGATTTATTGTGAGCTGAAATGGTTCTAGAAAAACTTCCTAAAAAGAGAGAGAGAGAGAGAGAAGGGCCTGAAATTGTCAGTGATTATTTGGTAGATGGGGAGGAAGATGAAGGATTATTCTAGGGGCATCAGACAGAGATGAGGAAACACAAGGTATACTGAGAGTTGAGAACAAACCTGATTGAAAGGAGTATAAGATACACGAAGAGCCAGGTTTTAAAACTAGAAATTCTGTACCTTTGAGGATATGCAGTAGTAGCAAGGTGTGACAAGACACATCAGGATAACTGGGTTTGTGGAGTATGAGCAACAGAAGAACTTTTGTTGTTTCATTTGCTGTATGTCTTTGGGGCTTAAGAGGAGTTCCTGGCATGTGGTGGGGGCTCAGTGCAGACCTCACTCTACTTGTCTGTGATTAGGGGTTCTCTGATAAAATAGAAGGCTTTAAAGATAGTTTGATGCCAGCTTGCAGGGAAACCGAATAGAAGGCCACATAGTTCAAGCTTCATAGTTTTGGATTTCTTATCTAAGGATCACAACCCCCCCAGGCTTCCAGTGTATGAGAACCCCTTCAATTGTAGACAAAAAGCTGTGTGCATTATGCATTATTCTAAGGTCCACAGCCCTTTTAGGATATTGAAAGGGATTCATGCCCCCAAAAGGATTAACTTTGCTTAAATAGGCAGTGAGTAATGAGGAATAATTTTGAGCAAGAGAGTGACGTAAAATTGGTAATTGGAGTGATGAATCAAGTGTCTGTGCAAGGTGAGAGAGTGGAGAGACTGGAGCAAAGGAAACCAGGTAGGAGGCTGCGGCAGGCTAGAGGGAGACAGGTGGTATGTGGGACTGGATTGTCTTCAAGGAGTTAGAGGAAATGGCAGGGAGAGGGGTTGGTTTAAGGAAAGCTATGCTCTGGGGTATACTAACAAAACGTTTGTGGAGAAGATTGGGAAATGGGAGGTGGTGAAGTTAGAATCAGTTTCCAAAGAAATCAATCAATCAGTATTTATTTATTCAAGCCTCTTGAGTCTTCACCACATTGATGTAAGGCTTTTGTGTAAGGATCTATTCTTTTCTCAGTGAGAGTTTAGCTCTTCCTTGCAAGGCCTGATTGGAAAGATTGGGATGCCCCCCCATGTGTTAAAAATAAGGACATCAGTGAATTGAAAGCTGCAAACTCGCATGAATGCCAACATTCAAAGTTTGTGGGGTTTTGTTTGTTTGTTTGTTTTTGTTTTTGGGTTTTTTTTTTTTTTTGGTTCAAAGTTATCTGATTTCAAATTTCTGGTTAGATTCATGGAAGTTGAAATACCTTCAAATATTTAGGTTACTTCTGTTTTTGCAAGTGTTTAGTTGACCAGTTGGATAATTAAGCCCTTTTATGTCTGTGTCACACACTCCTGCCTCAAGAGATTTTAATTTTTTTTGAAAAAAAAATGTTTAGAAACAGTGTCTCATTGTTTCAGTGCAAATTAGTTTGGGTTGATCATATTTAATCAGAAAGTATTAGAATCCTAAAAAATAACATATCCCAGCTGACCATACAGTAAAAAATAAAATCATGTACCTTCCTCTCAGGTGATACAAAGATAATGGGAAGCATCACACTATGGGAATGTTCACATTTTGCTTCATCACCTGAGTCAGTAGGGAAAATTAACTTTCTGGGCCCTTGAGTCAACCTCACCCAACTGTTTGCAGTTTATCACATCTGTAAGGCAGAGGTCAAGGGGGAACTATGGAAAGGAGACACTGTTCAAAAGTTTAAGTACTTTGCTGTCCAAGCAGACTCCAGGTCAATCTGTCTGCCAAAATTGATCTCAAAACCAAAATGGCTTTGGCCCCATTATCTGAATATGACTGTCAGAGCCACCTTCAGTCCTCTGCTGCTGTAGCCTATACTGAGGCCCTTTTCAGATGGCCTGGTGTCTTCCTTGCTGGTATCCACACAGCAGGTATATAAAGGAGCATCTCCCTGCCTACTGAGTGATTGGATGGCTCTCTGGTGGTCTCTGGTGGTGAATATTATATATGCTTCTAGAGGGAACCGCCGAATACTTGACTCCATTACAGCAAACACAAAAACAAACATTTGTACAAAAAAACTAAAATTCTCTGGTATGAACCTAAGTCTGATGGTAACTTCTAGTTGTAACTCTGAAGGATCATAGTATCATTTATGTATGATATAGAGCAGCATTTTAGAGTGAATTATCCATATAATATTTAATCTCTCTCTCTTCTTCCCTCCCTCCCTCCCTCTCCCCTTCCACCTTCCGTCTCCCACCAACAAAAACTCAAATTCTCCAATAGTTCTTTTAACAGGCAGTTCTCAAGATATGCCTGTTTGGGTGTCTGTGGGTGTATATAATTTATTATTAACTTTTTGATAAGCAGCTCTCTGTAGATCTGAACATTAAACCTCTTAGGTATCACAGTTACAAATGTCCATTTTAGCAATTTGCTTTTGTACCAGGAGGTGAATTAGACATACTGAGTTGTTATATCAAAGAGAGCTGGTATGTATACCTCAACACATACATTTCTGTGCTGCATGTTACTAAAGTACATGAGGGTTCTTTTTAATTCTTGGTATAGTGTGTGTAATCAGTGACGTAAACATCATCCATTAGTCAGTTCAGCCTTCCCTGAAGTATTAGTATGCTAAACAATCCTATTACCACAGCATTATTTTGATACTTTATTAAAAGTCCTATAGCTCTAGCATTGGTATACTCAAACACAGCTTTATGCAATTAGGATTATAATGGAAGCTTTATTACAGTGATATACAACTTGTATCATTCTAATAAAAGTTCCTGTACCTAGCAATGCTTTAATAATGTTGTTTCTGTAACAGTGATTCCTCAGTAATGGAGCTTCTCTCATGGCAACTTCATTATTAGGAAATGATTTCAGTAATAGAAATGCAAATAAAGATTTTGAGAGGAGGGTTTTATGCATGGCTCTATTACTGACCTGCTATCTTTTCATGCATTACATCTAATCATTATAAAACTACCATGTAGATTATAGTTATGCTTATTACTATCCTGTTACATTTTAACATTTGTGTCCTTCCAAATTATTAAAATTAACTGCCATTTTAAAATAAAATTCAAGGGTTAAAATAATTTAAATTTTAATTAAATTTTGTTTCTAAAGCATTAAAAATGTTTCACAAAACACCACCTCTAATTTATTTTTATTGTATCAGAGACTGAGTAGACCAGTTGCATTCACACTGGAGCGTATGTACCCCTGGGTGTATACGAAGACTTCCCAAAGGGTGTGTGTGTGTGTGTGTGTGTGTGTGTGTGTGTGTGTGTGTAGTGGGGGAGGGTTATGGAGAGTTTTAAAGGAATTAATTTCCAGATCTTCTACTTCCATATGCACCCTCTCATAAAATCCATCTGTCTGAAAAGGCACTTGTGGCCAAGATTTTCCTTTCCCACTTTCCCTTTTTGCCTTTCTGCCACTGTACAAAACAAAGGCATGCCTCATACCCATCACATCCCTTACCATGGCATATGGCTCAGCCGGGGCACTAAAAGGAGCAACTGGACCATGCCTTTATTTTAGCCCCCCTCTTCTGCCCTCAATCTCTATTTTTATGAGCCAAGAAGTATAGGACAGTGTATAAGTAAGTGACTGGACTATGGAGCCAGAAAGTCTGTGTGTGGATCCAGGCTCTGCGACCTGGAAGAGTCATCTAAGCTATCTCAACCTTAGTTTTGGCATCTATAAAATGGAGATAACAATAGTAGAGTGTTGTGAGGATTAAGTGGGTTCATACATGTATGAAAAAGTGTGACCTGTAGTTCATACTAAGTGGTGCTATTATGATTTCCAAAAATATTTCACTTTTTATTTTTTGCCAAATTTTAAATGTTTAGTTTTGATTAACTAAATAATATTAATAATTACAGTTAAAACTCAGACATCTTAGTTAATTTAGCACTTAGAGGAGAATGGTCATGGGAACTTTTGGAAAATGAACTCTTTTCTGTCTATATGCTTTTGTTTACAAGAATAGGATCAATAAAAACCTTTTAAGCATAAAATATACATTAGGGTAAAGTTCTTTGACAGAAGCAGAATGGAGATAAATTCAAGGAGAAAAATGTAAAACATCCAATTGTTCATATATTTTTTTAAATGAATGATAGTGAGTATTATAATGCTGTGGCATTTATGTTTGATTACATTTAAGAGAGTGACATGATAATCCTTACAATTGTGTATATGTATAATAGCATATATTTAAAATGGTGAATATTACAATATACTGGAAATTATACCATTTGCAACTTTTTAATGAAAAATTTTGGAAGTCAATTTATTTTACATTGAGAGAGAGTGAGAGAGATTGAGAGCACGAGCAAGGAAGGGGCAGAGAGAGAGGGAAAGAGAGAATCCTAAGCAGGCTCTGTGCTATCAGCGTGGAGCCTGATGCCTGGCTCAGTCTCACAAACTGCAAGATCATGACCTGAGCCCAAATCAAGAGTTGGACACTTAACCAACTGAGCCACCCGGGCACCCCTATAAGATATATATTTTTTAAGAGTAGGTGTGTATAAGCAAAAGTGTTCACAGACATTGGGATAAGACACTGACTTGTAGGAGTAAAGATGTAAGTGAAAGTAGTGTTATAAAATTACCTTTTTAATTTCTGTTTTATGAACACTAGGTATTAAGAACGTAGGTATTAAGAATAATATCTTTGAGCCCCATGACAGGCTCTGTGCTGATAGGTCAGAGCCTGAAGCCTGCTCTGGATTCTGTGTCTCCTTCTGTCTCTGCCCCTCCCTTGTTCATGCTCTCTCTCAAAAATAAATACTAAAACATCAAAAAAAAAAAAAAAAGAATACCATCTCCTTTATCAAGTTAGAAAACTAAATAAAATTCTAGAATTCTGAGGCTTTCCTGGCAGAAAGTCAAATTGACTCTATGTGGACTAATGCTGCTGAGTATCTCCAGTGCTTCACAGAGTAGGTCAGTGTATGGACAACACATGCACTCCCAAGTTGATTAGTATGTGACGCATGGGAGAGGGCTCTTCCTTTGAAGGGGGAGCTGGATTTGTCCTTTGATCTATTTGTAGTTGTAGAATGGGCCCTTTCAGAGTGGATCTTGTCCTGAGGCCAAAATGGGGAGACTCTTCTGCTGGATGAATGCTTTGAGACTTTTACATCATGCTGGAAAAGCAGCTGTTACTACTACTGGAAGACCACCAGCTAAGACCAAAAAAAAAAAAAAAAAAAAAGAATGGGCCTCATGAGGAACATGCTAAAAATAGAGTGTTTTCAATGTAAAAAAAAAAAAAAAGGTGTTGAAGAAAATTCACATTCCCTCAGGTGTGTTTATTGACGATTATATTTACATCAGTTTGACATTCTTATTTCGTGCCATGCCTCAAGATGGAAGTTTGGATGCCAATTTCTTAGTGTGCAAGTTTTGTGTCTGCATATCCATGGTTGTAATCATAATGAATATACAATGCTGTGTGCTGGGTTTTTACACTTAACATTATTTTCCAGACCCTTGCCAAGGAAAGCCCAGAGCTTTTAGAGGAGTGATCTGATAATACTGTAGTCATATTTATACCAACTGCCACCAAATCCGAGGAGAGCACGAACTTTACTTAATGTAATTTGTTATGGCCTATTTTAATGGCCATTTGAGACCCAGGTATCAATTGTTGGAGACTCAGGTCAGATAATGCAAGCCTCCTCTGAGACATCGAAGCTTTGGCATGCCGCTTGTGAAAAGTTGCTGACCCTGCCCCAGCCAATCTGGAAAAGCAGCATCCAGGAACATGATGTGTTTACAGGCATTTGAGAGAGTCACCAAACCCCACCCTGAGCCCTAACCCTTCTCCATATATTTACTGTCCTTCACCAAGTCAGTAATTCCCAAGGGCTGCATCCTATGGCCAAGTCCAAAATGGCATAAATCCTAAGCTAGTTGCCTAGAGTTTTTGTAAAGTCTGTGTGATGTTTTTGTGAAATATTCCCAAGGAGGATTTAATTCTAACATTAAGACACTGCTGTTTAAAACATTGAGGGATTAGTCAAGTAGTTTGTATTGGTGGCAGTTATATTAGTTTTATAATTTTGGAGGGAAATGTGATAATATAGATCAACAGCTATATTGATATCCCCACTGTTTTTACTCATTCCTAAAATTTTATTATAAGGAAATAATCTGTAGTCCATAATACACATGCATGCATGCACAATGTATAATAGTATAAAACTGGAAAACGGTGTAAATATTTAACAGTGGAATAATTGTAAAGTCTATTATATCAACCAGATGGAATATTATATACCTAAAAAGAAAGTTAAAAGGAGTATGCAAAATATGGGAAAGTATATATGAAATAATGTTACAAGGTAAGAAGAAAAAATGAATCACAAAATTATATATACACGGTGTACATAACTATGAAAGATAGGTAGAAGGATAGATATCAATAAATTTGGGAAGCAATCAGCCTTTAAGAAAAAGGAAGAACAAAAACTTAAGGATGACTGAGTCTGAGGCAATCATGAGATTCATTGACTGCTGGTGTGAGAGGACATGTGGGAAAATAACAGTGACTTCTGAGCTCTGCCTTAAGTCCTTGTGGAAAGCCTGTGAATTTCCCAGTACCAGTTTTCTTTTTCAGTTTTAGACTCTCTTTTTTGTGTCCTGTACTTTCTTGTCTAGAAAATACTGAACTATATCCAAGCTATAAAAATCAGTTCTTAAAATTCCAACAGAAGTTACTATGGAGAAATGTAAAAAAAATGGATTTGGTTGGGAAATTGGATTAAAATATACATTTTTTTTATCCTGACATTGCTTACATTTTTAATAAAATATCTTTAAAAATAAGAAACTGCCATTCTTGCCCATATGTACCAGTTTATTTCTCTCTCTAATATATGTTTGCAAATACCAGGATGCAATTATTGTCTGAAGAAAATCTGTGATTACAGTTTTATATAGAGGAGTATAATTTCTTAATACTATAGCCTGTTAGTAGCATTGTTTTTGTTACCTAGTTTCAAATTATTAGTAGTCTAAAAAGTGGGAAAAATATCTCATAGTAGCTGATTTTTTTTTATAATTTTTAAAAAGATTTATTTATTATTTTTGAGAATGTGCATGCAAGCAGGGAAGGGGTGGAGAGAGGGAGGGATGGAAGATCCGGATCAGGCTTTGTGCTGACGGCAGCAAGCCCCACATGGGTCTCCAACTCACAGACTGCAAGATCATGACCTAAGCTGAAGTCAGACACTCAACTGACTGAGCCATTCAGGTGCCCCAGTAGTAGCTAAATTTTTGTAGGTCGTATCTTCCCCTAACATGTTTCATTATTAGATAAGTAATAAGAGATTTATAATGGGTTTATCACCTCCTTAGGAATTTTCTTCAGGTAGTCTCTTTTGAGAGATCTTCTAAAAAGAAAAACTAATTTTAACTTAAATCACTGGGAAATCTGCTTCTGGGAGTAAAGGGAATCTTTTTATTACCAAAGTTGTATAAGAAGCAGGAAGGAAATACATAAATGTTAGCTGTAAACTAGGGTGCTTTCATTAGGAATTTATATTGATTATATTTATCTGAAGAGAGCATTGTGATATTAAGAAATCATCTTAAAGATTCATCTGTATGCCTTTTCATTGCTTTAAAATTCTATTTGGCACCATTCTAAAAAGTGATTGTACTAACAGACTGCTAGTTTCTTTTGTATTGCTCATAAAACATCTTCCTGGATGGTAGTTGCCATACATTAATATCTGATTATCAATGAATTAGGTTGTTTTTAAGTTTGTTCTTGAAAATCCTTGAATTTTGTGATTGCTGATTCACCTCTCTATTATGCCCCAACATACCTAGCTCTAAAATATGGTCACTGTTTTAGTGAGTATCTCAGAAATAGACTCGGTAAGCCAAAAATGGTCACCATTATGTAATGTAGTGGAAGTGGGAAAAAAAGAATTAATGCTTGGAAAGAACAAGCTCCCAATTGTTTTCCTTTAAGACAAAAATAGAATAAATGTAATGCCTGCAAGTTGTTTCATGCTGAAGTGCTACATTTAGTCCTTAGCAGGCTTGGCAATGGCAGGGAGAGACTACGTTCTATTCTGGAATCTGGACATGAGTCTCAACTCCATCATTTCTGAGTGTCATGACCTTGGATAAGCCACCCCTCTGAGTAATTTTCTACAAAAATGGGTGGAGGCCAAATAAACATTCTTCCAACACTTAGGGGTTTGACTAGAGAGAGACACACTGACAGTGTCCTCTACTGACACCATCACCGATCAGGTATTTTTAAAAAATGGATGTTTCTACCGGAACAGGACATTTTAATAAAAACGTTGATAGGGAACACAACAAGGCTTTTAAACAGAGACTTAGAGTCCTTTTTGTCTTCATTCAAATCTGCTTTATTTTTCTTTCTGTGACGCTGTATAAAAATCTCATCAATATACAAAATCATTCTGAGCCTCAGATTTTCTCATTTTCTCTGGATGAGAGCTTTGATTAGCTTTTTACAAGTTCTTCATTAGTAATTGGCTTGCTTTTTTGTTTTTGTTTTTGGCTGTTGTCTCTAATAAGTTTCTGTTCTATCAAAGAATTCTTTGAGGATGGTCTGAAATACTCTACTCTGTGTTATGATACAGAATATTACAATTTAATATTCTTTATAAAATGCAACCAACAAGTGCTTTCCAGATTAAATGTTCATTTCTTCTTTTTGATGCTGGTGGCTGGGATGGGTTGTTCAGTCTTATCATCATGCCTGACCTAGTTGTGCAGCCGTTCCTATTTAATTAATAGACATTTACATAAGCTCTTTTTCCCCCAGCAAGCTTCATAATGGTCTTGTTGGTTATCTCCTTTCACCCTGTGAAGTACCAGCAGTGCTATTTCTATTTTGCATATCAAAATACTGAGAGATTAAATAATGTACAACAAATTGATAACTGAATAAGTTTGGGAGCTCAGAATTCTGGCATATTAACAGTGTTGCTTAAAGCAACAACCCGTATAGAGTCTATAAATATATTCAAACTCTGCTTTCTAATCCAGGAGTTGGAGTTGGGACTGTCAGCAGCTTAGGGAGGGAGCCCTTTGTAGATGTAGGCAGGAGTGGGAGAATTAGTTTCTGGACTCCCTCTGGAGCCATGAAAGGAAAGTTTTTTGTTAGCGGAGGAGGTGGTGTCTAAGAACTATTGCTGTGATGTTTGTAATTTTTAATAAAAATTCTGGGAAGCCTGGTGGCTTCTGTGCAGCATATGAATTTGAAGAACCCTCCTATTTTTTTTTTAAATCTGACTTTCCAAACATCATTAGAATTTTATTCCTAATTAACTGGCCAACAAATATCAACAGGTGCAACTTGAACAAAGCATAGCTTCTCTGGGCTCCCTCTGCCTCTCCAAGAACTGAGGAGACTTTTAGGGTACTTGGGCAAGACTTTCATTTCTTTCCCACATATATCTATTTTTAAATATTCTCTCACTGTCTTTGTATCTTTATCCTCACACACTCAGGGGGGAGAAGTCTGTCCTGGGATATTTTCCACCTCTTCCCCCCTGCCCTGCCACCTTTTTTTATGTCTTTTCAAAACTATAAGAGGGGATTGTTTGTACTTCAAACCTTGCTTCTTTGCCTTGTCTAGGTGTTGATTACTTCCAGAGCATTCTTTGGATCTTATAGGGATCACTTCACTTATTTAACAATGTCACCAACACAACAAACAAAAATAAATATTTTTTTCTTCTCTAACTAACCACACTTCTCGGTCTTTCTTAAAAGATGGAAGTCTGTGTGTCCCTTACTTAACTTCCTTTCCGCTAAACCTGGGGTGATCTCTTTCTGTCTTAGAGCCTACCGCCACAGGCTTCTCCAAGTCCTGCTCACTGTTTAAGGCCTGGAACAGATAAGTGCCATATCTCCAGGAAATCTTCGCTGCCCCTCCTCCACCAGTCTGAACTGAACTCTCCTTTGTCTGAGTTCCCGTATTCCTGGGTTTGTACCTTTTGAGTGGTACATAATCTGTTGTGTATGAGAGTGATTTCTGTAACCCTTGAATTGCGGATACCCTAATGAGCATGGGGAGAGATGAGGAGTGAAGAGAAGATGTCCTATTCAGTTTTACTCAAGGCCCCTCTTAGCTCATGAAAATACATACCCCATGTACAGTCTGGTGTTTCCAACTGCATGGCACCCAACACAGTGTCATGGAAACCCCTCACAATACAGCAAGCATTAGATCTGCAGAATGACAAGAGGAGTTGAGGAGGCATCGGGATCTCACCATGAGTATCACTCCAGGCAACAAACAGTCTTTCCATCCATGGGTTCTCGCACCTGGGCTGCCTCTGCAGCGTGGTTTCATTCTCATTTATTGGCGACCTCCTCTCTGGCCTCCAGCACTTGCAGGCCTTCCTCAGGATACCCTCAATCTCACAGTGGGGAACATCTCATTTTCTGCTAGTGTCATTGAGAACCCCACACAATCTTCTCTGGGGTGGGAAGCCTCCTGATGCCTCTTCTCCAAATGATGAAAATAAATAAATAAAATAAAATGAAATGAAACAAAACCCATCCCACAGAGCACATCTCTCTCTGCCAGCTTTTCTGGTTTCTGCTCACAAGTCCTACGATTCACCCCCCACCGTCAGGCCAAATGACATTTCTGTTCTCCCTAGGGATCTGCTTTTCCATTCTCTTTAGAAATCCTAAGTAGAGGGGAGTGAGTGGTGAAAAACTTACCTTTGGAATTCTCTCCCCTAGAGATGCAACTCAGGACTTTAGTGCTAGGGGTGCAGCTGGACTGTAAACCCCAGGAGTTGAGATAATGCAATGCTGTTTGATATCTTTGTAGTACCTAAAGCTAGACTGTTAACCCCATGAGAGTAGATTGTGCTTCTGTCTTGAGTCTGCTGATATCTCTAGTGCCTAGAACAGTGCTTGGCGTATGGAATGATGCTCCTCAAATATTGGTTGAATAAATGAATGGTGAATAGATGGATAGATGGATGAATACTTAGCAAAAGTTTTACCCACAGGAGGTATTCAGTGATGTTTATTGAATGCATTAGTAAAGCAAAAAAGAAAAGAAAAGAAAAACACATGAACTAATATGGGATTGAGTTAAGTAGAAAGTGATGAGTTTATTATACATTTTAGTAGTGTTTCTTAGTTTCTTAAGGTGTCTGGATAACACACCTTAGGGGGATACTGTGGTGTGGCAGGGCATAGGCTAATTCGGAGAATTAAAATATGCATCTTGGTGCATCAGTTCTTTTCAGTAGTAATATAGGATATTATCTTTTGTGTGGAAGCCAATAGATAGATTTTAGAATATAGTGCATAGTTTACATAAGTTTCTATGGAGAGTTATTCCTGACTATGCCTTCAGACCCTCTCCTTTGTTCTTAGATGTACTTTGGAAGAAATATTTGGGAACACAGATAGTGAAGATTTTATCTTATCTGGAGACTCCTATAAATGTACAGAAGATTCTGCTCCTGGTTTTGTGACAAAGAGAAAGAATGTTTCTTTTCCTTTAACATCCCTACAGTGGCATTGGAGGCCACTGGTGCATTCCACACAAACATTCCCCTTTACAGAATAGGTTGCATATGCCAATAATTTATCTTGGTACAGTAGCATGTATTTGTCTATGCAGTCATTCCATTAATATTTATTGAGTGTCTACTAGGTGAAAGGCACTGCTATGGATGCTGAGATTGAAATAGTAATGAGAATACTTTCTCTGTCCTCAAGAAATTACAGTATAGTAACAGAAGGCTCCTGTAAATGGTCGATTACCTGTGCAGAATGGTGTGGAATTGAGCAGTAGGCTTAAGCATGGGGTGCAGTGGGGACACAGAGGGAGGGCAACTGATGCACGATTGGGGTAAAAGAAAGCTGAGATCTACAGTTCATCAGTTTGAGCCCCCAATCAGGCTCTGCACTGATAGCATGGAGTCTACTTGGGATTCTCTCTTACTTCTCTCTCTGCCACTCCCTTGCTCACGCTCTCTCTCTCTCTCGCTCAAAATAAAGAAATAAAAAAAAATTTTTTAAAAGAAAGCTGAGATCTGTAGGAGAAAAATGGACATTAGTAGGTAGGAAAGGGTGGGAGGGTATTCCTAACAGAGAGAACCTCATGTACAAAGGTTTGGAGGTAAGAAAAATAGTGTTTGGGGAACAGCAAGTAATTTAATGGTAAACTGTACATAAATATAAGTAAATATCTAGTTTTCTAATTCTGAATAGGATTTTTAAACACAAAAATGATAAAAGAAATGAAAGAAAAATTATATGTTAAATTATCTAATGTTATATTCCCCATATAAATCATCATGAATAAAATTTAAAGATAATGAGAAATCTGGAAATTTAAATTATTTTTAGTAATTCGGCATCTTTTATGGGAGCAGGTATTACCTGTTTATGGACCACTATATTTCTAACATTTGAACCATTGCATGACTCACGGTGATGGTTGAGTGAATGAAAAGGATCAGTGTCCTCAAAAGGTACAAAAGAGCTAAAACATATTAATAATAAACCCCTGCAAAACCTCACTAGACAAATAGTCAAGAAAACATGAATAGACACTTCAAGTTGGGAGTCATCCTTGTTCTTTCCTATTTCTTACACAGCGTATTGAATCCTTTAGCAAATCTTGTTGGCTCTCTATTCAAAGTAAATCCCAAACCTGACCATTCTCCCCCATCCACACTACCATCACCTAGTATAGGCCACCACCATATCTGAGTTACTACAACCCCTCCTAGCTGGTCTTCTGCTTCTCCTTCTTCTACAATATCCAGACTGATATTTTAAACTGTAAATCAGAATATGTCACTTCTTTTTCCAAAATCCCCCAATGTCTCCCCATCACACTCAGAATAAAAGTCCAAATCTTTTATATGCTTTGCAAGGCCCTACGTGATCTTACCTTTTGGTTACCTTTCCAGTCTTACTTCTGCCAATATTACCCTACATTTCATCTGGCCACACTGGTCTTCATGCTGTTTCTGGAACACTCCGAGCACTCTCCCTCACTAGAATCTTAGTGTCTTTGCATTTGTTCTTCCCAAGCCAAAAATACTCATTTCCCAAAGAATTACATGGCTTGCTCTTTACTTGGTCAGCTCTCTGCTGAAACGTTACCTGTGCAAAGAAGCCTTCCCTCACCAACTTACATAAAATAACATGCCTCCCCATTTGACCTCTTAACCATTTGACCCTTTCTGCTTTACTCTGTATAGAACATATAAAAAGAGTGAAAGATGTAGACCCAGAAAATTCCTAAACATGTGAGTGTGGAATTAGGATCCCTTTTATTCCCTTTCCATCCCTAGGCACCAGAGAGAAGCATATGTAAACTTCTCTGGAAGGATGCGTTTTTAATCCTAGGCATCAAAGAAATACTAGATTTATAGTTCTACTACCAGGTCACAATTTATTTTTTTTATTTAAAAAAATGTTTTATTGGAGAGAGAGAGGGAGTGTACATGCCTGAGCAGGGGAGAGGGGGCAGATGGAGAGGGAGAAAGAGAGAGAGAGAGAGAGAGAGAGAGAGAGAGAGAGAGAGAGAGAGAGAATCTCAAGCAGGCTGTATGCTCAGCATGGAGCCCAATGTGGGGCTCGATCCCATGACCCTGGGATCATGACTTAAGCCGATATCAAGAGTCAGATGCTTAACCAACTGAGCCACCCAGGCACCCCAGTCACAGTTTAAAAAGTACAGAATTCATAAGAAGCCATTAAAAGTGAGAGGTAGCAAAAACCACAAACTATAGTATCAGATGCTCAAATTCATATGTTAAAATTTTTGGTGCAAAATATAAAATAAATATGTTGAATATGATTCTTTAAAAGGAAGGAAATACTGACAGTATAATGTAGGAAGAAGAGACTATCAAAAATAATCAGGTAAATGTAATAAACAATCAAATAGAAACTTCAGAAAGGAAAGCATCTAATTAGAAGGCCTAACTAGAAAGCAGATAAATATAGTTAAAGAAAGCATTAATGTGTTAGAAGACTCTGAAGAAATTATACACATTGTTGCAAAAACTAAAAGGAAGATGGTAAATATAACAGGTTAAGAGATACTAGGGAGAGAGGAGGAGAAACACATGTCTGATAGTAGTTCCAGAAAGAGGGCCTAGAGAGAATGAAGAGTGAATATTCACAAAGCTGTTGGTGAGAATTTTCCAGGACTGTTGCAAGGACTCTGATATTCAGATTCAGAAGGTTCAGTGAATCTGAGCAGGATCAATGAAAAGGAATCGACACATAGACACATTATGGTAAAACACTAAAGGGAAAGAGAATATCTTAAAAGAAGTGACAATTAGAATTGATAGTTCACTTCCAAACAGAAAAGAAAAAAGAAAATGGAAGCCACAAGGAAATGGGATTATATATTCAAAGTGTTGAGAGCATATAATTGTAACCTAAAATTTTATACCCACAAACACTCATTTTTTCAAAAATGGAGACAAGATAAAGCATTCACAATGTGGCACATTTACTACCTACAGATCTTCACTAAGAGGTGCTCTGAAGGATGTAGTTCAATGATAGTGAAAATGATCCCAGAATGAATATCTGAAGATCTAGGAAAAAAATAGGAAGCAAAAAGAATAGTCAAATGTGAGTAAATTTCAACAAACACTGAGTTCAAAAATTAATAATATAAAATTTATGGGATTAAAAAAGCCAAAGATACAACTGAAATACAACAGTAGTACAGGAATCAGAAAGGAGTGATCAGAGTTAAACATTCCAAGTTACTTGAATTATCTGGGGAAAAGGCAAATAGATTGAGTAATTGTATTTTATTAAGTAAAACATTTACTTAAAGATTGTGGGATAACTATTAGAAGTTTAGAAATACAGCCTGTACTTTCAAGTTAATAAAAAGAGAAAAAAAAAAAAACAATGAGAAAAAACATTTGAACCTATACTGAATCTAAAGGAAAGCAACAGAGGAATAAAAATGAAAAGGAAAAGAAACATTAAAAATAGAATAAGTAAAAAAAGTCTAAAATAGAAAAAATTAAATTATATCAGTAATCACAAAGCCTGCAAGTGAACTAAACACTCCATGTAAGAGATAGATTATTGAGGTGGATTTCTTAAAGAATCTATGTTATTTTTATAGGAAATACATCCAACATAAGGACACAGATTGAAAAGCAAATAATTTTTAAAATGCATTAGGTAAGTAGAAAGTTGGTGTGGCTATATTTATAGCAGATAAAAGTTCTTTTGGGGGAAGAAAGCATAATCAGAGATAAGTATGATCACTGTATTAAAGCCTCATTCTCTGGATATATGCCTTCAAATAACATAGCTTCAGGACATAGAAAATGAAAATTGACAGACTTCAAGCAGAAATGGACAAATCAACTATTTTAATGAGAGATTTAAACTTCTTTTAGAAATTCGTAGATCAAACAGATAAGAATCTAGAAAACATGGACAGCACAATTACCTGGCTAGATCTAGTGGCACATGGGGAGCGGTCTAGCCAACAACTCAAGATTACATATTCTTTATGCATATTTTTAAGTACCCATGCAAAATTAAAAAATTAAGAACAACAAAATAAATCCGAACAAAATATATACAGGGAAAAAATAAAAATAAGTATAGAAATCTGCAAAACAAAAGACAAAGAAACTTCAAGAACACCAACAAAAAACACATATGGCAGGACTGGCATATAGTGGGTACTTGGTACATATCTTTCTGTTCATTGAATAAAAAGCAATAGAAGACTATAAACGTGTGTACATGAAAAGGTTTGAAATTCACCAAATAGTGATTAAATCTGAGTTGGTCAGTCTTAGGTTATCCTGCTTTTTTTTCTTTGTTCTTTTCTGTATTTTCTGAGCTCTCTGTATGTATTTCCCTTACAATTTTATGAAAACACATTATTTTGAAATAAAAGTAAGTAGATTTTTGCAGAGATGGACTAGAGAGAGGATTAAATGTCCCTGACAACACCTCTGGTCAGTGGGGTGGAAAGGTGCAATGTAAGACCACACTTCAGAGGTGCTTCACTCCCTACTACATGGATGACTTTAAGTGTAATCCCTTTGAACCCGTTCTCCAAGTGGCAACAATAAAGCCTTCCTCAAAGAATTACTCAGATAGGTGACCCCGTGCAAAGCACTTAGTACAGTGTCTCATACTGCAGACGTTCAATAGCCGTTTTCCTTTCCCTGCTTGAGGAAGCAGGCTTAGGGAAATATCCCTCTCCATTTCTAAGGAATGTACCCTGAGTGGAAGGCAAATTCGATCAGTCTGGAATATGCAACTGGATGAAAGCTTCATATGTGAAATTATATTTGTGCCCTCCTGGAGAGCCAAGAAAATTAAGAAATGAACCAAGAAATTCATCTCCTTTATTAGATGTAAGAATGAAGGTGCAGTATTATCATTTCCTTGTGATAGTCATATCTAATAGTTCTGAAACCAATTCACGGTATTCATGTCAGACTTATTTTATGAGACATTTAACCATTGCTAAATTAAATTTCATAGGAGAATGTGCCTATATAACTCCTCTGGAGTTACAGAGATAGAAATCTGACCCATCATTTCTATTTTCACGGAAAACCATTTAGCAGAACTTTGTTCCAGTAGAAGTGTTTATTGAGTTGTAAGCCTAACACAGTTCACTGGCTGCATGTATTTCCACACTGACATTTTTCTCAGTGCAGATTTGCATCAGTTCATTAGTACTGACAGCAGATGGTAGTACTTTCACACAAATTTACCTTCTGAATTGATCTAAGAAATGTCACTAAAAAGATCCTGACAGTTTTGATGTTCTTCCATTTCTGAAAATGGTATGTTAAACAAATAAGGTGTAGGGTTTTAGATTTTTTTGACTCTAGCTCATAATTCCTAAACTAAAAATGAAAGACGGCTTTCATCTCTGATTCTGGCTGTCTGAAGGAGAAAGTAGAAAATGCAGATAATGTTTCCTGATGGCATGAACCTTAAAAAATCTCCAGTGCAGAAAAATGGCTTTTGGAGAATATTATCCAGATTGATTGTCTACACTGATAAGACACCTCAAATTATTTGTAAATTCTCTACCGTAACTTTGAATATAAATTGTTTGGCTTGCAGGATTAGCTGATTGAATGTTACTGAAAAAATAGTATCAGCTCAGGTCATAAGGCTCACTTTGAATTCTGTCACTTCTGCAGCATTAACATATCCCTAAGATTAGCCACATTTTAAAACTATAGATTTGCCGTTAGTTAGGGTTAAATCATTATAAAATTGTCAGACAAGAAGACTTAATATTTGCTAAGTGAACAATGAGGGAAGATATGAATTCTAATCACATCGGGGAAACTTTTTATTTTTCTATATTGTATAATCATTATTATACTCATAATGACTTAAGGCCTATATTCAGTAGTCTTATATATTTAGAAACCAGGATTTTTGAGTATTTTAAAAATTAATTTTCCATCTGTATCTGAAAAGTAATTAATGGTTTGGTTAGTTTGCCACAACTAAGAGAAGCTGACACACTTGAGAAAGCATTGGGTGTTGGCCATATACAGTTTAACCATGGAAGTGATTATGGATGCTTTTGACACACTGCTAGAAGAGTGGCCATGATTAGCAACATATTTAAGGGATTTATTTAACAACAAAAAGGAGCTTTTCGGTTCTAAATGCTCTCAAAATCAAGGGACCCTGTTTTATTTTATTCATAACGCTTATTATTTTCTGGATTATTTTGTCTATTTATTTGTTCTATAAATTTATTGGCTGTCTCCTGCACTGGCATGAAAGTTCCCTGGGATCAGGGACTTTGTTTATCTTTGCAATACAGTGATCTCTATTAGTATATCCAGAACTGTTCCTGGCAGACACATAAGACATGATCAGTAGATATGTGTTGAATTAATAAATACTAGTTTAAGGCATATAAGGAGAGCCAGAATCAAGCTGGACGGGAAGACTTGCTATAGGCATAACACATTGGGGCTCTGACCCTAGGCTCTGCTTAGATTCGAATGGGAAGGAGGGGTGGGAAGAGAGCAGGAAAGAGGGAGCCCAGGCTCTGCTGTAAGAGTCAGGCCACTAGGCAGACTCTGGAGGTGGCGCTCAGGAGACATACACTGCCCCATACCCAGCGGATACCCCAGCCCTCAGCACACACATACATCCCCAAATATCCATACCCAGCATCTCCAATACACAGTGGAATGGTGCCTCTGTTTCCTGTGAGCAGGTGTGTGCACATGCACACCAACATGAGTGTTTTGGGGTTGGAGGGTAGAGTTAGCAGCAACAACCACACGTAATTCTTTCCATGGATGCTCTGAGTTCAGCTTCTCCTTGGACTGGCTGACAAGAGGAGAAGAAGCCAGGAGAAGAAGCTAGGCCCCTAGTCCAAATCCAGCCAACAGGCTTGTTTTATTTGGCCCACTCTATGTTTAAAAAAAAAAAAAAAAAAAGTGCCAAAATTTAAATTTAGGAGATTTTACATAAAAATCTGGATTGCTAGGTTATTTTGACAAATGGGAAGACCTGGCACACTGAACCTACATTCCCACATGGCACAATTGGCTGGAGCAGAGTAGCAAGCCTAGCCTTGGCTGGGCACACTCTCCATTTCCCCACAGTCCCTGTCACCTGCTTGTGTATTTAACTGACCTCGCTCCTTCATGCTACCTGTGTGATCTTTGTAGGTATCTGTCCCAGTTTGCTTGGCCAGCTATAACAAAATACCACAGATTGGGTAGTTTACACACACGGAAATTTATTTTTTACAATTCTGAAGTCTGAGATCAGTATACCAGCCTGTTCTCATAAGGACGCTCTTTCGGGTCACACACTTCTTGTGTCCTCACATGGCAGAAGGGGGTGAACTAGCAATCAGGGGGCAGGATCTCTTTTATAAGGTCCGAATTCGCATTCCTGAGGGCTCTACCCTCATGACCTAATCACTTCCTAAAGGCCCAACCTCCTGTAATACCTTCACACCGGGCTTTAGGATTTCAACATATGAATATGGGGAGATGCAAACATTCAGACCATAGCAATATTTGAGTTTGCAGTCTTTGGCGTAGTTGTGAATCTACAATGTAAACGATCAATAAATTTATTGTTAATAATTGTTTTTGCATTGGCACAATTTGTGCGTGGATCACTCACTACACAGAAATCTCCTAGGGCTCCCCATTGTTGGCCAAATTATGTCCACATCGCTATACTGGCAGCGGTCTTACCCGTATCTTGGATCCAGTCATTCTCCTATGAAGGCAGTGGCGTTGCATCAAGTGAGTTTTGATTTACAGAAACGGCCCAATAAGCTTGGGAGAGACAGAAGGATAGAAACAGATAAACAGAGGAAACTCAGAAAGAGACAGACAGAAGTACAACAATTTAAATAATGCAAGCCATTCTCCTGCTTCCTCTCCCCTCCCCTACCATTCTACCCACTGAACATGTGCCTGTTGGCACCGCAGTGATGCTTGAAACAATCAACACATTGGCAAAGTTTATGTAAAAAAAAAAAAAAAAAAAGTGTGAAAGATTTTGGTTCCCTTACAATGAGGCAAATGAAATACATTGTTCACGTGGTCAGGCTACTGGGCTTCACAGACAGCCTTGAGGAAAAACCAGAGAATAATTACAGGCCATAGAGTAACATTAGTTGACAAAGAGAGGAAACTGATAAAATTTGTCTACAGTTGGTATTGTGTAAACAAAACTGTGTACCCTTCTATACTTTATCAATTCATAACTTCTTCTCATGTGTGGATTATGAATTATATTTCAAAAACTGAAATTGATCTGTATCTTAATTTAGTAACTTGGAATTTAAAGGAAACTTTTATTTTAACAAACCAGATTGTGCGTTTTAACTTTTTCAAAGTAACTCACACTGGCAATCCTGGACCAACTCTGATTCCTACAGGAGCATCCAATACTTGGGCAGCCTTTTTTTGTACTTCATCCCTGCAAGACAGATGAATTCATGACTCCTGTGTTAAAGAATTCTCAAAAAATCAATAGGTAAGAAACACCATCAAGATACATTGGCTTTTACTCTTATTTTAAAAGTGTAAATCTTTTTATGTAACTCTAAAAGCCAAGCTAAAAAAGAAATATTTTTTGTAATAATAATAATGGCTAATGTTTATTGATTTTTACTGTGTGCTAGGCACTGTTCTAAGTATTTTAGATATATTAAGACATTGGATTTTTATAACACCCCATGAGCTAATTTCCATTATTTTACCCAGTTTACAGAAGAGGAAGCTAAAGCACAGAGGAATTAAATGACTTGGCCAAGTTCACACTGCTAGTTAGATGGTAGAATTGGGATTTGAACCCATGCATTTGTGCCTCAGAGCCATGCTCTTAACCACTGCACTATGCAACCTTAGCAAATGCTGTAAATTTTAAGTGTAAAATTGGAATCATCAAGGGGAGTCAGGAGTCCCAGTGCCTTGACTCCCCTTTTAACTACCTTACTGGGGATCCTCAGTCCCTTTGGACCTCAAGTTCCTGTCAAGTAATGGAGCTGATATTTGGAAATGCTAGAATTCCACATGGTGGGCACATATCTTTGAAGACAGCTCATCTCTTCTGTTGGTAACTGATTTTCTACCTCTCACCCAACTACAATGGAAACATGAGAGTTTCTTGTTTTTTCACTTGTTTCCTAGGAGTGTCAACTACATCACATCTTGGCTGAGCATTGTAGGGCCAGTTGTTGGGCTAAATCTACCTCTGAGTTATGCCAGAGCAGCTTCTGAGGATGAATGAAATGTCCATCAACAAGGTAAAAAGGAAAGCCCGCATTGAGTGGTTTGCTATGACAAAGACGCTGTTATCTCTGTTACACTTAGGGTCTTCACTGGCCCCATCAAATGTTAAGTCTTCTTTCATCTTTAATAGGCTGAACATGGACTGTTTGTTTAGGTTTTTAGGCAGGGCCCCATCGTTTAGGAAGCATTGGACTTTGCTACAATAACACTCACCCAAACACAGGAGTGGATGGCTTTATTTCAGAATTGTAATAATTCTTTGTTGCTCAGTTAACTTTCTTTTATTCTCTTGAATTTTGTTTTGTTTTTGTTCTTAACTTTCTTCTGTTGGGCCAAAGAACTTAGGAAATTGTAGCGTGAGGGACACCAAAAGTATACTTGGCCAGCCCCGGTTTTAATAGGACAAATACCATGCAACATTTCGACTCACCAAGACTTTGACATGGATTATTTTTTCTATTGGAAGCAAATGTCTGTAGTAACTGATATACTGTATACCTAATCTGGAAGAATTTTTGGTTTGGATTTGCTTGTTTTGTTTTTCATTTTAACTTGCCCAGGGGTTGAAACTAAGACAAAATGTAATTGTCTCTTTAGACAGCCTAGATCGGTGTCTATCAATGAGGAATGTACTTTAGAATCACCTGTGGATCTTTTATGACTATGAATGCTTGGGGCTATCTTCTGAAACAGCCTCACTGGGGTGGTTCTGACCCACCTGCTTCTGGAGAACCTCTGATCTGGACGTACCTTTAGTGTGGCATTTATTTGTATTGTTTTGGTCTCCCAATAGGCCTTTTCCAGTTCTGTATGAGCTCCAGCAAGCCTGACTTACTTCCTACCATTTGTCTGGACTTTGCTCCAGGCCTCCTGGTTGTTAAGAACGTCTAGGAGACATTTGTTCACGAGACAGCCCACTTGGAGGAAGCCATGGGGTGAGGGGGTTATCTACTGGCCGATCACAGTAGACTGTGCCTGCACTTTTAGTCTGTAGGTTCGAGGCTGAGCTCTCACACCGGGAGTGGAAGTAGAGAATGGGTTAATTCAAACTGCTAGAAAAGCTAAAAGTAAATTTTAAAATGCTGAGCTGCACATATTCATGCTGGGATGAGAGCCTGCTTACATGCTTGCTGGGCATTTTGGTATTTACCACTTAACATCTTTTCAACTTCTGCAGGGATTTTCATCACCCACCACCACCCCCCCCCCCCCATCCACTCTCCCTAATGTAAACACAGATTTCTCAGCAAGTCATTTCTCAGACCATGTCATTTCTGGGGTAAAAAAACTAAATAAATTATAATAATGTGTCATCTGGATGATGTACTCGTTTGGAAATATTAGTTACCCTTTGCTATCAGATTCTGAGGGATAGTATCAATCACATAGGGACAATGTTTTTGTTGGTGTCAGTGTTGTTTTCAAGTTAATTTTTTTTGGTCTGCTTGATGAAGACCTTAAAATTCATCAGTGGCAGAAAATAATTCTGAAAAGCTCTTGTAGGTTGTAGAGACCACTCCCCCCAGATAGATATCTCTGCTCAGGCAGCTCCATTTCTTTTCAGAATAGTTTTTGCTTTAAAAAAACTTAATTTTTGATTGATAAAAATTTCCATTTTTAAGAATGCAGCTACATAACAGACTGTTATCCCAACAGTTATAAAACATTAGAAAATATTTTGTTTTGTCAAAGTAACAGCTCTTTCTCTGCAATATGAGGATTTTTCCTCCGGGTTTCTTCTCCAGTTAATATAATGCAAAACCCCTTCAATCAGAAATAGTGCTGGTTAAAGCTACCAAACAGTATCCTAAACTGCTTTTGTGTAGCCTTGGAACAGTTACTTCACCTCCTTGGTCCTCAGCTATGTGATTTGTGAGACCGACTGTAATTCTTGGTCTGTGAAATAGAAGTGTTGAATTCTAGACTGTGAGGTTGGTGAGCTGCCAGCTGTGTGACTTGGGCTAAATTTCCTAATCTCCTTTAGGGTTTTGCCATTTCTATTTTTAAAAAACCCATTAACATCCATCCTACTCACCTACCAAGAGCAGGAAGGAGATCAAAATGCTAAGTCAACCTGAATGTGCTTCATAACCAACACAAGAGTAAGGGTGCCACAAGAGTAAGGGTGATCTGGGATAATTAGCCCCAGCTCCTATCCAGTGTCAGCATACATTCTCCCTCCCTCCCTCCCACCTTGTTTCCCAACACAAATGGGCCCCACCCCCCCATCAAGCAAGTCGTCTCCACCCACATCCTTATCTGAGTGTTGTTCTTGCTGGTTCCCACCTGGAAATGCTTCCTTCTCCATCTCTCTACTCAATTCTCAACCTAGTCTATATAATTCACTCTTACAAAGCCATCTCTGACCACCGTAGCTCCCACTGGTCAACCTCTCACTTCATTACTCACTGCACTTAGTCATAGTAGCATTTAATTTGCTCCCTTTCACTCTGATCGCCTCCTTAATGATGGATAATAAAATAACTTACCCACTTTCTTTGGTATGTTATAAGGTAGCATGCACATGAGAGTTGTTGTCTGCCCTTTGTAAGTGATCCAGGGAAGGCTCTCAGTCTGGGGATTGGGCCAGCAGCTGTGTTGATCATTTGATACTATGGCCTACAGACTGGGGGATAAAAAACCCAAACTAACCATCTTCCTAACACAGATGTATTAAAATAAAGATGTATTAAAGTAAAGGAAGTTAAAACTGGGTTTTTGCATCCATTTTTCCTGAGATACGTATAGTTTTTATTCATACTCTTAAGATATTAGAAAATGGAGATCTGCATTGTCAGAACCAGCTCTTACATAATTCAAACAGCTGATATTCCAGTGAGTTGGGTTTTTTAAGGATTAAAATGTGAGAATAAGAATATGCAACTGTTCAGTCCAGCAGATACCAACTGAGTTTCTCTTGTGTACTTAGCCCGGTGTTAGTGGCCAGGGATGACAAACAGAAAGACATAACCCTGGCTCATAACAATGCCACAGTCCAGTGAAAAACACAGACAAGAAAAAGACTTAGGGACAGTAGGACGTGTGCTGTGGCAAAGGTGTGGAAAGCCAGCGCCCGGGAAGGTTTGCAGAAGAGGAATGTGAGTGGAGCTGCGAAAAATCTAAGATTTAGCCAGGTCAAGAATGGAGGAAAGACCTTGAAGATGCATGGGGAACTGGCAAAGAGTGAGGCTGGCTCAAAGGACTGGGGCCAGGTCTGGAGGAGATTTATTGCCACACTGAGAATTTGTATCTGGCCTAAAAAACAGAAAGAACCACTGAGGGAATGCAAGTAGAAGAGTTGAAATGATCACTCTTGCATTTTGCAAAGATCCTGTATTTTTTAAATGATGATTGTGTATAACTAGTCACACATCTACTTTGTCAGTTTTTATCACAAGCAGGTACTGGCCCACAGGCTCTAGAAGGTAGGAGTGCATAAAGGGCTGGGGGTATGCCAAGGATATTTTTCAGTTTTTACCCAGGACCTTCCAAAACCAAACCTGCCAGTGCCTGGAATGCCTGTTTCCTGGCTGTGTTACCTGGGGCAAGTCACTGCACCTCTCTGAGCCTCTCTTTCCTAATGTATTAAATGGAAGGACGTGTATTAGATCACTAGTTATTAGTTTATGACTAGTATATATGTATATTTTTTATGAAATAGAATATGTCTGGGAAACATTCCCTGTGTTATCTTCTTTACTCTCATGCTACTACACTCACCACACTTCTGATTCTAGATGTGTAAGTTTTTCACACATCAAATGATCCTGCAGTAGCAACTGGTGTCCTGCAATTCAGTTCAGTTCTGATACCATCTGCCTGGAATTAGCACCACAAGACCTCCCCATGTAAGACCCCAGGTTGTCACAAGTCCCAGGTTGTCACCTGTATTTCTGACTGACCAACTATAAACCAAGGTTGCCATGACCTCCTCCTTGGGTTCAGTAATTTGTTAGAATGGCTCATAACATTTAGGGAAACACTTACGTGTACCGGTTGATTATGTAACAAAGGATATGATACAGAATACAGATGAACAGCCAGATGAAGAGCTACGTAGGGCAAGGACTGGAGAGTCCCAGGTGCAGGAGCTTCTGTCCACCTGGAAGCTCTCTCAAACTCGTACTTTTGGGATTTGATGGAAATGTCATCATGAAGGCATGAATGATCACTAACTCTACTTCTAGCCCTTCCCCTCTTCCCAGAGGATGGAGAACAGGTCTGAAAGCCCCAAGCTTCGAATCAGACCTTGGTCTTTCTGGTGACCAGCCCCCACCCTGAAGCTGTTCAAGAGCCCACCAAGAGTCAGCTCCTTATATCAAAAGATACTCCTATCACCCAGGAAATTCCAAGGGATTTAGGAAGTCAGTGTCGGGAGCCAGAATCAAAGACCAAGTATTAGAAGAAATGCTCCTCATGTTCTCATCGCTTAAGAAATCACAAGGGTTTAGGAGCTCTGTGCCAGAACTGGGGGCAGATATATAAGTAAATATATATATTTAAATATTTATATATTCTATTATTTTACAAATATATGGAAAAAATAGGTTGCACATGGTAAGGATATTACTGTTTGGTGAAACTTTGGCTTCAGCTGTATATACATATAATCTGTTTATATGGGTGTGTATTTCTGCGCCTGCATGGAAATATATTTCTAACTCCAGGAAACAGAGATTTGAAAACTAATGGACAAATAAGCTCCCTTCCAATTCTAAGACCCTCTGATTCCCCCCTTATACTGCTGACCAGTAAGTTGCTGAAGGTTGTTCCAGAAGGATATAGGCAGTACTTAACTACTATTGTGCCCATGGAACTGAGCTATTTAAATATGCACATACGTCCTTTTATAGGGCTTGTCTGTAAAAGTGCTTTCACATTTTTATTCTTAAATTTTGTAGTGTTCTTTCAAGCAGTACTGCAGTGTATAAAGCCTTTGCTTTTAACTTTTGTGTTGTCAATAGCGGCACCTAGTGGTAAAAGAGCCCTATTGCAAGTATCCTGTATTCTAAGCTGTTAAAACTGAAAGTGATTTTACAGATCACCAAGTCCCATTTTATACATTATAAAAAACAAACTGGAAACTCACATTTTTTTCCTACCCTGAAATATACTTTACATAAGAATAAATAAATCCTATGTCTGACTTATGATTTCTTGCGTTACTTTGATGCTTTAAAAAAAATTTTTTTTTTATGTTTATTTATTTTTGAGAGAGATAGAGACAGAATGCAAGTGGGTTGGGGCAGAGAGAGAGGGAGACACAGAATCTGAAGCAGGCTCCAGGCTCTGAGCTGTCAGCACAGAGGCTGACGCGGGGCTGGAACTCATGAACTGTGAGATCATGACCTGAGCCAAAGCTGGATGCTCAACCGACTGAGCCACCCAGGTGCCCCAATGCTGTTTTTTTTTTTTTTTAAGTTTATTTATTTATTTTGAGAGAGTCAGAGACAGCACAAGTGGGGGAGGGGCAGAGAGAGAGAGACTCCTAAGCAGGCTCTACACTGCCAGTACAGACCCTGATGCAGGGCTCGGACTCAGGAAACCACAAGATCATGACCTCAGCTGAAACCAAGAGTCATACGGTTAACCAACTGAGCCACCCAGGTGCCCCTGAAGCTTTTCAGTACCCAGAAGTCAGTTACAACTAAGGCAGAAATCTAAGCATACTCTGATAGGTTAATGGGAATTCATAGTTCAGTATATCCACAGCCTTTGGTGCATTATTATTTACACATGCATGCCAGATTGGGGTTTAGCATGGTGCCTGACACATGATAATTACTCAATAAATCTTTGTGGAATATTTGTATATGTGGCCGAATACTGAGGGGGGAAGGCTCCCATGGTCTTTCTGCAGGCACGAGGACCTGGACCTGCTTTCCTCTTTTGGGAACTGCATCCCACTCTTTGCCTTGAGAAGACTTCTTCCCCTGACACCAGCAGCAGAGTAGGATGTGGTCTCCTCCATCCCTTTCTTCAGCAGATTCAAAGAGAGAGAATATCCAGGCCCTTACCTACTTACTAATAGGGAAATGGCTAAATCGAATGTGATGCTGGATAGCAGTTAAGGGGAATGAATTGAATCTCCATCCAATCTCAAAATAGGCAGTTCTCATAAATAGATTGTTGAGTTAAAACAGAAAGCAAAAACTAGATGATAAATATGCAAGCAACTTAACACAACTTATAAAAAATATATACCAATACCACATATTCTTTATAGTACATATACAGTATATGTATGTAAAACCATTAAAAATGATCTAGGACACACACCAAACTTGTAAGAATGGTTACCTCAAACTGGAGAGTGGGAACTTGGATTGGAAGAAATCAAAGACTGGCTCTTTTTGTAATGCTATACTTATCTAGCCTTAGCCTATAAAACTAAAATCCATTTTTATTTATTTATTTTTAATTTTTTTAATGTTTATTTATTTTTGAGAGAGAGAGAGACAGAGATAGAGACAGAATGCAAGTGGGGGAGGAGCAGAAAGAAAGGGAGACACAGAATCTGAAGCAGGCTCCAGGCTCTGAGCTGTCAGCACAGAGCCCAACATGGGGCTTGAACTCACAGACCACAGGATCATGACCTGAGCCAAAGTCAGGCACTTAACCGACTGAACCACCCAGGCACCCCTAAAATTCATTTTTGGAAAAGATTTTTGTCCTAATAAATAACTTGGAAGCCACAGAAACATTTGAAGGCGAACATTTCAAATGTGCTTAAGTGGGAATCACCCATGGATAACTGCAATTAAAATTTTGCTGCATTTCCTCATACTAGTTTGGACATATTTAATTAGGATCATTCCATATATAATTTTACATTCTTATTTTTCCCATATAACATTATATTGACAGCATTATCCCATGTCATTTGATATTCTTTGAAAAATCAACTTACAATGACTAGTATATCTTCTGTATCAAAATGTACCAAATAATTCTATTGGACGTTTAAGTTGTTTCTAATTCTTCTCTGTTTATTTAACATACATCCATTAAGCACATACTTCCTGCGTGGACCTGTGCTAGGGATATAGTGGTCAGTAAGGTAGACAAAGCCCCTCCCTCGGAGATCTAATGCAGTAAGAAATGTGTGCAGAAGCAGTTGCTTTAGGTTATACTGTTACTAAGGGAATGACCAGATCAAAGGATATGAAATGTCTTAAGACTTTTGATTCACGTCCCTAAATTGTTCACTACTAAGGCTATATGATTTACATTCCCAGCAGTAGTCTGTGCTTTACTGTCCCTAAAATCTTTGAAAATAATTTTATTTTACTTTGCTTTTATTACTGAGCTGACCCTTTTTTTCTTTATGTCTTGCTAAATTTTGCATAGATTCTCAGCTTACTTCTTCCTAGTAGGCTATGCATTTCTCAGTGTTGCTAGAGTTAGTTTTCCAGCTTTTTTATTGTCCATTTAATTGCCCCAAATCTCTGTTTTGCTTCCATCAGAGCTGACTGTCCATATACTGGTTCTAATAAAACCAGAAAGCTGGAGTTAAACAATTAGGATATATATATATATATATATATATATATATATATACACACACACACACATATATATATATATATATATATATGTATATATATATATTATATATGAAATTTATTGTCAAATTGGTTTCCATATAACACCCAGTGCTCATCCCAAAAGATGCCCTCTTCAATACCCATCACCCAGCCTCCCCTCCCTCCCACCCCCCATCAACCCTCAGTTTGTTCTCAGTTTTTAAGAGTCTCTTATGCTTTGACTCTCTCCCACTCTAACCTCTTTTTTTTTTTTTCCTTCTCCGCCCCCATGGGTTTCTGTTAAGTTTCTCAGGATCCACATAAGAGTGAAAACATATGGCATCTGTCTTTCTCTGTATGGCTTATTTCACTTAGCATCACACTCTCCAGTTCCATCCATGTTGCTACAAAGGGCCATATTTCGTTCTTTCTCATTGCCATGTAGTACTCCATTGTGTATATAAACCACAATTTCTTTATCCATTCATCAGTTGATGGACATTTAGGCTTTTTCCATAATTTGGCTATTGTTGAGAGTGCTGCTATAAACATTGGGGTACAAGTGCCCCTATGCATCAGCATTCCTGTATCCCTTGGGTAAATTCCAAGCAGTGCTACTGCTGGGTCATAGGGCAGGTCTATGTTTAATTTTTTGAGGAACCTCCACACTGTTTTCCAGAGTGGCTGCACCAGTTTGCATTCCCACCAACAGTGCAAGAGGGTTCCCGTTTCTCCACATCCTCACCAGCATTTATAGTCTCCTGATTTGTTCATTTTAGCCACTCTGACTGGCGTGAGGTGATATCTGAGTGTGTTTTTGATTTGTATTTCCCTGATGAGGAGCGACATTGAGCATCTTTTCATGTGCCTGTTGGCCATCTGGATGTCTTCTTTAGAGAAGTGTCTATTCATGTTTTCTGCCCATTTCTTCACTGGGTTTTTTGTTTTTCGGGTGTGGAGTTTGGTGAGCTCTTTATAGATTTTGGATACTAGCCCTTCGTCTGATATGTCATTTGCAAATATCTTTTCCCATTCCGTTGGTTGCCTTTTAGTTTTGTTGATTGTTTCCTTTGCTGTGCAGAAGCTGCAAAAAATATATATATAATAAACCCTCACATACTTATAGAGCAGAATCAGTAATTACCAAGATTTTTGCCATATTTGCTTCATTTAACCTTTTTTAAACTTTATATTTGCTCAAATAGTTTAAATAAAATTATAGATATTATGTCATTTGTTTTTACAGGTGCATACTGAACATTTTTTATTTGATCTATTCTATCAAGTTTTACTGCAGTCTTACATGTTATAACACCTTTGGGTTCTTATCCTCTGCTTTTACTCCTGAGGTGAGGCTTTGCACCCTTTTTCTGATTATGCCTTTGCCAGTGATATTGGAGAACTTTTCTCTAAAATGGCCCATTGTTCCATGAGGTCAGCTGGTACCATCAAGGCAGAAGGTGAAATGTACATTTTGTAATTTCTGCAGACTGGACAATCCATCCACAGATCCTCACCACATTGGAGACATTTCATCAATGATACCAAACCATAGACAACTTCTTGTGACTGTTCTCAACTGTGATTAAAATGGACAATTTTGTAATATGTGACAAAATCTATTCATTATTATACAGATTTAATAGCTGGTTTCTTGTGAAGGAACCCCTTTAAAAGCCTGAAGAATGTGCAGAACCCATTTTCAGAAAAATGTGTGTGTGTGTGTGTGTGTTTGCATATACACACCCACATAAATCACACCCACCCCTAATATATATCAGAAAATTCTGCACACAGTTGCAGGAGATTCCTAGACTCTCTAAAATCTATGAGACAAATCCTAGATCAAGACACTTGATCAATAAATTGCATTCACAATGGCTTCCGTATTATGTCCTGATCAAGAAAAAGAGGAGTATAGTGACAGAAAAAAAAAAAAACAAAACTACTTAATTATAAATAAGAAAATGTATAAAATACAGAAGGAACAAGATCAACTATTGTATATGGAATTAAGAGTTTTGGGTAAAAAAATGGAACTTACGGAGAACCTAAAGAAGGGGAAAGGGTCTTACTACCTGCAAATACACACAAAACAGAGCATCAAACTATATAGAAAAAATATAAAGACATAATTAAGATTGGATAAATTCACAAAACTGATGGGGAAAAAAGTGATATGACAAAACCACCTATTTCCTATCACTGTTTCCAAAGCAAGTGTTAATAGACAAAACATGTTTCAGCAAGTAGTGTTTCTCTCAACTGTTCTCAGCTGTGATTAAAATGCAATATTACTTAACATGTGGCTTACTTTGCCCACTATTGTACAGATTTAAACATTAGCTGACTGATTAAAAGTGGTAAGGAAGCATAATATATTCATAGCATCTAAACTTACTTGAAAATTTGGGTATGTTCAATATGTCCTACACTTTTAATCCAGACACGTAACTTGACCCCTTGTTTTGTTTCTAATTAACCACAGCAAAAGAGATTTTAGAAAACCAGACTTTAAAAAACAAAACAAAACAACAACAACAAAAAACCTCGTCACCATCAGTAGAGAACAGAATTCATGTCAATATTATCACAAAGAACCAAGCAGATCCTTGGTAGACATGTGGAAAGTACTTTTCTGACTGGAAGATCTGAAAGAGTGATATGGGGCCATCATTTCCTCCTCCCTTCTGAGGGAGCAGCACTCCTTAGCACTAGAATTACTGTTCAAAGCTTCAGGTTGTCTGGGAAGCCGAATGTGTTAAAAGGAAGGGATTCTGATGGTGCTCATCATGTGTGGCTAAAGTTTCAAGGTTCTGTGTGCGAGGGGTCCCCTCATTTTTGAAGTTACACACCACACATGAAAGGCTTGAATGACAACCTGAATGAGGTGGCCACTGGGTGTGTGCATATTTGGAAATGTTGGTTATCTGTGGTCATGTGTCCCTTCAAATGTGTCACTCTAAAAATGACTTTCTCCTAATGAGACATAAAATCATGCGGCTTTAATGTTTTAATGCTTTGGTCTAGAACTCCTGTGGTCATATTATCATGACAATAAGCTTTAGAAATCCACTCATCTTTCTTACATACTAACAAACATAACATCACTTAACCAAATAATATGGACAGTGCTAGAAAGTAAGAATGCTTAGTACAACCTGCTAAGACAATCCCTCAACTGTAATATCATAAGAAATGTGAGTTGAAACTTGAATGATCCATTGAAACAGAGTTTATCGGTTAAAATAAAGATTATACAAGCTGCCGTTAGTGAAAATTTTATCATAATATGTAATTTATGATGTCAGTCTCTTTTCTTGACTGTGCAAAGCTAATAAAGAAACGTTAGCTACTGGGACAACCTTGAAACAGACTGCAGGAGCGTTATCTACAGCATGACTGTTATGACCAAATCCTGCCACCAGACATGTTCCTAGAATGAAACAAAGGGAATTCATACATTTTGTAATAGGACTGCTTGTTTCATCACTTTTGAGATTAGAAAGTTCTTTATATACTTTAGATACAAGTCTTTTGTTGGGTATATGATTTGCAAATATTTTTGGCTTGTCTCTGATATGTATTTTCATCCTTTTTTTTTCTTCTCTTTTTTTGGAGAGGGAGGGAGAGGGGGAGTGGGGGAGGGACAGACAATGGAGAAGGAGAGAGAGAATCTAAGGTAGGCTCCATGCCCAATGCAGAGTCCAACACAGGGCTCGATCTCATGACCGCAAGATCATGACCTAAGCCAAAATCAAGAGTTGGACATTTAACTAAGCCACCAAGGCGCCCCTGTGTTTCCATATTTCCACCCTCTTAACAAGATCTTTCGCAGAATAAAATTTTTAATTTTGAAAAAGGCCAGTGTATTATTTTTTTTTGGTGGAATGTACTTTTGATGTATTGTCTAAGAGCTCTTCACCTAACTGTAAGTCATTAAGGCTTTTCTTCTACAAGTTTTAGTTTTATATTTTACATTCATATTTTGCACTCATATATATGACCCATTTTGAATTAATTTCTGTATAAGGTGTGCAATTTAAGTTGAGGTCTGTTCTTTTTTGCAAATTAAAGTCTATATTGTATACTGTAAAAACTAGCCTTCCTCCATTGAATTGCTTTTGTATCTGTGTCAAAAATCAGTTTGTCTTACTTGTGTCTTTCAATGGATTCTATTTTAGTGATCTGTGTCTACCTCTTCTGTAATACCACACCCTCTTCATTACTGCAGCTATAAACTAAATCTTAAAACTAAGTTTTGTGATTCCTCCACCCTTTATTTCAGTATTTCAGTATTGTTTTAGCTATTCTAGTTCCTTTACCTTTTCATATAAATTTTAGAATTAGCTTTTCTATTTCTACAGGAAAAAAATCTGCTGGGATTTTGCTTAAGTTTTGCACCCAAGGTGAGTGCTTTGTTTCTCTCACCCTACAGCTTACACATGCGGCACAGACCAGGCACACACTTCATGCTGGATTGAAGAAGGGGCAGTGTGGGTCACAAGGTGGTGAGGGATGGGTGAGAGAAATACACAGGAGGCAGAAGGAGCCGTTAAGAAGGAAGCAGATCAAACACTTGGGGTTTGAGGTATATGAGGTGGATTTGTGTCTGTCAGTCATTTAGCTATTGAACAGGCATCCCTGGTGCACCCAGCAGACAAGAGTGAGCCACTGTCACAGAATGTCTTAACTCCCAGGTGTCTTCTCTATAGACTTGGCCGAGGTCTCAACATGGCAGAAAAAAGGACACACTGCAGAGGGGTGGGTAGGTGTCAGTGCCACCCGCCTTCTCACCTTCCCCAAGCCTCCTCCCTCCTGCACTGCCAGGCAGCACCTCCCAGCTCCCTACACTGCACCTGACCACAGGGATGAGATCTTGTGGCCCTTGGTGGCTTCTTGTGGTTCAGGCCGGGTAGACAAGACCCAGAGATCTCCCTGGTTGGGCCAGTATGTCAACTGGAAAGCATCTGGTCAGCCTTGGAGAATGACTTAGTGGATACCTATGCAACTACACACATTAGTAAACCCTGAAATAGAAATCAAGGATAGCCCATCTTGTCTTATTACCACATATAAATGTATCAAATTAATATGTGTACTTATTAAATTTACACAATTTAAATGTCAGACTTTGTGTTTCAGTAAAAAAAAAAAAAAAAAAGCCACTCCCCATTCTTGTGGAAAGACAAATCACACAATCATTTGTGACAAGCATAAACACAAGTGTGATGTGTGATGTATTTGGGAATCAATGAGGTCTGAGGTGGGAGAAGCAGCAGGTGGAATGTGAGGGGTCTCCTGAAACTGCCTGGGAAATTCAAGTTTGAGCAAGGCAGAGTTCATTGCTGCTGGAGGAGGAAAGGACCAGACAAAACACCGATCTGCTATACTGTGGAAAGGACCATGGTTTTGGTCTTATGGGAAATTGAAAGCCAAAGAATTTTCATTTTCCAAGATCCTAAACATAACCTAACACTAGGCTATATTCAAAGAGCAAATTAATTCACATTTACTAATGCTGCCAACAGCAGTTCCTCCGATAAAATTTGAGAAAGCTAATAAGCTTCATTTTAGACAGGAGATTTTATTATTTTTCTCCTATGGAAATTTTGAAACAAGAGTTAAGGACACTACCAAGAAACAAACTTTTGAGAGAAAAGAGCGAGCGCACGAGAAGGGACAGAGAGGGAGATACAGAATCCGAATCAGGCTCCAGGCTGAGCTGTCAGCAGAGTCTGACCTGGGGCTCAAACCATAAACTGTGAGATCCATGAGCTGAGCTGAAGTTGGCTGCTTAACAGACTGCGCCATGCTGCAAGAAAAAAACTCAAAAAACTCTTAACTACTGAAAACAAACTAATGGTTACCACAGGCAGTAGGGGGTAGAATAGGTGAAGTGATAGGGATTAAGGAGTCCATTTGTGAGAAGCACCAGGTAATGTATGGAAGTGTTGAATCATTAGACTGTACACCTGAAATTAAGAGAACACTGTATGTTAACTATACCGGAATAAAAATCCGAAAGAATGGACAAAAAAATCCCATGTACCCAATACCCAATCTCAATTATCAAGCTACATTCCTTCTAGATCATTTCTAACTGATCACTTCTACTTTGTACCATGAAATAAACCTCAAGGTCAAACTATCAGTTACTGACAGTCAGTACAAAGAACATTTAGGTTAATCATTCTATAGTTCAACATTCTTGCTTTTAAGTATTTTTCTTTTGATTTTTACAATCATTTTTAGAGAGAGAAAATCTTAAGCAGGCTCCATGCTCAGTGTGGAGGTTGATGCAATGTGGGGCTCGATCCCATGACCTGAGCTGAAATCAACTGAGCCACCCAGGAGCCCCAAACAAGTTTTTCTTCTATGTCTCAATTTGCCAGGCATACACTTCCACTCAATAATCTAGTGACTTTCTTGCTGTCATAAACAGAATTACAACATGGATTGCGAACCTTTAGATACTCAAACACCAGAGCAAGGAGTAACTTGAGGGTGTTTATCATACTGGGTCCCCAGGGAGATGGATCTCAGAAAGTACACTGCTAGGGTTTCCCGACATGATTCCTGCTTTAAGTGCAGTTAGTTTTTGAAGCCCTCTCTCTATACAGGAACTGAACATTTATTCCACAGAGAGTAGAAAAAACTATGAATCCCATTTACTGTAGAGAATCCTGAATTAATGGTATTCCCATTCTCCTTAAATGGAAAGGTATATACTGCATCTCTATACTAAGGAAAATAAGACACAAAACATTTTTGGTATATGAAAATTTATTGTCACGTTTTCCTCATCAAAACTTAAGATCTTGGTCTTTCCTTCTTGCCTTTGTATAAGGCCAAAAGAGAGACATTGGCTACTTTGACGACCTTAAAGCGAACTCCAGGAATGTCACCAACAGCATGACCTTTGCGACCAAATCCAGCAACCAGAACCTCATCGTTTTCCTAGAATAAAATCAACAGTTTACTTCCAGTGTGAGTGGCAATCACTAAAAATACCCATTCTTCATATAAAAAACCGGGCAAAACCATCTCAAAAACAGAAGCAACAGCAGACTAACACACTTACCTCAATAAAATTCAAACAACCATCATTGGGTACAAAGGCGGTGATTTTCTTGCCATTCTTGATCAGCTGGACCCTGACACACTTCCTGATGGCAGAATTTGGCTGTTTGGCTTCAACCCCTCTAAGACATAAAGAGCAAAACAGTGAGGTGCCTTTCTGAGAAGGCATACATTTTAGTTTGTTAGGCAGAGAATTCATTAGACATTATGCTCTTTCCACCTAGTCGGTCTAATCCTAAATTGGTTAACTCCTGTGATTTCAACCAAGCTTTTCCTCAGGGAAAATCTCTGGGCCCTTACCAGTTGTAAAAAATATGAATCAAAAATAAGAGGTACAAAGACTACTGACTGGCAGTGCATTGATTAGTGCCTTAAAAATTATCATTTTGTAAAGTCAACCTTCATGCAACTCAACCTCAGATTTGCAACCTCAGGCAAGAAACTTCTCTTTACCCTAATTGTCCCAACTAGAAAGATGTGATTGCTAAGAATAAAATGGTTGAGTGGCAATTACTTAAGACAGCTCATCCCTTCATTGTTACTACCCACCCCCCTCCAATGCTATCCCTAAGCGATTCAAAACCCTTAGTTACCTAACCCCTAAGCCCTCACGTTACCAACTTCCAGACAAATATTCTACCCAAACACTTTAGAATTTGTATCTAAAATTAACAACTTCAGATGTATTTGTTTCGCGTTACCATAGTAAAAGAAACCTTGAAGAAAAAGTGTGGACTTTCACTTACACTTTTTCCAGCACAATTCCTTTCGCATGGGAAGCGCCTCCAAAAGGGTTGGCCTTCAGGGCTGTGCCCAAATGGGCTTTCTTGTACTGTTTATCATGCCACTTCTGATCTCGTCGGTGGCTACGGAGCTTCCTGGCAGTACGAAGACCACGACACTTGCCTAAAATTCAAAATCCTATGAGTTCTTCCGCAAGCACTCCAGTCATTTTACATCTTCTAAAACCCTAGCCTCACCTGGACTACAAGCCAACAGGCTCTTTCATTACAATGTAGCACATGGTCTAAACCTCAACCTCAAAGGATCCCTCGGACCAACAAAGGGGCGAACACAAGTACTCCGATTGGTGCGTTTTCCCAAAGGAATGAGCCCCTTGTCAAGTTCCAGAGCGGCACCGGCTACCCAACGCCGGTCGGTAAGGCGAGCTCCGCGGCCTCCACGCCGCATGGGCTCCTTCCGCACCCGGCCATGTGCCTGCCACAGCAGCGCTTCCCCGGCCTTCCCCAGCGGGCCTTCCGGTAGCGTCCTCACCGTTCTGTCTCTATTCTCCCGCCCGTCCCCGAGCCCCCGAGTTCAGCTTGCAGGCCCCTCAGCCCAAACCCGGACAGCTCACCCATCCTGCCAGCACCACGGGCCCGAGCAAAAGAGGGAAGGCGCACAGGAAGGAGCCACAAGCCACTGCGAACAAGCTCCGCCCAGCCAAGGACCCAAGCAACTGTCTGCGCAGTGCCTGATCCGAAGCTGGCACCCTTTGAAAATGACAAGTTTGCACCACTTTCCAGAATCTGAGTTTTATTCAGTTTGTGTGAAATTCTGAACCACCTAACTTGCATTGCTGTTTATTTCGTTTTATGTCAAGGCTGGAGACAGAAGGAAAGTGGACTACCAATCCCAGAACTCTTTGCATTGAGACTCCCTGGAGGCGCCGGTGCTCTTGGCAAACCCAGGAAGGGGCGGGATTTAGTGGAGTTGAGTCGGACTAAAGGGAGGTACCTGGTTTGTGGCTGTTTGTGGTAGAGTGGAGGCCTTAACGCTTGTAGTTTGGAAAGTTAGACCTCTGAGCCTTAAACCCTACTCTAGCAGCATCGTAAATTGGAAAAAAAAAAAAAAAAATCAGTGAAGCCATGTATTGTAAAACCGACATTTGGAAGTAGACCAAGCCTTAAAACAAAACCTGTCACTTAACTGATGCCATTTTAGGTGATTCATTTAACTTTTTTTTTTTTTTTTTTTTTTTTTTTTTTTTTTTAAATTTTTTTTAACGTTTATTTATTTTTGAGACAGAGAGAGACAGAACAGAGCATGAATGGGGGAGGGTCAGAGAGAGGGAGACACAGAATCCGAAACAGGCTCCAGGCTCTGAGCTGTCAGCACAGAGTCCGACGCGGGGCTTGAACTCACGGACCGTGAGATCATGACCTGAGCTGAAGTCGGCTGCTTAACCGACTGAGCCACCCAGGGGCCCCTCATTTAACTTTTTAAACTTAAGGTTCTCCTGTAGAATGAAATAGATTTGAGAGATCTCTGGGATGTTGGTTCATTACACAATTATTCTTAAAGTTGTTTTCTTCGTGCTAGGCATTAGTACAGGAGAGTTATCTGTTCTTAAAAAAAATTATTTTCCAGGTGCAAGAAAGCAGAAATAATATATAAGTGTATTTAAAGATAAATGGGAAAGTTTTTTTTTGCAGTTTATTATTTTTTTGAGAGAGTTTTTGAGAGAGAGAGGGAGAGATGCGGGAGAGGAGCAGAGGGAGAGAGAGTGAATCCCAACCAGGCTCCGTGCTGTGAGCCGGAAGCCCCCACCACCATCATGATATTAGGAATCCTTAGATCATTGCCTGAGCCCAAATAGGTGCTTAAACGACTGAGCCACCCAGGCACTCCTAAGTGGGAAAGTTTTAAATACTGATAAGTGTTCTAGAGGATATAAAGTTCGTCAGGTGGTGGTGACTTGGGGATGGGGGTGGCTACTCTGGAATGGGTTTAAGAAGCCATCTCTGTGGATATTACATGTGAACTGAGATCCTAAGGAAAAGGAACCAGTTAGACAAAGTATATGGGGTGGAGCATTCAGGAAAAGGGGCTCTCAATGAGGAGAATGAGAGGGGGCACTTTTTCAGAACTGAAGAATCAAGGAGGGGGAACTCAGTGAGTGAGGACTAGTGTGGCACTGGACGAAGTCTAAGGTGCACAGGAAATTGTGAAGCCTGTAGATCCTGGTAAAGGCTTTGTTTACTCTTTGTGTGACTGAATGCCATTGAAAAGTTTTGAGCAGGGGAGTAATGATAGGATATTACAGGTTTGATCCTATAAAAATATAGGATCACTTATATAAAAAACTGTAAGAGATGAATCTGTGAGACCATTTGGGAGGGTGTTATAATAGTCCAGTTGAGACATGTAATGATAGCTTGGACTGTCAGTGAAGGTGGTAAAAAGTGTTGGATTAGATACACTGATGGTTGAGCCGGCGAGATTTGCTGAAGACTGTAGGATGTCAGAGAGGAATTATGATTTTCAACCTGAGCAACTGGGTGATTTGTGGTGTTCTTTATTAAGTGGGATATTTTGGGAGAGGAACAGATTTAGAAGGGGAAGTTAAGAGTTCAGTTATCAATGTGTCAGTTTGAGATGCCTTTTGGACCTCTAGGTAGGTATGGGAGGTAGGTAGTTGGATACATGTGGGGGAGTTCAAGGGAATTATCAGTGAGTGAATAGACAGTATTGAAAGCCATAGCCGTAAGTAATATCACTTAGGGAATGACTGTAGTTAGAACAGAGAAAGGTTGGAGACCTGAGCCTTGGGCACACTAAAACTTAGGATACAAAAGGGAGGTGAAGCAAAATAGCCTGAAGAGTGGCCGATTCTGTACTCTCATCAAAGCCAAGTTAAGTAGAAGTGAGCAAGTGTGAAAGGAAAGTAAGATGAGGACTGAGAATTATGCACTTGGCAATGTGGAGGATTTTAGTGATTTTGTTAAGTGGGGTTCCCATGGAGTTGCAAAGATGTAAGCCTGATCTGGATTGGAGCCAAGACAATACGGGAAATAAAATAGTGTAGACAGAAGTTATTGACATATTTTTGGAGAGCATATTTCTATAATGTGCAGAGAAAAGGGGTTCTGTCTGGAGGAGGATGTGGAGTGAGGATGAGTTTGTTTAAGATGGCAGACTGTATGACATTTTTGTAGGGGATTGTTCCAATAGAGAAGAAAAATGGATAGTTCATTAGAGGAAGGGGATAATTGCGTGAACAAGTCCTTGGGGAAACTAGAAGGGTCCCCAAGTGGAGGAATTGACCTTAGGAATAATAACAATTTATCTATAGAAATAGAGAAGGCAGACTATAGGGGTACCACTACAAGTAAATTGGAAGATTTGTTGGTGGGAAAATGTGGAACTTCTCTTTTGATCGCTGTTTCCTTACTGAAACCAGTAAGGTCATCAGTACAGAGGAAGAGCAGGGAAAAGACATTAGAGGAGAGAGGATAGAGTATGAAATCATCATCTAGAATAACACTACTAGTGTTAAATAATACTATGTGCCACATACTGTTTTAGGTGACTTATATTTATCAACTTACTTAATTCTAATAACACTAAAATGTAAACACTTTTATTATACCTGTTATACTGAGGGATAGTGCCTTAGTCGTTTCAGGCTACTATAATGAAATACTATAGGCTGAGTGACTTATAAAATAACAGAAATTTATTTCTTACAGTTCTGGAGATTGGGAAGTCCAAGATAAAGGTGCTGGCAGATTTGGTATCTAAAGAAATACTATAGACTGGGTGGCTTATAAATGACAAATTTATTTCTTACAGTTTTGGAGATTGGGAAATCCAAGATCAAGGTGCTGGCAGATTTGGTATCTAGTGAGAGCTCATTTCTTGATCCATCCCTTTTTAATATAACCTCAAATAGCAGAAGGGCGAATGTAGCTCTCAGGGCGGGGAGGTCTGTTTTATTTATTTGCATATTTTTTCCAGTTTTATTGAGATATAATTGACATATTGGGGTCCTTTTATAAGGGCCTTAATCTCATTCATGAAGACTCCACCCTTATGACCTAATCAGCTCCCAAACAACCCATCTACTAATAACATCACACTGGGGATTAGTTTTGTGTTTTCTTCACACTCAATATGGTGACTTAGTAGGTTGAGAGCTGGGTAATAGGACTGGGAGTGTGGTCTAGTCAGGTGAATGTGACAGAGGAAGGGCAAAGGAGTTCAGAGTGGTTGCAAGGCAAGGATCATAGTGAACCATGAGATTGAAGCTGGAAGAGTTAAGAGCTAGGAATAGTGAGAACACTTCTGAAGACCTGGCCCTACCAGATACGAGAAATTTCTATGAAGTTACATAAGATAGTGCAGTTTTAGTACAGAAGTAGATAAATTGACCAATGAACAGAATAGAGAGGCCAGCAAGAGACTCCTATATATAGAATATTATTAAATAACAGAACTAGATGTCAGATCAATGTATAAAGGAAGGACTGGTGGAGTTGCACAAAAACTGGTTACTTACATTAAATTAGATCACCATGTCAGGCTGAAAACAAAAATCACCCCCAGACAGATTGAGGGCCTACATGTCAACAACAAATTTTTTAATTTCTTAATAGGTAGCAAAGGTGAATATCTTCATGAACTACACAGGATAAGAAGAAATGAATGGCTAATTTGACCATATTAAGAAACTGTGCTCCACAAAAACACCTGAAAGAAAGCAAAAAGAAGTTACAAATTGAATTGATATTTACAGGAAATGTTCATCTAAAGTTGGGATGCTCTGTACCTGAAGGTTTAGTAAAACATGCTGCAAAGTCATCTGGATGTGATGTTTCCTTTGTGGGAAAATATTAAATACAGACTAAATTGCTTTAATAATTAATGAAACATTCATAGAACTGCAATTTCTTCTTGATTCATATCTGGTAAGTCAGTTTTCTAAGAGTTTGTCTATTTCATCTCAGTTTTAATAATTACTACGTAAAGCTGTTCAGACTTTCTATTACACATTAACATAAGAACGTTATAAAAATATATGTTGTTGGGAGGTTTTCATTAGGAAATATAATTCTATACGGGTTATTTATTTCTTTTTGAGTGAGTTTTGGTTGTGTACCTTTCAAGGAAAGTGTTCATTTTGTCTTAGTTGTCTAATGTATGGCCATAAAGTTGTTAGTAATATTCCTTTATAATTCTTTTAATATCTGTAGATGAGTAGTGATGTCTCATCTTCCATTCCTGACACTGGTAGCTGTGTCTTCCCGCTCCATTTTTGGTCAGCTAAAAGTTTTTTAATCTTGTTAATCTGTTCAAAGAACCAGCTTTTGCTTTAACTGATTTTCTGTTTCTCTGTTTTTAATTTCATTGATTTCTGGTCTTGTCTGTATTGTTTACTTTCTTCTGCTTGCTTTGGATTTAAATTTGTTCTTCTTTTTCCAGTTTTTTCAAAGTGAAAGCTTAGGTCATTGATTTGAGACTTTTGTTCTTTTCTATATATTTAATGGTATAAATATCTAAGCACTGCTTGATGCATGCCTTGAGTTTTGATAGGTTACATTCTAGTTTTAATTCAATTCAAAACATTTACTAATTTTGAACAATGGATTATTTAGAATTATGTTTCTTAATTTCCAGATATGTGGAGATTTTCCAAATATCTGTGTTGCTCATTTCCAGTTTAATTCCATTATGGTCTAAGAACTTTAACAAAATTTTTGTTGTAGTTTGCTTTATAGCCCAGAATATAATCACTCTTGGTGAATTTTTCATAAACCCTTGAAAAAAAAGCATTTTCTGCTGATGTTGGGAAAAATGTTTTATGAATGTTCATTGGCCCAAAGTGGTTGATAGTGCTGTTCAGGTCTTCTGTGTTCTGTATTCAGGGTGATAATAGTGATGAGAGGTGAGGGCGGATGTGGGAAGGTCATAGTTGGATGTTGGGTTATGATTTATTTTAGGTATTGTGTTTAATTATTATATTATTATGAAAAGCAAATAACAAGGCATGAACCAATGGTCAGAGTGTGTTATGAATGAAAGCTTTTGATTACTATAGCTAAGAGAAGAAAAAAATGATTTAATTTTTGTTTTTGGAGCTTTGAGTTTTTCATTTTCTGATAAAGAAAGAGCTTATTACTTAATTTGAAGCCTGGAAATGGAAAGAATTTTCCTCAACCTTGGGCCTAAATTTCTTAAAAAGGCCCCCTGAATAAGAATCAGCTTGAGGAATTAGAGGGAAAGAAAGAAGGCTACCATGGCTGAAGCATAGACAGTCAGCAGGATAATAGAGGAAGATGAGGTTAGAGAGTTGGACAGGGCCAGCTCAAGTCCAACTTGTAGGCCCTGATAAGGAGTTTGGACTTTATTCTGGGTACAATGAGAAGCCATTGGAGGGCTTCAAGTAAGAGAGTTACAAGATCTGATCTACATTTTTAAAAAATCACTGTGCTTGCTATGGAAGAGCACTATGAAGGGGCAAGAGAGGAGTCGGTTTATCCATGGAGGGGGCTGATGAAATAGCACAGATAAGAGATTGTAGGAAATAGCATTGGAGATGAGAAGATTTCACAAAATTCTGAATATAATTTGGACTTAAACTGTGATGGAAGAGTGAAATCATGACATCACCACCACCACCATCTCTAATAGGTATTGAGCACTATTTAGGTGCCAGGCATAGGACTTCACATGCCTAATTTGTTTTAATCTTCAAAACAACACCTGTGTGGTAAGTGTTATTATTAACACCATTTTACAAAGAGGAAATTAAGACTTAAGTTAACTATAGCATGTTTGTTGGTTTTCAGATTAGTTATAAAGTAAAATTTTGACTTTTAAGTAGTTCAGAAAAAATTTTAATGCATGTTAAGTAAATAAGGCACACAATGGTGAAAAACAATTTTCTAGCCAGCAAAATATCAGGAAAAATAAGAGGTGCAATTCTTAAGATTACAGTATTCTTATAAATTGCAACCTGCTATCTGTAGGTTACCAGAGGTATGTGCAAACTGATAGGCACTTTGTTGTGAAAGAATGGTGTTTAGTAGTTCTTGAAATGTTGGGGGAGTAGGGCAAGAAAAAGAGTAAGTATTTCCCTTTTCTAGTATTCCCTTCCAAGTAGAAGGAGTTAAGTTAATGTAACTCCTTATTTCTCTGCCAGTTTACTCATTCCATGCCAGCTAAGGATGACATCTGTGGTTAATTAGGAAAAATAGTCTGGGTATGTTCAGCCCATCTTTCCTTTTTGAGACCCAGCCTCCCCTTGGAATAGACCTTTCCCATTTCTTCTGCACCAGCCCTCTCTTCCCTGTTGAGAACCCACTGCTGACGTGACAGGCAGTCATATCTGGCTTCTGTGGGGAGGGGTTCAGTTTCAGATAATTTTGCTCCTGCACTAAATTTTGGCATCTTGGCCTTTCACTGTAATGAAGGTGGCATTTTGGACTCCATTTGTCTTACCCCTTGTTTTATTTCTCAGCTGGTGTAGCAGTCAGGTGGGGCAGAAAGATATCATTATTTGACTTATCTCAGAGTCCCTTCACCCTCCCATCTAAGAAAAAAGATTGGTCTTCAAAAATTAGATCAGTTGATGAGGTTTATTTAGGTCAAGGGTGATGCTGATTCTCTGTACCATATGAGAGAGAAGTTGGCTTTTTAGGAAGAGCAGCCAAGGGTTTTAACAATATATTGGAGCATTTAGAATAGTTAGAAATGATTCCAAGTGTTTTAACTATAAAAATTGAGGTATTAGTTGCTATGGAAATGTGACAAGTTGAAATAACAGCTTTAAGTGAGAAAGAAGCAGCAGTAAGAATAAGACCAATGATTACTTGCTCTGTGTAACTACTAGTGATGAATGTTGAGTGCTTCATTTTTCCTGATTAAATTATTAAATGCAATTTTTCTCTTATCCAAAATGAATAAGATTTCTTATCCTCTCATTCTAACTACTTTTGAATATTTCTGTGAATAGTGAATAGTGAATATTTCTTCTCCTATCTATTTTTAAGGTGGAACTAAAGAAAGATGTGTGTGTTATCATATAATCTTAACAGTAATCAGGCCTGGTCTTTAAAATCTTGTTACTATAATTAAACCTCTGGGTAAGATCTAGGGGGAATTGACAACACTGCTCTTTGATGTCCTTTGTGAAGTTCCTGGAAGGGAGTTATTTTACTATGCATATTGGAAGTTATTCCCCAGGTATTCTCTAACTTGGCTGAGAACAAAACAAAATAAAATAGACTTTTATTTCAGCAGAGACCTTTGAGTTGTAAGAAACGTTAAAGGATCATTTCTCTCACTAGGAAAAGAAAGATAATTTCTTTTACTCATTAGAATATTAAGTTTTAGAATCTCATTCCCTGGAGAGGTTTAAAGAGGCTGGCAGGTGGGCCAGATCTGTGTTCTCTGTGAGTTCAGTGAAGACCAGTTGATCTTTGGTGATGGGGAGTCATCAGAGATTACTCTTCAGCTTTGCATTCCCTGGTAAAATGAAATTTCATTAGGACTATTTCTAGATTACTTAAGTGTAATATATAAGTTATTATAATATAAATATAAAAACTCCTATAAAAGTAAATGTGCATTTTATATCACTAAGACTTTATTGCTTAAAGGACTTTAAATAAGATAAAACAGGATTCCCCCCCACCACCCCTTAAACTGAAAGAACAAATAACAAGAGAGAAAAAGGAGTGAGGAGCTAGAGGAAGGGAGGAAGAAAAGAAATGAGGGAAGAAAAGAAAAGGACAAGAGTAATTTTTCCACTGATACTACTTTTTGTTGGTTCTAGCAGTCCGTACTGATTGTTAAGAGCTTCTTTGTTCATTTGTATGTATGTATGGATGTATGTATGTATTATTTGTGGGGGATAAGCTTAGGGATCCCCAGGGCTTACACCAATGGGTTAACAAGGCATAAAGAAATACAAAGCCGTAAAATGCTCACACCAAAATCAGGTTGGCACCCCAAGAATAGGGGGGTGTAAAGACACCCCAAGAATAGGGAGGCATAAAGATTCTAGGAATAGGGAGGTGCAAAGGCACCCCAAAATAGAGAGGGGGTGCAGAGCCCCCAAAATAAAGAGGAAGAGGCAAAGGCCTGAAATAGAAACCATGCAAAGGTGCCCAATACATAGGTATATGAAATAAACAAGATTAGATATTCAGGGTGGAAGCACTCCCAATTTAGTACTATAGCAGAAAAGCTGCTTTCAGAGGACAGTAGGGCCAGGTTAGGTAAATTGGTGAATTGGACTATGGACCACTATGCTGCAGGCAAAGCAGCCCAGAGTGGAGATGGTTAACAAAAGAAAAGGTGCCTTGTCAACCCTGAGGTTACTCCCCTATCTGTCTCATCCTCTAGGCTAGCTAAGATAAACAGAGCTGCTGCCTCATGTCTGCTGTAAACAACCTTCCTCCTGACTGCCCAGCTCCCGGAGTTTGTTTGGTATTAACCCAAACCCCTAACCACAAATATCTCAAGACTCCCTTTCCCCCATGTCCACAAATTAATGATCACAGATTCATTGTCCCTTTGTGCACGTCCATCGCCATGTTTGTAAGCCTTCTGATCCTAATAAAAACGGGCAAAGGACCCTTATTCGGTGCTCTTGTCTTTTCCTGGACATTAGCCATCTCTCATTTTCAATCCTGCGTCCCACTCTTTTGCTAGACAAAAAAGAACTTTAGACTTAGAGTCTACGACAATTATTTATTTATTTATTTTGAGAGAGAGAGAGAGAGAGAGAGAGAGAGCGCGCACAAGCAGGGGAGAGGCAGAGAGATAGGGAGAGAGAATCTCAAGCTGACAGTAAGGAGCCCACCTCGAAGCTCCATCTCACAAACCATGAGATCATGACCTGAGCCGAAATCAAGAGTCAGATGCTTAACTGACTGAGCCACCCGGGTGCCACAGCCATTACTGATTATTAAGATAACCCAAATGAATGAATCTGAAACCAGTTCATAGATATGGTCTTTTTCATTTTTAAAGGATTTTTTATTAAATTTATTGAAACTAAAAAACCCAAACAACACAGTTTACCCATTTTCCCCATCCTCCACTACCCATTGCCCCTTGCAATCACTAATCTGTTCTCTGTATCTATGAACTTGGTTGTTTTGTGTTTTAGATTCCATATACATTTGTCTTTCTATGACTTATTTCACTTAGCTTAATGCCCTTGAGGTCTATCCCTGTTTCTGCAAATGTAAAGATTTCACTATTTTTTATGGCTATATAATATTCCATATAAATATACCATATTTTCTTTATCCATTTATCCATCATAGTTAAAAACCTTCCATCAACAAATATATATAAACATAGAGAGATGTGTGTATTAAAGCAGATGCCTGCCCCTCATGTCAAGGTTTTAATATAAGCAGGTGAGCCTCCTTCATTTTAAGTTCGGAGATGATCAGCTGCCTCTGAGCTGGGGGCCCTGAAGTGAGTCAGTCCAAGTGAGAGGGCCATTTAAGAGACATTTCTTAGATCGCTGCTGTCTTGTGGGTCTCAAACAGGAACCCCATTGGTTTTCAAAATTAGATGTTTTGGGGGCTCATCTCTCAGGTACATATCTTAAAAGTTGAGGTGTCTGATGTGGACTTTGAACTCTTTACCACTCAGGAGGAAGCTCTGGGTTTGAGTTCCCTCCTGATTGTGGGTTGCCACACCTGTGGTAGGGTTTATGGTGAAATTGTGTCCCAGCTTTTCCTACCCACTTTGATTTGGTTTTCTTTTCATTTGCCTGATGTGTAACCATGACTCAGCCAGGCTTTAGGTTTTTTAATAGGAAATTGTTTCATATGTAGTGGTACACTCAGCATGTCTGTGGGAGGAAAGAAGTTCAAGATCTTAGAATATCACCATCTTAAACGAGAACCCCACCATGGGTATCATTTTTCATAGTATGGAATAATGCGCTTATGTGCCAGTGAATATCTAAAATTTACTCAGGTTTTCAGTTAAAATTTCCAAATTTATATTAACTAATTTAGCAGACAACATTTTGGATTTGTACCAGGTGGTTGTATACTATACTCTCTTAGAAACTAAGTGTGCTGGTTAATTTTTGTCCAAAGAATCTATTTTGTGCCTATTATAAATGATGGCCTGAAGTATATGGCAACATCAAAATGGCACATATTTTCAATATGAGTTTTACTTAGTGAATTAAAACCCTATCTCTGTCAAGGTGGATCCTGCATCTTCCTGGTGAGAGCATTTTTCAAGTGGTGGAAGCCTTCTCCTCCTTAGAACCCAGGTCTGTTAGGTCCTTCTTAACACTTAGACCTCCCTTCCTAGTCCATGCCTCTAATTATCACAGTAAATTTGGTACTTAGCAAACCCTTCCAATAAAGTTTCCTTTGCACTATAAGTAACGGAAAACCATTTCAAGCTGTGTTAAGACCAAAAGCCAAGTTATTGGGAGGACACTGGGGTAACTCACACACTTCAGCACCAAGAGATACACACTGAACTCATAAGAAAGTAGAGTCAAGAACTGGAAAGCTGCTTCAGCTTTTCAAAAGAGTTATGTCTCATCTCTTGTCTCTAGTCTATTAAATAACTGCCTTCCTCCAGTCCTTATCAGCCATTGCCTGGAGTGGAGTTGTGGCCAGTATCAGTGGAGGTCATTGGTTTGCTACGTGAAGCATCCCTAAGGTGTTTACTCCAGCAATTATTTGTTTACATTTCTGCACATCACTGAGCTACTAGTCTCATGGGGATCAGGACAGTGTCTTGTTCATCTTGTATTCCTGGCAGGTAGCATATGGCAATCAATATTTGTCTAATGGACAAATTTATGAAAGAGCAGGACTTTTGTTTCAGTGAAGCTTGAGATCCAAGAACAGAAATATATGCCACTAATTTGGTATATCACTTATGTTCCAAAAAGTCAATGGGGAATCAAACGTAAGACAAATTAACATTTTAAATCAAAAGCACTTATAAGTATTTCATTTACTAATCTGATTCTAATCAACTCAGAAGTTGATTTGATGAAAATTAGTAGAAATCATGGCAACAGTTGGACTCTGAATTTAATAAAGAGTATGCATTAGTCTGGATTTTCCAGAAAAATTATATATATATACACACACACACACACACACACACACATACACAAACACACACATATATATATGAATTTCATATATATATACATATATATGTATATGAATAGAATGTATATATATGTATGTATATATATGAAATTCATATATATGTGTATGTTTGTGTATATATATGTGTGTGTGTGTATATATATATGTGTGTGTGTGTGTGTGTGTATATATATATATATATATATATATATATATATATATGAAATTAATCCTATACGTGATTTGTTATAGGAATTGGTTTGTGCAGTTATGGAGGCTGAGACATCCCAATATCTGTGGTCAGCAAGCTGGAGACCCAGGAGAGCCAATGGTATAGCTCCAGTCCTAGGAAATGTGAAGGCAGGAGAACACTGAATTCTCTGCTCCAAGACAAGTAGAGAAAGTAAAAACTCCCTTACTCCACGTTTTTATTTTACTCAGACCTTCAGTGGATTGGATGAGGCCCACTCACATTAGGGAAGGCAGTTCACTCAGTCTACTGATACAAATATTAATCTCATTTAGAAACACTGTCAGAGACAAGGCCAGATAATGTTTAGCAAAATATTTGGGCACGTTGTATCCCAGTCAAGTTGACATGTATTAATCATTAGAGTCACACTCCCCTATACAGAGCAAGAAGTACTACTCTGGTAGTTTGCTAATGAACTGATGTAACTTGGGTTTTGTATATTTGCATTTCAAGCTACTGAATTTGATGAAATACTTGAATTAGTTGATTTTCTAGTTATGGTTGCCTAGATAGTCAGGCTCTGGGAGTCACAACCATGTGCACAAAGTGAGAATTAATTATGTGACATTTTTGCTGGGCTTATTCATTACTCTATACATCTTATTGAGTATCATCTTGGACCAGCAGCACCTTAGACTCTAGGTGTATCAGTTAATTAGATGCAGTCCCTGCTGCCATGGAGCAGACCTTCTGGTGAAGAAACACACCATAAATAGGTAACAAGAAAGTAAATATCTCAGTTCAAATGTGATATATGTTATGATGAGGGTGAACAGAATGCAGGGAGGGTTAGGAGGGGATGAGGTAATCTCCACAGAAGGAACAATATGTACAGTCACTGAGGTGTAAAAATGTTGGCATGTGGAGGGTGTTGAGAAAAGCTGAATCTAAGCCAGTGTCCTGGAGCATGGTCGGGAGAAAGGTTAGCATAAAATGAAGCAAGAGAGACCAGCAAGGGCCAGGCCATGCAAGACTGTAGGAGGTGGATGGATTTAGATTTTGTATCAGTTTGCAAACTTAGCAAAGACTACTATAATTGATTTGAACATTTGACTAAAGTGATTTTTGGTTTAAGAGCATTTGGATGAATAGAAACTGTGGTCTGGCAAATGCTCGATGTTCCTTCAGGCAAATATTAGAATGCGTTTTGTTTTGGATTATCTTTAGGATCCAAAACTGCGTTTTGTTTTGGATTATCTTTAGGATGTATGTATAGTGAACAGCCTTGAAAGGTAGAAATACTGTCTTCCTCTTACAAAGGGCAGGTTTACTTACAGCCTTGGAAACTCAGGATTTGTCTCATGAAATGAAACCCATTGTGTGTACAAACGTCCATGTGGGCCTAGATGTATTGCTCTATGGGCAAGGGGTATTGTCACAATATACTGATGCTTATGCTCCTTGCTATGTGGTGAGTAATAAACTTCTTTGTCTCTGGCCCTGGAGTCTTGTGTCTTCTGCCAGAATCCATGAAACTAACAAGCTGACTTGTTAGCTTATCAGTTGGGTAAAATGTCAGACCCTTCACAGTTCTGGACAAGGACCCTTCAGCCATATCAGCGGGGAGGTACAATGCCAAGCAGGTGATATCTTAGTGCCTTGCAGCCTGCAAATTATCACATTAACATTTTTATCATTGCTTTTCTAAAGTTACAGATGAGCTATTCTCTGACAATCACATCTTAAGTGTGACTTCTATTTTAAAATACATGTGTGAAACCTACTAGCTACTAATTATTCTACCTTAAATAGTCTTCACCAAGTGGAGGAAAATTTCAACAACAGAAGGAATGCTGTTTTAAAAATTTAGGAATCAAGACATAAAATATATTGAAATGAAACTTGATTTAAAAATAAAAATTGTGTATACATTTGTGCACCTGAAAATATAACTGGAAATATAACTTACATGGTAAGCACCAAGGAGGTAACACTATGGTCTCTGAGTGTTAACTGAACCATTATTATCACAGTACAGGGGTCTTCATGGGCTTGGCCTCTTACCTTCCCGTGACCAGGGATTTGAGGAGCACTGAGATCAGACCCTACTGCTGCTGCCATGGGAGACTATGAGCTATTGCTCTGGCAGCTGGAGGCGATGTACTACATTTGCACTGGCCAGTACGATCACCGTTAGCCTCATGTGGTTACTAACCACTGGAAATTTTGGTTAGTTCGAATTGAGATGTGTATAAATGTAAATTGTATACCAGGTTTCAGACTTAGAGCAGAAAAGGAAGGTAAAATATCTTATTAATTTTTATGTTTGAAATAGTATTATAGATATATTAGGCTAAAGAAAATATATTATTAAAATGAACCTAACCTGTTTGTGCTTCTTTCAGTGTGGCTACTAGAAAATTTTAAATTATATACATAGCTCTCATTATATTTCTGTTGAACAGTGCTATTCTAGGTCCTTGCTCCTCACAGACAAGCAGCATCAGCATCATGTGGAAACTTGTTAGAAACAAAGAAGCTCATGCCCCACCCCAGACTGGATCAGAATTTGCATTTTAACAAAATCTCATGTGATTTGTATGCATGTTCAGAGTTGAGTAGCAGAGCCCTAAGACTAGGATTGCCTGATTTAGCAAATAAAAATACAAGATGTCCAGTTAAATTTAATTTCAGATAAACAACAAATGATTTTTAATACAGCATATCCAAATATTGCATGGAACATACTTATTAAAATTATTTATCGTTTATTTGAAATTCACCTGTTACCGGGTGTCCTATGTATTATTTGGCCAGCCTGCCTATGACTAAACTCCTCCTGTCCAGGCCCATCTTACTACCAGAAATTCCACAAAATCAGGAAAAAGACAGGAAGGTGAAAGGAGAGGTAGGGAGTGGAAGTTGGGCAGAGTGAAAGAACAGAGAAGAAAAGGAAATATGGGAAGTAGAAATAAGATGAGCATGGAAAGGACACATTGATGGTGATGACCTCTTCTGTTTTATAATATTTCTTAGCATCTTCCTTATTTCTCCATCCCCCTCCCCCATCCCTAGTTGTGTGTTCATCTCCTCTTCACTTCTCTATAGGGCTTCCTAGAGCCATGTTAGAGGATGGTGTGTGTACAAAGTACATGTCCTCAGGGTCAAGTCCCCAGCCTTCCTATAATCCATCATCCCTGAAGTGTCACTTAAAATATGATGCCTTTCAGCTACCAGTACTTTGCCATTAAAGTGCTCATGGTTCTTAAGTGCCGAAAATGCTGACATATTCATTTTGGAAGATTTTCTTTATTGTGGCATTTTAATTGTATTTTTTTAAATGTAAAATGACTCTTAGGGATTTTGTTCTTTGGTTTGTGTTTTTGCATGTTTTTTAGGTGGCAAGGGAGTGGAAGTGGAGGCTGGCAAGGAAAGAATAACCATAGATATTCTTTTTTTTTTTTTTAATTTTAGAGAAAGAGAGAGAGGGAGAGAGCAGGCAAGTTGGGAAGAGGGACAGAGAGAGAGAGAGAGAGAGAGAGAGAGAGAGAGAGAATCTCAAGCTCCTAGGCGGGGCTCAATCCCATGACTCTGGGATCATGACCTGAGTTGAAATCAAGAGTTAGATGCTCAACTGACTGAGCCACGCAGGCACCTCTAGATATTCTCTATTTAGCCAGGCATTGAAGTAAGGAAAGGCTTTCATCTATTGTATTATTTATTTAAAATTTTATTTTATTGTGGTAAGAACATTTAACGTGAGATCCACCCTCTTAACAAATTTTTAAAGTGTATAATACAGTATTGTTAACTATAGGTATAATCTTATACAGCAGATCTCTAGAATTTATTAATCTTGCTTAACTGAAACTTTATGCCTGTTGATTAGCAACTACCTATTTCCTCCTCCTCAACCTCCAGCCCCTGGTAACCACCATTCAGTCTTTGCTTTCTATGAATTTGCCTGTTCTAGAACCCTCATGAAAATGGAATCATGTAGTATTTGTGACTGGCTTCTTTCACTTATAATTCCTCAAAGTTCATCCATGTTGTCACATATTACAGAATTTCCTTTTTTTAAAGGCTGCATAATATTCTGTTGTTTGTATATACTCCATATTCCTTATCCATTCAGCCATCAACAGATACTTTGGTTGTTTCCACATCCTGACAGGCATTAAGTCATATCTCTTTGTGGTTTTGATTTGCATTTCCCTGATGATTAGTGACATTGAGCACCTTTTTATATGATGTTGGCCATCTGTATGTCATCTTTGGAGAACTGTCTATTCAAGCCCATTTTTAGGTTGGGTTATTTGTGTTGTTTCTGCTATTGAGTTGTAAGAGTACCTCAAATATTTTGGAAAGTAATGATTTATCAGATATATGTTTTGCAAATATCTTCTCCCATTCTGTGGGTTGCCTTCCACTCTGTTGATGGTTTCCTTTGCTGTACAGAAGATTTTTATTCTGATGTAGTTCTGCTTGTCTATTTTTGCTTTTATTGTCTGTGCTTTGGTATCATATCCATGAAATCATTGCCAAGACCAGTGTCATGAAGATTTGCCCTGTGGTTTCATCTAGGTTTTAAGTCTTTAATCTGTTTTGAGTTGATTTTTCTGTCTGGTGTGAAATCAGGCTCTGATTTCATCTTTTGCATGTGGATATCCAGTTTTCCCAGCACCATTTGTCCTTTTCCCATTGTGTGTTCTTGGCACCCTTGCTGAAGAGCAGTTAACTGTATGTGTGAATCTGTTTCTAGGTGCTGTATTCTGTTCTGTTGGTCTTTATGTCAGTTTCTAATGGCAATACTGTACCATTTTAATTACTGTAGCTTTGCAATGTATTTTTAAATAGGAAGTGTGATACATCCAGCTTTGTTCTTTCCCAAGATAGATTTGGCTATTTAGGACCTCAGTATATCTTCACAACAATTCTTTGAGTTAAGTACTTTTGTCCCCACTCAGCAGATGAGGAAACTGGAGCTGGGAAAGCACTTGAGGGCTGTCTGACTCCAAAGTCAGTGCTCTTTACCATTACCTTCCATATCTCTCAGCACATGGAGAATCATGAATTTAACAGTACACTGTGAACTAGGACACGTGTAAAATTAGATAAGTTTTAGAGATTTTTACTCACTTATACACCTGAAAAATACATGTAATAATGTATATCTTATAGATTTTTGAGGGCAATTTAATAGCTACCTGAAAAGCAGTATGAGATTCTTATTAAGAGTTAGAGTATCAAAGCAATGCCAGTTTCTGAAAAGAGGTTAATTGAAAATCTGCTCCCCAATAATTTTTCATGAAAAAGCAAACATCTTAAATAGACCCACTGATTTCACTCTATACTCTAAATTAAGCAGTATCAGGACCCTCCCTCCATCCTCTCCCCCACATAATACATCCTGGGAACGTGGTTTTTTTATTGGTTGAATATGTTGTCAGTCACAAGGCATGGAAAGTACTGCCTCTGCCCTGTTTGCATTTATGAATTAGGAGATGTGCTTGGTTAGAAGAAACTGATTAATTTCTTGATGGGAAGAAAAATCTTGTTTAGTTTTTCACTCATTTTTTTATGTATGGGATTTTCTCTAACTTTTGACCAGATACTTGCCAGGAAGAATGTAAGGTGAGTAATTGCACATTTTTAAATTCAGTGCATCTGTTAACTTCAATGCAAGTGTGGAACTAGATGGTTCTGTAATTTCTTTTTATTGTTGCATAGCTATATTTGTTTATAATTCAAATTGGATATATTAGATTAGATCATTCAGTAGCTAATAAAATCATTGAACCAGAGTTTATAAATAAGAGATGAAAATATAATCTTTATTATAAGAGGCAAGAGTTATTTAAAATGCACAAGAAATATTTGTATTGTATATCAAAGTATGTATCTATGAGAAAATGACTCAAATCAGTGTTCAGGTTTCTTTTACACTTACAAGTAAATGTTGATTTCGTGGTTTTCTCCTGCCATTATTATGAGAGAATAGAACAAGGAAGAATTTAAAAACCTCAGAAATATATAACCTGTCCTTCAAAGAAAAGGTGTTGAATCATTTTAGCTGGTAGGAGATGGTAATTGTTTAGATTACATACTGTTTAAAATTAACAAGCAAAATTTCTATTTCTGTTTCCTTTGTCCCTTTGGCTCTTTCCATACCATATAAGGGAAACTATAGAGATTTATATATAAGGGAGAATATTCAGAATCTGAATAGCATTTAACTTATGTCATATCTCCTAATTACTTATTATGTGCCATCCCAACAAATACATCAGGGAATTTAGTGTGAACTGCCACACAGGGTGGTCTGCCAGAACTTGTGTTAAAGAATCTTTGTCACTAGCTAATAAAAACTAGAAGTACAGGCATTTTCTGTTTGTTTTCCCCATTGTTTGTAAATCAGTGCTTTAAGTTCATTTTCAAATAATAGGTGACCTGTACTCCTTAGATTGTTAAAGCTTAGTAATGTTTCCTTACCTTGTTTATACAGAAATTACTGATTTCTATATTACACTGGTAAAATGTACAGCAAGTACTATAAAGTCCCAATTCTGTTTCTGAAGCAAATTTATTAGGTTTAAATAATCTTAGCTTCAGAAGGGATCCTAGAAATCACATTAATCAATGATCATTTGAATCTAAAAATATAGCATATTAATTCATTATGAAAGAAACAACACTTGCTGTTTTATGAATGTCTTTCAAATCATGGATCTGAAATTTAAAATACCTTTCAGTCCTATGGGTCAATTCAAGGTTCTTACATCTCTAGGAAGGTTGATTGTATTTTAAGCTTAGTACTTGTTTCCTGGGCTTAAGAGAGACTAGGAGTCACCACTCTTCCCTTACATATCGCTTCCTCAAATTGGGTTTAAGCAATTCCTTGAACAAAAAGGAAATATTTTTCTTTTCACACAGCTTCCTGTGTGATCTCCTATTTTCCCCTTCCCTGTCAGACTTTGTTCATTCATCAATCTGTTAGTTTATTCATATATGTAACACATATATTTTTAACACTTGGTGCTTTTAAATAGCTAGGCACTGTGCCAGGTTCTGGGTCTACAGTGGTGGTTAAAACAGATAGAGCCCCTGCCTTCATGGAGCTTTAAGTCTAGTGGGGGAGGTTCTCTCACTAATCAAATGTGAGTCATGTTGTGAAAGAAAAGTATGGGAGGCTATGAGCACATATAAATAGGGGGATCTGAACTGCTCTGAGATGGTAAGAATAGTGTTCTTAAGGAAGTGACATTTAAGCTGTGATCTGCAGTATTTGGAGGATACTACCAGGAGGTAGGGGGAAGGGGAGGATAGAGAACATTTCAGGTAGAGGGAATAACAAGGCTAAAACTTTTATGAGAGAAGAAAGGAAGATGAAGCATTCAAGGAACTCAACAAAAGAAAGCTAGTCTGGCTAGAACAGTCAGGGGAATAGGTCAAATGAGGGGAGCACAGTTAGCAGGTCTTTCAGGGCCTTAGAGGTCATGGTGGGAATGTGGTCTTCATCCTGAATAGAACCATGATGGGGCTGCTTCACCTTCACTTTCGTGAAGGCATTCTTGGCAGCCTCATGATGGACTACCTGCTGTATCAAAAATATGCCACAAGCCACTCACCACAAACTTAGGGCTCTTGATTACTTTTCAAAGGTATTGCAGAGATCTCTTTTACTGGACAAGGATCTGAATATTTTAGAGACAGTATAGGTTTTTTATTTTTTTTATTTTTTAAATTTCTTTTTAACCAGCATTTCTCAATTTATTCACATAGGTAACTTTAACCAGTAGTTCTTTAGCTCTTATTTTAGTTAAGAGATTATGTAGTGATGTGAAAATGCATATAGATTTTATCTTTAGTTGAGATTATGGTATCCCATAAATCCTGATTAATTTAGTCTTATGGGTATGGGAAAGGCATATCTAAATTACAGTCATTTTAAAAAAGAAGCATAGCAGTGTTATTGTATATTCACGACCATAGATTCATTGAAATGAAAATAAGCCTGTGTTGTCTTCTAAAAGTTTTTCATTTGCGAACACATGGAAATTCTTAATGAGTAGAGCAAAGTGTCAAGCCAAGCATATTATCAGTATGGTAGCTTATCCATTCATCTATCCATCCATCCATGCATTCCTTCCTTCCTTCATTCATATACTTTTATTCAGGAATATTAAACTGTTTTGCAAACCAGATACTATATTTACAAATTGTTAGGCAGTTAGTTAGGCATGAGCTAGGAGAGGTAAAGCAGATGCTGGCCACACCTTCCGAGCCACCCCTGAGGGTTAACACCAAATTCAGAGCCAAGTCTAAGGGCTAAACACAACAGCAAAGGCCTAGCCACAGTGCTGGCTCAAAAGCCATAAGGGGACTTTGAAGTGCTGAGAATGAGCACAAAAGGTGTAACTTGACCCTTAGAACCTTTAAGGTCAGAACAAAAACTCGTTACACACTCGTAAATATACAATACATAAATAAGTACAATTATCACAGAATGCATCATGGGTAGGTGCATGCGCAGAAGCCAAAATACGATATAACCACCAGCTGTCAATCAAAAATGTCAATCAGGGGTACCTGAGTGGCTCAGTTTGTTGAGCCTTGGACTTCGGCTCAGGTCCTGATCTAATGGTTTGTGAGTTCGAAGCCCATGTCAGCTCACTGATGTCAGCATGGGGTCTGCTTGGGATCTTCTGTCCCCCTGCTCTCTGCCCATCCCCTGCTCTCTCCCATTCTTTATCTCAAAAATAAACATTTTTTTAAAGTGTCAATCAAAGCCAAACTTACATGTGCAGAAAGCAGGCTTAAAAGGATGCAGCTAGAGCTTCTTGGTGCCATTGCCAGCCTTGCTCCGGCTCTGGTCCACTTTCACTCTTGAAAGTGTACTATACGGATCTACTCAGTAAACTCTATCTCCCCAGTCTGGTCTTGGGTCTCCAGTTCTTTGATGCATCTGAGACGAGAACCAAGTGACCTGGTAACAATGACTTAATACATTTTTATCTCATTTAGGTAAACTATATCTCAGAATTTTCAGTTTTTGTTCGTTAAGACATTTTAAGATTGAGTACTTAACCCTGTATCATGATATATGATTTTTTGATCAACGAGATTCAAGTTAAATTTTAAAGTCTGTTTGTGTATGATGATGTTATTGGAAAGCTTGAAGCTCTTTAAGCAGTATTGCCTGGGTATTAGTGTTTCTTTCACATATTCAGTTACTTTGTAACTTTCACTACAGAGTTTAGAGTTTAGGTAAGATAGAGATCTTTTAGCTAAAGCACATCTCTATTGTGGTTACATGATTACTGATTGGAAAATTAAAGTAAATTTACAGGAAATTAAATTTCTTAATGGTCCTAGGTGTAATTGGGCTCAGAGGACTGATTCATGCTAACCCTACTCAAATGACAGTTACTATAAATCAGAATACAAGTTTATAAATTTTTAAAGGAAGGCATCTTTTTAAAAAGACTAAATTAGACAAATTTAGTCAGTTTATCTTTAGTAACAAACAACTCCAGCTTTTCAGAATCTCATGATCTCAAACATTTATTTCTCACTCATATTACATGTTGATAGCTACAGGTGGGCTGTCATAGCCCTGCTCTAGCTGTTTCCCATATCTTGTCATTCCAAGACCTAGATTGAAAGAGCACCCCTATTTGGGCATGCCATTGTCTTGGCAGAGGGAAAAGGGCAAGAGGTGGCAGACACATGCAATACCTCTGAAAATTTCTAGAGAACTGGCACACTATTGCTTCCATTCATATGCCACTGTCTCAACCAAGATGCATAGCCAAGACTTAACTCTGGGGCAGGGAATCTTCTCCACCTACAGGGAGGTGCTGCAAGGTATATGGCCAAGGGCAGGGATATATCCATCTCTGGGATTGTTTCCAGGGAGTTGGGAACAATCATACACTCCACCATACTACCACAGTATTAAAATATGCATAGCGGATTTCTCAAATAATACATTTTAGACATTATCTAACAACTTGCAATTACTATTGACAAAGTTTTAGTCTCCAACACTTCCCTCACCTTTCTTTCTTTATCCCCTCCAGCCCTCCAATATATTATTATTTACATTATTACTTTCATTTAAATCTGTCCATTGGTGGATGTTCAGACAAACAAAATGTGGTATATCCATACAATGAAATATTTCTCAGTAATAAAAGGGAATGAAATATTGACATATGTAACATCAATGAATCCCTATCATTGTGTTAAGATTGAAAAAAGCCAAACACTAAAGAATATGTAGTATTCTATTTATAATTCTAGAAAATGCAAACTAATCTAAAGTGACACCAAGTCTTTAGTTTTCCTGTGGCTGAGAATGGAGGGAACATCTCTCTCCTGCAAAAGTGCA